>NW_027361810.1:9956666-10612500 GCF_039654945.1 Dendrobates tinctorius | reverse complement strand
GATGATATGGGTGACGAAACTGAAGTTTCCAGCGGTCACGATCTGTAGGGTCCGGCAGCAGAAAGGAGTCACCCAGTACCCCAAAATGTCTTCTCCACCTGGGCATCGCTCTCAGATTGACGAGCTAGGACTTCCAATGTCGTCCAATGAGTCGTGGAAAGATCTAGATAACCTGATATTAAAATGCATCTTCCGGGGACGTAACTGCACAAGCCAAGACTTTACTCCCGTGAGTAGAACGTGACCTGAGAATCTTTATTTTCTTCCCATAGTCAAAATGTAATATCCATGAAAGTATGATGTAAAGTTCTGCAACTTTCCAATATACTTTTTGTATCAACTCCTTAATATTTTAAAGATGTGTTAGTCTGTGAAATGTAACTCTTTTTCTTAACATTCAGAACCTTTACAGACCTAATACTTCTCAAAGCTGAGAGTTTGTTCCAATTATGCACAGTCTGAACAATCCTCCATCAGAAGCCACAAGTCTCTCCTCTCCTGATAGTTTGCTACAATGTATCAGTGAGAAATAAAAGGTCTCAAGATTGGGAATTTTCCAGCTGTTTGTCCAGAGTGGATACAATTGTATCAGATCTTCAGCTGAGAGAAGGAATGCTGTCTGTACAGGGCTTTACAATGTTTCCATCCACAGAGTGAAACATAACATATATTGTCACATTTGCAGAAATGGTTCCTGCCACATGCGATCAGTTTGGTTATCTGCAATAATATTGTGGAGTATTATGTGTATAGAATATTTCTAATGTTTCTAATCACAAAACTCCATTGTTAACACAAGGATGGAGGCTTGGAGTTGTAGTATTGCAGGGTGGCAATCGCTCACATCTTCTGTGACTTCCATGTAAGCAGGGTCTACACACATTACTCTGTCCTCTTATTAACCATTTCTTCTCCTTACAGGTTTACACCAGATATGGGAAATGTTACACCTTTAACGCTGACAAAAGGAACCCAAAAGTGACCCGACAGGGGGGGATGGGAAATGGACTGGAGATAATGCTGGACATCCAACAGGAGGAATACCTTCCCATCTGGAGAGAGACCAGTGAGTATCTGTGTCCCTAAATGGGTCCTGAGTGTAGGAGTAAGAACACGACTGAACCCGCCTTTTTATTGTTCCAATGTATCTAAAACAAAAATGCAAGCAATTTTGCAAAAAGTTTTAATCCAAAATCTATCATTTTGTGCCTACAGCTCCTGTGCAGTCCTATGTGTCTCCATGGTTACAGACTACAAACCCTGTGTAGTCTGATAATGCCGTCCTGTTATTTTTCATTATCTATTGTCTGGAGCTAGAGGGAGGAGAGACCAAAGTAACAACTACAGAATCAGACGCAGGGATGGTCCATCTTCTGTGACCATGGAGTCATACAGGTTTGCACAGGAGCTGTATACACTCACATCACACTCGCAAGTGTGACCCCGGCCTAAAAAGGATCATCAAGACTAGATGCTACTGTAGCAAACTCCCAGCTGTACGATGTATAATTATTTAGTTGCTTGTCGTTCACAGTCATTGCTATAAAAAAAAAAAACCTGCATTGAATTCCTGCTGATCGTGTGGTTATACACAGTTGCCAATCTGAGCACGGAAACCCGCAGTGTAAAGCATGTGGGACAAAATGTAGCAAACCGTTTCCACAATAGTAGCAAGATCACTCACGTGTTCAGGTCCTGGATATAAATAAGGCTGTTACAATTCATTTCTAGTTAGTAGAGAAGAATTGTAACAGAGTATATTAGAAAGTTGCAGAAGTTTTTATTACCCCATGTTCTAAATGTTATTTTCAGAAAAACAGAAAACCCCTTTAAGTTTCTCATGAAAAAGGCAGGATTCAGTGAATAGGAACAGGTGGACGCTAAGAACGGGAGTATTGGGGGTTAATGTCTCGGGTCTGTGAGATTTCGCTGATGAATAATTGAGCGCAGGGCAAGAAGTGTCGACAATTACAAGAACACGAATTATCCCAAAGTGTCTGACGAACATTACAGAACTAAATGTAACCACAAGAACTGAGCGAAGCTCCCAGGGACCAGACCAACCCCATCTCTTTACTCCTCAGATGAGACATCCTTCGAAGCTGGGATCAGGGTGCAGATACACAGCCAGGACGAGCCCCCCTACATCCACCAGCTGGGGTTTGGAGTGTCCCCCGGATTCCAGACCTTCGTCTCTTGCCAGGAGCAGAGGGTATGTATGATGAGGAATCCTGAGGGGTGCAAGAAGGATCTAGGTGGGATCTGACACAGAAATGGCACCCCACGGTCTCATTCACTCATGGATCCAGGGCCGGACTGGCCATCTGGCAATTCTGGCAAATGCCAGAAGGGCCTGTCTGGTCACGGGCCGCCTTGTCTGCTACATTGTTTGCAGAATCTGTGTTCTCAAGACACTCATACTGTTAAGAGTTGTGAAGAAGCACAAAGTCGCCGACTCCATCACTTACCCCAGCAGCCACGGGTATCATTAGAAATATTGGATCCCATCTGGTTCATGGGTACGGGGACAGCATGAGCCTGTGTGACTTCAAATGCCAGGGCAGAATTTCAGACCCAGTCCGTACCTGCATGGATCCGTAGTCTGCAGCCTGCAATAGGTCTGTGCTGTAATTGTAATTTATTCTTTCCTAGAAGCAATCCTCCCCTGTAATATGGTGCACCATGTGGCGGCACACATCCTGCCTGGCAGCGGAATGTTATAAAGCAGGAGGCGCTGAGCAGACTGATATATAGATTTGTGCGAATAAGATTTAGCAGTATTTGTATTGTCTTATTACTCGCAACAAATCAATCTAATTCTTAGCTGATGAGTCCAGTGGGCGGAGTCACGCTGGCTCTCACACAGTAGGACCTCCCACTGGACTCAAAAGCAGAGATTTAGACTACTTTCCATTTACACAAAACTTAACTACTCCGGTCAGCTTATCCTGCTCTATAACAAGCAGAAAATCTGTTTCATGTGCCAGGATCACTGTGAAGGAGAAATGTTACATTGTAAGCAAAGGCCTGCAAAGCAAATGATTCACCACATGTAGGAGCGGCATATGATTTGCATACATTACCTGCATTGCTGTGCAAATGTAGGCAGTGACTTTTGCGCTAATCCGAGATGCAAAGAAGTAAATCAATTTTTCAATGTCTAACTGGCCAGAAAATCAGCGCATTGGATGAAAGCTTAATCCGGAGGATAAATTATACTGAATTACTGAATCCTGATCTACGGTAACAGAGATTGTATCCAGTCCCCAAATATGACACACTGAGAATATACATATCAGACATATATGGCGTTACTATTATCAGAGGGTCCATCATTAACTTAGAACGGGTGCCATAACACCCAGCAGAATAGTGAGTGCAGCTCTGGAGTATAATACAGGATGTAACTCAGGATCAGTAATGTAATGTATGTACACAGTGACTGCACCAGCAGAATAGTGAGTGCAGCTCTGGAGTATAATACAGGAGGTAACTCAGGATCAGTAATGTAATGTATGGACACAGTCACTGCACCAGCAGAATAGTGAGTTCAGCTCTGGGGTATAATACAGGATGTAACTCAGGATCAGTAATGTAATGTATGTACACAGTGACTGCACCAGCAGAATAGTGAGTGCAGCTCTGGAGTATAATACAGGATGTAACTCAGGATCAGTAATGTAATGTATGTACACATTGACTGCACCAGCAGAATAGTGAGTGCAGCTCTGGAGTATAATACAGGAGGTAACTCAGGATCAGTAATGTAATGTATGGACACAGTCACTGCACCAGCAGAATAGTGAGTTCAGCTCTGGGGTATAATACAGGATGTAACTCAGGATCAGTAATGTATGTACACAGTGAATGTACCAGCAGAATAGTGAGTGCAGCTCTGGGGTATAATACAGGATGTAACTCAGGATCAGTAATGTAATGTATGTACACAGTGACTACACCAGCAAAATAGTGAGTGCAGCTCTGGAATATAATACAGGATGTAACTCAGGATCAGTAATGTATGTACACAGTGACTGTACCAGCAGAATAATGAGTGCAGCTCTGGGGTATAATACAGGATGTAACTCAGGATCAGTAATGTAATGTATGTACACAGTGACTGCACCAGGAGAATAGTGAGTGCAGCTCTGGAGTTTAATACAGGATGTAACTCTGGATCAGTAATGTAATGTATGTACACAGTCACTGCACCAGCAGAATAGTGAGTGCAGCTCTGGGGTATAATACAGGATGTAACTCAGGATCAGTAATGTATGTACACAGTGAATGTACCAGCAGAATAGTGAGTGCAGCTCTGGGGTATAATACAGGATGTAACTCAGGATCAGTAATGTAATGTATGTACACAGTGACTACACCAGCAAAATAGTGAGTGCAGCTCTGGAATATAATACAGGATGTAACTCAGGATCAGTAATGTATGTACACAGTGACTGTACGAGCAGAATAGTGAGTGCAGCTCTGGGGTATAATACATTATGTAACTCAAGATCAGTAATGTAATGTATGTACACAGTGACTGCACCAGGAGAATAGTGAGTGCAGCTCTGGAGTTTAATACAGGATGTAACTCTGGATCAGTAATGTAATGTATGTACACAGTCACTGCACCAGCAGAATAGTGAGTGCAGCTCTGGGGTATAATACAGGATGTAACTCAGGATCAGTAATGTAATAATGTAATGTATGTACACAGTGACTGCACCAGCAGAATAGTGAGTGCAGCTCTGGAGTATAATACAGGATGTAGCTCTGGATCAGTAATGTAATGTATGTACACAGTGACTGCACCAGCAGAATAGTGAGTGCAGCTCTGGAGTATAATACAGGATGTAACTCAGGATCAGTAATGTAATGTATGTACACAGTGACTGCACCAGCAGAATAGTGAGTGCAGCTCTGGGGTATAATACAGGATGTAACTCAGGATCAGTAATGTAATGTACACAGTGACTGCACCAGCAGAATAGTGAGTGCAGCTCTGGAGTATAATACAGGATGTAACTCAGGATCAGTAATGTAATGTATGTACACAGTGACTGCACCAGCAGAATAGTGAGTGCAGCTCTGGGGTATAATACAGGATGTAACTCAGGATCAGTAATGTAATGTATGTACACAGTGACTGCACCAGCAGAATAGTGAGTGCAGCTCTGGGGTATAATACAGGATGTAACTCAGGATCAGTAATGTAATGTACACAGTGACTGCACCAGCAGAATAGTGACTGCAGCTCTGGAGTATAATACAGAATGTAACTCAGGATCAGTACAGGAAATAATTTAAGTAAATGTTATCTATTTCTAAAGGTATCACATTTGTTTTGCTTTTTGCACACAGCTGACCTATTTGCCCCAGCCATGGGGTAACTGCAGATCCAGTGCGCCGTCTGGTGAATTCCTTCCAGGTTACAGCAAATACAGCATCTCTGCCTGCAGACTGCAGTGTGAGAGACAATCCGTGGTGAGGAGCTGCTCCTGTCGAATGGTCCATATGCCAGGTAATGGTCACCTGCCGCCTTCTCTGATCATCAAAAGTCCAATCTGTACTAAATTACTCATGTCAGTGACTTGCACAATTCACAATTGCAGCTACTGATGGGTTTATCTCTTACTGAACAGTGACTCCTCTCCTGCTTTGCTACGCAGCGCTGACAATCAGTAGTTTGGGAAAGCTGAGTGACAAATATGGCCTCCAGTGTAGATTGAATAAATTTAGATAGAAAAATACTAAATGACAGATACAATTTATTACCATCTAGGTATTTCTATGTATAACATCAGTAAAGTTTATTAACATCTTTATTCTGTCAATGTTTTAATTTCCATAGGAAATGAGACCATCTGCTCCCCCTCCAAATACATCAGCTGCGCTGACAACACACTGGGTACGATATCCCCCAAAGTTCTGCCTGATTCTGTCCTCTGCTTGTCTTAGAAGCTGACCACCATCGATCCTGATCCCTAGCGGGTTTGTCTGACCGTATGTTTCCCCTACAGCGGCCACTACTGGTGGAATGTAGAATTACATGCTGGCGGCTCTTATTTCTCTTCTCTGCCTTATAGAAGTGAGACTCTACAATGCCCCTAATAGGAGGAATGGAAAACGGTTTCCCTGATTAAAGCGCTCCTTTAATTATAGATTTGCAAAAAAGTCCATGCCCCAATGTGCAATTAGTTTTTGTGTATACAGTGTCCATGACCTGCAGATTGGTCTCGTCTCTTCCCCTACAGACGCCATGGTAGAAGACAATAATGATAAATGCACTTGCCCCACACCCTGTGACATGACGCGCTACGGCAAGGAGATCTCCATGGTCCGGATTCCCAATAAAGGCTCCGCTCGGTATCTGGCTAAAAAATACAACAGGAATGAAACATACATTAGGTGAGAGAACATCTCGGAGACTCCCCCATACTCAGATTCATTCCCTTCAGTCTATGGCTGGAAGTTTTCTTATAATTTTCCGCTGAAGATTAGTTAGTTGCAGTTTATAATAATTATCTATCCATGTACTGAATCAAACTGACCTGCAGGATAAAGCATGGTGGAGAGAGACAAATGCAATAGAGTGTGTGAGCCGGGTGAACTCATGGACTAAATCTTTATGAAATAAGCCTTCATGTACAGTGACAACCATTCATCAAGAAGCTACAGATTGTCACCAAACTGACCCCACACTCACTTTTGTTCCTGCCAGAAGTAGCCGTGCCCCCACATCATCTACTGTATGGATATCTGTCGCCTTCCTTCCCTCTTTTTCCATGATCCCCTTACTATTCACTCCCCATCCCAACACTTACAACATACTGACATGTCCTGCTTTCTGCTTCA
Source organism: Dendrobates tinctorius (assembly GCF_039654945.1). NCBI lineage: Eukaryota > Metazoa > Chordata > Amphibia > Anura > Dendrobatidae > Dendrobates > Dendrobates tinctorius. Next base: position 10,605,645 of record NW_027361810.1, on the reverse strand, counting down.
CTGTATAGACTGTGACAGATGTGCAGAGTCATGTCTTTATCATTAGAGGACACGTCATTGGCGTGTGTTCCAATTATGTTTATTGTATATCGTGGAAAAGCTCCCGGTATAACCATTAAATGTATCCATGTACGCGTCAGTATAGATTTTTTTCAGTATAGATTTTTTTTTTAATTAAGTATACACATGGGTGAAGATATGTATGCAGCTCCCAGAAAATACTCCCTGGCTTCTGGGGCAGAGGTGAAATTAATGGAACCAAAAGTTACACACGAGACTTTCCCTTTAAGTCATCCATATTTTACTCCGCAGGGACAATTTCCTCATTCTCGACATTTTCTTTGAAGCCCTGAACTATGGGACAATAACACAGAAGAAGGCGTACGACCTGGCCAGTCTACTTGGTAAGAGAATGGGATCTTGCAGATGAACCGCTTGACGGACCAGAAAAATAAAGATTTAGCCCTTTTAATTTTGCTTGTTTGATTCCCAAATATCTTTCCCTTCTCGGATGATGGTTCTTTGACGAGCGCCTGTTATAATGTATAAGACATAAATGTGGGAACCACCGGGATGAAGGCCACGCTGGACTGACCGCTGCTCCTCACGAGGACATCTCCTTTTATCTCGTCCCTCAGGAGACATCGGAGGGCAGATGGGTCTCTTTATCGGAGCCAGTATCCTGACCATCCTGGAGATCCTAGATTACGTCTACGAGGTGAGTAACAGTAGCCGGTGGTACTCCATCTCATCCCCCGTGGCTCTGCTGTGACGCGGGACTTGTATTTTCTACTCTGTAGTTGATACGTGATAAAGGGAACAAACTATTTAGGAGAAAACCATCCCCCACCAGAAAGCCGAAAGAAAACATTTCAACGCTCGCCATGGATGACCTGAATGACCAGGTACGGAGAGGAGGCTGCACGGGAAAGAATGGGGGGCACTCAGACATATAGGAAATATTGGAAGTGCTACGGGGGGGGACGTTGGTACAAGTGGAAGATAGATAACAGCTACTTCTCCAAATTCTTGCCGGTCCTCTATGCAACACTTACTTCTCTAGTATATGGCTCCTCATTCCTTGCCAATAATCTTATTCGCTGCCATCCTAGGTGTGTTGTGGGTTATTTGGTTGATTTGTTGTTCCAATGTTTGATTGGTCAGTTCATAGACCTATTTGTTTGCCAATCGATTAGTTGAGTTATTTTCCCAGTATTGGTGTAGAAGACGCTCAGCAATAGATGATCTTTACTGATCGTGCGATCATAGTGCTGAACATGATCACTAAAGGTAAATGCCATTGTCCAAAGAGGTGAGTCCACAGAAAAATATTGTCACGGATGTGTCACCAGGGCTGCAGACCGTTGAACTGCATCTGTTTGCAGAAGGTCCCAGCAGTTTGCTTTGCAGACTTCTGCCTGGTCCTTCTGACGCTAGTACCCAGTGGCCACCTCCCACGGCTCTAATGGTCACACCTGGATCTGGGTGTTTATAACTCCCACCTTCCTGTTGGAAGTTGCGGGTGTTATGAGCTCATTTTCTGCTCCACCAGTTGAGAGTTCTCCTTCCGTTCTCCCTCTGGTGGTGACAGGAGGTAGTGAGGTTGGTTTAATTGGTAGTGATCTGCCACCTGGTGAGGAAGATAACGATTGGATCTCTGGAGTATCAGACTGGATATAAGACAGCCGACACCCTATCCTGGTGCTGGTGATTCAGTCTGCCTCTCAGGTCTTGGACTCAGCTCTGTTCCAGTCTTCTCAAGTTAAGTCTGTTTTAGCTAATGTTCACACTGGCTCTTGTTGGTCAATTCAGTTTTTTGTGTGGTCAGTCAGCCTGGCTGGGCTGTGCTGATTTTCCACTCTTATTTATCTGTATTTGCCAATTTGCTTTTTTTTTGTCCCTTATTAGATTGGCCTCTTTTTGCTCTGTCTCAGAATATTTCAGATTGCTGATATAGTGGGAGAAGTCTAGTGACTTCAGGGTTAATTTTGCTGTCAGTTGTGTTGGACATTTTGGTAGGGTTTTTGGCAGATTGCAGACAGTGTCTTTCCTTTCCTGTCCTTTCTAGTTAGTTTGGCTCCATCGTTTGCTCAGCCTATTTTCCTGCCTTTGTTTGCGTTTTCATCTTGTTTCACCGTCAATACATGTGGGGGGCTGTCTTTCCTTTGGGGTCTGCTCTGGGGCAGTTAGTTTCCTCTTTTCCTGCTTTAGGCTTATTTAGCTCTCCAGTTGTGACGAGGCATCTAGGTCCACCGTAGGAACGCTCCACAACTGCTGCTAGTTGCGTGTTTAGGATCAGGGGTCTGCAGTCTGCATAGTTACCAACCTCTTTGATTTTCTGAGACTTATCTTTTGTTGTTTTTTATTTCCTCCTCGGCGACCCGTTCATAACATGCGGGTAATATTTCCTTTTGCATTTCCCTGTTGAGGATTGGAGCTGTAGCAGTCTGCTATCGGACTTTTTGGAGATTGGAGGACATTGGTGTTTCTCTCTGAGTCTACTCAAGCTAAATGTTCCCCTTGTTTCGTTTGTCTATCCCAGTTGTCTTTACCGGTAGTGGAGATTGACTAGCGCGACATCCTGTCCTTCCAGGTGCAGGGCTTATCGGCAGGGATTAGGTATCCTGCTCAGCGATAGGTGCAGAACCTATATAGGGACGATAGAGCAGACAGGAAGACGTTACATCTGTCAAAGGTTTTCCACTCCCCTTCCCTAGTGTTTGGTTCCCTTTCCCTTATCCCTTCGTGTTGCACTTAGCATTTCCTACACATTATACATATGATGTGAAATATTTCGCATCTCCATTGTGCACCATGTGTTTTTCTTGCACTGCATAAAACTGAACTCTACATTTGTAGCATTTACCACTAGTGATCAGACATTTCGAAACGCGGTCGGCAAGTGTCCAAATATTAGATCAGTTGGAATTGGAGAAGCCACAAAGTACCTGGGTATCAATCTGTAGAAGGCTCCCAACTACGTTCCACTATTTAATAATAATATGTGGAGAGGAGCGAATCCCCCGCAATTTGTTTCAGTAAGATTTCCTTGATTCGTCCAGTAGATTTGATTCGGTCTCCAAAAAATTGGCCTGTATCAAAGATCAAAAGTGCCCTGATTGCCATAAAAAACTATTACTATGCCCTGAGCACCCTCCATAATAAACAGAGAGGAGGGAGCCGGTTAAAAAATAAAATAAATTATACTCATCTGTCCAAATTGCCTCCTCAGTTTCTACGCTGCCTCTGGAGAGCTCCTGTCGTCCATGCTGGTCTTCGGTTCTTCCGGGGGTCCATTACACCAATGACTGGCCTCACACGATCTTGTGGGGGGCACTGTGGCCAAACATTAGTCTCTGAGCCAGAAGAGAATACCAAAAGAAGCAAAGATGAGGAATGGGGAACTGGGGAGGTGGCGTAGAAACAGGTGGTTTCCTCCAAATCGAGTCAAAAAAGTTTGGATTCGCCAGTGTCTAAAATTTTTAGGGAGATTCATAATTAATTTGATTTATTATGGAGGGAATCGCTCATCTCTAATAATGGTGTTTTCTTTGGGTTGTCGCTTCCTCTGCACTTATTCTATCTCCGGCCACGTCTGCTCTAGTGATCATATTGGTTGGTTTCCACTTCACACCAGCCCATCCTGTAGTATTATAGTCACACTGTGTAACATCGGGATGTGATCAAGCCAAAAGGAAAACAGATTTCATGTATTGTTGATTTTAAACATTTTAGGACAATGGACTAGATAAACAATTTCTTGATTTCTATCTAGAGCTCCACCGAGACCCACGGACGACATCCAGAAGGAGCCTATGCCACCACGATGCTCCCCAACCATCATCGGCATTACACACACCATGGTGTATTTGAGGACTTTGCCTGCTAGACACATAACGGTGAGGTTGTACCCACCAAAAATAACTTTTTTTCCGACAGAGGCAAAAACATATTATGATTCCTCTGAATAAATCTGGGAAATAACCCTAACACCTACGTTCTTATGAACTGGAATTTTCAAGTACTCATATAATGCAGGAAGATCTTGAGAACCTCTTTGGAGGGTAAGGTATAACACCTGCGAATATCCAGGACATCATGATGCATCCTCTTTGCTCCAGTCCGTAGAGTTCGCTCCTCTGCAGAGTTGGGTGGGTCGTCAGACTCGTCATTAAATCTATAGCACTGGTTTCAGATCGGGTTTTCTTTACTTGAGTTTTTACTCTTCGTCCATCTACATTTCACACCGAGAATTGGATGAAAACATCGAGGAGTCCGCAATAAGAGTAAAGCAGGTCTAGCTGTCACCATGTAATGTGCACAATGTATGGTATAGATTTACGGGTCTCAGAATATGATGCTTTGTAGATAGACTTCTCCGAGGAGCACAGTCACCAAATCATCGGGTGTTTATTAATATTTATACTCATTTTATATAGTGCAAAAATCCAGGCACAATGACTAAACAGGTGTAACATTCAGAATATCTACATATAAAGCACACCCACTACTCAATATACTCCAAAGATGGACAATCCACCACCTCCACCCTTCGTATCTACGGTAGGTTTCTCTTTATTTGTAGGACTACCAATGTCTAGTTTCAACTAACAGTTTCCTCAAGTTTTCAGTGCTTTCCAAGATTCTCCATACAAAAAAAAATGAAATGGTGACCATCTACCGTACATATTTTTTAGGGGCTTACATTCCTGCAAGGCCCATTGCCAACTGCCTTATCCATACCAATATACTACCACAAAAGTATGGAAATACAAATGTCCTGCAGTCTTGGGAAAAGTTTTCCGAATTGTTAGAATTAGTTGACAAATCTGTGGTAGGACAACTATGGTGAGATGATTAGAAGTCTTTAGATGCGTGGATGTATGTACCAATGTCAGAAGTTTTCAGAAGATGCTGAAGGACTCAAGGGTCTCGATAGATGGCGTTGGCTATGGTAATGATACTGATGACGAGTTATGATATTTAAGGCAATGAGATTGGTGAAAAGTGATATTCAGGATGGTAATAAAATTACAGCCAGGTTAGAAGTTGGGACAAATCGCAAGGATGAATATAGACTTAAATACGACAGTGAGATGTCTAGAAGATTCTCCAATAGGTCTTAAGTTGATAAAGTTGATATGGAAGTCCAAAGAGAACACAATGGATAATAAAAAATTGAGAAATCAATGTAAGAAAAGTTAGTGAACTCCAAAACCAAAGAGGATTTACATCGAGGGTTAAGGTTTCATGGACCATAAATAAAAGACCATGCGTGTTGTACAACCATGCACTATCTACATGTAGATGAGAAGGTAGACCAATTACTAAAGGGGGTCCCATAATTATTATAGAAGAACTGGTCAAGAACGTTCACTGGAGAAGTGTGAATACTTGTAGGCTTCACACTCGCCCAGATCACAAAAGACCAGTTCAGTAGAATGGGACAGTCCTGGAGAAGAAGAAACTGAAGAACGAGGGACTGGTGGGGGACATGCACTTCGGAGAGGGCACTTGAGTTATGGCGGATAGTTATTGGAGATCTCACCGTACAGAAGACATATTGGTAAAGGGTTGGCACTCTTAAGTTGCGGCAGAATATTGGTGACTTACTCTGGAAGAACAGACATACGGAGCTCTGCTAGGTAGACAGTGAGGTCAACGGACAGGTAAGATGTTACAGATGGCAATAGAGTCACGTGCAATGAGGAAAAGACTAAGAGCTTGGTTAGCACCAACGATGGTGGAACAGTCATGTCAACTAAAAAGCCAGACAGTCGTAGTCAGTAAGGGTCGAGGCTCTACATGTGACTTCAAAAATGACAGTGGTGGGACTCATACTGATGGGCAAGAGTGAAGCTACGAGTCAGGTAAACAAAGCAGACAATGGGGGTCCACAAGTAGAGGTCTGGGATTTCTATGCCTTGAGGTGATGGAAGGTAAAGGAGCGGAGCCCCAGGCAGGGAACAAAGGTGGAGCCCCCAATTAGGTCAGGATGAATGCCACACATATCGTGCCAATGTTAGTAAAAATTGAACTTAACCAGAGAAATCTGGTAAGAAAATGATTCACAGAAAGAAGGTCATTCTTTAAGAAATGTTACTAAATCTAAGTTACTGAAGTGCCTGGTTAGAGAGAGTTATGAACCAGACCCCAAAAAACTTTGGGCAGGGGGTTGGACCAGGTGACCCAGGAGGTCCCTTCCAACTCCACCATTCTATGATTCTAACTAAACAGAGTCCCGAAGAACCGGAGGGCGGACGGCAATTCTGGGTGATGTCCAATGGAAGCATAATGTCTCACGTTGGACACCAGGAGTGGAGTTTGGGGTTTGGTAATCTATGACCATGTCTATATCCCATGGATTAAATTACAGATACAATCACCACAAAGATATTTATTACGACATTAAGACATATTTATAGAAAATATCGAGCATAAAATAACTATTTACAGATTTATATTTTTCACGAATTTCAGAGGAGCTTGTCTATTATATGTGAGCTCTTTGGCCAATTAAGAGGAGAGGAACATCCAGAGGAAACCGAGCCGGGGACGCACTACTGGTTTACAACTATATCCAAGCTCCCCTCCCCCTTCTATCCGATGTAGAAGGGCCTGTTACCCTGATTTACCCTTCCTGTTGACACCCCAGAGAAAAAAACAGTGGGGGCATCCTGATCTTTTCCCCTGTTCCTGGCACAGGATCCACACGGGCTAATCATAGGGTACGTACTCTGTCATGCAGGATATTTCCTCTGGCTGTAACTTGACTCAGAAAATAATCTATTTTTCGGGGACGAAGTGGAAAAAATTGTGATGGCAAGACCGGAGAGTGTTGTGCGGTGTGCATATAAAGGGGTCCTTTTTTTTTTCTTCCCAAAAACAGCGCCACACCTGCTCATAGGCTGAGAGAGGTATTGCAGGAAAGCACTATTCATTTCCATGAAGCTTAGCTGCCGTGTCAGACACAGCACGTGGACCGGTGTGGGGTTGTTTTTTGCTTTTCTAATGTTAAATGACACCTTTAATTCTACGAGGAGGCAGTGAGGGAGGGCTAATATTATGGACACAGACTCAGCTACCGTGGCCCTTCTCGGTCATCCAGGGGAGTGGTCGCCTGTCCGGTCCCATGTAATCACGGGGTTTGGGGTAAAAGACTTTGTTTTGATTGTACAATATTTTAATGTTAAAACTATAAAATAAAAAGTATTTTTAAGTGTTAATGTTTCATATCATCATTTGTGTCTAATGGGTCACATGAGAGACGCCGACAGCCGGAGTATCCCAGCGAAGACTAGTCTCCACAAATGAGGGAAAAAAGCAAACACTGAGGCCCCGGTATTTCAATAGTAAGTGGCTGTGTAGCCATAAGTTACTATGTACAGAGACGTCATCAGTCATTTTACAGGAGGAGGAGGTGAGCTGTCATATCAGCTATTGTGAATGGTGAATCCTGTGTTATCTACTCTATATAGAGGTGTTATCAGTCATTGTACAGGAGGAGGAGGAGGTGAGCTGTGATATCACCTATTGTGAATAGTGGATCCTGTGTTATTTACTGTATATAGAGGTATTATCAGTCATTATACAGGAGGAGGAGGTGAGCTGTGACATCACTTATTGTGCATGGTGGATCCTGTGTTATCTACTGTATATAGAGGTGTTATCAGTCATTGTACAGTAGGAGGAGGAGGTGAGCTGTGACATCACCTATTGTGAATAGTGGATCCTGTGTTATTTACTGTATATAGAGGTGTTATCAGTCATTATACAGGAGGAGGAGGTGAGCTGTGACATCACTCATTGTGCATGGTGGATCCTGTGTTATTCTCTGTATATAGAGGAGTTATCAGTTACGGTACAGGAGGGGGGTGGAGGTGAGCTGTGGCAACACCTATTGTGAATAGTGCATCCAATCCTGTTATCTACTGTATATAGAGGTGTTATCAGTCATTGTACAGTGGGAGGAGGAGGTGAGCTGTGACATCACCTATTGTGAATAGTGGATCCTGTGTTATTTACTGTATATAGAGGTGTTATCAGTCATTGTACAGGAGGGGGAAGTGAGCTGTGACATCACTTATTGTGCATGGTGGATCCTGTGTTATCTTCTGTATATAGAGGTGTTATCAGTCATTGTACAGGAGGGGGAGGAGGTGAGCTGTGGCAACACCTATTGTGAATAGTGGATCCGATCCTGTTAACACCTCTATATACAGTAGATAACAGGATCAGACCCACTATTCATAATAGGTGTTGCCACAGCTCACCTCCTCCCCCTCCTGTACAATAACTGATAACACCTCTATATACAGTAGATATCAGTCATTGTACAGAAGGAGGAGGAGGTGAGCTGTGACATCACCTATTGTGAATGGTGGATCCTGTGTTATTACTGTATATAGAGGTGACTGATAAGTCACTGTACAGGAGGAGGTGAGTTATAGTTATATGTAAAATAAAAAGAAAATCAAACATTTTTAAAAATACATTTAACACAAATGTGATTGACACATCAGGTCACTTTTGATGACACATTCCCTTTAAGCCGATCGTGTGTGATGCCATCTGCTGACTTGTGTCTAAACCTATGAGATGTGATACTGTCTGCACTGCGCCTCCCGTATGACCTGGACACCAGGCACGAGTGATAGTTATGGACCACGTGTTGCACATTACAGACATCCCCTTTAAGGAAACCTTCTGTAGGATGAAAAGTAACAATATTTCCATATCCATAATGTATGCCAGTAAGTAAAGCACATAAACATGTTTCTTGTTTTCTGATTTCAGCTCCGGGAGGTGGAGGTGATAATGAGGAATATCGATATAAATAAACTATTTGTTTACCGAGGATTCAGAAGTATTATTAGAGGAGCAGATGTAGGGGTGAAGAATTGGGGGAGGGGTTTCTATAGAAACAGTAGCAATAATTGGAATTAATGCAGTATACATTCCACTTTGCACGATATTAAATAGTATATTTATAAGGGCTGTACAGGATGTAAAAAAAAATGTGGAAACAGCGCCTCCCCTGTCCATAGGTTATGTCTGGAATTGCAGTTTATCGCCATCAAAGTGAAAGATTCTGGGCTGCAATTCCACATACAACCTGTGGGCAAGTGTGGCGCTGTGTTTGGAAGAAAGCAGCCATGTTTTTATCATTTAACCCCTCCACTTTCGTCCCTAGTTTATAATTCTAAAACCACTTTCAATAAGAAATGGTGACCAGAATAACCGTCCAGCTCAGCTGCATTGTGAGTAGTAAAATGAAATAAACAGATTCTCTCATTAGAGGCTCAAACTGTGGCTCTTTCCCCCATGCTTTACGCTGCAGCTCTGCTTAAACTGATGAGCAGAAGGGTAACAATGTTGTGACCTTCTGACTTTCAGGCTCCATATCTCACCATGTGACACTGCCATCATTTTATAGACAATCATTTTGGCTTTCTCATACATAAATGTGACATGCAGCTATTCTGCCTGTGATTATTTCTGCAGATTCTCGTCATGTCGCTGTATTGTTACTGTTTTGCTTCTAAAAACATAAATTGAAATTTGTGTTTCTTTTTCAGTATTTTGTAATTCCACCTGTCTGAATCCTTCTGGGCTGCTCTCCATCAGATTCATACATGTCTCCACTGTACTCTGACCCCAGGTCTCTTATACACGTTCCCATAGTTGGTGTATATTGGTCTCCTCACTTGGGTCTGTATACACCGAACTTCACAGCTCCTTCAATTTCTTGATCCCATTTTCCTTTGTTTCTGTGGCGCCCCCAGGAGTATGGCCGTCACAGTGGCTTTGCCTTCCTCCAGGGAGGGTAATGCCAGGCTTGGAAGCAGTGAAGGGTCTCTCTCGCAGTTAACCTATACATGCAACACAGTTCCACTCCAGGCCAGCAGGGGGGACTTTGAACCGGAATTGAAGGGAGGAGTGCTCTCTGAGGGCCAAGAGGAAGGAGTGGTCAGTTAGTGGGAGGAGGGTGAAGTGTGCAGACGTGAGGGAGAAGCGCGGAGATCGAGCGGAGAGGAAAGGCTCATCTCCAGTGAGAGCGCATGAACTGGAGCCTGGTCTCCACGGTTGTACGGATACTAACGGTCCTGCAACAGACACCAGAGGAGTAGGAGGCTGTAAATTCCCTACTCCCATCTAAGACTCGGAGGCACAACAGCACGGAGTGAGCCAAGAGAGGAATAGCGGCTACAGCTGTCTGCCATACGAGGAGTGCTAGTAGAAGAGAATTAGGAGGAACTTCAGTGTAACTCAGTACTAGGAGTACGTCACTCAAATAAACGCTAAGAAGGAGACTGCACAGCCCGTCTGCAGAGAGAGAATCCCTGAGCTGCTTCCAGGCTAGCCTGCTCCGGTACCATCTGTAATCAGGACCCTGGACTGCAGTTATCAAGTAAAGGTACAGAAATTGCACCCCGCTGTGTCTTTGGCTGGTTTCACATTTGCGTTTTTTAGCGCTGGAAAAAAACGCATACGTGCGCATGCGTTTTTTCCCCTATATTTAACATGGGTGCGCATACCTGCGCGCTGGTAAGCGCATGTATGCGATTTTCATGCGCTGCGTTTTTTTGGGGTGTGCGTTTGTATTTTCCAGACGCAGCATGTTGCATTTTTTGGCCCTGCAAAAAAGCGCATGCGCACATATGCGCACGTTTTGCGCTAAAAATGGCCATTATAGCCTATGGATGCGCATACATGCGCACTGGCATGCTCATGTATGCGTTTTTTTGCACATGCGTTTTTTTTGTTAACCATGGAATTTAGGGGTTTGGGTTAGAGTTAGGGTTAGTTAAGGGGGTTTAGGGTTAGGGTTAGGGTCAGGGTCAGGGTCAGGGTTAGGGTTGGGGTTAGGGTCAGGGTTAGGGTTAAGTATGGTTTGGTTAAGGGTCAGGGTCAGGGTTAGGGTTGGGGTTAGGGTCAGGGTTAGGGTTAAGTATGGTTTGGTTAAGGGTTAGGGTCAGGGTTAGGGTCAGGGTTAGGGTTAGGGTTAGGGTTAGTTAGGGTTTGGGTTAGGGTTAAGTATGGTTTGGTTAAGGGTTAGGGTCAGGGTTAGGGTTAGGGTTAGGGTTAGGGTTAGTTAGGGTTTGGGTTAGGGTTAAGTATGGTTTGGTTAAGGGTTAGGGTCAGGGTTAGGGTTAGGGTTAGGGTTAGGGTCAGGGTTAGGGTTAGGGTCAGGGTTAGGGTTAGGGTTAGGGTTAGTTAGGGTTTAGGGTTTGGGTTAGGGTTAAGTATGGTTTGGTTAAGGGTTAGGGTCAGGGTTAGGGTTAGGGTTAGGGTTAGGGTCAGGGTTAGGGTTAGGGTTAGGGTTAGTTAGGGTTTAGGGTTTGGGTTAGGGTTAAGTATGGTTTGGTTAAGGGTTAGGGTCAGGGTTAGGGTTAGGGTCAGGGTTAGGGTTAGGGTTAGGGTTAGGGTCAGGGTTAGGGTTAGTAAAGTCATGGTTTGGGTTAGTGTGAGGGGCCACCTAATGTTGGAAAAAAACGCAAACGCGGTAAAAACGCACTAAAAACGCTTACAAACGCATAAAAACGCTGCGTTTTTTTCATGCATGCTCATAAAAATGCTTGAAAAAAACGCAGCAGTTGTATGCTTTTGTATGCGTTTTTTCAATGCGTTTTTTTGCGGGAAAAACGCGCTGCAAAAAAAAGCAAGTGTGAAACTAGCCTTTGTCTGCTTCCTACCCTTCCGGCACTGCTACATCCCCGTGCCAACCACATCTACACTGCCCTGGGACTACAGCGTCACCTGTGGGGAGCTTTTACATCTTTGCTCCACCCTACCATCAGTCCCAGTGGCTCTGCATGCAGCGTCGGCTTAGGCTACTTTCACACATCGGTTTTTTTCCGTCAGGCAGGATCCGGCTATTTTTAGAAAAAACGGATCCGGCATAAATTTTGGAGAACTGTAGAAACGGATCCGTTTTTTTGCTGGATCCGTCTAGCAGGTTATATCTGTTTCCTGGGGGCTGGCCAATTGGATCTGAGCATGCGCAGACTTAAAAAAACGGATCCGGTGGCTGGATCCGTCTTTTTCTGGATCCGGCGCATTCCGGCGCCCATAGACTTTCATTGTAGCAAAAAGCTGGAAGCGTCGGATCCGGCGCTTCCGGCTTTTTCGCCGGAGACAAAAAACGTTACAGTAGCCGTTTTTTCCAGACGCCGGAATGAGACAAGTAGCCGGATCCGGCAAAAAACGGATGAAACGCAATGCCATCTGGCGCGATCTGGCGCTAATGCAAGTCAATGGGGAAAAACTGGATCCGGCATTGCATTTTGCCGGATCCGGTTTTACAAAAAAAAGCCGGATCGCGCCTGACGGCAAAAAACTGATGTGTGAAAGAGGCCTTAACATCTCACTTGCCGAACACCACAGGTGGCGTCACGAACTATTCCATTAACTACATTCCACCATTCAATCTCCCCTATTACTTGGGCGCCCAGGGCCACGGACCGGGTCACTGCTACTGTGACACATCCCGCTGACACCGGCCCGGTACCGAGTACCCCACAGCCCTGGGAGGGCGACCCAATTTGGTATCACGAACAGGATTACGGAGCCCGGTACCCCCCGGGTCCTGTGTGCCATAGACTGTGTTTGTGTAAAAGACTGTGTTGGAGCCAATTGCCGCCATTGCCGCGCTGCTTGGCGCGCGCGGGAACCAAAAGAGGCAGGCCTCTGTGGGCGGAGCCTGCCGCAGAGCGCGAAGAAGTGAAGTGCCGCGCGGGAAGAGAGGACAACGCGTGAGAAGTGGGAGGAGCTGAGGCCTACAGCCCGGAGCATCGGGCCTGCGAAGTGGCCGCCCGTAAGCTCACTCAACCCCCGGCCCTGGTTAACGTTAACTAGGGGGGAAGAGAATGTCTGTGCCAAGCAGCAATGCAGCGGCGGACGACGCCGCCAACCCCTCAGCACCTCAAGGAGTAGCGCCCGCCGCAGCGGTCCCCATAATGCCGCTGTCTATGCCCTACCTTCCGGGAGCGGCCTGGCTACCGCAGTACTCGGGTGAGTCACATACCCTGAGTGAATTTAAAGAGAGACTGTGCAGTTTGTTTAAAGTTTACCCTCTGTCTGAAAGCCAGAAAGTGAATATCCTGATTGGACAGCTAACGGGTGCAGCACAGAGAGAGGTGAAAGCCTGGCAGGACACTGACAAAGAGACTGTTAAAAAGATTCTAGCCAAGCTGAGAAGCACCTTTGACACTAGCACTGCAGCTGAAATCAAGATGCGATTCTTTGGATGTAAGAGTGCGCAGGACAGTATCAGGGACTATGCGCTCAACCTGCAGGAGGCGCTGCGAGCAGTTAAGCAAGTTGATCCTGACCGTGTGAAGGAGGAAGATAAACTGTTAAAGGAGCAGTTCATTGAAGGACTCCTATCCAGTACCCACAGAGGACAGCTGCGCATCATAACCCTGCAAGACCCTGATCTGGACTTTGCTGATTTCAAGGACAGGGCTATTCGGGTCCTGCAGGAATCAACTGACAGCCGTCCAGCACCTCCTTGGCGCCCAACGATCACCTACCATCAGGAAGCAACATCTTTCCCTTCCATCCCTGTGGAGGCTGATGCACAGACTCTGGATAAAGATCCAACTGAGGAGCTGCGTCTTCAGGTCCAGGAGTTGACCAAAGGAATGGCTGCACTTACCAAAACCATGCAGTCCCTGCAGGTGTCCTCCAAGGAGAAGATCCAGCTTGCTTCCAGTCCAGAGGATGTCCTGTGGCTCCGGAGGAGGAGAACCCCGCCACTCCGAGGAAGGAACAACGATCGCTATGACCAGGACGGACGTCCCATCTGTCGTCGCTGCTACAAGGCAGGTCATATTGCAAGATTTTGTCCTTTAAATGAGTAACCCCTGGGGCAGAGGGCCAACCTCCAGGAGTAGGACCACATGCAAAATCTTCTGGTGGGGCAGTCCAAGAAAGCCAAACAGAAGAATTCCACATTTGAATGGACTGAGGAGTTGGAGAGGTCCTTCACCCGACTGAAGATGGCTCTCACAGGAGATGAAGTTCTAGCCTACCCAGATTATGACCAGCCCTTTGTGTTGTATACTGATGCCAGCAACATGGGACTGGGAGCAGTACTGTCACAGGTACAGAATGGCAAAGAAAGAGTGATCTCCTACGCCAGCAGGAAGCTTCGTCCCACTGAAAGGAACCCAGACAACTACAGTTCCTTCAAGCTGGAGTTCCTCGCCATAGTCTGGGCGGTGACTGAAAGATTCAAGCATTACCTAGCTTAAGCCAAGTTTACCATTTTCACGGACAACAACCCGTTGACTCACTTGGAAACTGCAAACTAGGTGCACTGGAGCAGCGATGGATGGCTCGGCTGTCTAACTATGAATTCACCATCAAGTACCGAGCGGGGCACAAGAATGCCAATGCTGATGCGCTGTCCAGAATGCCTAATCTGCCAGATGCAGGAGAAGACCCTGAGGCTCTTGAAGAAATAGAGTTGCCTCCCTTCCACCGGCCACTTGCGGCCCAACGTGCTCAAGGAGTGAAAAACAGACGGTCTGGCTTGAAAGAGGTCACCCTAAATCCATTGCCCCATCATGACTGGGCAGAAACTCAGGATAGTGACCCTGCAGTCCGCCTGGTGAAGGAGCTACTGTCACAAGCTGACTCACCCCCAGAGTCGGATGCTCCTGAAGAAACCCAGCAGTTGTGGAAGGAAAGAGGTCAGCTGTTCATCTATGCAGGAAAGCTGTGTCGGAGGAGTATCAATGCCCGCACGCATGAGCTGGTCTGGCAGGTAGTAGTCCCAAAGAGGGAGGCATCAATGGTCTTGGAAGCATACCACAATGGAGCTGGACACTTCGATATGGAAGAAGTTGGAAGCACTGCTCCGAGAGAGATTCTACTGGGCTGGTATGAGGAAAGCCTTTGAAAAGTGGTGCCGAGAGTGTGGTCAATGTAACCTGCGCAGAAAGGATCGAAACAGCCAGAGAGCTCCTCTGCAGCCAATAGTGACCAAGCAACCACTCGAGTTGGTTGCCCTGGACCATGTGAAGTTGGTCCCAAGCCGGTCGGGCTACATCTATGCTCTTACCATCGTGGACCACTACTCAAAATTCCTGGTAGTTGTGCCTGTCAAAGATCAAACAGCCAGGACAGCAGCCAGAGCCTTTCAACAGCACTTCTGTAGACCACATGGATATCCTGAGCAAGTGATTACAGATCAAGGTCCCGCCTTTGAGGCCGAAGTGTTCCAGGAATTCTGTAACTTGTATGGTTGTAAGAAGATCCGGACAACACCGTACCACCCACAGACCAATGGCATGTGTGAGAAGATGAACCAGGTAGTGATTGACCTACTGAAGACCTTGCCTTTGGAGGAGAGGAATCTGTGGCCAGAAAAGTTGCCAGATCTGGTAGACCGCTACAACCACATTCCTGTGAATTCCACCAACTGTACTCCAGCCTACCTAATGAGAGCAAGACCTGGTAAACTGCCTATTGATTTGGACATGGGAGTCCTGACACCTGAGGTAATGTCACCAGATGCTGACTGGGACACAGAGAGGCAGCTACAGTACAGAAGAGTACAAGACTGTGTGGAGAAGAGTCTAGCTCAGGCAAGACAAAAGCAAGAAAGGCACTGCAATCAGCATGCACCTGCAGTTCCCTTGTCACCAGGAGAACAAGTCCTCAAGAGGAAAAGAAGACTGCATAAGCTGGATGACCAATGGGAAGCTGAACCCTACACCATTCTACCCTCAAACTTTGACAATACCAAGGTGTGCCTTATTAGTAAAGATGGATGATAAACCTCAGCAGCAGTATCCTGGGATCATTTGAAATTATGCCCTGATCAGCTAAAAGAAAGAATGGAAGAGCAAGATAACATCCAACCCATAGAAGAAGAAAAGGTCAGCACCATACTTGTAGAATTCCCTGCAAATTGGACTAAAGTAAATGATGCTATAGTGGTGCCAGTGTTGACATTTCCCCAACTGGTAGTACAAGAAGAAGTGACTCCTGAAAACTGTAAAAATCAAGAAGTTCAGGTAGCAGATGCCATACCAGCAGTGGAGCCAGAGAACCCTCGCCCTGCCAATGGTGAATCTGTCATACCCATGGTGAGACTAAGAGTCAGTAGGAGAATACTACCTAGTTTAACTACACCAGTAGACAACCAGTAAGATCCCCAGTCACACCAGTATTACGCAGGTCTACCCGTACTACACAAGGTATACCAGCCATCAGATATCGTATATAGCTAAGTTTATCTAAATGTTGAAATTGTGTATATATGTAACTGTTTTGAAGTTTTGTGCCTACAGGTACTCTGTAAGAGTTTTCCTTTGAATTTTCCAGTTTTGTTTTATGGACATTGTACCACAGAACTTATGTGGTCACCAATTTGTATATAGTTCACCATTTGCCCAGGAATGGACCATGGACATTGATGCTTGGACTTGTCATCATAGGACTATTTTTGGAGCTTGTGGTTTTTGTACATTTTTCATTTTTCTAAATCTTGAACAATTATATTTGTTATTTGATTATATGTTTTTCATATGTTTTTCATCAGCCCAGGAGTGCTGACTTGCACTAGGGGGGAATGTGGCGCCCCCAGGAGTATGACCACCACAGTGGCTTTGCTTTACCTTCCTCCAGGGAGGGTAATGCCAGGCTTGGAAGCAGTGAAGGGTCTCTCTCGCAGTTAACTTATACATGCAACACAGTTCCACTCCATGCCAGCAGGGGGGAATTTGAACCGTAATTGAAGGGAGGAGTGCTCTCTGAGGGCCAAGAGGAAGGAGTGGTCAGTTAGTGGGAGGAGGGTGAAGTGTGCAGACGTGAGGGAGAAGCGCGGAGATCGAGCGGAGAGGAAAGGCTCATCTCCAGTGAGAGCGCATGAACTGGAGCCTGGTCTCCACGGTTGTACGGATACTAACGGTCCTGCAACAGACACCAGAGGAGTAGGAGGCTGTAAATGCCCTACCCCCATCGAAGACTCTGAGGTACAACAGCACGGAGTGAGCCAAAAGAGGAATAGCGGCTACAGCTGTCTGCCATACGAGGAGTGCCAGTAGAAGAGAATTAGGAGGAACTTCAGTGTAACTCAGTACTAGGAGTACTTCACTCAAATAAGCGCTAGGAAGGAGACTGCACAGCCCGTCTGCTGAGAGAGAATCCCTGAGCTGCTTCCAGGCTAGCCTGCTCCGGTACCATCTGTAATCAGGACCCTGGACTGCATTTATCAAGTAAAGGTACAGAAATTGCGCCCCGCTGTGTCTTTTTCTGCTTCCTACCCTTACGGCACTGCTACATCCCCGTGCCAATCACGTCTACACTGCCCTGGGACTACAGCGTCACCTGTGGGGAGCTTTTACACCTTTGCTCCACCCTACCATCAGTCCCAGTGGATCTGCATGCAGCGTCGGCTTAACATCTCACTTGCCGAACACCACAGGTGGCGTCACGAACTATTCCATTAACTACATTCCACCATTCAATCTCCCCTATTACTTGGGCGCCCAGGGCCACGGACCGGGTCACTGCTACTGTGACACATCCCGCTGACACCGGCCCGGTACCGAGTACCCCTCAGCCCTGGGAGGGCGACCCATTTCTTACAGACCCATTTGCACTCATCAGAGCAAAAAGTCTAAATACATTCATCTCTTCGCTCCAAATCCTCCGTCTCCAATCTTCCACTTTTTATCCTTTTTTGCAAAATCAAGCCAACGCTTCTTATGACGATATTGAAGTCGAAGCTTCTTCCCCTTTTATCGGGCCACCATTACAGACTTGTGCAACGCGCGTTGCACGGTGATGCATCAATGTCTGTGATCCCCCCATTATGAAGCATACGAGCCTTCTCCACCGCCGTGTTTGTCTCCAGAACTTATAGACATTGTGATGAGCTGAGTTGGTGACTCCGATATTTTTCCTGGACATCCACCTCTTGGCTTCTGAATAGATGGACGGACTTCACTTTGTATCTTCCAGCTGTCATGGCCTCACATGATGCAGTATCGTAATTTTCTTGGCTGATAGACCGCCATCAATGAGTTGGATGAGGCTGTTTCTCATTTCTTGGGAAATCTTCATGGCGGCTCCTAGATATGAACCAGTGACCTCTCACTTGGGAATCGTCCTAATAACACACTGAGCTATAAGGGAATGTGAGGACAGGGTGTCATTTGTAGTACTCAGGAAGAAAAAGACTTTTCCACCATTAGGAGTAAAACAGTAACAATGCAGCAACATGACGAGAATCAGCAGAACTAATCATATGCTAAATAGTTACAAGTCACATTTATGTGTGAGATATCCAAGATGATTGTCTATAAATGATGGCGGTGTCACAATCAGCAGAAGTGTGTGGAGAGATATGGAGCCTGAAGGTCAGAAGGGCAAAGATTGCTCCCTTTCCTCGTCACTGTACAGACATTACTGTTTAGCAGGAGAATTATAAACTATCAGCAGCGCAATTGACAATGACGATCACCAGGTGACTGCCGGCGCGGGCTGAGCGGCTGCAGGATAATATCCTCTGGTACCCAGAAGTAATTGCAACCATTACTTTGGAAGTTGTGTGTTCAGTCTCATCCGGAGCCAAAATTACAATTCTGCTGGCTGCTACTTGTACAAAGTCAACCCTGTGTGGACTGACTCCGGGCTCAGCCGTCATAATAAAATATCAAGAAACATGCTGCATTGCATTGCGGGAGATGTAGTTTCTCTATAACAGAAAATTGTACGGTGCCTGCAACTTAATAGAGCGGCCGCTGTACAGACACTGAGTCAGCAGGAGCTGCTATAGTGCGAGAAGTCTGAGCGAACCTGATATACAGCTCTGGATGGAGCTGTGAGGCCGGGGTCACACTACCGTGTGTGATGCAAGAAACTCGCACGAGCCTCGCGTCTCAATACCCGGCACTGCCGCCGGCACTCAGGACCGGAGCTGCGGCTGCATAGAAATACATGCATAGAAATACATGCATAGAAATACATGCAGCCGCAGCTCCGGTCCTGAGTGCCGGCGGCAGTGCCGGGTATTAAGACGCGAGACTCGTGCGAGTTTCTTGCATCACACACACAGTAGTGGGATCCTGGCCTTATACTGATCCTGTCACATCATGATGCTCTAGTCGCGTCTGTGCACACGCTGCGGATTCACCCGCGGATTTGTATCTGCGGATCCACAGGTTTTACCTCTGGATTGGCCAGCGGTTTTCCCCTGCGGTTTGACACCTGGACAATGGAATAGGTGGCAAACCGCAGCGGAATCCGCAGAAAGAATTGACATGTCAATTCTTTCTGCGGATTTAAAACCGCAGCTTTTCCGCAGTGAAAAAACCGCAGCATGTGCACTGCGTATTGTAAATCCCATAGACTTACATGGTACTGTACACTGTCTGCGGAACTGCTGCAGATCCCAGCGGCCAAATCTGCAGCAAAATCTGCAGCGTGTGCACATAGCCTAAAGCTGCATTTAGAAAGTTTCAGGCTTGCTTGCTTGTTTTTAGCAGAAGATTAAAAAAAATGCCTGCACAGTCTGCGAATTGCAATTCTTCTGCAACTCTGTCCCATTCACTTCAATGGAGACCAGCAGTACCAGAACCAACCTGTTGTCAGGTGTGGCGCTGTGATTATTGATACCAGTCAGGCATGCCGAGGCACATAATAGTCATTCATTATATTGCTGGTATTTCTTGGACCTGAGGTGCAGAATAATGTATATATATATACATTAGGAGAAAGGAGTGCGGCACGAGACGGTCAGGCTGCCAAGAAGGTTACATCAGAATAACAAGTAACACGGTAACGTCAGCAAATGGAGCGAGAATGTACATAAAAAAAACAAAAATACATTGTTTATGTAATTGAAACATTTGTATTGATCAGTCGCTGTCGTTCCAACAAACTTTGCATAATTCTCAATACAAGTGAATATTAGAAGCTTTGTAATGTTCCCGTGTGCAGAACTATCAGAGAACTTGTATTTCTGATGATTACTGTTATTATCGAACATCTCCAGAGCGGCCGTCAGTCCGAGAGGAGAATAAACCGGACTAGAATGTAACCGTAAGGTTTTTCTTTCTTAGGAAAGCATCTCTGTGTGCAGAATTATTGAGCAACTAAATGAAAAACGTAACTTTTCCATATGTTTATTTTCATTCCTTTCAGTGAGAATAAGAACCAAAAACAGCTCAATGCACAAAACACATTTCTAACATTTCCATAAGAGGTCTCAGTGCCCGATATAGTGATCAGGAGCTGCGTCCTCTCTCAGACTTTTTCTAATTTTTGACTTTGCAAAGTCAATTTTGGCTCTTTTTTGGCCCATTTTTCCTAAGGAAATCAAGTTGCCTATTAATTCTGCACCTCTTGATAAAGGGTTTGGCATCCTGAGGCTGCACCCCTTCATTAAACAAATACGCATCACATGATGTGCTTCATCCAATCAGCATTCAGGATTATACAGTTCGGAGTGCAAAAAATCTGCATAAAAATGCTGATATGGTCACAATACTCACTGCCTAAAAATTCTGCTCACAGTGAAAACACTTATCAGAGCCTTCTGCTTCTTTCTCCACTTATGAGCCACTTCTTCTCATCCCCAGCTCTCTGAACTCATCACTTGAAAAGCTGTCAAAATCTGTCTTGGTCAAACAAGATGAACTGCCAAGACTCACTGAAGCATCACATTACAGCTGCCTATTAAAGTCTATGGAAAGGGGAGGAAGGAGTAGAGAAAGGCAAAGACACAAAGACAGTGGTGCTCTCCAGTGTTTTTTTCTTGCTCTAACATGAAACTTATAGTTACCAAAACCCTAGCTACACCTCTGGTTACACTGCTCAGTAGTGCTGTAAAATTTCCTCCATGCTGCTGCTCTCTAGTACATCTTTTATCTCATCCCAATGCTGAATTCACAGCTACACTGCTCAGTACTGTTGTATAATGTCCTCCATGCTGCTGTTGCTTCTGAACATGTGTTACAAAGAGACAGGAAAGCAGGAATCCCTCATGTCTGTGCGTGCTGTGTATGGGAGACATCATATCAGTCAGTTTCCACCCTCTAGTTCAGAGGCAACTGAAAATTAGAGATGCAGAAGGGAAAACTAGTGAGAAATGTAGAATACAAGTCACACAATTGCCATAAATAGTGAAATTTCTTGCATTGATTTACCAATTAAAATCGTGAGGGAGTGTTATTATTTAAAAAATATATATTTTTAGGATTGCAGGTTCTAGCCCAACTTCCAGGATTTGAACTTGCAATCACTTGATCACTGGTACAATGCACTACACTACTTCTGTATTTTAGTGTATAGCCCAGTGAGCACAAACAAAGCAGACTCGGGGCCTTCATTATGTCACTGACAGCCATGAAAGCCAACCAATTACTTTACGTGGGGGCACAAGGTGAGACAGAGAGGCATATTTCCTTCTAACTGCTTAGATGCTGTGGTCTGTATTGATCACAGCGTCTAAGAGGCTGATCAGCCACGATCTGACCCAGCTTCAATCACAGCAGTTATAGGCGAGTGTCTGCTGTATAACACAGCTGGCATCCACCGAGTATAGAGTTGGCACATCTCCTGCGCTTACTCCCTACAATTCCTGAGCACAACTGCCCTACGTTTATGTGTATAGAGGAGTTGGGGGGCTTCCTTAAATGTGAATTTTATGCCATGTGCAAAACCTGCTAGAATAAAGCAATATGTGAATGCAGACTACCTTTACTATAGGAAGGGCTGGCGTTAGGGGCAGGCAGACTAGGCAGCTGCCTAGGGTCCCGCTCCCACAGGTGGCCCCAGCCAGTGGCGTGCCATAAAGGGCGGCACACTACATGGCCGCTATAAGGCCCACGAGTCAGGGGGGCCCGGTGTCAGCGCCGCCTCACCACACGCCGCGTTCAACTGTATCGGCATCATAGATGCCGATACAGTTGAAAGCAATATGGAGGGGAGAGCGTCAGATGACGCTCCCTCTCCCATCATTCCCCTCTGCCTCTGACACAGTAGGTATGCAATTACCTCACTTCATTGCGCACCATGATGTGTGCCGGGCAGACTGCAGTGCAGCTGCTGAGACGCTCTGCATTATACTCTTTGAGGAGGCTGCATTATATTCTATGGGGGCTGCATTATACTATATGGGGGCTGCATTATACTCTATGAGGGGCTACATTATATTTTATGGGGGCTGCATTATATTCTGTGGGGGGCTGCATTATGTCCTATGGGGGCTACATTATACTCTATGAGGGGACTGCATTATATTCTATGATGGGGACTGCATTATAGTCTATGGGGGCTTACGTTATACTATATGACGGGGGCTGCATTATATTCTATGAGGGCGCTACATTATATTCTATGAGGGGGCTGCATTAAATTCTATGGGGGCTTTCATTATACTCCATGGGGTGGCTGCATTATACTCTGAGGGGGACAGCATTATAATCTATAAGGAGGCTGCATTATAATCTATAGGGTGGAGTTATCATACTCTTAGGGGAACTGCATTATACTCTTATCAAGGACTATAGGCTGTGCATTATTCTATATGTACAATATGGGACTTGCATTATACTGTATCGAGGACTATGGGGATTGCATTATACTATATGAAGAACTATGGGGTGCAATATACTATGGGGAGTTCATTCTACTACATGGAGGGCTGTGAGTTTATTTTAATATATGGTGGACTATGGGATGCAGTATACTATGGGGAGTACATTGTACTACTTGGAAGATTATAAAGGGTGTATTATACTATATAGAGGATTATGGGGAGTGTATTATACCATATGGAGGACTATGGGGAGTATATTATACTATATGGAGGACTATGGGGTGTATTATACCATATGGAGGACTATGGGGAGTATATTATACTATATGGAGGACTATGGGGTGTATTATACCATATGGAGGACTATGGGGAGTATATTATACTATATGGAGGACTATGGGGTGCATTATACCATATAGAGGACTATGGGGAGTATATTATGCTATATGGAGGACTATGGGGTGCATTATACTAAACAAGCAAAATGCTGCATATTCATCGAGTAATTGGATTGTTTATGCCAGAACAGAAATCTTTGTTCTCAGCAGCACGTCGCCCGGTGAAGACTGCAGATATGCTGCTGATAACATGATATGTACGGGGCAGATTGAGCTGCTAGTGATTATTCTGTGACGGTCATTCTTCCTCAGCCGCTGTAAAGAGGCCGGGAAACAAGCAGCGAACTACTTTAATATTGTTGATCACTCTCGTTTAGTGGCCTGAACTCAGTGCATGTAAATGTTTCAGTGTGATGGTCCAATATGTGAGCATTTGGGGCCCCATTTTAAACTTGTGCCCAAGGCCCTACTTTGCCTAAAACCGGCCCTGACTATAGTGGACACCTCCAGAAATGCCTCCCCCACTTTAACCAGTGCTCAATGCAACCCAAGGAAAATTGGGGATCGCTGCAACCAAGGCTCCCCAAAATCCTCTACTCTATAACTGTCCAAGCTGTCTGGAGCAGAATTTAACATTGTGCCCGACAAACTTCTCTCCAAATATTTCTGGCACCAGAAGCCGCCACAGAATCAGCAAGTTCTTGAAATAGTGATGAATATTTTATCACCGCAGACAAGATACAGCAACAAATCTCAGCCTCCCAATCTGGCTACAGCTGGCGAGCAATAAAAATTATCTACAAGAAAAAAAATGGAATTTCTGCCAAACATGCAAAATGTGGATACTTATCAAACTATGGCAGCGTCCTGCAGGCCAGATGAGCGGATCTGTGATAGAAACGCCGAAGGGTTTTAGGTCGTTCATCAAAAGAACGTATTTCACATTCTTGGATGAGAAATGATTTCACCGACATAAGGTCATTGACTGTCCGGACATAAAACTCAGCAACACAGAGGACTACGCAATGGCAAAAAGTCATAGAAGAGCATAAAAATGATACTGTTAATAAATCATTGCCCCCTATATACAAGAATATAACTACTATAATACTGTCCCCTATGTACAAGAATATAACTGCTATAATACTGCTCCTATGTACAAGAATATAACTACTATAATACTGCACCTATGTACAAGAATATAACTACTATAATGCTGCCTCCTATGTACAAGAATATAACTACTATAATACTGCCCCTATGTACAAGAATATAACTACTATAATACTGCACCTATGTACAAGAATATAACTACTATAATACTGTCCCCTATGTACAAGAATATAACTACTATAATATTGCCCCCTATGTACAAGAATATAACTACTATAATACTGCCCTCTATATACAAGAATATAACTACTATAATACTGTTCCTATATACAAGAATATAACTACTATAATACTGCTCCTATGTACAAGAATATAACTACTATAATACTGCCCCTATGTACAAGAATATAACTACTATAATACTGCCCCCATGTACAAGAATATAACTACTATAATACTGCCCCTATGTACAAGAATATAACTACTATAATACTGCCCCCTATGTACAAGACTATAACTACTATAATATTGCCCCCTATGTACAAGAATATAACTACTATAATACTGCTCCCTATGTACAAGAATATAACTACTATAATACTGTTCCTATATACAAGAATATAACTACTATAATACTGCCCCTATGTACAAGAATATAACTACTATAATACTGCCCCCTATGTACAAGAATATAACTGCTATAATACTGCCCCTATGTGCAAGACTATAACTACTATAATACTGCCCCTATGTACAAGAATATAACTACTATAATACTGCCCCCTATGTACAAGAATATAACTGCTATAATACTGCTCCTATGTACAAGAATATAACTACTATAATACTGCTCCTATGTACAAGAATATAACCACTATAATACTGCCCCTATGTACAAGAATATAACTACTATAATACTGTCCCTATATATACAAGAATATAACTACTATAATACTTCTCCTATGTACAAGAATATAACCACTATAATACTGCCCCTATATATACAAGAATATAACTACTATAATACTGCCCCTATGTACAAGAAGATAACTGCTATAATACTGCCCCTATATATACAAGAATATAACTACTATAATACTGTCCCTATGTACAAGAATATAACTACTATAATACTGCTCCTATGTACAAGAATATAACTGCTATAATACTGCTCCTATGTACAAGAATATAGCTACTATAATACTGCCCCTATATATACAAGAATATAACTACTATAATACTGCCCCTATATATACAAGAATATAACTACTATAATACTGCCCCTATGTACAAGAATATAACTACTATAATACTGCTCCTATGTACAAGAATATAATTACTATAATACTACCTCTATGTACAAGAATATAACTACTATAATACTGCTCCTATGTACAAGAATATAACTGCTATAATACTGCTCCTATGTACAAGAATATAGCTACTATAATACTGCCCCTATATATACAAGAATATAACTACTATAATACTGCCCCTATATATACAAGAATATAACTACTATAATACTGCCCCTATGTACAAGAATATAACTACTATAATACTGCTCCTATGTACAAGAATATAATTACTATAATACTGCCGCTATGTACAAGAATATAACTACTATAATACCGCTCCTATGTACAAGAATATAACTACTATAGTACTGCCCCCTATGTACAAGAATATAACTACTATAGTACTGCCCCCTATGTACAAGAATATAACTACTATAATACTTCTACTATATACAAGAATATAACTACTATAATACTGCTCCTATGTACAAGAATATAATTACTATAATACTGCCGCTATGTACAAGAATATAACTACTATAATACTGCTCCTATGTACAAGAATATAACGACTATAATACTGCTCCTATGTACAAGAATATAATTACTATAATACTGCCGCTATGTACAAGAATATAACTACTATAATACTGCTCCTATGTACAAGAATATAACTACTATAATACTGCCTCCTAGCTGTGAGGTTGTGTGTCAGTGGTTCTCCTCACGTCTGGAGCAAACCCAGGGAGGGGCCACCCTGGGCGGGGAAGCTCCCCTGGCAAAGCCCAGGCTTCCCGGCCTACACTGGGACTAGCTTCCCAGGCTTCTACTAATGGGAATGTTAATTCCAAAGTCACTGTGAGTCCAGTGAATGCAGCGAGTCAAAACTGCAGCAGTTCTATGAAGGAGGAAACAGTTGTGAGTAAAGTTTTGGGAGGAAAACCTTCTCCAATTCCAGCAAAGAAGCCAGAAGGCAATGTGTCAGTGAGTGATGGAAACCAGCAGAATGTGAAGTCTTGTAGCTCCCCAGTCAGTAAGCAGCTCCTGCCAGGTGCACAGGTGAGATCGGCCCCAGCTGTGCAGATCACCTCTCCTGCTTCCAGGCAGAGACGGACGTCTTTGGAAAGGCAGACAATGCAGGAGAACCTACAGCAGCATGGCAGTATGGCGCGGTCAGGACGCACATGGTCGCAGTCAGGTGGCAGCGATAAACCTGCTGCGGAGCCTGCATCCAGCCAAGGGGCCACAAAACCATCTATGGTGGACCCGCACAAGACTGTCTTCAAAACCCCTGTACCCGTGGTCAAGACTAAACCTGTGGGGCCGGCGCGTGCACCCGAGCTGCAGCTAGCGGATGAGATACCGGGACTTGTCCAAAAACTGGGTGAGTTACAGCAGCAAAAAAAAGCGCTGCAAATGGAGGTAGACTTCATCTATAGTCTAAAGACCACTAATCCTGCCAGTAATGACGCCTATGACCTGAGACTGAACACACTGGGAGTACAGCTGGCGAGTGTTGTGCAGGACACTGAATCTGTGCTGGAGAGCATGGGGCCCCTGGCAGAGACCTACAGGAACCGCGAGCGGTTCACCTCCTTTAAGAAGGACTGTGCTGTAGAGGCCAGGACCCCTGATGTTCAGGACGGGACCCCCCAGCAGCGGACACGGCCAGTGTTACAGGCTGCCCGCTTCTGCTTCCAGGAGGGGAAACAGCTGCAGCAGCAGGCAGCTCAGTGTGAACAGGAGCATACACTTCAGACTGCAGCAGAGGCACCACAGGTCCCAGAATGCCCCACACAGGAGCAGGACAGTATATGTGAGACTGTTTGTGCTGATGAGGCTGAGGCTGAAGCACAGACTGTGGCTGGGGATGCTTTGCCCATGGGGTCGGGGGATGGAGGGGTTTCACATTCTGTAATGGACGTCGCACTGTCTGATAATGATGCTGCTTATGATAATGTGCATGATATGTGTGATTATCCCCCTTTGCCATCCAGTCCACAAGGTGTGACAGCCCCCCCTGCTGCAGGCCCTCTCCCTGTCAGTCAGCCCAGTGTGACCCGGCAGGTGCCCCCCAGGAATGCCTGGAGCCGCGGCGCCCCATCCTTCACTTCCAGCGCCAGGTATACCGGCCAGACATTCAAACGCATTAATGTGGTGCGGTTTAAATACATAGGTGCCAAGGAGGATCTGCCACAACGCAGGTATGTGGTGAGAGAGCTGCTCTGCGGCCAGATGGGGTTTGTGGCAAATGAGATACTGGCAGTGTCTAATCTTCAGGACAGGCAGGGCTACGAGGTCAGCTTCAAGCTCATGTCTGACCTGGATAGATTCTGGGCCAATTACCCCAAGTTCAGAGATGCTGAGGGCTGGAATAAGTTTGTGTTGGTTCCTATCTCCAGGCCGGACACTGTCACAGTAAACATCACGTTCTGGAATGAGGCCGTTCCTCCACAGGACATCGAGGTGTGGCTCCGGAGACACTGTGACCTCGTCTCTGGACTCACCAAGGTCAGAGATGAGGATGGTATCTGGACAATGGGGTGGCGGGTCTTGGTAAAATTGCGGCAATGTGATAACATCACTGCCCACTTACCCAACTCCTTCTTCATTGGGAGGGAGAAGGGAAGGTGTTATTATCCCGGGCAACCCAGAAAGTGCTTCAAATGTGGTGGGAAAGGTCATCTGGCTAACGCCTGTACTGTGGTGAAGTGCAGTCTGTGTGGGGCAATCGGCCATGTCGCTGCAGACTGCCGGGACGTCAGGTGCAACCTCTGTGGTAGGATGGGCCACCCTCACAGGGACTGTCCAGACGCCTGGCACAACATCTGCAGAGTCTTCCCTGATGAGTTAGTGATGGCAGGGGCAGAGGCTCAGGAGGATGAGGATGTGGTGGCAGGGACACATGAGGAGGAGTGTTTAATGTCAGGAGAGATGCTGACCAGCTCAGATGCCCACCAGGAGTCCACTCAGGCAGCACCAGAGAAGCAGGGTGCAGAGGGGAACATGGAGGTCGTCCATCAGGTCCAGCAGCCTCAGATACCCCCCCCCTTCAGCATCGCTGTCTGTATCTGATGACTGGAACCTTAATAATAATAAAAGGAAGAAAAAGAACACATCCTCCCGTAAACCTGAGGCAGAATATGACACTGGTCAGACTGCTAGTAAGAAGGTTCAGAATTCTGCAGGAGTGATGGTCGTGTCCAACAAGTATGGAGTTTTATCTGACTCCAATGGTGATGATTATGAGGAAGAGTTGAGGAAAGTTGATGCTGCGTGTAACAGGGACATAGAGGACTATCCCCCGCCAAAGCGGAAGCCCTTATCTGTGGACCCTCAGGTAGAGTCTGACATGGACACCAGTGGTGGACAGAACATCTCTGACTCATGATGATGGCTGTTACTTTGCTCCTACTATATTGTGTTGTGATGGCGGGGTTCTCATTGACAGTGACCTCGAGTAATGCGAATAGCATTAAGCTGAGGACGAGACACGCGGTGTATGAACATCTCAAATATCTGGACACAGAGGTCATCTTCCTGCAGGAGACACGACTGACATCTCTGGGGCTTATGAGAGAGGCTGAGAGGGAATGGTGGTCCGGTCCTTCTTTCTGGTCACTGGCTGTGGAGCCTTATGCCGGGGTCGCTGTCCTGTTTAACACCAATGATGTGACTGTGCATAGGATGACGGAGGTGGTCATGGGAAGATGTCTGGTCCTAGAAGTCACTATCCATGGGAGGTGACTCCGGCTTATTAACATCTATGGGCCACAGACAGTGACTGACAGGATCCAGCTGTTTAATGACGTCAAGCCTTACCTCTTCACTTCTCTTCCAGTGGTGATGGCGGGGGACTTTAATGCCATAATGACATCAGGTGACAGCTCCTCGGGCAGGGCAGTGACCAGGGACGGTAAGGTCCTACATAGCGTCATAATGCAGGCAGGACTGACTGACGTTTTCACACAGGGTGGGCGACAGCCAAAATTCACATATTCATGTTCCAACAGGAGCAGTAGGATAGATTTTGCTTTTGTCAGTCCTACTGAGGCTGTTGGCGCCCTGAGTGAGAAGGTCATCCCTTACTCTGATCACCTCGCCTTGTGCTTCTCTTTGGGGGCCTCTAACCGTCCGGACATTGGTAGAGGGTTGTGGAAGCTCAATTCCAGTCTCCTGGATGATGCCTATGTTCAGAGTCGTGTTCCCTCCCTTATCCAGCTTCATCTAGACAGGGTTGACTTCTATGACAACATGACCGACTGGTGGGAGGACGTCAAGGAGGATATCATGGAATAAATGGCGCTATAACAATAAATAATAATAATAATAATAATATCAGATCCCTCTTAAAGAGACTGTCAGTTAATAAAGGGAGGAATAAGTACAGCCAGTACCTAAAGCTGTGCAAAGAATTGGAGTCACTGTATTCGGCGGGCGGAGATGACAAAGTGAAGATCGACCGGCTGAAATCTGAGATAAAGCAGTATCAGTATAGCAGGTATACCTCCCTGGTTCTTGAACAGGATTATGGGTCCTTAGGGGCCCCTGATCCCTTTGAGAATTGCAGGGAGAGGGTGGTCAAAAAAATGGTCACGGGTCTCACCGACTCCCAGGGTGTATTGCAGGATTCACGGGAGGGTATCCTGGAGGTGGTGAGATCTTACTATGCTGACTTGTTTCAGAGGAAAGTTTTGGATAAAGATAAGATGACTCAATTCTTGGAGGCAACTCCAGCGCCTGATACTAATGATCTGGACTTTTCTCCTTTGACAGCAGAATTAACGGTGGAGGAGGTTAAGGAGGCTATTGATAAGTTATATCTGAAGAAGGCACCAGGTCCAGATGGTATAACAGCAGAATTTTATAAGAAATTCAGAGACCTCCTGGCTCCAATTCTCGTGGATGTGTATAGAAATTGTCTAGAAAATCACCTGATGCCTCCATCCATGAGAGTGTCCTCGTTAATTCTGCTGTCTAAAGGTAAAGAGCCGAGCGACATCAAGAACTGGAGGCCGATTGCCCTCTTGAATGTGGACAGGAAGATTTTAGCAAAGATCCTATTTTCTAGGTTAGTCTGTTTGTCCCCGGCACTGTTGGTAGGCTCTCAGTTTGGCACAGTAAAAGGGCGGAACATCTCTGGAGCAGTCATCTCGATACGAGAGATGTTTGAGAGATGTAAAGCTCTGCGGGGTGGGAGATATGTTGTCAGTCTGGACCAGGCTAAAGCCTTTGACAGGGTTGATCATGACTATCTGTGGGCCACTTTGTCAAAGCACGGTATTCCGGGACAATTTGTGGATTGGCTGAAGACGTTGTACAGAGAGGCGGTGAGCTTTCCTCTGATTAATGGTTGGCAGGGTGGCACTTTTGGAGTTGGGGCGGGGGTGAGTCAGGGCTGCCCAATGAGTCCGCTCCTGTATGTTTTTGCCCTAGACCCGTTTCTAAGGTCACTGCAGGAGTGCGATTTTCAGGGGGTGCCGGTCCCCCACTGCCCGCCTCTGAATGTTGTTGCCTATGCGGACGATGTGACGCTGGTGATCTCCAATCCTCGTGAGGTGCAGATGTTATCTGCGTCCATCAGAAGCTACTCAGAGGCCTCCAGGTCTCTGGTTAACCTTGAAAAGAGCCAAGCTCTGTGGACATTAGATACTGAGCCCAGCTTTGATCTGCCGCAGTTTTCCAAAGCCTCCACCCATATTAAGATCCTAGGGGTTAAATTTGGGAGGGATGATAATGCCATGCTAAATTGGAAGGAGAAATTGGAAACCGGAAATGCAAAGGTTCAGCGATGGAAGAACTGGAGGCTGACCTACAGGGAAAGGGTCACAATGTTGAAGACTTACCTGGTCCCCGTTTTCTTGTATGTCTCTGTCGCTTTCCCTTTGCCAGAATCTTTCTCAGCTAGGCTCCTCAGCCTGTTCTTCCAGCTCTTGTGGGGGAATAGGTTGAACCTAATAAAGAGGGGAATAACGTACCTACGGCGGAGAGAGGGTGGGCTGGATATGTTGAATCCAAGGGTTTTCTTTGACTCCTTGTTTCTAAAGGTGAATTTTAGGAACATGGACTCAAACAGTAGCTCCCTGTGGGTAAATAGTATCAGGTACTGGATATTGCCTTTTGCAGAATCTTGGGTGCAAGGCGGCAGTCTCAAGAGGAGGAGATGGACAGGTGACCACCTCCCCCAGTATCTGGACTATGGTCTGAAGTGTGTTAGGAGGTGGGGACTGGAGAAGTCTTACATTGAGAGCAGTACGAGAAGAGACCTGTATGCTCGTGTATGTAGGACTTTCTTCTACTCTCCACTGGCCCTGAGAGATTGTGTCACCACCACCCTGCAGGAAAGCCTTAGGTTCCTAAACGGGAAACGGCTTCCTCCTAAACTGTTTGATGTCACATGGCTTTCACTGCATAGTCGGCTCTTTGTCAGAGGGAACCTGAAACATCTGTGTGTCTCTGATCGGAATTGTCCCCTTGGTTGTCAGCAAGAGGAAACTATGGAGCACTTCATATGTGAATGCTGGGGAAGGAGGAAGATCTGGGAGGAAGTGTCAGATAATCTAAAAATCCCCAGACTGCGGACCCTAAAGTATCCCGACATAATCTATGGTGTCCCCTCCACTGTTAGTAACATCAACAGAGAGACGATGTACATTATAATCAGTGTCATCAAATACTATCACTGGCACATGAGAACCCGGGTGTCAATGCACAATGAGCTGTTCAATCACACCGCTGCTGCCAATCAGGTTATGTCAGAACTCCGGTGGATAAAATCACTGGAAGTTGGAAGGAGTCCAAGAAACACAACGTTATGGAGAAATGTAAAATTCAGTTAGAAAAATATGATAATTTTTTTTTTTTTCTCTAACTTTTTCCATCGCCAGGTGTGGATACTTTAATTTATTTATGAATATGATCTGATTATGTAGTGCTGTGTATATATTACCTAAGTGGTTTGTGTTTTGTAATACTGGATGATTTTTGTTTTACTATAATTGTATTTATGTTTGGTTTATAATAAAAATTGCCCCTATGTACAAGAATATAACTACTATAATACTGCTCCTATGTACAAGAATATAACTACTATAATACTGCTCCCTATGTACAAGAATATAACTACTATAATACTGCCCTATATACAAGAATATAACTACTATAATACTGCTCCTATGTACAAGAATATAACTACTATAATACTGCCCCTATGTACAAGAATATAACTACTATAATACTGCCCTATATACAAGAATATAACTGCTATAATACTGCCCCCTATGTACAAGAATATAACTACTATAATACTGCTCCTATGTACAAGAATATAACAACTATAATACTGCCCTAGATACAAGAATATAACTACTATAATACTGCTCCTATGTACAAGAATATAACTACTATAATACTGCTCCTATGTACAATAATATAACTACTATAATACTGCTCCCTATGTACAAGAATATAACTACTATAATACTGCCCTATATACAAGAATATAACTACTATAATACTGTCCCTATGTACAAGAATATAACTACTATAATACTGCCCCTATGTACAAGAATATAACTGCTATAATACTGCCCCCTATGTACAAGAATATAACTACTATAATACTGCTCCTATGTACAAGAATATAACTACTATAATACTGCCCTATATACAAGAATATAACTGCTATAATACTGCCCCCTATGTACAAGAATATACCTACTATAATACTGCTCCTATGTACAAGAATATAACTACTATAATACTGCTCCTATGTACAAGAATATAACTACTATAATACTGCCCTATATACAAGAATATAACTGCTATAATACTGCCCCCTATGTACAAGAATATAACTACTATAATACTGCTCCTATGTACAAGAATATAACTACTATAATACTGCTCCTATGTACAAGAATATAACTACTATAATACTGCCCTATATACAAGAATATAACTGCTATAATACTGCCCCCTATGTACAAGAATATAACTACTATAATACTGCTCCTATGTACAAGAATATAACTACTATAATACTGCCCTATATACAAGAATATAACTGCTATAATACTGCCCCCTATGTACAAGAATATAACTACTATAATACTGCTCCTATGTACAAGAATATAACTACTATAATACTGCCCTATATACAAGAATATAACTGCTATAATACTGCCCCCTATGTACAAGAATATAACTACTATAATACTGCTCCTATATACAAGAATATAACTACTATAATACTGATCCTATGTACAAGAATATAACTACTATAATACTGCCCTATATACAAGAATATAACTGCTATAATACTGCCCCCTATGTACAAGAATATAACTACTATAATACTGCTCCTATGTACAAGAATATAACTACTATAATACTGCCCTATATACAAGAATATAACTGCTATAATACTGCCCCCTATGTACAAGAATATACCTACTATAATACTGCCCCTATGTACAAGAATATAACTACTATAATACTGCTCCTATGTACAAGAATATAACTACTATAATACTGCTCCTATGTACAAGAATATAACTACTATAATACTGCCTCTATGTGCAAGAATATAACTACTATAATTCTGCCCTATATACAAGAATATAACTACAATACTGCCCCCTATGTACAAGAATATAACTACTATAATACTGCCCCTATGTACAAGAATATAACTGCTATAATACTGCCCCTATGTACAAGAATATAACTACTATAATACTGCCTCTATGTGCAAGAATATAACTACTATAATACTGCCCTATATACAAGAATATAACTGCTATAATACTGCCCTATATACAAGAATATAACTACTACAATACTGCTCCTATGTACAAGAATATAACTACTATAATACTGCCCCTATGTACAAGAATATAACTACTATAATACTGTCCTTATGTACAAGACAGTACAGTGACAGGATATCAGGACTCTTCAGTAGTGTTGAGCATTCCGATACCGCAAGTATCGGGTATCGGCCGATACTTGCTGTATCGGAATTCCGATACCGACTTCCGATATTTTTTCAATATCGGAATTCGGCATCGGAATCGGAAGTTCAGTTGATTGACGGCCTGACGTCATCATGATGCGCGGTGTGTGCGCATCATGATGCGCCGTCATTTCGGGCCTTCCGGGGGTCTCTGCCGGCCTGCCGGGGGGCTGTGCCGGCCTGCCGGGGGGCTGTGTGGACTGCCCGGGGTCTGTACCGGCCTGCCGGGGGGCTGTGCCGGCCTGCCGGTGGTCTGTGCACCCTGTGGGGGTCTGTACCGGCCTGCCGGGGGGCTGTGCCGGCCTGCCGGGGGGCTGTGCTGATGTCCGGGGGTCTGTGCAAGCATCGTCCGATGGGACTACAAGTCCCATCGGGCGATGCCTGCTACCATGACAGTGATTGACACATTAGCCAATGATGGGACAGTAGTAGTCCCATCATCCGGCTAATGTGTTAAATGTTAAAAAAAAAAAAAAAAAAAAAAATACTACATGCATGCTACATACATACTACATGCATGCTACATATATACTACATACATACTACATACATGCTACATACATACTGCATGCTACATACATACTACATACATACTACATACATACTACATACATACTACATATATACTACATACATACTACATACATGCTACATACATACTGCATGCTACATACATACTACATACATACATACTACATACATGCTACATACTGCATGCTACATACATACTACATACATACTACATGCATGCTACATACATACTACATATATACTACATACATACTACATACATGCTACATACATACTGCATGCTACATACATACTACATACATACTACATGCATACTACATATATACTACATACATACTACATACATGCTGCATGCTACATATATACTACATGCTACATACATACTACATGCATGCTACATACATACTACATATATACTACATGCATGCTACATACATACTACATACTACATATATACTACATACATACTACATATATACTACATACATACTGCATGCTACATACATGCTACATACATACTACATACATACTACATACATACTACATGCATGCTACATGCATGCTACATGCATGCTACATACATACTACATGCATGCTACATACATACCACATACATACTACATGCTACATACATACCACATATATACTACATACATACAATACATTCATACAATACATACATAGACATACAGTACATATAACATAGAGTAACATACTTACCAATACTTGTCACATTGTTCCCCGAAGCCATTGTCTATTCCGGGATAAATATTAACATAACAAACCACAAAAATACTCACCCACGATCCGAAGCAGTCCACGAGTGTGTCCCACGACGATCTTGGGTAGAGAACTGCAGCATCAGATGATGCTGCCGTTCTCTACGGGCTGCAGGAATCCAATGACGGAAGGTAGGTATCCTTCCGCACTGTATTCCTCCGCCACTTAAAAAAAAAAAGTCCCTAGTCTCACTTTATGCCATTGCTGTGTGGGAATTTCCCACACAGCAATGGCATAAAGTGAGACTAGGGACTTTTTTTTTTTTAAGTGGCGGAGGAATACAGTGCGGAAGGATACCTACCTTCCGTCATTGGATTCCTGCAGCCCGTAGAGAACGGCAGCATCATCTGATGCTGCAGTTCTCTACCCAAGATCGTCGTGGGACACACTCGTGGACTGCTTCGGATCGTGGGTGAGTATTTTTGTGGTTTGTTATGTTAATATTTATCCCGGAATAGACAATGGCTTCGGGGAACAATGTGACAAGTATTGGTAAGTATGTTACTCTATGTTATATGTACTGTATGTCTATGTATGTATTGTATGAATGTATTGTATGTATGTAGTATATATGTGGTATGTATGTAGCATGTAGTATGTATGTGGTATGTATGTAGCATGCATGTAGTATGTATGTAGCATGCATGTAGTATGTATGTAGTATGTATGTAGTATGTATGTAGTATATATGTAGTATGTAGTATGAATGTAGTATATATGTAGTATGTATGTAGCATGTAGTATGTAGCATGCATGTAGTATATATGTAGTATGTATGTAGTATGTATGTAGCATGCATGTAGTATATATGTAGTATGTAGCATGTAGTATGTATGTAGCATGCATGTAGTATGTAGCATGTAGTATGTATGTAGCATGCATGTAGTATATATGTAGTATGTATGTAGTATGTATGTAGCATGCATGTAGTATGTATGTAGCATGTAGTATGTAGCATGCATGTAGTATATATGTAGTATGTAGCATGTAGTATGTATGTAGCATGCATGTAGTATATATGTGTTATGTATGTAGCATGTAGCATGCATGTAGTATGTATGTAGTATATATGTGGTATGTATGTAGCATGCAGTATGTATGTAGCATGCATGTAGTATATATGTAGTATGTATGTTGCATGTAGTATTTATGTAGTATGAATGTAGCATGTATGTAGTATGTAGTATGAATGTAGCATGTATGTAGTATGCATGTTGTATGTATGTAGCATGTAATTTTTTTTTTTTTTTTTTTTTTTTTTTACATTTAACACATTAGCCGGATGATGGGACTACTACTGTCCCATCATTGGCTAATGTGTCAATCACTGTCATGGTAGCAGGCATCGCCCGATGGGACTTGTAGTCCCATCGGACGATGCCTGCACAGCCCCCCGGAGCCTGCACAGCCCCCCGGCAGGCCGGCACAGCCCCCCGGCAGGCCGGCACAGCCCCCCGGAGCCTGCACAGCCCCCCGGCAGGCCGGCACAGCCCCCCGGCAGGCCGGCACAGCCCCCCGGCAGGCCGGCACAGCCCCCCGGAGCCTGCACAGACCACCGGCAGGCCGGCACAGACCACCGGAGCCTGCACAGACCCCCTGGCAGGCCGGCACAGCCCCCCGAAAGGCCCGTACAGACCCCAGAGAGGCTGTACAAGGGCAGGAAAGGGTTTTTCTTATTCCGATACCGGAAGTCCCATAGACTTGAATGGGACTTCCGGTATCGGAATCGGCGATACCGATACTTTTTTTAAAGATCGGCCGATACCATCCGATACGATACTTTGAAGTATCGGACGGTATCGCTCAACTCTACTCTTCAGACCTACAGATGACTACCCATTCCTGCTACTACATGTGGGGACAAATGACACCGCAAGAAGCGACCTGGAAACCATCTGCAGAGACTTTGAAGACTTAGGCAAGAAAGTGAAAGAACTGGGAGCGCAGGTGGTCTTCTCTTCCATCCTTCCAGTGGATGGCTATGGAACAAGGAGGTGGAATAAGATTCTGCAGGTGAACAACTGGCTACGTCGATGGTGCCGTCAGCAACGATTTGGATTTCTGGATCACGGAGTGAACTACTTATACGATGGACTACTTGCTAGAGATGGGGTGCACCCTACGAAGACTGGAAACAGGTATTTGGAAGTCGCCTTGCTACACTTGTAAGGAGAGCTTTAAACTAGAACAACATGGGAAGGGAAGCAAAAGACCAGAAAAAGCCATACACCTGACAAATGCTATTGAGAACTCTGCTATTAGAAGTGAAAAGGAAGAACAAAGACGAAAGAATCTAATTAATAAAAATATTGGAGAAAGAGAAACCAATCACAAACTAAAATGTATCAATACTAATGCACAAAGCATGGGCAACAAACAAGGAGAATTGGAACTACTAACACAGGAAAAGAAATATGATGTCATTGGAATCACTGAAACTTGGTGGGACAATACACATGATTGGAATACAAGACTAGAAGGATACAACTTATTTGCAAGAAACAGACTTGATAAACGAGGAGGAGGTGTCGCATTGTATGTTAGAAACGCGTATATCTGCACAGAGATTGAAGCTTCAGAGACTGGGAGTTCTGTGGAAACTGTTTAGGTAAGAATACAAGGACAGAACAATGGAAAGGACACCATTGTAGGCATTTACTACAGGCCGCCTGTGCAAGCTGAAGATATGGATGAACTCTTTATGCATCAAATGGCCAAGTTCTCCAAAAAATATGACATAGTTGTCATGGGAGATTTCAACTATCCAGACATTTGTTGGGAATCTCTCTCAGGCAAAACTAACAGGTCAAGGAAATTCTTATCCTCTCTTGCTGACAACTTTATCTTCCAAAAGGTAAGGGAGAAAACAAGGGGAATTGCTACCTTGGATCTAATCCTTATAAACAGGGAGGAAATGGTTGAGGAGGTAAAAGTGGCTGGGACCCTAGGAGGTAGCGACCATGCTATTTTAGAATTTTGGATAACTAGAGGCGGAAGACCTGTGAAGACTCAGACGTCAAGGTTAGATTTCAGAAAGGCAGATTTTAAGGGATTCAGAAAGAGAATTGGAGGGATCCAATGGCTGGATATCCTTAAAGACAAAAATGTCCAGGAAGGATGGGAAATCTTGAAAAATGAAATTCTCAAAGCTCAGTTGTTAACAATTCCGAAAAGAGGGAAGAATAGGAAGCATTTAAGGAAACCAGGATGGATGAACACAGAACTTAAGCACATGCTAAAAAGGAAGAAAAAAATGTTTATAAAATGGAAAGAGGGAGGCATATCTAAAGAATATAATGCTGTCTGCAGAACCTGCAGGGCACAAATCAGATTTCTAAAGCTGAAAATGAATTGAGGCTTGCAAGAGATGTCAAAAGCAATAATAAAGGATTTTGGGGATATGTCAAAAGTAAAAGAAAAGTCAAAGATGCTATAGGATTTTTACAGGATGAAAATGATGAAATGGTAAGACAGGATATTGAGAAGGCTGAACTTTTAAATTCCTATTTTGCATCTGTTTTCTCTCAGAAAGGAAATGTAACATCAACTGTTATTCACTGTCCTATTAAGGGAATAGTAGAATCCAGGATATCTATAAACAGAAAGATAGTGAGGAAACACTTAGCTAACCTAAATAAATTCAAGTCTCCAGGTCCAGATGAATTACACCCCAGAGTACTGAAGGAGATAGCAGAAGAAATTTTTGAACCCCTCTCCATAATCTTTGAAAATTCTTGGAGAACAGGAGAAGTGCCTGAAGACTGGAGAAGAGCAAATGTTGTTCCTATCTTCAAAAAGGGGAAGAAGGTGGACCCAGGCAACTATAGGCCGGTGAGTCTGACTTCTATACCAGGAAAGATCTTTGAACAAATTATTAAACAACATGTATGTCAATACCTGGATAAGAATGAAGTGATTAAACAGAGTCAGCATGGGTTTGTAACTAATAAGTCATGTCAGACTAACTTAATTTCCTTCTATGACGGTATCACTGATTGGGTGGATCAAGGAAATGCTGTAGATATAGTATATCTTGACTTCAGCAAAGCATTTGACAAAGTCTCTCATACAATCCTTATTGAAAAAATGACTAAGTATGGAATGGACAAGGCAACTGTTAGGTGGATTCATAACTGGCTTAGTGATCGGACCCAAAGAGTGGTCGTAAATGGCTGCACATCCAGTTGGAAGAATGTCTCAAGTGGGGTACCACAGGGCTCTGTCCTGGGCCCTGTATTGTTCAACATCTTTATCAACGATTTAGATGAAGGAATTGAGGGTAAACTGATTAAATTTGCTGATGACACAAAGCTAGGAGGGATAGCTAATACTAGAGAAGAGAGAGAGAGGATTCAAAAAGATTTAAATAAACTGGAGAAGTGGGCAGCAACTAACAGAGTGGTTTTTAACAGGGAGAAATGCAAAGTACTACATCTGGGCAATAAAAATGAAAAAAGCATATATAGAATGGGAGGAATAGGGCTAAGTGACAGCACATGTGAAAAAGACTTGGGTATACTAATAGATCACAGACTGAATATGAGTCAACAGTGTGATGCAGCAGCAAAAAAGGCAAATGCAATTCTAGGATGTATTAACAGAAGCATACAGTCTAGATCACGTGAAGTCATTATTTCCCTCTACTCCTCTTTGGTCAGACCTCATCTGGAATATTGTGTCCAGTTTTGGGCACCACATTTTAAAAAAGACATCAACAAACTGGAGCAAGTTCAGAAAAGAGCGACCAGAATGGTGACCGGTCTGCAAACCCTGTCTTATGAGGAAAGGTTGCAGAATTTGGGAATGTTTAGTTTGCAAAAGAGAAGACTGAGAGGAGACTTAATAGCTGTCTACAAATATCTCAAGGGCTGTCACATTGTAGAAGGATCAACTTTATTCTCATTTGCACAAGGAAAGACTAGAAGCAATGGGATGAAACTGAATGGGAGGAGACACAGATTAGATATTAGAAAAAACTTTTTGACAGTTAGAGTGATCAATGAGTGGAATAGGCTGCCACGAGAAGTGGTGAGTTCTCCTTCAATGGAAGTCTTCAAACAGAGGCTGGACAGACATCTGACTGGGATGATTTAGCGAATCCTGCTTTGAGCAGGGGGTTGGACCAGATGGCCCAGGAGGTCCCTTCCAACTCTACGATTCTATGATTCTAAGAATATAACTACTATAATACTGCTCCCTATGTACAAGAATATAACTACTATAATACTGCCCCTATGTACAAGAATATAACTACTATAATACTGCTCCCTATGTACAAGAATATAACTACTATAACACTGCTCCTATGTACAAGAATATAACTACTATAATACTGCCCCTATGTACAAGAATATAACTACTATAATACTGCTCCCTATGTACAAGAATATAACTACTATAATACTGCTCCTATGTACAAGAATATAACTACTATAACACTGCCCCTATGTACAAGAATATAACTACTATAATACTGCCCCTATGTACAAGAATATAACTACTATAACACTGCCCCTATGTACAAGAATATAACTACTATAATACTGCTCCCTATGTACAAGAATATAACTACTATAATACTGCTCCTATGTACAAGAATATAACTACTATAATACTGCCCCTATGTACAAGAATATAACTACTATAATACTGCCCCTATGTACAAGAATATAACTACTATAACACTGCCCCTATGTACAAGAATATAACTACTATAATACTGCTCCCTATGTACAAGAATATAACTACTATAATACTGCTCCCTATGTACAAGAATATAACTACTATAATACTGCTCCTATGTACAAGAATATAACTACTATAATACTGCCCCTATGTACAAGAATATAACTACTATAATACTGCTCCTATGTACAAGAATATAACTACTATAATACTGCTCCTATGTACAAGAATATAACTACTATAATACTGCCCCTATGTACAAGAATATAACTACTATAATACTGCCCCTATGTACAAGAATATAACTACTATAATACTGCTCCCATGTACAAGAATATAACTACTATAATACTGCCCCTATGTACAAGAATATAACTACTATAATACTGCCCCTATGTACAAGAATATAACTACTATAATACTGCTCCTATGTACAAGAATATAACTACTATAATACTGCCCCTATGTACAAGAATATAACTACTATAATACTGCCCCTATGTACAAGAATATAACTACTATAATACTGCTCCCTATGTACAAGAATATAACTACTATAATACTGCTCCTATGTACAAGAATATAACTACTATAACACTGCCCCTATGTACAAGAATATAACTACTATAATACTGCCCCTATGTACAAGAATATAACTACTATAACACTGCCCCTATGTACAAGAATATAACTACTATAATACTGCTCCCTATGTACAAGAATATAACTACTATAATACTGCCCCTATGTACAAGAATATAACTACTATAATACTGTTCCTATGTACAAGAATATAACTACTATAATACTGCCCCTATGTACAAGAATATAACTACTATAATACTGCTCCCTATGTACAAGAATATAACTACTATAATACTGTTCCTATGTACAAGAATATAACTACTATAATACTGCCCCTATGTACAAGAATATAACTACTATAATACTGCTCCTATGTACAAGAATATAACTACTATAATACTGCCCCCTATGTACAAGAATATAACTACTATAATCCTGCACTGTATGCCGTGTATGTGGTGAGCTGTGAATCAGGTGTACATGTTGCTTCATTTGTCTGATTGCTCTTCGCTCGTATATATCATTTGTCCTCTGAGGTCTCGTGGTGACCTTGGATATACTTGTAGACGGTAATTGTGCACTTATATCGGACGCTCTCCACAAATAACCATGCCAATTGAGCCGGGCTTTCTTTATGATTGAAGTCGTCCACTCTCTTTATTAATTTTCCTTCCGGTCACTGATCTCTGTCCAATTTCATTAGTTTTTTTTTTAATTTACGACTTGAACTCCGGAGATCTGGCCCGTTGGAGGTTGAGGCGGTTTTTTTTCTTGTTGGTTTTCTGCGTCCTGTTACATGGAGGGGAATCATTCTTTGTCTCGTTTGCTTTCACCTAATGGAGCAGGGTGTAGCGGTGGGTAACGCCATGTGAGGGTCATATTTGAGCTCTGCCACGTAAAAAGGCACAAGTGTGTGCCCTTTGTAAGAAAAAATAAAAAGGGACAAAAAAATATCGCCTGTGACCGGAGAACCCGGCACAAGCCTCCATCATGTCTGACTGTAGGAGACGGAGAGGCTCAGATGCGGAGTGCGCAGGCGCAGGGCGCCCTCTGCTGGTGCGTTATAACCCCACAGATCAGAGATTGGGGGCTCAGCGCCTTTTAACCCCATAAGGACTGTATCGTTTTTTGGTGTTAACCCCTTAAACACTGAAACCAATTTTTTTTTTGAGTTCTCGTTTTTTCCCTCCCTTTCCTGTGGATGGCGCTGTGGAGGGCGCGCTGTTCTTTGGGCCCTGTACCTTTATTGCTCCCATCTTGGGGAACATTTGACGTTTTCAGCACTTTTTCTTACATTAAAAAAACGAACGCTTTTTCTTAAAATGTTAAATCAATAGGGAGAATAGTTTTAGTGTGATCCCGGCGGTTGTAGCCGGAGCTCGGCTGTCGGTCACCACCAGGGAGCTCTTAGCTCAGTGATCTCTGCCGTTTATCCGCCCTCAGTGATGCCGCGCAGACGCCATCTTTATTGTGGGCAAAGAATCGGCTAATAAATGAGCAAAGGAGCAAAAGGCAAACACAGGCCGGAAGTGACGTCACTGCTCCGCGCCTCTCGAGGAAGCGGAAGTGGATATGCGCAGTGACGTCACATCCGTTCAGCGCCAAAACTTCTTTGTGCCGGAGGAGGAGTTTTGTGTGCAGCGGGGAGAAGGAGGATGGGTGAGATCGGGAGCGGACAAGGACTGTGAGGGCGACAGAGCCACCGAGGGGGAGGGTTGGCGGCTAAACTCTGAGCTGATCGGGCATGGTGGAGTATGGTGGGAGAAGTGTGTGCACAACCAGGGAAACAGCGGCAGATGGGGGGCTGAGGTCAGGAAATCAGGGCTGGGACACTCTATGGCGGATGGGGCTGGTAGACCCAGGCAGGCTGTGGTGAATAGGGGATGGGGCTAGTGGTGGAGGATAGGGCAGCAGTGGATCGTGGGGTTGGAGGATGGGAAGTTGGGGCTGGGGGTTGCGGATGGGGGGCTGGAGGACGGGCAGGCGGGTGAGGATCGGCAGGCGATGGTGGAGGCTGCAGGACGTGTAGGCGGTGGCGGATGGGAGGGCAGGTGATGGCGACTGGAGAACAGAAGTTGGGGCAGGCAGTTGTTGGTGGGGGGGCTACATTCATGGACCTACTTCTATTCATGGTGGATTTTGGGTGTAAATGCCTATTACCAGTAACGTTTTTGCTTGTGCAGGACGACGTTCTGCCTCTGGAGATGAGGAAGGAGATGACAATGAGGATATTTATACTTCTCTATGGGATGTGACCAGACAGTCGTCACAAGGATGACTTGGAACTAGAATTTATCGATCTTGGTGAGTGATCTACTATTGCTGGGCTCTGCCAGATCTCGTCAAGCATGGTGCCCCTACCATAACCCGCTAATCCTTGCACACAATGACAGTCTGCCGTCCTGGGATTTAGTTTGATCCCCATCCTCTAATATTTGTAGTTGAGTCTTGTGCAGTGTTGACACTTTTTTTTATTGTTCTCAACCTTTTTTTTCCTGCATTGTCACCCAGCATCACCTCTATGTGCCACCATCCTAGGCCGTATATCAGGGTAGGAATTGTTGTCCCTGACTGTTTTACAAGATGCCTGACTGCAGACACTCATGGGTGAGCATCTCCTACATGGATTTAGTGATGTCTGGGGAAAAAGCCAAACCCTGGGGCAGCATTGGGGAA
The DNA here is from genome assembly GCF_039654945.1 of Dendrobates tinctorius. Classification (NCBI taxonomy): domain Eukaryota; kingdom Metazoa; phylum Chordata; class Amphibia; order Anura; family Dendrobatidae; genus Dendrobates; species Dendrobates tinctorius. Next base: position 10,561,062 of record NW_027361810.1, on the reverse strand, counting down.
TGATGACCAAAAAGGCCGAATTGCAGCGTCATCCTGGGCAGTTGACTCTCTGTGGGAGACGCCATGACAAATCCTCCTGAAGCGAATACATAGCTGACCTCTGCTGTCTCAGGGCTGGACCTCCTGCTAGAGCAGGTGGAGGCATCTTGGGGTAAATGTTTCCATCTGTGGAGGTAATGGAAGCAGCTTGATGTCTTCCTGCATAGGACATAGATGATAGATTTCTCCTCTTATATAGGACTCAGTCACCTGTGTGTGGGGGTCTCGGTATATGATTATTTCCTGGCTTACTCTCAACAGATATCTGTGCGCGGATCACTGGAGCGTCCCTTCCACAAAGTCTGAGAACAAAGGTAACACTGCCCTTCATTAATCGTGCGTTTTGGTATAGTCAGTGGTGGGTGTATTTAAAGGGATGTTTTGACCTGGGGCAATTGATGAAACATGGCGTATCAGACAAAAATAATCTACAACTCCTATGCAAACCAGTAACCACAGACACACAGATTACAAAAATAACCCTGAGTTGTCTGATCCTGCAATCATGTGCTGCTAGTCTTCATCTGCTCCTTTTTTTGTAACCTACAGAAAATGATAAAGTATTGCATGTAACCATGGCATTGCATTGATCTGCATAGGAGCTGTATACACAGAATACCTGGCGAGTTGTAAAAGTTCATGTCTTGTTCTGCAATGTTTAAATTTCAATTATATAAAACTGAATGAAGGCTGAGGAATGATGACATAAAAGGCCGAATTACAGTGTCCCCCTGAGTAGCGCTCTGTGAGGGGCATAATGACAAAAACCCTTGAAGCGAAATCAAACTGACCTCAGCTTGGCCCAAACGGCTTCACTTGTTCATCTGTACTGCATTTGTGATGCTAATGTATCTTCTCTCCAACAGGACGGGGCTGATAAAGCAGCTTATCCAGGTAAGGAGAATCATGGGAGACCGGCAGGAGGAGTCCTGGTGTCCAGAGTCCGTGTGGATTTCCCAAATGGCAGTCTAATTTGTCTACAAAGTGCATTAAGACAAGGGCTACAAACCCTCGGCAATGGCCCCTAAAAAATGGGAAGGTGAAGCATAAATATGGCTCATAACCTTGTATATGCCTTTCTTTGTAATGTGAATAAAATACTTTTATATTTCTAACTAGTTGCCTGTTCTGGAACTTTTTTCTATAGTGGGAGGCTTTAGATAATTGTATGCATTGAGCTCCCTCTAGTAGTGGTGAGAGGCAAAGTTAACAGGAGTCTGTCATCAAGTATGTGCTCATGGAGCCACAGCTGGCATTCTACGGGGCTCATGCTTGCCTTTATAGACATCTGTGATCGCTGGTCATCCAGGCAGTAATGACTGAGCATCCAGTCGGTGGTCTGAAGACAAGTTTCCTCAACTATAGCGCTGTCTATGCTCAAGGTGTGTGCTCTTAAAGGGGTTAATTGTAATCACTTATTCATAGAATAGGTGATAACTTGCAGATTGGTGGGATTCCAAGTACCAGGATCTGCACCAATTGCCAAAATAGGGCACTTTTATTATTCGCGTTAGAAAGGAGAAACAGTGCACATGTGCAACCGCAGGTCCATTCATTCTCTTCAGGGCTGCCATGTGTAGCCTACTTTATGAAATGAATGGCGCATTTAGTGAGGATGTGTCCCATTCTGCCGATGTGCGCAGGTCCCAGCGATTTACCCACCCCACGATCAGTAAGATATCTCCTTTCCTATGGAGAGGTGGTAACTGACCTCACAACTAGTATAAAAACCTTTCTTTACTGGGCAATAACTTCTGGCTCTAAAGCTATTACACAGAATCTGCAGTATTTAGAAGTCTCATGTTGGGCCCTGGAGTACTGCTTGATTCAGACATAAGACTCAGAGATGGAACAGCACCCGGAATATTGCTAGGCCTCATGTTTCATTTGCTGCATGCCTTAAAGTGCCAAAATGTGCACAGGGTATACCCCAAAAAAGACCCCCCCCCCCCCCCCCCCCCCCCGATATGGGAAATTACACCCCCTAGTCATGCATCTCGACCCTATCCGTAGTGCGATCCAGAAGTTACATAATTGTACAGTTTCCTCCCTTGTTATGCAGTGGTCTTACTGACTTGGGTATACGGGTGCATCCTCTGCCAGGGCAGGAGATGTGTTGGGCAGCCACTGACTCCAGCAACCACTCTGATCGCTGCTGTTTAACAATTTAGATGCCGCTACCAGTCGCTAAAAGCGGCTTTTAAATGGTTGTGATTGACACAATTGCGAGATGATTTCAGCCATCTTTTTGATGGGCCTTTTATAAGAGATCATTATTTTTTTTATTCTGTATACACTACAAGTGATCATAGCTGTATGTTTTTAGGGGGATGAAGAAGTAAAGTAAAAATTAAAGTTTTAAAAAAATTTAAATCAGTTAAAATTGCCATTTCTCCAATTCAAAAATAAAACAACCCTTTAACCTCTTAATGACCAGGCCAAATTTTACAACTTTGACCAGTGTCCCTTTGAGGTTATAACTCTGGAACACTTCAATGAATCCCGCCAATTCTGAGATTTTTTTTTTTTTTTTTTCTTGTGTGACATATTGTACTTCATGATAGTGGTAAAATTTCTTCGCTATGACTTGTTTAATTGTGAAAAACTAAATTTGGCAAATTTCAGAATTTTCAAATTTTTAATTCTTATACCCTTGAGTCAGAGTTATGTCACACAAAATAGTTAATAAATAACATTTCCCACATGTCTACTTTACGTCGGTACAATTTTTGAAACAAATTATTTTTGTTAGGAAGTTATAAGGGTTAAAAGTCAGCTTTCTAACAATTTAAAAAAACATTTTTTATTTTATATTTAAGAGACACCATTCTAAAAACTACCACTCAAGGTGCTCAAAACCATATTCAAGAAGTTTATTAACCCTTCAGGTACTTCATAGGAACTGAAGCAATGTGGAAGGAAAAAATGAACATTTAATTTTTTTTATTTTTTTTTTCACAAATTTATTTTAGACCCAAACTTTTTTTTTTTTTTATTTTAACAAGAGGAAATGATCCCCAAAACTTGTTGTGGAATTTCTCTTGAATACGTTGATACTTTATTTGTGGGGGAAATCTACTGTTTGGGCGCACAGAAGGGAAGGAGCGCCATTTGACTTTTTGAATGTAAAATTTGCTGGAATAGTTAGTGGACGCCATGTTGTGTTTGCAGAGCCCCTGATGTGCCTAAACAGTGGACCCCCCCCACGTGACCCCATTTTGGAAACCACACCCTCAAGGATTTTCTCCAGGGGTATAGTGAGCAGTTTGAACCCACAGGTAGGTTACAGAATTTCATAACATTAGGTGATCATTAGCGTTGAGTGCAAGTGCTCGCTACTCCGTTTACATCTGGTACTTAGCTATGCACTGTATACTGTGGGTGCTTGAGTGACATGCTTGAGTCCCTATGTTTTGCGGCTGTGAGACACCAAGAAACCACGATACTCTATGCAAACTTGAGTAGCGAACACTTGCGCGCTCAACACTAGCCATCATTTTAATTTGTTTTACTTTTGAAAAAAAAAAATTTCTAATGCTACCCTAACCCCAGCTGCAAAGAATGAAAAGAATGAAAAAAAACATTTTTTTTTAATCAAAGGGGGGGAGGGATATGATTTACTGTTTTGCTTTATCTTGATGATCAAAAGGAACCAAGAGGAAAAAATGTCCTATTGTTGCCGGGTACCATCTGGCAGATCTCAGCGGGTGCACTGGACATACACCCGCCAATATTTTTTTTTTTTCCTAGGAAGGTGATGCTGGGTCCCGGGACAGATCAGAAGTGCGTGAGGATGGCGGAGGTCTCGGGGGGGGGGGGGAAAGAGAAGAGAGAGAAATCATTTAAATCGCAGGTACACTGTTTATTTTGTGATCAGTCACTGGAAATCCAGCCCTGATCGTGTTCTCCGGGGTCTGTTACCCCAGTAGCTGAGACCTCGGACAGTTCCTGACTCTGGGGGGCGCTTCAGTCTTAATTCTCGATCGTCATTTTAATGCGTATCGGCGGTCGCTGAAGGGTTAATCTCCCCACATGTGTAAATGTCGGAGCTATCAAAACATAGTTAACCCTTAAGGGCATGTCACACTAAGAGATATCGCTAGCAATATTGCTATAACTTGTGACATTATAGCGATATTGCTGTCTGATACTTACCTACAACCCGCTGGTTATTGCTGATGGCGCGAGAACGTCCTGGACTGTTTCTCGTCAGCTTCCTGCTGTGGCGACGCGTGGAACCGGGCGGGAGGACGCAGGATCGCCTGGTGTGACAGGTAAGTAGCGATCCCCGTCCCCTGCGATGTCGCTGGTGAGATCTGCCTGTGTGGCAGCTCACTAGCGACCACTTAGCGATGCACCAGCGATCCTGACTGCATCATATCGCTGGTCGGGATCACTGGTGCATCGCTAAGTGTGACAGCACCTTTACAGTCACAATTGTCGGTGTTTGTTGCATCAACCACAAAAATACAAAAGTGGTGAAAACATAATTTATACAATAGGCTCGTCCCAATAAAAGAACCTGCGCCACGAACAACAACCGGTGTGTGCGTCCGCACGGCTTCAGGGTAAAGGCAGACTACAGCGGCAACTCTCCATCGCTCCGCCGCAGTCACAGCACTGCGCTGAGGAACATGGCGGAATCTAAGGCTACGTGCACACGCTGCGGATTTGGCCGTGCGGATTTTGTAAAATCTGCAGGTCATTTTACCTGCGGATTGCTCTGCGGTTTTGCCCTGTGGTTTTTCATCTCCACAATGGAGATGGTAAACCGCAGCGGAATCCCTGTCAATTCTTTCTGTGGTTTTCAAACCGCGGAAAATTCCACAGCGTCTGCACAGCGGGTTTTTTTTTTTCCATAGGTTAGAATGCCACTGTACACCGCAGCAAAAACTGCTGCGGATCCGCAGCGTGTGCACACAGCCTAAGGGAAATAATGTCCAGCAGTGGATGTTACTGGGGAAGGGGCAGACTAACACTCCCTGCTGGCGGTTATAGGGTCAATGCTGACATAACGGAGAGCTGCTCTGCGCGGTCACACGGAGACGCTGCGGCCGTCACGGGCGGTGTGCCCTCCTCACACCCCGCCCCCTGAGCAATGACGGCCTGCAGGGACCCGCCGCATCCGGTCACGTGACCCGGCTGAAGCCGCAGACACGGTCACGTGGGCCGGAAGCGGCCGCGCAGTGACGTCACCTCCGCTTGAGCATCATCATAACAACAACATCCCGGCTGAGAAGAGTCTGCGCTCCTGGGAGGGGGCTGCCGGGACCGCGGGGGAGAGTAATCACCGGGGCTGTGAGGGCGCAGGAACCGGTGAGGGAGAAGAGGGGCCTAGTGAGGAGACACAGGGGCAGAGGATAGGGGTGTAAGGTAGTGACCCCTATACAGTCCTGACAGGGAGCAGCAGATAGGGGTCAGAACCGGTGGCGGACGTAACGTGTGGCCGACATAGAGCTGATAGGGGTGTAACTTGTGGATGACGGGGTGCTGGTGAGGACGGACAGGGGTGTATGGGCAGGACAGGTGGCAGACAGGGGCGTAACTTGTGGATGACGGGGTGCTGGTGAGGACGGACAGGGGTGTATGGGCAGGACAGGTGGCAGACAGGGGCGTAACTTGTGGATGACGGGGTGCTGGTGAGGACGGACAGGGGTGTATGGGCAGGACAGGTGGCAGACAGGGGCGTAACTTGTGGACGACAGAGGGCAGAAAAGGGGGTTATTTGTAGACAATGGGGCGCAGGTAATGACAAAGGTGTAAGGTGAGGACGGGTCTACGGCCAGAGTGGACCAGGGCATGAGGTGAGGACAGGCAGCAGACGGGTGTATGGCCAGGGTGGACCAGGGCATGAGGTGAGGACAGGCAGCAGACGGGTGTATGGCCAGGGTGGACCAGGGCATGAGGTGAGGAAAAGTAGTGGTTAGGAGGGGGCATAAGTTTGGAGGTTCAGGTTAGAAAAATTTTGGTCACAGATTACGCAGTTTTGGTGACACCACCAGTGATCTGGCACAGTCGGCTGCACTGTGGTCATTTTTTAGTTTGGGCTCTGGTGCAGCATCAGAGATGATTTTGGTAAATGTAGCGCGTCACTAAATCCTCTTCATTTTGACATCTGGTGACGATATGTAGAAGGGGCCTCCGGCCACCCACACGTCTGACACTTGGGTTGATGGAGGCTGCAGGGAGGGATTAGCACCAGGGGAATGTTGTGGAGAGACTGCAAAGGAGCCGCATTGTGTCAGAGGATTGGTGAGAGCATTAGTCCTGTGGAGATATAGAAAGTGCTAGAAGACGTCAGAATCACACATCAGATCACAATGAGCAGCGCAGCTGAGCCGTCAGCTCCTGGGCCAAGGAAGATGCCCAAAGAAGAAGTGGCGTCTTGGTCTTCAGCAGATCCGGCTCAGGGTGATGAAAAAAGTGTCCGTGACTCTGGCGCCTCTGAGGAAGACATGAAATCTTTGGAGGCCAGTCTGCACCAGCAACTCAGCGAATGGGGCCCAGTGATTACGGTCGGACAGCGGCTTTTAGTGTGGGAGCAGCCATTGCCTAGTCTGCTGACGGCAGTAGCTCTGCATGGGGCTTTCTGGTGAGTCTTCCACCCCACCTTCACCAAGTCAAAAATGGCTTATAACAGGGAATATTAGAATGCAACTGCATAGTGTCTCTGTGCCTTTATAAAATGAGGGTACCTTTTTAAGTCTTACGTAGTCACAACAGGTGTTTTTTCTCCTTCACATCTGATGTAATTTCTTTGTCTTTCTTGCAGGTTATTTTCTTACCTCTCTCTCAGACCTGTTTTTTTATTGAGCTCCTTTCTGCTGTGTCTGCTGGGTGTGGATCGCTGGAAGCCGTGGCTGCTCCATCACTGCAGAGGTGACTCCCTCACATCTTGTGTAATGTGTGGAGAAATTGCATAATACAATGCGTAGTAATGAAAAAGTAGTCCACAAATAATTGGATCAGACAACAAACCCATTCTTGCTCTGTGCCATACGGTTTTGGTGGGTGGTACAGCGTTTGGATGGGACTGGATCAGAAACTGAAGTTGTAACACGTAATATACCATTACATGCCATGGCAAATGGCGACTGCAGCCACCATGGTAGAAGGCCCTCAGTACCAATCTTTTGAGATTATAGGAAGGCTAAACTCCATAGGAGATTGAGAATTATACAAGTAACTAAAGGATCGCTGTTTCAATTCTCCAGTGGCGGATGGGCTATGAAAAAATGTAAACAATTTAAAAAAAAAAATAAAATTGTTTAAAAAGTTCAAGAAAGGTTAACATTCATATCACCCCCACTCTATTCCAAATAAAAATAATAATGAAAAAACGTGCATAATTGGTATTACCAGTTTTGATTTGTCAAAATATAAAATTATGTAATTCGCATGGTAAACACTATAGGGGAAAAAAAATACAAGATTTGCATGTTTTGTTTTTTGTCAACTCTCTTACTAGAGGAATAAAAAAGTGATAGTGAAAGTCGGCTGCTTGAATGGGTTAATGTTCACTTAAAGCAATCAAAAAAGCCAACTTATTTAGGCATAAGATGCAAGGTTGGAAAAGAAAAAAAAAAGTTGCTGTTTTTTATAATGGGGCATAAAACAGAGCAACAATTGGCTGTCACATTGTGGAAGGATCATCTTTATTCTCATTTGCACTAGGAAAGACTAGAAGTAATGGGATGAAACTTAATGGGAGGAGACACAGATTAGATATTAGAAAAACTTTTTGACAGTGAGGATGATCAAGGAGTGCAACAGGCTGCCACGAGAGGTGGGGAGTTCTCCTTCAATGCAAGTTTTCAAACAGAGGCTGGACAGACATCTGACTGGGATGATTTAGTGACTCCTGCTTTGAGCAGGGGGTTGGACCAGATGACCCAGGAGGTCCCTTCCAACTCCACCATTCTACGTGTCTACGGATGACGTATTGAAAATTGCTGCAACTTTCTCAGTTGTTTAAAGATCTATTTGCTGTCACGAAAGTAGAGATTGCTACCGTAGCAATTGGGATGAAAAACAGAGGCAAGTGCGGCGTAGGTTACACAGACCTCTCTGTTATTGTGTGAATGGGATCCGGATCGGTTCACTGTAAACCAGAATGAAAATAGTGAAAGTTTTCTAGATGCTGTACAAATTGATAACTATTTGAAATGTGTTGCTAAACCTCTACTTCTTTTATTAATGACGTGTCTTCTGTTTTACAGCTCAGTCTCGTGGAGATCCAGCCGCTGACAGGTATATCTGTCTGATATCATCTTTTCTCCTCTGGGCGCTGTATCTTATTCTAGCTCCTGGGATACAACGATCAGAAGCTTTTAATTTGATGTAGAAGCAGACTGAAAAACTCAGAAGCAGCCCATAGGGGGCGCTAAGCAGCACTGTTACTCCCACTTCATTGATTTGTATTGATATATATTGAGGCATCCCCAGTTATTCCTGTAATTTCTGTAATGCAGGAATTAATCAGGTTTCTTCTCTGCTTGCAGTGAGACTACGGTTGGAGGGACGGGCCATCACCGCTTGCTGAGTCTACCGGAGCTGTGCCACTGTCTGGCCGAGACCTGGTTCACCTCACAGCAGTTCCTCCAGGAGCTGCTACTCTACAAAAAGCAAAACCCAGGAAAGGTGAGGAGAGACTCTGCAAATGGGGGGGGGGGGGGGGATTGCAAAAGCTGTATTCAAAAATAGGGTAGAAAATTAAAGGGGCAAAATACATTGATGTCCTCTATTTCCATTAATACAGTGGCTATAATGGGGGGAGGTATCTGGAGTATGCTCATACCTTCTTATCTTTTGCTGTGAGTTTTTTTCACAGCAGGTCCTCAGAAAAATATTACTGCAGTCCAGTCCTAAGGCCCATGCTAACACTAACAGCCTTGGGCATCATGGTACAAATACAGGCTAATAAAATTTAGTCTTTGATGCTATGATGGGCATCGCAACTGATCTTGGTATCATTGTAACTACTTTATTTCTCTGTCAATGTTCTTCTCACCCCTGTTACACCATGTGAGTCTCAATCTAAATAAAAACAAAAGCCCCTGTGGTTGTCATTAATGAATGAGACCCACTGAGACTGGTGGTTTCACTTCCACACGGAGTGCTTATTCGGTCTCTTCTTTCTCTGCAGTTCTGTGTGATGGTGTGTTCGTGCTGTGCCGTGCTCGCCGTTGTCGGACACTACGTTCCTGGCATTATGATTTCCTATATTATATGTAAGAACTGATTATATTCCATATCCGTCCTTTACATGATGAAATGCACACATGACTGCGGCTTTCTTTATTGCAGTACTCAGCGTGCTGCTGTGGCCTCTGGTCGTGTATTGGGAACTTATCCAGAGGATGTACACCGCTCTAGAACCTGTACTTATGAAGTTGGACTATAGCATGAAGGGAGAGGACCTGCCACGTTCTCATAAGAGTAAGTACCGGGGGCAGAAGGTTCAGTTATTCCTGTGATCCTAAATGTTAGAGAACAGCTTTAAAGAGGTTGTCCTACTGGGGATCTTGTGACATTGGCATCTCTGAAGCCTTTCTAATATACTAGCCAGCAAGTAAACAGTTCTTGAAGTTCGTATTGGAAGCAGGAAAAAAAGAGGCAAGAGTAAGGATCTCAGCGACTGACACAGACGGACGTTTTGGGAGTGTTCCCGGTATACGACAGGTCTTGCAGGATGTTCACATATTATGGCAGGACTTGTGAGGTGTCTCCTTTTTATGTTAAATCTTGTGGGATGTTCCCCGTATACGACGAGTCTTGTTCGGTGTTTCCGGTATACGACAAATCTAGTGGATTAATCCAAGTGTACAGTGACTTTTGTGGGGTGTCTCCTTATAAGTCAAGACTTGTGGGGTGTTCCAGATATACAGTATTCGTATTTTGCCAAAAATCATCCAAGAAAGGAGAACATTAGGCAGTGTTGTGGGTGCCCTCGTCGTATTGATGCTCTTTAGTAATGACGGTGCCCATCTTGTCTGATCCAGCAGGCTGAGTGAATGTAGAGAAAATTACCGATCACACAGCATCGCAGCTTTAATACAAAGGTTTCTGGAAACGTGGAACATTACCCAAAAGGTTATCGTTTCCAATTCCTTGACTGTTCATGTTTTTTTTTTTTTTTTTATCCTTTTCAGAAAGACAAACCAAGAAGGAGCCAGAAGAGGGACAGGAAGTGTCGGCGGATACAGACAGTGAGAGCGAGATTGAGCTCTCTGGCTTCTCTCCTGAGGTGGGTACACGGGATGACATCAGGTCTGACATTTCTAATCTGCATCCGGCTGCACAGTGACAGCATTAAAGTGAATGTCCGTTTTTGTCATTTATGGTCCCTCTGAGACCCCCCCCCCCCCCCCCCTTCCCCAGTGCTCTACTTGTGAGAGCTTTCAGGATTATTAACTGTTTATATCCTTTTGCAGCTAGACGTGAGAATCACCGCCTTGGCCCTATCCATTACCGACTCTGAATTGTCGGATGAAGAGGCTTCGATCCTGGAGAGCGGAGGATTCTCAGTATCCAGAGCAACGACACCGCAGCTGACCGATATGTCGGAGGGTACGATATTAGTATATGGCTACGTTAATGTCCTCCTACAATGCATAGACTGCAGTGTCACTGGTAATACCAGTCTGTCACATGTAAACAACCTAAATGGCTTGTGCAGCACCTCCCATTACAGCTTTGGAGATTGTTTCAACCTGACCAGAACAGCTGCCAAGGCAACAATCCAATACCCAAGCATTGTCTTAATCCAAATAATAGGACATGTGCATGACAGCTGCTGGATATCAGACTCTTGCCCAGCATCTGTGAGGGGGGGGGGGAGGCGGGAGGCGCCGCACAACCCTTTAAAAGACATCTGTCAGATGGTTTATACTTAATTAGGCTGTGTGCACACGCTGCGGAATCCGCTGCGGATCAATCCGCAGGGATTTTGCAAAAACCGCAGATAATCCGCAGGTCAAAAGACCTGCGGATTATCTGCGGTTTTGCCTGCGGTTTGGTCCTGCGGATTCACTATCTCCACAATGGTGGAGATAGGAACCCGCAGCGGTTTCCGCAGAAAGAATTGACATGCAATTCTTTCTGCGGATTCAAAACCGCAGCAAATCCGCGCGGATTTTTCCGCTGCGTCGGCACAGCGGTTTTTTTTTACCATTCATTTGAATGGTACTGTACACCGCAGCTAAAACTGCTGCGGGTCCGCAGCGGCCAAAAACGCTGCGGAAACGCAGCGTGTGCACGCAGCCTAAGGCATGCACAGCTCCAGGATGAGAAATGGGGTAAAATGTACCTGTGTGGCTGCAGATCAATGTAGATTGGAAAGCTTGCTTGCTTGAACAGGGATGTTTGTAGTCTGTAACAAGGGGACACATAAATCTGCAGCAGAGCTGTATACAGAAGACGTTAGACTGACGATTAAAAGCCATTGCAAACAAAATTTGCAGAAGTGGACGTAGCCTTTAAATTTTATTGTCATCTATTCCAATAATACCATAAATAATCAGACCAGCGGCGTTCACGCTACCTCTCACCCCCTTAGTGGTGGATTTGCAGCAAGCATCCTCATTAAAAACGTTTGGTGCTTTTTTTTTTACTTACCTGTTTATCTGTTTTTAGAGTTGGACCAGCAAGGTGCCGTCTCTGAAGAGCCCCCTCCTGCAGACTCCACTGAGTCCCCACTGTGGCTGAGGCCTGGTGACAGTGAAGAGAAGCGTTTACCACCTTCTGAGATTCCCCCGCTTTTACCAGTGGAACAACTCACCCTACATCCAGAAGAGTTGTTGCCCTCGCTCACCTCACCCCTGCATTTTGTAAATACGCACTTCAATGGGAAGGGTCAGCCCTCTCAACAGGAAGGCGAGATCCACCCCCTGAGCGAGGAAGCTGCCGGTGGAGCCATCGCCACGCCACCTTTAGCCAATGTAGACCCTTCAGCTCCTGTAGAGCCCGGGGGAGATGGGGAGGATTTTGAGCTTCTGGAACAGGGTGAGCTCGATCTAATGCGAAAGGAGCTGGAGGAGGCCGAAAAGCAATTAACCTCTTCTAAATACTATCAGCAAGGGCCAGACTCTTAAGGCCGGTGAGGAGGAGCGAAAGTTTGTCTAACTTTTTTTTGCAAATGGCGTCCTCTGCAGCATGGAAGTGGTAAAACATGTGGGCATTGATCTGAAGCACAGATTATTGCCAACCATCTCGCTCGAGAAAACTTCTATCTACTTACTGCCCCCACCCCATCCCAGCCTTTTCATTTATAGTGTTATTGCATTAACTTACTAGGCTTGCTAACCTCTGAAGCTGCTGACAACCTCACAAATTTAGAAAAAAAACTGAGATAGTGGAAGTGTGTTTCCTCGGGTTTACACTTTTTTTTTTTTTCTATGCTTTTTGTAGCATCCCTCCTCAAAGAAGCAAAAAAACAAAACAGAAAAACAGCCACTGTATGGTCACCCGACTCAGTTTCATCTGCTCCTGTTACTGGTATATTTGCAAATTCTTTCCAGTATCTTGTACTGATCCTGAGTTACATATCTGATACTCCAGTCACAACCAAAGCTGCAATCATTTGTAAATTTGGAAACTATCAACACAAATTTTGGTGTAAAACTTTTACATCCCCCGCAGTGCAGAATACCGGCCACAGTCATCCAACCTAGAAATATCCACATTCTGAATGCAGCTTTGGATGTGAATAAGGTCCAGATCACGTAACCTGCAAACCTAATCGATAGTGTAGAAATGGAAACCGTAAAGGGGTCTAAGGTAATCTTGTGTGAGGGCAATACCCCACCCCATGAGGGTAACGGAGGCTGCGGGCCCAGGACTGAGCACTAGTTGTCTACGTACGTCTGCGTCTTCTCACTCATTATCGTTTGAGGATTTAGGACAATGATTACAAGGTAATGGGAATGTAGGAGAACGATTACACAGCATTCGCTTACCAATAATTCCTGTACCTTCAGGAAGTGATGATCCTACTGGCCGCTCTGTGCTTATCGCATCTCGTAAAATCCGATGTGTAAGAATAGTTTTTAACGTTAATATTTATTACAATGTTTTAGTGATACGGATCTGATCGTGATGATTTCTTGCAGCACCTTCCAGTAGGGCTCCGTGAATACAGAAGACTCCGCGATAATGTTTCGTTTTAATCCACTTTCTGAACACACGTGCAAGACTTGTGAATATTTATATGTAAAAAGCTGACGTCCATCTCTGACCAGCACAGTTCACCTACAGATATGACCTACATATAAAAAGCAGTCACTGTGTACATACATTACTGATCCTAAGTTACATCCTGTATTATACTCCTGAGCTGCACTCACTATTCTGCTGGTGCAGTCACTGTGTATATATATGTACAAAGTGACTGCACCAGCAGAATAGTGAGTGCAGCTCTGGGGTATAATACATGCGCTAACTCAGCATCTGTAATGTAATGTATGTACACAGTGACTGCACCAGCAGAATAGTGAGTGCAGCTCTGGAGTATAATACAGGATGTAACTCAGGATCAGTAATGTAATGTATGTACACAGTGACTGCACCAGCAGAATAGTGAGTGCAGCTCTGGAGTATAATACAAGAGGTAACTCAGGATCAGTAATGTAATGTATGTACACAGTGACTGTACCAGCAGAATAGTGAGTGCAGCTCTGGGGTGTAATGGAGGATCAGTAATGTGATTTATTTACAAAGTCCTTTATGTTATATATTATATCTGTATATGAGCTGTATACAGGGTCAGAGGTCGGTAAAGCCTTTTAAGATGTAGGTCACTCTTTAGGGTTTGATAAACCAATGTTGGAGTGCAAGTTTCCTCTCCCCGGTGTGAGTGTATGTGGTGTGTGAGCAGTCGCATCTCTGTGCTGTGTACATGTCTGTAGCGGTGACCTAGCTGTATCTGTAAGTCTGTGTGTAGGTGTGCGGCTGTGGAAATGTACAATTTCTATGTGTGTAAAGTGTACAATTATATGATTAACACCCCCCCCCCCCCCAAAAAAAAAAAAAAAATGAAATAAAGAGCAATGTATTTAGCGTCCGCACCTCTCAGAAGCTGCTGGCTGCATTGTCGTGTGACTACAACATCCTTACTTTGCAAGAAAGATCCATCTCTCTGATCATGTATCCGTGTGCGCATGATAAACCCCTAACGTGATCCAGTACCAGTGTAAAGGGCCTGTCACACTAAGAGATATCGCTAGCAATATCGCTATAACTTGTGACGTTATAGCAATATTGCTAGCGATATCGCTGTGTGTGATACTTACCTACGACCCGCTCCCCCGCTGGTTATCGCTGATCGCGCGAGAACAGGCTGGACTGTTTCTCGTCGTCTGCTTCCTGCGGCGCTTCCTGCTGTGACGACGAGCGACGCGTGGAGCCGGGCGGGAGGACGCAGGATCGCCTAGTGTGACAGGTAAAGGTACTGTCACACTTAGCGATGTACCAGCGATCCCGACCAGCGATATGACGCGGTCAGGATCGCTGGTGCATCGCTAAGTGGTCGCTAGTGAGCTGCCACACAGGCAGATCTCACCAGCGACATCGCTGGGGACGGGGGTCGCTACTTACCTGTCACACCAGGCAATCCTGCGTCCTCCCGCCCGGCTCCACGCGTCGCTCGTCGTCACAGCAGGAAGCTGATGACGAGAAACAGTCCAGCCTGTTCTCGCACGATCAGCGGGGGAGCCGGTCGTAGGTAAGTATCAGACACCGCGATATCGCTAGCAATATCGCTATAACGTCACTAGTTATAGCGATATTGCTAGCGATATTTCTTAGTGTGACAGGCCCTTTAGTAACTACCCCCGACCCCTGTGATGTCGCTGGTGAGATTTGCCTGTGTGGCAGCTCACTAGCGACCACTTAGCGATGTACTAGCGATCCTGACCGCTTCATATCGCTGGTACATCGCTAAGTGTGACAGCACCTTAAGGATATCACAGGTGCCAAGTTGGTCATGAAATATCCTTTCCATTCACGAGACTGGAGGGATATTTTATTTTGTTAGCTACTCATCGCCTAGGTTATAGACTGCAGAAGTGGCCAATCAGCAATGGCCTTTTTCCTAGGCAAGAAAGATCCTAATTACAAGCTTTTTGTAAGTGCTGCTCTGAAGCTGGTTGATCTCAGGATCCGACCACCTTTTACTGTAAAGTCAAAGCTGCTCCAGCTTACAGCATCGGCAAGTGCATCGCTCAGGCTCTATCTGTCCATCATCAGGAGCACAGTGCTCCCCTGCAAAAAGGTAGCCGACAGGCAGAGGAACTGCGCTCTTGAAGATTGATGATAAACTTTAATTCTGTCCAGTGATTGGCTGCAGAGGTCATGAGACATAACAATATCGCATGACCCCTGGAAATAGCTGAACAGACGTTGCAGAGGTGGCGCTAGTCTGGGGCAAAAGTATGTACGTTTTTATTTATTTTTACATTTTATGTGGGTGCAACTAAGGCCTCTTTCACACTTCAGTGTTTTGCATCAGTCATAATCCGCCAAAAGGACGGATTGCGGATCCGTTGTAGAACTGATGACAACGGGTGCCACCCGTCCGTTTTTTTTGACGGATCCGACAAATGCAGATCTTTAAAGGAATCGCAGTCTGGAAAAGGGGAGAGAATGAGAATTGTTTTTGTCCGGCAGTCAGAAAGAATTTCGGGTTAAAACAGTGTCTGGAGGATCCGCCAGAAAAAAAAACGTTGCAAGCTCCGTTTTGAAATCTTTGAGAATGGTAACGGACAGCAACTTTTGGCGGATCCGCAAAAAAAAGGGATGCAACGGACGGCAATCCGTCACAATCCGCCCATAATGCAAGTCAATGGGGAAAAAAACGGATCCTCAAAAAAAAATTGCGGATCCGTTTTTTTTTCAAAACCTGGCGGATTGTGACTGATTGTAAAAAACTGAAGTGTGAAAGAGGCCTAAGAAGTGGTGGACATCCCCTTTTAGCCTGGCATGTAGCTGAAGTGCAGCACTTCACAGTTACATGGGTGTTCCAGTTCAAGTAAAAAATGATCATTTGTAAAGCGAAAAGTTGGACAATTTCAAAACATGATTTTCTTATCTGCTCCTTGTGGATGTTAAGATCTCTGCTTGCTGTGATTCTTCCTGATGGATTCTGTCCCAGCCATGTGATGGGACACTATACCACGGACGAGACAGCAAGTGGCACCATAATACAAGGCTCATACTCACTTGCGAGTCTCTCGCATGAAAACCTGGCACTGCCGCCGGCACTCAGACCGGAGCGTGCAGCTGCATAGAAATGCATGTAGCCGCACGCTCTGGTCCAAGTGCCGGTGGCAGTGCCAGGTTTTCATGCGAGAGACTCGCAAGTGAGTATGAGCCCTAAGGAAACTTTATTTGTCGGATAAGCCCGATTTTATCAGGCAGCGTGCTCGCTGAGTCGTGCTTTCGTCACTCTCACCCCTTGGTTACTGTACCTCCTAGAGAACGTTCAGAATTATCGGGAGCTAGCGGACTGGTGATTTCATCATTGTGCGTGTGTCATCTGCGCCGTCCTGATAAAGTAGTGACAGGGCCTGGACCGACGTCAGCAGATCCTCCTATGCAGCGAAGAGTCCAGCACGGCTGCGCTCACCAGCGCCTGTACATGGGGGCAGATATACAATCTAGTTACTTTTTTGCCATTTGTTGACGGAGAAAGAGGTTGAGTAGCGGTGGCATCAGAGACAACTCAGATCCCAGAAGTTATTCCATGATTGTTTTTATTATTTTTTTTAACCTGTACTTAACTGGTTCAGTTTGTTGTAAAAAAAAAAAAAAAAAAAAAAAAAAGACAAAACCCTTTCCCTTACTTACAATTTCCAGATCCAGCGTTGTGTCTTCCGTGGCGCCATGATCTCTATTATTTGGATATAATGGTGACAATGCTGCAAACTCCCTGAGATTAGCAACTTGTGTCATCTACATTGGCTCAGTGATTGGCAGCAGCGCCGTCAGCTTGGCGTCACTGCTGAGCTGGCAGACAAAAGTTTTCCGAAAGTTGACAACTTGTTTAACTTCTGAATTTCCAGAAATAAAATCTTTGTGACGTCCTCCTCTGTCAAAATGGTAAAAATTCGACTATACGTTCACATATCGGAATAGCTGTGGATTTTCCTCTGGAGGAGATTTAAGCAAATAACCTCTAAACGCTACATACGTTTTCCTTGCAAAAAAAATGACCTCCTGTGCTAAGTGTGAACATTGCTGAAAATTTCTGCACAGATTTTAACCACCGCAACGTAAACTGTACTTCACAATTGGGGGGGCACGTGTTATACAGCCGGCATCTGCCTGCAGCAGCAACAACCCGAACTAGCCCTAATCGCTGCTGCTTAACTATTTAGATGCCAACGTCAATCACAGTATCATTTAAATGGAGCAATCGTTGGTGCGTTCATGCACTGGCTGAATGCCCCAATCCTGTCATATTGCACCTCCTATGAACCCCAAATTCATTGGAAGAAGACATCAATTTAACTACATACTGCAGTATTATAAAATGCAAGAATCAAAGCCATCACAGGTTCAAGCCCCCTACTGAAACTCAAAAACTAAAGTTAAAAAAGCCTTGAAAAAAAAAAAAAAAATATATATATATATATATATATATAAATAAAAGTTTATATCACCTCCTTCCAATTCAAAAAAATTGTCGGAAAAACCCAATCTATCAAAATATAAAATTATTTAATCTGTAATTAAATATTTAAAAAACATGGCTGAAACTGCAAAATTTCAGTTGCGTCACTTCCCCCAAAACATGCAATAATAGTGGGTTAGGGTCTGTGCACATGTTGCAGATTCTACTGCGGATCTGCAGCAGTTTCTGCTGTGGTGTACAGTACCATTCAAGTCAATGAAAACCGCAGTGCACATGCTGCGGATCTCCGCGGTTTTAAATCCGCAGCATGTCACTTCTTTGTGCGGATTCCGCAGCGGTTTGGGACCTGCTCCATGATCAGGTGTCAGACCGGCGGATTTCGATTCCGCAACGTGTGCACACGGCCTTATCCTTCCTAATAAAGTTTGGTAGCTTTCCTTCCCTCCTCTCTTTTCCCCTACCCCTATTTCCCTTTACCCAATTAATTCCCTTGTTTTATTATCCCTGGTTTAAATGTTTGACTTTATAATCTTGAAAAACTCAAAAAATAATTTGATGACAAAAACAAATGGCCAAAACATCTCAGATTTTTTAACTAGTAAAATTATTTATTGCTGTAATTGCATTCTGAAATGATTTTACCCCTCAATGAAAATTATAAAAGCTTATTTTGGCAGTTTCATTACACTTGGAATTTTTTCCTGCTTTCCAATAAAGTCAATGGTGTCATTCAAGACACTACAACTCATCCTGCAAAAAAAAAAACAAAAACAACTTCATATGGGAATGAGGATGGAAAAAAAAGCTCTAGGAAGAAGGGGAAAAAATAAGGAAAGCACAAGGAAATGAAAAATTGGATTATCAGAAATGTGTTGCGGGTGGATTCATACCTAGCAGTTCTTGTTGCAGAATTTTCTGAAACCACATGTGAATCTACTTTTCAAGGGGACGTCCACCTCTGGCGGCAGATTTTTTATCGGTGACATTTTTAATGACCCAAAATTGCAAAAAATTCTACAGTTTGCCTTTTTGGGCTTTTTGTTCCTGGGCATATTGGTCTTGAGAAGAGCTCAGAAAAAGACAGATAAGAGTTACAAACTCTTCCACTGGACCAGGAGCTCACAGATTCTCAGTGACAGAGGGTGTTCACTACTTTTACAGCCTAGGTCAGCAATGTCTGATGGGCCGGGGTCTGACACCCATCGCCCCCAGCTGTTATCGATGGCCGGCCGTACTTAGTGGAGTTGGCTGTCTACCTGTAGTGGGCGCCGCAGGTAATGACACATCCGCCTCCTATACAAAGCAATTGGAGGCGGACGTGTAGCTACGAGCTCCGGCCACTAGACTGCCAGCTCCGCAAGTGAGCACTTCCGGCCAGCAATAACAGCCGGGGGTGCTGGGTGTTGGACCCCGGCCAATCAGACATTTATGGGCTATTGTAGGTCATCAATGTAAAAGTAGTGGACAACCTCTTTAACTCATTTTGAGGAAAAAACTATTTTTACCCCAAAACCCACAAATTTACATATGAAAAAAAAAATACTGGACATTCCCTTTAAATCCTCAGCGCTTCAATTCTTTATACTAAATCCACTGTGGATTTCAGCCTTTGCATTTAGTGATGAGCGAACGTGCTCGCAAGGTGTTATCTGAGCATGCTCAGGTGCTCAAATGCTATGTTCGAGTTGCCGTGACTGACAACTGCAACACACGCAGGGATAAGTCTGTTACGCAATGATACACCTCACAAAACCTGGGAAACAGACTTGCCACACTCATCAGGAGGGCTTTAAACTAGAAGAAGAGGGGATGGGAGGAAAAACAGCTGACAAGAACATGCAGCAGAAGGACAAACTAATCAAGGAGACTAGATGTGGTAAAGAGGACCCAAGACACGGTACTCAGAAGGAAGCTAAGAAAAAGGAAGCAAAACTTCATCCCTGCATGCTGACCAACGCAAGGAGCCCGACCAATAAGAGTGAAGATCTGGAGTTGGTAATGTATGAGGAAAAATACGACCTAGTAGGAATAACTGAGACATGGTTAGACGACAGCTATGACTGGGCGGCTAACGTGCAAGGATATGATTTGTTTAGGAGGGATCGTAAAAAAAGGAAAGGGGCTGGAGTCTGTCTATATATAAAGTCCACTTTAAAGCCCACACTAAGAGAAGATATACAAGAGGGAAATGAAGTGGAGTCTCTATGGGTGGAGATACAAGGAGGGAAAAGTAATAAAATCCTCATAGGGGTTTGTTATAAGCCACCAAATATAACAGAAGCCACTGAGAATGTATTATTGAAACAAACAGACAAAGCAGCAAATCCCAATGAGGTGATTATTATGGGGACTTCAACTACCCCGACATAGACCGGGAAACCGAAACCTGCGGATCTCAGAATGGAAACCAATGTCTGCCAGTGACCAAGGATAATTATCTGTCACCACTTGTGCAGGGCCCAACTAGAGGGACGGCCCTTCTGGACTTAATGTTAAGCCACAGGCCAGATAGAATAACAGAAGTGCGAGGCGATGGCAGCTAGGGAACAGTGACCACAATATAACACAATTCCACTTGTCCTTCAGTAAGGCGCCCTGGAAGGGGGTTACGAAAATGCTGAATTTCAGGAAAGCAAAGTGTGATCAGCTTAAAGAGGACCTTCCCCGAATTGATTGGGACAATGTCCTCAAAAATAGGAGCAGAGAAAATAAATGGGAAATATTTAAATCCGTTTTACACCCCCACTGCGAGCTAGCCATACTGTACAGATATAAAAGGGCTAGGAACAGGAGAACACCAATGTGGCTAAATAAGGATGTAAAAAGGGCAATAAAGAACAAGAACAAGGCATTTAGGAAGCTAAAACAAGAAGGCAATGAAGAAGCATTAAAAAGTGATAGAGAAATTGGCGGCAAGCAAATGTGGTACCAATATTCAAAAACGGGTGTAAAAGGGAACCTGGAAACTATAGGCCGGTAAGCTTAACATCTGTTGTGGGTAAAATTTTTGAAGGGTTTCTAAGGGATACCATTATGGAATATATCAATGTTAATAAATGTTTAACTCCATATCAACATGGATTTATGAAGGATCGCTCCTGTCAGACTAACCTGATCAGCTTCTATGAGGATGTGAGCTCTCAAATGGACCCAGGAGAATCATTGGATGTCATTTATCTCGACTTCTCTAAAGCATGTGACACTGTCCCACATAAAAGATTGGTAAGTGAGATGAGAAAGCTTGGGCTAGGGGAAAATGTGTGTAGATGGGTAGGGAGCTGGCTTAGTGATAGAAAACAAAGAGGGGTTATTAATGGGGCATCCTCAGATTGGGCCAGGGTTACTAGTGGGGGACCACAGGGGTCTGTATTGGGCCCCCTACTATTTAATATATTTATTAATGATCTAGTGGATGGCTTACACAGTAACATATCAGTATCTGCAGATGATACAAAACTATGTAAGGTCGTTACCACAAAGGAGGACAGTTTGCAACTACAGACAGATTTGAGTAAATTGGAGAATTGGGCTGAAAAATGGCAAATGAGGTTTAACACAGATAAGTGTAAGGTTATGTACATGGGAAGGAGAAACAGATGCTACAATTACTTACTACATGGGAAACTGCTGGGGAAATCAGACATGGAGAAAGACTAAAGGTACTGTCACACTTAGCGATGTACCAGCGATATGACGCGGTCAGGATCGCTGGTACATCGCTAAGTGGTCGCTAGTGAGCTGCCACACAGGCAGATCTCACCAGCGACATCGCTGGGGTCGGGGGTCGCTACTTACCTGTCACACTAGGCGATCCTGCGTCCTCCCGCCCGGCTCCACGCGCCACTCGTCGTCACAGCAGGAAGCACCGCAGGAAGCTGACGACGAGAAACAGTCCAGCCTGTTCTCCGCGCGATCAGCGATAAGCAGCGGGGGAGCGGGTTGTAGGTAAGTATCACACACAGCGATATCGCTAGCAATATAGCTATAATGTCACAAGTTATAGCGATATTGCTAGCGATATCGCTTAGTGTGACAGGCCTTTAAGGCATCTTAGTCAATAAGAAGCTAAATTGGAGTGCCCAATGTCAGGCAGCTGCCACCAAAGCAAATAGGGTCATGGGATGCATTAGAAGAGGTCTGGGGACACGAGATGAAAACATAATTCTCCCTCTGTACAAATCACTCTTCAGACCACACTTGGAGGATTGTGTGCAATTTTGGACGCCGGTGCTCAAGAAAGACATTACTGAACTTGAAAGGGTTCAAAGGCGGGCTACTAAAATGATAAATGGAGTTGGTTCACTACAATACCCAGAAAGGTTATCAAAATTAGGTCTATTTACTCTAGAAAAGAGAAGACTTAGGGGAGACCTAATATATATGTACAAGTATATCAGAGGGCAATACAGAGATCTCTCCAATGAACTGTTTGTACCAAGGACTGTGATAAGAACAAGGGGGCATTCTCTTCCTTTGGAGGAAAGACAATTTCTGCACCAGCATAGAAGAGGGTTCTTCACGGTAAGAGCAGTGAGGCTCTGGAATTCTCTTGGCCAACTCACTGAATGAATGTAAGAAAGGAATGGAGGCTTTTCTTGTGAGTAATAGTATAGAAGGTTACGAATAACAGAATATTATAGGTAGATGGTTGACCCAGCTTAGGGGAAGGAATTTTTTTCCCTATGGAGAAAATTGGCTTCTACTTTGTGGGTTTTTTGCCTTCCCCAGGATCAACAATGCAGAACAGCTGCACTAAAAATAGGCTGAACTAGATGGACATAAGGTCTTCCTTCAGCCTTCAAAACTATGTTACTATGTTATCACTGCATGTGTTGCGGTTGTTGCACAGCCCTGAGACATGCAGCTGAGGGGACTCAAACACAGTGTTCAATCAAGCCAAAGACACTCGGATAGCACCCGAGCATGCTCATATAACACGTTATCCCAGCACGTCCGCTCATCACTATTTGCAGTGCAATAAATCCGCAGCATTTCACCTTTAGGTGCAGATTTTGCTGACGGAATTTTCTACAGCAGATAGATAGATGTGACCATCCGGGAATCTCAGGGGTTCACATACTGACTACCTAATTGACCTACTTTTGCTGCAGAGTAGAATTGGTTGTCACCCAACTTTTCTGTACAAAGCAGAGGAGCGATCAGTATCCAGTCCATTAGGATCCAGTTCAATATCTGGCTTGTACCAAGACAAGACGGCGATCGATGCCGGCTGCTTGTTAGTGAGGGGCCATTAATGGTCACTTATCTGATTTGTGATTTTTCATTATCTGACGGCTATAATGAAGCAGCAGAACCTCTGGCTCCAGATCCGGCCGCTTCTATCACTGGGATTAACCCCCGAGTAAGGGTAAGTGCACACACTGCGGATTCTGCTGCAGATTGGCCTCTACGGATCCGCAGCAGTTCCGCAGACATAGTACAGTACCATGATAGTCAATGGTATTTCAAATCCGTAGTGCACATGCTGCGGATTTTTCCCTGCGGAAAAGCTGCGGTTTGAAATCCGCAGCATGTCAATTCTTTCTGCGGATTCCGCTGCGGTTTGCCACCTGTTCCATTGTCCAGGTGTCAAACCGCAGGGGAAAACCGCTGGCCAATCCGCAGGTAAACCGCAGATCACTTTACCTGCGGATCCGCATGGAAAAATCCGCAGGTGAATCTGCAGCGTGTGCACGCAGCCTAAGAAGCATTCCACTATATTATCAGTAGATACAGTATATGGATTCACAACCCAAAATTCACAGCGAGCGTCCAGAAAATCATCAAGGGTCTGATTTGTGGGGATTATTTTTTATTTTTTCCCATTTTTTATTTCTTCAAAATGTTTTATCTTTTTGGTGTTTTTTTTTTCAGGGCAAAAAGTCGTATGATCTATTAAAATGTTCTTAACATTTGCATAAAAAAAATTATGGCCTGTAATAAGTTATTCCAGGGATGACTGGAGCACATTTGTGCAACAAAAAAATAAAATTATTTTTAGTTGCAAATAATGAATGAGAAATAAATATACAAATCATTAAAACCACATCCACAATGACGAATAAGTAGAAAGTTGACTTCAAAATTGGTGCAACTTAATAGAAGAATTTAGCGCAAAATGCAACAGCCAAAAAACAAGAAAAAAGCAATAAATGAATGGGCTGAAACGTTCAGTGCTACACAAAGGATGAGCTGTGCGGTTTACCCCCATACCAGTAAGGCCGGGGTCACACTGGCGAGGAATACGGACGAGTGAGAGGCGCATTACACACGGACCAGTGATTCCCTATGGGGCAGCTCCCAACAGCCGTATAGTTCTCGTCCGTATTCTACGCTCCGTGCCACTCGCAGCATGCTGCGATTGTCAGCGTACTACGGCCGTAATACGCCAATGCAAGTCTATGGGCGCGCAAAAAATACGGATTACACACGGACCACACGTGACTTGCGAGCAATACGCAGGTCTTTTGGCTGGTGACAGGAAATGGGCCAATCCATCATCAGGAAGCCTAGACATGCAAATGAGCTCAAAAACCGCTCCAGACATCCAGGAAGTACGCCGCCACGGAGTACAGCAGCGTCATGGCGCCATGTTTCCTCAATGTGGAGATGCTCATTGTACTGGTACAGGAGCGGCCAGAACTCTGGGACCAACGTGATGCCCATTATGAACCGGGCAAGAAAGGAGGCGTCATGGAGGCGCATATGTCGCCAGATGTCCCATGATTTTGGTGATCGGCCACGTGAGGAGCAGCAGAAACTGAGTAAGTACAACCCAAAAACTGTTTAAAATTACCTCACATCAAAAGATGCATATAGAATCAGCCCCCCCCTTCCTGTGCTTGGACTTTTTCCTCATGAGGCGGGTAGATTTTGATGTGACCCATGGTTTGACACTGCCATAATTTGGCCCAGGCCACAAGCTCCTCATCCTCTTGGCCAACCAAGTTATTAAGTGTAGTTACTTGATACCTGAACTATTCTGACCCTGTGTATCTGGCCTGGATGCCCCAATTATATATGCCACCATGGGTAGAATGTACACCCCAGAAGGCCCCATGCCTAGACTACTGGTAGCAAATGTGACCGATCAAATATGTGAAAATGAGAATATTTCCTGTCACATTGCAGTGGAAGATGTGATGAGACGCTGGCGCAGCATCCGCGACCAATACAGGCGGGAACGTCAGCAGCGGTCCAGGAGTGGTGATGCGGGCCACGTAAAGAGGAAATACATCTATTATGACCGCCTCTCCTTCCTCGCCCCTATTCTGGATCTGAGACTGTAAGTAGATACCTCACACCACATTACACAGATACTTTACAGGGCCAAAAATATTGATTTATATTTGGCTCTGTTCTATTTCATAACAGAACTCAGTCCAACCTTACGGAGAGAGGAACGGCCTCAGATACCGAGCCCATCATTGACCCTGGGTCTGTAGGGGAAGAGTTGGCTGGCCCATCTTCTCCCCCTCCAAGAAGCATGGGTGAAGATTCCGTTCAGGAAAACCCAGTGCCTGCACCACAAACCCCACCACCAGGAACACATCCACAACGAGGACCGTCTGCTGCTGCACCATCAGCCATACAGGAGGAGCAGGGCAACATCAGCAGCAGCCCAACTGCCCAGATCCGGGGCTCCCCACAGCCTGCTGGACCATCCCGGCGAGGACGAAGAAGGCGCCATATCCCTGCCCAGGATACCTGTATAAATGTGGACACAGGGGTACTGAACTATCTGGCTAGAGTCAATAATGATGATGGGGAGGAGGCATACTCATGCAGCCTGGCCCTTTATCTTTGTGACCTTTCCCGTGAGGTGAGGCTCCGTATTCGAGGATGTTTTCAGATCCTGCTTGATGCAAGCACACCCCCCAATACCCCATATGAGTTATTTGAATATCTGGAGAGGTGGCAGCTTTCCCCCAGGAATCTGATGCGCCTTAGACACCCCACACATGCTTGATCCTCAAATACGTGGGCCTACACCTCACCCCCTTCCTCCCCCTACCCAACCTTTCCAACAGCAGCCACATATGTCTGGCTCTAGCCAACCCCACCAATATGGCTACTTGTTCCCACCCAGTGTTGGAGGCTTATCCCAACCTGGTTGGGGACGACATGGCTATTTTGGTGGGTATGAGACACGGGCCTACCAGCCCCAACAAGAGGCCCCTCTCCAGTATCACTCTGGCCAGTACCAAGCACAATCCCAGGAGGCAGTACACTACCCACATCATGGGCAACAGTATGCCCCCACACAGAGCGAGGGCCAAGTTGGGCAAAGTAGCCAGCAGCAAACACAGGCTGGTCTTCTGCCTTCTCCTCCCCCGACCTACCAAAATGTATAATGTTGCCATTTTGGTATTGCCTAATGGTTATGTGGTTTTTTTGTTTGTCTGAAAATGTTATTTGTACCCAATTTTCACATCTGCACAAAAGCAAAACTTGGCCCATTGCCACATTTCTCATATGGCAATAATATGTTTTTTTTAAACATTTGTCTACTACATTTTACGTCTCTGTCTCAATTCTAAAAAAAGGTGTCAGCATACTAACATACGCTTACCAATGCAATTAAACAGTCATAGAATCATAAAGGGTAGAAATATATATATTTAGACACACATAAACCAAATAATTATAACATAGACACAGCATGCTCTTGCCAAGAAGTTTCCCCCTCAGGTGACATAAAGTAATTAGTGAAAATATCACGCACTTTGAGCCCAGAGAGCGGTCTACATTGAGGGTTGATAGGTGGTCTCGCCCTGCGCACACTGTCCGACCCATGCACAACACCAGCAGAGGAGGAACAATCATGTATCCTGGTGAAGTTATGAAGAACCACACAGGCTTTAACTACCGTATTTTCCGGACCATAAGACGCACCCCAATTTTCAGAACGAAAATAGGGAAAAAAATAATAATGTGTCAAATGGGGGTCCGTCTTACAGTCCGAATTCAGCTTACCTGGGAAGGGATCCGGCACAGGTGGAGGAGTAGTCACAGGGGTCATTCAGTGGTCCAGGCTCGTGCGGTGGCGGCTCTGTGCTGGGGCAGGTTGGTTGTGCTGGGGCAGGTGGGCTGGGGAAGGGGCAGCTGTGCTGGGGAAGGGGCAGCTGTGCTGGGGCAGCTTTGCTGGGGCAGGTGGCCTGTGCTGAGCTGGGGTGGCGGCGGGCTGTGCTCCGGTGCAGGGGCGGCAGCTCCGCCGGCATTTCCTCACAGCCCAGAGGCCCCCGCACATCCCTTGCAGGCCGCCACCATGTTGCGGTGGCCTCCGGGAACATGGACGCCGGAAAGATGGACGCCGGTCTGGGGACAGCGCATGCGCGGGTTCAGATCTCGTGCCGAGATCTCGGGGGACGAGATTCAAATCTCGGCAACGAGATCTCGTCCCCTGAGATCTCGGGACGAGATCTGAACCCGCGCATGCGCCGTCCCCGGATCGGCGGCCATCTTTCCGGCGTCCATGTTCCCGGAGGCCACCGCAACATGGCGGCAGCCAGCAAGGGATGTGCAGGGGCCTCTGGGCTGCGAGGAAATGCCGGCGGAGTCATCGCCCCTGCACCGGAGCACAGCCCGCCGCCACCCCAGCACCGCAGAGCCCCGCCCGCTGCCACCACCGCAGAGCCCTACCCGCTGCCACCCCAGCACCGCAGGTTAGTATATTGCGACCATAAGACACACCCCCCACTTTCCCCCCAAAATTTTTGGGGAAAAAAGTGTGCCTTATGGTCGGAAAAATACGGTACTTCATTAACATTTTGTTCACTCAGCTGAATGGCAGACTGGAGTACCCGCCATTTGGCACAAAGAATGCCAAAGGAACACTCCACCAGTCGCCGAGCATGTGATAGGCGCAAGTTAAAAATTCTGCACCTGTGGTCAAGGTTGCGCCGGGGATATGGCCTCATGACATTGCGCGATAACTGAAAGGCCTCATCTGCCACAAGGACATAAGGGACTGATTCTTGAGTGGAGCCTGGTAGCTGGCGTGGTGGTGGTAGATCCAACTGGTTGGTGCGTAGCCGCCGAGCCATAATGGAAGTATTGAAGACTCTAGAGTCTCCCGTCCTTCCATAGGTCCCAATGTCAACAATTCTAAACTTGTATTGAGGGTCGGCCAGAGTCAACAATACAACAGAAAAGTATTGTTTATAATTGAAGAATTGGGAGCCAGAGTTCGGCGGCTTACGCACCCGGATATGTTTGCCATCAAGGGCCCCAATACAATTAGGAAACTGGCATTCCTCCTCAAAGTCCCTTGATATCCTCAACCAGTCTTCCATCCTGGGCTGGGGCATGACGAGTTGATGTAGTCTTGACCATATTTCACTACATGTCGACCTGACTATGCCAGAAATGGTAGATCTTCCAATGAGAAACTCATGGTGGAGGGCGGCAGAAGACAGGCCAGTGGACAGGAAGATGAAGAACAACAGAAATGGAACATTTTAGAATGTACAAATTAACAAAAGACCAGGTACATACATACCAAACTTGTTAGGATTTCAGATCTACTAACACACACATATTTGGTCGCACAATGACTAAGTGATATTCAGTACACATTACACATAACATTCTGGTCTGTAAGTTTATAAACATATCTGGAATAAGATGAGGGCATTAAACTTAGCCCAAGAAGCAATATCTACATACTTTGGGCAACACATCATGAACATAGAGAATGTGGTTGTGTAGTACATACCGTAATGTGAGTAGAAGTCGCTCCTCTGCAGATATCGCTTTGCGCATCCTTGTGTCCTGAAAGGTTATCCCAGGGCGCACTGTCTCCAAGAGTCGATCAAATGTTGCAAGGCTCATGCGACAGTATTGGTAGAATTTAGCCGGATGATCCAGCAGAGAAGAATAGAGGCGGTGAAAATGACCTCTTGTGAGTCGTTGCCTCAAAAGTGGATGGACCCACATGCGTCTCCTCCTCCGCGGATCCACTATCACTGGGTATGGTTGACCAAAGCGGCGTGACAAAAGCCAGGTAAAGAGAACCTGCTCAGTTGTGTTGAATCTCAGACCCTCTGCCATGCTGCACAAAGAACACCAACACACCTAGTGAAGGCAAGGTCACAAATGGACAGAATGGAGGCAGCCACCTGTTCCTGGGCCAATAAATAGGGTGCAGGCTAATGATTTAAATAGTTAGCAGGCCTCAAAACCGTTAAATGTCCATTTTGCAAGCCTGCGAGAAAATCTCGCCATACGGATTACATACGGATGCTGACATGCGCAAAATACGCGACCACACCTTGCTTACGGATGACATACGGAGCACTATTTAGGGGTCATTCATCCGTATTACGCATGTAAAATACGGACCGTATTTTGCGTCGGTTAGTGTGACCCCGGCCTAATATCTGCAGTGGTGTTTGGTGCAGGTTCACACATGGGAAAGTATCCTAAAGGTTCTGCCACTTTCATCCTTTCCCTATCGGAGCTCATTTTTTACTTTTGCACTTTCCCTTTTCCCTCCTGACGTTTACTGTCATTTTAGATTTTTGTTGATCAGGCTTTTCACGGATGTGGCGATACCAAATACGTCTACTTTTTACAATCTTTATTATGTATTTTTGGCCTGGGAAAAGGGAAAGATGGGCCGTAATGTAAAATATTTTTATTTTTTACTACTTTTTGTGCATTTATTTTCACCCCCTGGGGCAGTGGGACCTGTGAATCTTTGATTGCTTGCTGCATGTTTTGCAATATTTTAGTATTGCAGCGTATAGCGAAACAAATGATCCCCTATAAAGCCCAGTCAAGATGGCGGCGTCAGGGTCCCGCAGTAGGACGTGTTTCCTCTGATCTGAGGTGACCAAAAATGGTGCCGATATGAGATTTTCCACATTCATATTGATTATTAATGACCTCAGAATTCAGTATTTCATCCACAAAACTGTAACCATTAACCTCTTCCTGTAAAGCAACAGCAATGAGCACAAGGCCAGAGAACTACAATCTTGGCAGAGTAACCCCCTTAGCTGCTGTGGTCGATAGAAACTGTAACATCTAAGTGGTTACACTGGGGACTCCAAAAAAAAACTGATATATGAAAGAGTCCTTAGACGTGGATTTTAGCTTCCATACTAAAATCCGTCAAGAAGTGACAGCTCAGTGATATCATCTCTCCATTGCGAATTGAAAGCAAAAATTCCACTTTACTTGAAAAAGAAAATTCTATAAAAATCACTGGGAGTTGGATGTCAAGTGGATTTTACACCGATTTGAAATTATTCAGCTGGCACTCTGCTTTATTGGCCAGGATCAGAGACAACTCTGATCCCAACCGCTTAAATGCTGCGGTAAATGCTGACTGCAGCATCTAAGGGGTTAAGCAGGGGAAAGGGGCTTCCATTGCCAGCCTATCGCTCCCCCCACCTGTGACATGAACCAGGATCGTACAGGATCACAGGTTTATAATAAAAAAATACTACAATACAGCAGTAGTGCATTGTATTATACGAACAGAGTCCCCATGGGCAGCGCTCGCTGCAGACAGTGACTGGCCTTGCAATAACACCATGGTCACCGCTGCAGCCCATCCTTGTGCTGGGATGGACATGATTGCATGCAGAGATTTAGAACAAAGGGAGAAATTGGTACATAAAGTAATTCGATTCGAATAATTATTTGGCTGAGTGGCTGTAGGACATGACATTGGCTGGTTACACTCAGGCTGAGTTCACACGTGGCGTTTTTTTCGCATTTCCGCGGTGGTTTTAACCGCGCGATTTTGCCGCGAAAAATAAGCATCCCATGCATTCCTATGGGATTCCACAATGCTGTGCTAATGCTGCGGTTTTTACCGTGGCGGAATCGCTTCGCGGTAAAAAACGCAACATGCTCATTAATTTCGCGGAATCGCGGCGATCCCGCACCCATAGGAATGCATTGTTCTGCTTACTTTCCGCATATGGCTGTGCACACCATGCGAAAAGTAAGCAGAACATTTGCGGATGGTACCCACGGTACGGAGGAGAGGAGACTGTCCTCCGGTCTGTGAGTACCATATCCCTGTAAAAAAATAGAATTTAAAATAAAAAATATTGTTATTATCTTCCGACGTCCCGCGCAGCCTTCCCGCCTCTCTCCACGCTCCCGGTCCCAGTAAGCCTTTGCGAGCGATGACGTCCGTTCTCGCGGGATCGCGAAGTCTCGCGGTCATTCGCGCGACGTCATCACGAATGACCGCGAGACGTCGCGATCGCGGTAATTGTCGCAAAGGATTACTGGGGCCGGGAGCGTGGAGAGAGGCGGGAAGGCTGCGCGAGACGCCGGAAGGTGAGAATAACAATATTTTTTTTATTATTATTATTTTTTGCATTCTATCTTTTACTATTGATGCCGCATAGCCAGCCTCAATAGTAAAAAGTTGGTCACACTCGTCAAACACTATGTCAATCAGTTCTCCAAGCGATGCTCCAGACCGCTTGGAAAACGCTAGCAATTCTGGAAGCTAATTACGCTTGCAAATCGCTAGTTTTTCCACGGGAAAATCGCGGGAATTTAAAATGCGATTTTCCCGCGGAATGGAATTCCGGAATTCTTGCAGTAATTTCCGCGAGAGTTCCGTTACTGTGAACCCAGCCTTAGGCTGGGTTCACACACAGCGTTTTTTTAGCGGTTTTCCCTATAAAACCGCTATAAAACCTCTAAAAATAAGCTTCCCATTTATTTCTATGTATTTTGCACTTTTGTGCACATTGATGCTTTTTTTTTACCGCGAAAAAACCGCATCGCGGTAAAAAACGCAGCATGCTCATTAATTTTGTGGATTTTTCCGTGTTTCTGGCTAGTTCAATGCGTTTTTAAGACGCGCGCGAAAAAAAGCGCAAAAAACAGCGCGGTTTCTGGGAAGGGAGTCAGGTTTTCTATCAGAAATTTTCTGCTACATGTGCCTAGTGCTGGCTCGGGATGACAGGGGGCAGTGATTGATCGCACTGTGCACCTGCAGAAGCTGAGTCACTGTACACAGAGGCTCCTGCTGAGTCACAGGCAACATGGCGGGCGCTGGGACCCAGGGGCGGCTGCCAGCTGCAGGAGGACATGCGCTCTGTGCAGGGCAATGAGACAGTGAGACAGACCCAGAGCTGGGGTCACCGAGACAGCAGGGAGGACGGGGCACGGGCATGCACTGCAGACAGGCGATTCATGAACACTGCTGGATGCATGGAGACTGGGACAGGCTGAGAGACTGCAGCATGTGAACAGAGAGACTGCCAGAGACAGAGATCGGAGAGAGTCACAGGATAAAACTGGTGCCCTAAGTACAGCAAGAGACTGAAGCCTGAATGACACTGCTGTGCATCGAAAAGAAGGTTCAGGTAAGAGACTGCTTTAAGCAGAGAGACAGAACCAGCTCAGAGACTGCTGCATGCAAATAGACAGCTAGAGACAGACCCAGTTCAGAGACTGCTGCATGCAAATAGACAGCTAGAGACAGACCCAGTTCAGAGACTGCTGCATGCAAATAGACAGCTAGAGACAGACCCAGTTCAGAGACTGCTGCATGCAAATAGCTAGAGACAGACCCAGCTCATAGACTGCTGCATGCAAATAGACAGCTAGAGACAGACCCCAGCTCATAGACTGCTGCATGCAAATAGACAGCTAGAGACAGACCCCAGCTCATAGACTGCTGCATGCAAATAGACAGCTAGAGACAGACCCAGCTAATAATAATAATAAATTTTATTTTTATAGCGCCGACATATTCCGCAGCACTTTACATTTCAGAGGGGATTTGTCCAGACAATAGACATTACAGCATAACAATAATCACATAGATCATAACAGATACCAAGAGGAATGAGCTCAGAGACTGCTGCACGACACAGAGAGAGTAGGAATATCTGACCATGTGAGACTGTCTCCCTGAGACCACTTTGCTATTACAGAAGAGACCACTGACATCCAGGCAGCCTGATAGACTGCAGGTGATAGAGACAAGGACAGCAATGTTAATTATTATACAAGGTATGTCTCTTAAAGGGACGGTACGTGTGCGCCGGGGGCTGTGCGCAGCGCATTCCCAGAATGTTTTTTTGGGGTTGGATGCATTGTATTAGTGTGTTGCTAGGTTACCCATTGTTGTTGTCACGTCCGCATCTGTTCTTAGAAAGAAAAAAAAAAAACCCATGAAACTATATAATGGCGCAGCGTAAGACATCGCTGCCCCGGGGACGCTCGTGTGTCCAGTGTAAATCAGGAATAATGAACGACTTCCATGTTTTCTGTGTCCCTTTATCGATGATGTGACTCGTGGAGTGGTCGTCCAGCATGCTGCCACTGTCTGTGACTTGGGGCCGTCACTTGCAATTTAAAGACGGCAATAGTGTGACTTTTTCGTGTCCGGGCTCCGTGGTAATGGTGCGCTGTGTGATTGTGGTAGAATCGCGGATATAAAGTCGAACGCGTGTGTGTCCAGCCCCACGGACCGTAAAGGTGTACATCCGAGAATAGCGGATGTCAGAGCGAGGTAAAGAAGGGTCAGCGTGAACTCGGCCTAATGGATGGAGTGCAGCCTCGACCCCATAACAACCGGCTGAAAATGCGAATGTGACTGTAATCTGTGCCGCGCCTGCCACCTCTGCGATGGTAAATGTTGTCCCTCCTGTGTGTGGTGGCACGTAATCCAGTCAGGCTTGTGTGTGTGCGCTAGGCCTCAGTATCCTCGTCTCCATAGTGATGGGTCGTCTGCCTTCTGCTGTGTAACGATCAGTCGTAGATGTCGGCAGAGTCTCTCAGCGCTCCGACATTGTGGGAAAATGAACTATTCACTCCGGACATAAATCAACCAAGTCATCCCCAAATGATAAAAGTAAAGTAACAAACAGGACCCACCCTCCCCGGGTCCAGCACCCACCCTCCCCGGGTCCAGCACCCGCGCTGTGACGCTTCTTCTGTGATTGGCTGATGTGTGTTGTCGACATGACTTCACCGCTGCAGCCAATCACTAGGACAGAACCAGCAGTGGAGAGCCGTCACTGGACCCGGAGAGGGTGAGTACTATCTGATTTTGTAACTTAACATGAGTACTATCTTTTGGCGTCCAGTTTTTTTTTTTTTTTTTAAGTGAAAAAATCTTTTTAACTACTTTATCGCCGACTTGGAGGATAGAGCGAAGAAACGAAACCAAAGAAGTCAACAGTGCAGTCTAGAGAGGAACTACGCGCACGTATCAACAAAGTGTGAGGGCTGCCATCTGCTGCCAGGTTAACCTAGCCCCTCCACAGCATAACCCTGCAGCTGTTCTATAAAGCTCCATCCATTGGGCCCAATCTGTTCATCAGCGCAGAACGTCTCTCTGCATACATCTCCTCAGTTGGGCGCTACTGTGAGTCCATAGATCTTTCATTGATGGAAATTGACATCAGTCTGGGGTTAACTCTTTGCATCTGTGCCAGTGCTGGATGTCCTTGGTTGTCATTCCTGGAGTTCATTTTTTTTTTTTTTTTTTTCTCTGCAGCCTTTATCCATTTATAGGCCTCTCTTTGTGAGAGCTGATATGTTTCCCAAGATTTGGGTTGATATACACTGGCTGTGCTTTCTTTTCCTCTTGTGAGAGACCTACAGGTGGTTTACCTTTGCTTTCTCTTATTGAATGCTTCACTTCTGTATCTGGGTCCAGTTGTATCTGCTCACTTGTAGTTTTTGGGCTGGCAATGACTTTCGCCATTGGTTTAATAGAGCTAAGCAACAGCACATGTGAAAAAAACTTGGGTATACTAATAGATCACAGACTGAACATGAGTCAACAGTGTGATGCAGCAGCAAAAAGGCAAAGACAGTTCTGGGATGTAGTAAGAGAAGCACACAGTCTAGATCACGTGAAGTAATTATCCCCCTCTACTTCTCCTTGGTCAGGCCTCATCAGGAATACTGGGTCCAGTTCTGTTTTTTAAAAAAAAAAAAAAAAAAAGACATGAACAAACTGGAGCAAGATCAGAGAAGAGCGACCAGGATGGTGAGCGGACTGCAAACTATGTTTTACGAGGAACGGTTAAAGGATCTGGAAATGTTTAGCTGCAAAAAAAAAAAAAAAGGTTAAGAGGAGACTTAATAGCTATCTACAAATATCTGAAGGGCTGTCACAGTGTAGAGGGATCATCGGTATTCTCATTTGCACATGGAAACATGAGAAGGAATGGGATGAAAGGGAGAAGATACAGATTAGATATTAGAAAACTTTTTTGACAGTGAGGGTGATCAATGAGTGGAACAGGCGGCCATGAGTGGTGGTGAGTTCTCCTTCAATGGAAGTCTTCAGAATCTGGACAGACATCTGTCTGTGATGGTTTTGTGACTCCTGCATTGAGCAGGGGGTCGAACACGATGACCCTGGAGGTCCCATCCAACTCTGACATTCTGTGATTCAGATATCTTCTGATCAGTGATCTCTGTCTATCGCCCTACACGTGCCCTCCGTTCTACAAATGACCTAAGACTAACATCCCCCGTAATCCGAACCTCGCACCTCCGTCTCCAAGACTTCTCTCGTGCTGCTCCAGCTCTCTGGAATGCACTTCCCCAGACGATCAGACTGATACCTAGCCCTGACCTATTCAAGCGCGCTTTGAAAACCCATCTCTTCAAACAAGCCTACCACATCAACTACCCAGCAAGCTAACTTTGCCCTGTTCCCTCCTTCCAAATATTATTCTGAATCTGCACCCTACTATTCATCTGTCTCCACACCCTTCATGCACATGATAACTGCACTTGATACTTGTCTATTGCACTTAAACACACGGGCTGATGACCGGATCATGCAGCTTTATATGAAAATCCCTATTATAATTGCCAGACCTGAATTAACAAGCATTTCTCACCTACTGTGTCCCCCCATTTCCTTGTAGATTGTAAGCTTGCGAGCAGGGACCTCACTCCTAATGTCATTGTTTGAATTGTCTTAACTTGTATTGAATTTATTGTCTGTACATGTCCCCGCTTAATTGTAAAGTGCTGCGGAATATGTTGGCGCTATATAAATAAAAATTATTATTATTATTATTATTATCAGTGTCAGTTTTCTCTTCTTATTTCCAGCGATGTCATCACATTATCTTCCAGGTCCTCAGTGAAGGTAACGCCGCTGGGAATAGTAGCTTGTCTTGTTTTCGGGTTGAGGAGTAGTCTGTATCCTTTATAACTGTCTCTCTATCCATTAAAGATCCCTTCTACTGCTGTTTCGGAGTTTGGTACATTTTTCTTCTGTAATGTAGATGTCAGGATCCTGTCAGCGCCGGCGTGCAGCCTCCGCTGAGCAGGGACTCACCCGCACTGTAGGGGGGCCCGGGGTCAGGTACAGCTGGAAAGTACAGATACACAGGACCTGTGGACGCTGAAGTTTAGCAAGCAGTCACAGGACCTACGGTCATGTGACTGCAAGGGGGCGGGGCTTAGCGTCCTGCTTTCAGAGATGGCAGGACACTATACAGAAATACTCAGAGTCAGGCAAAACGGAGGTCGTACACAGAGATATCAGTAAAGTACCAGGGATGAGACAGAACGGATAGTCGGGGCCAAGCAGAAGTCAAAACCAGACAGACATAGAAGGTACCAAGCAGAATCCAAAGCAATATCCAGAGAACAGACCGAGTCGGACACAGAGAATCAAGTAACCACAACACAGCACAAACACACTCAGGGGTCACCACACAATGCCAAGGGCGAAAGTATAACTGACAGGGATGGGAGCGTTCTGAGGCTATAAGAAGCCTCCCCCAGAACCAGGGAGAGGCCACAATCACAGCCCCAGGTGTGCAGGTAAGCCTGCACCGGGATCACAACCTTTAACCCCAGAAATGCCAGTCATCAGCACTGGTTCCAGACATTAACCCCACGTGTGCGAGTCAAACCCGCACTGAGATCATGACAGTAGACAAATATTCTGCCAATAAAAAAAAAACTGTTTTGTGATTAAGCTGCTGTCACTGCGGAATCGTCCCAATATTTTTCATGTAGTCCAGAATCTATCGGCAGACATCTGATTGTTACAGTCCGGGTTCGGTTCTTCCTTTCAGTTACCCCTTTTTTCAGGTGTGTATGGGACGTTGTATAGTTGTCCTGCCCCATATTGGTTTATCTAGGCTTCCATTTGTTTTTCGTGTAAATTTACCTCCATTATCACTTGTGCGCAGGATTCCGGTGACACTCGTCACATACACTTGCAGAACCCTGGAGCAGCGTTCATGTCATTGTTGCGTGACCGCCAGGTGGGAGCGCTGCGATCCTCCTCCTGCCTGCGGGAGTCCTCCGGCTCCTCTTCTGGTTTGCAGGCTCGGCACAACCTCTGTGAGATGAACCGGAGATGCCGGCAGGTACAGAGAGGTTGGCAGGGCTCCCATCAGGCAGCCACGGAATAATGACGTGGTCATGGGAATTGATTTGCTTATTTAACTTAACATTTTTTTCATTACATTAGTGACTGTTTCTTGGGTCTATAAAGGCTGCCATACTGCGGCTGCCTCCGTGTAAAGCTGCTGTATACGCCTACAGTTCATACACAAGCCGGTCTCTGTGCCACATCGGGGGGTTTGGCTGCACGTATAGTAATGGAGGAGTTGGCACGGACGCAATGTTCGGTAGTAGTTTTGTAATATCTGTGGCAAGATTTTTTTGGGATCACATACAGACACACGATCCTTTGGTGAGTTCCCACTTGCTAAACCGGCTCGGAGAAAAAGAGGTCACACAGTGATAACATTACACAACCGTGACGTGCAGCTGTATTCACATAGTGATGTCCATATTGCGTCCCGCCTCCGTCCGGGAAAAATCCTGACCTCATCATGACCGGTCACAAAACGCATCCTCCTGGAGGGAGCGCGCTCCTGTTATCATTCATGGGGAGAAAAAGCAAACACGAAATAGAAAATAAGCTATCCTGTCTGGTCAATCCATGTACTCGCCATTACAGTCCACTTAATGGTTCCTACAGAAGTGATGCTCACACAGACCGCCATGTCCGGACCTGCCAGGGGTCTCCTGACCTGAACGCCATAGTCTCTAGAGTACATGCCTGTTGTCACGTGCCTCGCAGCCGGTTTAGACATCGCAGTCTGTACTCCAACCGTGAATATCGGATGTGTGGGACCGGCCTGCAGGGGAGGGCAGACATGGTTATAGAAGAAAAAAAAAAACATATCCTTCCCCAGAATCAGCCGTCAGAGCAGCAGTGCTGGAGCAATCTGTTTCTGCTGGAGTGGAAAAGATCACACCGGGATCACCCACAATGACTGCCTAGAGGTTCAGATGACTGGTGGTCAGGATGTCGTCTCTTCCAATCAGGCAGACACCGCTGGAGCAAGGGGTGGGATCTTCTGAGCATGGCCTACCACTGTTAGGCTGTGTGTACACGTAGCGTTTTTTTTTTTTTTTTTTTTTGCATTTTCGTGGCGTTTTTAAACGCGCGATTTTGCCGCCAAAACGCAAAAAAAAAAAGCATCCCGTGCAATCCTATGGCATTCCGCACATGCTGTGCTAATACTGCGTATTTTTCCGCGGCGGAATTGCAGCGTGGAAAAATACGCAGCATGTTCATTCTCTGTGCAGAATCACGGGAAAATCCGCACACATAGGAATGCATTGTTCCGCTTACTTTCCGCATGTGGCTGTGCCTACCATGCAAAAAGTAAGCAGAAAATTTGCGGATGGTACCCACGGTCTGGAGGAGAGGAGATTCATACCATATCCCTGTTAAAAATAGACTTAAAATAAAAAATTGTCATATTTTGACCATATATTTGACAAGTGTGACCAACCTGTCAATCAGTTTTCCAAGCGATGTTACAGATCGCTTTGGAAAACGCTAGCATTCTGCAAGCTAATTACGCTTGCAAAATGCTAGTTTTTCCGTGGGAAATACGCGGGAATTATAAATGAAGATTTCTTGCGTATTTCCCGCGGCATGGAATGCTGGACGTGTGCACATAGCCTTAAGGTTACATAGTACACCAGAAGGCTATGTCCTCCAGTGTTGTTCAACATTTTTGTAAATGATCTAGATAAGGGAACTGAAGGTAAACTAGTCAAATTTGCAGACGATGCAAAACTAGGAGGGATAGCTAACACTAGAGAAGACAGAGAAAAGATTCAGAAGGATCTAGATAATCTTGAACAATGGGCAGCGACTAATAGAACGGTATTTAACAGGGAGAAATGCAAGATTCTACATCTGGGCAAGAAAAAGAAAATTACATCTACAGAATGAGAGGAATAGAACTAAGCAGCAGCACGTGTGAAAAAGACTTGGGCATACTGATAGATCACAGATTGCACATGAGTCAACAGTGTGATGCAGCAGCAAAAAAGGCAAACACAGTTCTAGGATGTATTAAGAGAAACATAGAATCTAGATCACGTGCAGTAATATCCCCCTCTACTCCTCCTTGGTCGGGCCTCATCTGGAATACTGTGTCCAGGTCTAGGCACCACATTTTAAAAAAGACATTGGAAAACTGGAGCAAGTTCAGAGAAGAGCGATCTGGTTGGTGAGTGTACTGCAAAGCATGTCCTACAATTAACAGTTAAAGGATCTGGGAATGTTTAGCTGCAAAAAATAAAGCTAACAGGAGGCTTAATAGCTGTCTACCAATATCTGAAGGGCTGTCACAGTGTAGAGGGATCATCATTATTCTTATTTGCACATGGAAACACGAGAAGCAATGGAATGAAACTGAAAGGGAGAAGATACAGATTAGATATTAGAAAATACTTTTTGACAGTGAGGGTGATCAATGAGTGGAACAGGTGGCCACGAGAGATGGTGAGTTCTCATTCAATGGAAGTCTTCAGAGGCTGGACAGACATTTGTCTGAGATGGTTTAGCGACTCCTGCATTGAGCAGGGGGTTGGATACGATGACCCCGGAGGTCCCGTCCATTTCTAACATTCTATGATTTTATATTGTGCTGTATATTATTTCTTTAGGATGGGAGGAAGCAGGTGAGTTTGCCAGCCGTATTCTATATCTCCTTACACTGGAGGTGTATGTAGGGCAATACTGACAATATATATCGTACATCTGACAGAAGGCAGACAAAGATGAAAATACCGAATGCAATGTCCAAACAAAATAGATAAAAATCAATTCTTAGAAAAGTAAAACCACAAACACATTTATTTGTTTAGCCATGTGGAGATAAAAAGGTTCCAATGTGAGGAAGATTACCTGGATGGTCAAGAGAGGTGAGTGTGGTGCACACCCTGACGCGCGTTTGGGATAAAGTCCTCTATCAAAACACGAATGCTTTTCTCCCACTGATAGCAAGAAGAGTTCTTGAAATTGGTGAGGATATAATGCACAAGGTATAATGGAAAGTTGCAGGAATTTTCATTGTGCAAGAAATAAACGTTTCTTTTTGTGCAAATCCAGAACAGTCACTTTAACATAACTAAGTAATGGTATTTGTGTTTTCTAGGCATTTGACTGCTGTTGGAAGAATGACAGCGCTAGGAAGTTACTGTGAGCACAATGGCAGCGTGTCCCGGGCCTGGATGGACCATGGACTGTCTCCTTGTTTTTACTTCACCTTGGTCCCGTCCGTTCTTCTCAGCTTCTCTTTTCTTCTGGGGACCTTGCAGTCTGTCTTTTATGCCAAGCATAGCCGGACAATGGAGCCCAAGTATGTCCCCAAGTCCCGTCTTTACCGCCTGCAGCTGGCACTGACTATTGTGCTGATATGCCAGGCCCTGGGAGGGCTGATCTGGCAGGCGGCGGGCACGGAGGTCCTGTATGGATACATGATAGCACATGGCTGCCTGTCCGCAGGGGCGTGGGGCTTCAGCATCTGGCTGCTTCATTTAGAGCGGACTCGGGCCCTGGAGCGGGAGCGGAGCAGGGGCCACGGGGTGGTGCTTCTTCTGTTTTGGGCTCTGGCCTTTGCTGCAGAGAACTTGGCATTTATATCGTGGATGAGTCCGCACTGGTGGTGGACGTCGATGAACAACGTGCCTCAGAAGGTGAGCCCTGCAACCTCTAGAGATACATTACTTATAGATATGAGACTGATGTCGTTCTCCTCACAGGACCTTGGGCCACGGCTGCAGAGTATTGTAATGTAACTGCTACATCAGCATTCGCAATACAACTGCCACTGTCCATAGGAGTACATTAACGGGGTATTCCAGTACTGAGACTGATAACCTATCTTCAGGATATCAGATTAGCGGAGGTCCATCACCCGGCGCCTCCACAGCTCAATCCACACCTGGT
Organism: Dendrobates tinctorius; assembly: GCF_039654945.1. Lineage (NCBI taxonomy): Eukaryota > Metazoa > Chordata > Amphibia > Anura > Dendrobatidae > Dendrobates > Dendrobates tinctorius. The sequence goes on along the minus strand of NW_027361810.1, from coordinate 10,520,155 downwards.
ACCGCCATATCACGCTTGGTCATCACAGCGCCACACACTGTGTAGTGTCCGCTCCTGGGTGCTGCGGCTCAGATTAATGGAGAAACTGACATTGTTTTCATTTACAGGTGCAGTTTGGTCTGTGGACGCTACGATACCTCTGCACGTTGTTCCTCTTCATGCTGGGTTTTATGGCCCCAGGGCGGCCACCTAAGCCATATGTTATCCTTATCAATGAAGATGAGAGAGATATTGAGAACACACAGGTGAGAGAGGACAATATTATATCACTGAATATTTAATAATTGAAAGAGAGGAAATAAAACTACTATAATGCCGCCCCCTATGTACAAGAATATAACTACTATAATACTGCCCCTATATACAAGAATATAACTACTATAATACTGCCTCCTATGTACAAGAATATAACTACTATAATATTGCCCCCTATGTACAAGAATATAACTACTATAATACTGCCTCCTATGTACAAGAATATAACTACTATAATATTGCCCCCTATGTACAAGAATATAACTACTATAATACTGCCCCCTATGTACAAGAATATAACTACTATAATAGTGCCCCTATGTACAAGAATATAACTACTATAATACTATAATTCTCTTTTTTACTATAATACTGCCCCTATGTACAAGAATATAACTACTATAAGGCTGTGTGCACACGCTGCGGAAAAGGTGCGGATTCATCCGCGCGGATTTTGTACAATCCGCAGGTGAAACCGCAGGTCAAAAGACCTGCGGATTGCTCTGCGGTTTTGCCCTGCGGTTTTTCATCTCCTCAATGGAGGAGATGGCAAACCGCAGGAGAATCCGCAGAAAGAATTGACATGTCAATTCTTTCTGCGGATTGAAAACCGCAGATAATCCGCGCGGAAAATTCCGCACCGTCTGCACTGCGGTTTTTGATTCCCATAGGGAATCATTGTACTGTACACCGCAGCAGAAACTGCTGCGGGTCCGCAGCGGCCAAAACCGCTGCGGAACCGCAGCAAAATCCGCAGCGTGTGCACACAGCCTAATACTGCTCCTATGTACAAGAATATAACTGCTATAATACTGCCCCTATTCACAAGAATATAACTACTATAATACTGCCCCATGTACAAGAATATAACTACTATAATACTGCCCCTATATACAAGAATATAACTACTATAATACTGCTCCTATGTACAAGAATATAACTACTATAATTCTGCCCCTATGTACAAGAATATAACTACTATAATACTGCTCCTATGTACAAGAATATATCTACTATAATACTGCTCCTATGTACAAGAATATAACTACTATAATACTGCTCCTATGTACAAGAATATAACTACTATAATACTGCCCCTATGTACAAGAATATAACTACTATAATACCGCTCCTATGTACAAGAATATATCTACTATAATACTGCCCCTATGTACAAGAATATAACTACTATAATACTGCCCCCTATATCAAGAATATAACTACTATAATACTGCTCCTATGTACAAGAATATAACCACTATAATACTGCTCCTATGTACAAGAATATAACTACTATAATACTGCCCCTATGTACAAGAATATAACTACTATAATACTGCCCCCTATATCAAGAATATAACTACTATAATACTGCTCCTATATACAAGAATATAACTACTATAATACTGCCCCTATGTACAAGAATATAACTACTATAATACTGCCCCTATGTACAAGAATATAACTACTATAATACTGCCCCTATGTACAAGAATATATCTACTATAATACTGCCCCTATGTACTAGAATATAACTACTATAATACTGCCCCTATGTACAAGAATATAACTACTATAATACTGCCCCTATGTACAAGAATATAACTACTATAATACTGCCCCTACGGTATGTACTAGAATATAACTACTATAATACTGCCCCTATGTACAAGAATATAACTACTATAATACTGCCCCCTATGTACAAGAATATAACTACTATAATACTGTCCCTATGTACAAGAATATAACTACTATAATACTGCCCCTATGTACAAGAATATAACTACTATAATACTGCCCCTATGTACAAGAATATAACTACTATAATACTGCTTCTATGTACAAGAATATAACTACTATAATACTGCCCCTATGTACAAGAATATAACTACTATAATACTGCCCCTATATACAAGAATATAACTACTATAATACTGCCCCTATGTACAAGAATATAACTACTATAATACTGCTTCTATGTACAAGAATATAACTACTATAATACTGCCCCTATGTACAAGAATATAACTACTATAATACTGCTCCTATGTACAAGAATATAACTACTATAATACTGTCCCTATGTACAAGAATATAACTACTATAATACTGCCCCTATGTACAAGAATATAACTACTATAATACTGCCCCTATGTACAAGAATATAACTACTATAATACTGCCCCTATGTACAAGAATATAACTACTATAATACTGCTTCTATGTACAAGAATATAACTACTATAATACTGCCCCTATGTACAAGAATATAACTACTATAATACTGCCCCTATATACAAGAATATAACTACTATAATACTGCCCCTATGTACAAGAATATAACTACTATAATACTGCTTCTATGTACAAGAATATAACTACTATAATACTGCACCTATGTACAAGAATATAACTACTATAATACTGCCCCTATGTACAAGAATATAACTACTATAATACTGCCCCCTATGTACAAGAATATAACTACTATAATACTGCCCCCTATGTACAAGAATATAACTACTATAATACTGCCCCCTATGTACAAGAATATAACTACTATAATACTGCCCCTATGTACTAGAATATAACTACTATAATACGATAATTCTCTTTTTTACTATAATACTTCTCCTACTCTATAGAGATATATACATATATTTGTACCTGGCAATGGATCATGGTGAGTGGCGGTGTTTTTCTGGAGTTGCTCTCCAGTGGCCTTGATACCAGGGCACAAGAGTTTCTTTTGTGTGTGTGTGTAAGAGCGGAGTTATTGATTCTGCGCATTGTTCTCCCCCAGCGTTATCTTTCTTTCGTGTCATGATGTGCAACATTACAAACTCGCCTCTGCTACGTGTGTGGCCGCTCCCTGATTATCATTTTCTCAGGCTGCGTTCACATTGGATTTCTGGTTTCTCTTCATGTTGGACGTCCATTTCTGCTGGATGCGCCTGTTACATCTGTGGCCCGATGCATTTTATTGACCTTGCGTCCGCTGGGTTATCATGCTGTTTCTGTCGTTTTGCAGCACAAAAACCTGCAGACATTTCCGATGGCGGTGGTCATAGATTATTGGCTGGTTGTGCTGCGGATTTTATGTGCTTGCAGCTATAATTAGCTGAACTGAAGAACGAACAGGACTGCAGTGTAAAGCATGGAGGGCAGGACCTGTGAATGTGGGGAGACAGGAGGTGGATATAGACTCCACATGATGGGAGATTAGTAGAAGTCACTTTTTCAGTGGGCAGATCAGTCATGGTGTGGGCCGAGTAGTCATCACAGGTTGGTGGCCATCAAGCTGCCCCATTACAGAGGTTGGGACGGGGTCACTGCGGGCATGCTGGGTCTTGTGGTTTTATGACGGCTGCAGCAATGTCGGTTGCAAACCACGGTCACAATTTCTGGTCTCATCTGCTACTGTTCTCTTTTATCAGCCGCTCTTGAGAAACCCAAATGCATCCACGTGGCAGGATTTCTGGAAGAAGATCCGTCTCGTCGTACAGTACATGTGGCCTCGAGGGAACATTCTGCTGCAACTTGTGGTTCTCTTCTGCATGGCGCTGATGGGGCTAGAACGAGTCATCAATGTCTTTGTCCCTATATACTACAAGACTATAGGTGAGATGCCGTCATTGCTCCTCTCTGATCTCTCCGCTCAGGATCTCTGCTCTCTGTCAGTGAATGCCAACATTCATTGCTTCCATTCAGAGACCGAAAACCGGTCCTGATTGTGTCTCTGATACACTGTAACGAGCTCTGCACCTGTGTGAGCTGCACATTATCAGGAGCAGTTTTCAGCCTTGGTATGTAAATACTATTTTCATTTGCTGATGGTAAGTAAAGATGTAGAAAATGGTGAGAAAAAGTGGAATATCTTAGGATTTGCATTGGAAAATTCCCGGGCGCAGGCTTCTTAATAAAGGCTGGCGCAGATTTGCACCTACATTTGCTCTGCTTCACCAACTTTTATAAGAAGTGCAGTGAGCGTCGGAAAAAAGTTGCTAATCATTTCACATATATGGCGCCGCCACCAATATGCACCAATCTTATGCCAGAAAACTGTTGTAAGAGGATTAAAGAAATGCCAAGGTGTGTTAGTAATTTGCAGAAGTTTCCGGCTGTGTGATGTAAGTGTGTTCTGTCTCTTGTAACAGTGGACCAGATGACGGACGGCTCGGCGTGGCACGCACTGGCGTTCACCGTCTGCATCTATGTCCTGCTGAAGCTGCTTCAGGGCGGAGGGGCAGGTAATATCCGATGCGGAGGGCCGGGTAGTGTCCGATGCCCCGGGCGGAGGGGCGGGTAATGTCCGATGCGGAGTGGCGGGCAATGTCGGATGCCCCGGGCGGAGGGCCGGGCAATGTCGGATGCCCCGGGCGGAGGGCCGGGCAATGTCGGATGCCCCGGGCGGAGGGCCGGGCAATGTCGGATGCCCCGGGCGGAGGGCCGGGCAATGTCGGATGCCCCGGGCGGAGGGCCGGGCAATGTCGGATGCCCCGGGCGGAGGGCCGGGCAATGTCGGATGCCCCGGGCGGAGGGCCGGGCAATGTCGGATGCCCCGGGCGGAGGGCCGGGCAATGTCGGATGCCCCGGGCAATGTCGGATGCCCCGGGCGGAGGGGCAGGCAAAAAAATTTACCCCCCGGACCAGGACGCCAAAATAAAGTTAATTCCAGACCAAATTATTAAAGTATTCAGCCCCCTAACATTGATCCGACCCTGGAAGAGTCTCCGAGCCAAACCCCAGAAAAGAATCAGAACCGTAAAATAAATTCAATCCTAGACCAGAGCACTCATTTTTGGGGACTGGTGTCTAAATTATTTTTAATCAGGTTTCAGACCCCTGAAAATAATTTAGATTTCAGACCGAGTCTCTAAAGTCGATCAAACTCCAACAATGACCCTAAAATTTTTCCTGTCCGAGTTCAGATCTCAGGCCAGACACCAGACAACAAAATGAACATATACTTGGCCCCTTCACTTTTGGACTTGCTCAGGTTTTTGGCCACTGATTTTTTTTTTTTTCCCCTCCTTCCTTCCTGTAGGAGCGACAGGTTTTGTCAGTAACCTGCGCACCTTCTTGTGGATCCGAGTGCAGCAGTTCACAAACCGCGAGGTGCAGATCCGCCTGTTCGCCCACCTGCACGCCCTGTCTCTGCGGTGGCATCTCGGACGTAAAACAGGTGAAGTGTTGCGCAGCGTGGACAGAGGAACCAGCAGCATCAATAGCCTCTTAAGGTAAGGACCCCGGAGTTTGGTTGTGGGGGGGCCGTGTGGCTGGAGCCGCATGTCATTGATGGGGGAATGTGTCTCTCTGCAGTTACATTGTATTCAGCATCCTGCCCACCATCGCGGATATTCTCATCGGCATCGTCTACTTCACGTCCTCCTTCAACGCCTGGTTTGGACTCATCATTTTTGTCTGTATGACCTTGTACCTGAGTAAGTATTTTGGAGATTGCCCCCAAGATATTCGGTAATGGGGGCCGGGAATTTTGGACCCATAAAAATCTTATGCTTAAAGCAAGGAAAATTAATATTTTGACAGCACCAATCCCCCAACACTTCTACCCTGGTCCATCTCCAGTCTGCACCTTCTGTAGCATTCGCCTGACAACACAGATATGTGTGACCGCTGCAGTCAGTCAGTGTTTGCAGCGGTGACCCGCTACGTATCCGTTTTGAGACACCAGTGGGGCATCGGTGAAGCAAGTTTGCCTACTTTTCATCTTTTCTTTATTTGAAAATAATTTTCCCTCGATGGTGAAACCTTTTAGTGAGGCCGGGATTCTCAGACCATTAATTTACATTCATTCACTAGTAAAAATTTCTTGACCCCCGAAATCTTCTACACTGGAGACTGGATGTTTATGTTTTAGGTGGTAAAGTTTGGAATCTTAGGTTGCATTTATATGTAGCGACATCTGTCCAATCGGACCAAAATTGGTGTGTGAAACGGAGAGCTGATCTGATTGAAATCTGTCTCAGAAAATTGATCTCGCGTTCTTAAAAAATCTGAAAAAATGCAGATTGTGGCTGTCAATAATATGGAGTCTGTACGGGGGCAGAACAATCGTCCGTCACAGGGTTTGTATCGAGCACCGAATGACTTCATGCAAAAGTCCAGCTCTGACCATTGTCCTCCTCTGTAAGATTCACATACAAGTCAGACAACTTTCATCTTAAGGGTCTTTCTGCAATGGGGGCCAAGAGTCTGAGAATAAATATTAAGTGATGGGGCTGGAAAGTTTAGTCTCTGAAATGTAGAGGCCGGGAATATTTCACTCAGAAAACTTTGGCAGCTGTGCCGGCGAGTCTTAGGCTGGTTTCACACTAGCGTTTTTTAGCACAGCTCATCATGCGCGTACATGCGCATGCGTCCTGATCCCCTATATTTAACATGGGGTTGCATGGTATAGCGTTTGCACGCGTTCGTATGCGTTTTCATGCGCATGCGTTTTTTTGTGGTGTGCGCCCAGGCGCGCCGGACGCAACCTGTTGCATTTTTGGTCCGTCCGACCTGTCTCAAAAAAAACGCATGCACACGCGTGCGCACGGAATGCGACAAAAAATCACATTACAGTCTATGGGAACGCTGACGTGCGCATGGACATGCGCACGTCAACGTTTAAAATCGCATGCGTTTTAAGACTCAATATGGCTACAAACTGATTAAAATGCATGCGCATAAAATAAGCAAACACATGCAAAGCGCTTGATGCGTTTTTTGTATGCGTTTGGACTGCGCACGTTGCGCAGCGCAAAAAAACGCTAGTGTGAAAGTAGCCTTAGAAACAAAATTCCTGGGCAATGGGGGCTGATTGTGAACTCGGAGGTTATAGACAATGGGAGTCGGGAAATTTTGTAGCTTCTTAATCTTCTTCTTCCCGGTTTTCAGCCCTGACCATCATCATCACTGAATGGAGGACTAAGTACCGGCGGGACATGAACACCAGAGACAATGAGGCCAAATCTCGGGCCGTGGACTCCTTGCTGAACTTTGAAACGGTGACCCCCTCCTCCCTGCTGCTCTGTCTTGTCTTTGCGGCCCATCCTCCGCTCGGCTCTGTCTTGTCTCTGCGGCCCATCCTCCGCTCTGCGGCCCATCCTCCGCTCTGCGGCCCATCCTCCGCTCTGCGGCCCATCCTCCGCTCTGCGGCCCATCCTCCCCGCTGCTCTGTCGTGTCTCTGTGGCCCATCCTCCCCGCTGCTCTGTCGTGTCTCTGTGACCCATCCTCCCCGCTGCTCTGTCGTGTCTCTGTGGCCCATCCTCCACTCTGTGGCCCATCCTCCCCGCTGCTCTGTCATGTCTCTGGGGCCCATCCTCCCCGCTGCTCTGCTTTTTCTCTAGGGCTGATCGCTTTGGGGCCCATCCTCCACTCTGCGGCCATTTATCCGCTCTGTGGCCCATCCTCCCTTCTGCTCTGTCTTGTGTCTGCGGCCCATCCACCGCTTTGTGGCCCACCCTCCGTACTGCTCTGTCTTGTCTGTGCGGCCCATCCTCTGCTCTGGGGCCCATCCTCCCCGCTGCTCTGCTTTTTCTCTAGGGCTGATCGCTTTGGAGCCCATCCTCCACTCTGCGGCCATTTATCCGCTCTGTGGCCCATCCTCCCTTCTGCTCTGTCTTGTGTCTGCGGCCCATCCACCGCTTTGTGGCCCACCCTCCGTACTGCTCTGTCTTGTCTGTGCGGCCCATCCTCTGCTCTGGGGCCCATCCTCCTCGCTGCTCTGTTTTGTCTCTGGGGCTGATCGCTTTGGAGCCCATCCTCCACTCTGCGGCCATTTCTCCGCTCTGTGGCCCATCCTCCCTTCTGCTCTGTCTTGTGTCTGCGGCCCATCCACCGCTTTGTGGCCCACCCTCCGTACTGCTCTGTCTTGTCTGTGCGGCCCATCCTCTGCTCTGGGGCCCATCCTCCTCGCTGCTCTGTTTTGTCTCTGGGGCTGATCGCTTTGGGGCCCATCCTCCACTCTGCGGCCATTTATCCGCTCTGTGGCCCATCCACCGCTCTGTGGCCCACCCTCCGTAATGCTCTGTCTTGTCTCTGCGGCCCATCCTCTGCTTTGGGGCCCATCCCCCCCACTGCTCTGTTTTGTATCTGGGGCCGATCGCTCTGGGGCCATCCTCCACTCTGTGGCCCATCCTCCCCGCTGCTCTGTCGTGTCTCTGTGGCCCATCTTCCCCGCTGCTCTGTCATGTCTCTGGGGCCCATCCTCTGCTCTGGGGCCCATCCTCCCCGCTGCTCTGTTTTGTCTCTGGGGCTGATCGCTTTGGGGCCCATCCTCCACTCTGCGGCCATTTATCCGCTCTGTGGCCCATCCTCCCTTCTGCTCTGTCTTGTGTCTGCGGCCCATCCACCGCTCTGTGGCCCACCCTCCGTACTGCTCTGTCTTGTCTGTGTGGCCCATCCTCTGCTTTGGGGCCCATCCTCCCCACTGCTCTGTTTTGTCTCTGGGGCTGATCGCTCTGGGGCCAATCCTCCACTCTGCGGCCTCTCCTACGCTCTATGTCCAATCCTTCCCGCTACTCTGTCTTGTCTCTGCGGCTGATGCTTTGATTTGTGGCCGCTCGCGGCTGAGATCTATGTTACTCACTGTAAAGTGACCATGTGATGTGACGCCTCCGTCTTCTCTCCCAGGTGAAGTACTACAACGCTGAGTCCTACGAAGTAAACAGATTCAACGACGCAATAGTGAAATACCAGGTAAGGCAGAGCTATCCCTGTAATCTGGTGCTGAAATATCAAAATTTCAGCGCTCGCTTTGCTTTATTTCAGGAGCCTCGCTCTTTAATTCTGCTCCGTCTCCAGTTTTAGTCCAGATTATTTCACAATCTTGTGTCCTACATAAGTGTTGCTGGAATATCAGAATTTCTGGATTATTGGTTGTGAGATTAAAGACTCTTTACAGTGTTTGGTTATTTTTCATCCTTGCAGGTGTCGGAGTGGAAGGTTAACGCGACGCTCGCCTTTCTCAATCAGACCCAGAACCTGATCATCGGGCTTGGGCTGCTGGCCGGGTCACTGCTCTGCGCCTACTTTGTCACGGAGAACAAGTTTAAGGTAAGTGGTGTCATATTGAGCTGCGTTCAGTGTATCCGGCAGAGCTGGACCCCGCTGATGTTGCCCTCTCGCCCGCACAGGTCGGTGACTATGTCTTGTTTGGAACTTACATCATCCAGCTCTACACTCCTCTGAACTGGTTCGGCACGTACTACAGGTAGGTGAGGCTTCAAGCCCTGGTATATGAGCGTGTACAGAGCTACAGTATAAAGCATGGTGGATAGAGCAGTAGCCTCTGAAACAAGAGATTGAAGATTCTAACAGTCAATGCAGCTAAATAAAATAAAGTTGTTGTCTGGACTGTACGCTGGGTAGTTGTCCTGACAAAGGAGTAAAATGACATGTGGGTGTTTTGGACTTTATATTCCTATGTGTGCTGTAATTTGGGTTGTGGTCGAGTACGACTATTGTTGATAGGGGCGGTTGGAGTTCAAATGTTCTGATTGTGATTTCCTGTTTTTCCTTTCTTTAGTTTTTTTTTAGAATCCACAAAAATTTTCCTGTTTAATTAAAATAAAGTTGTAAATTTCATATATTTCATCAGGATGATCCAGAATTCTTTCATTGACATGGAGAACATGTTTGAGCTGTTCAGCGAAGACCAAGAGGTAAGGGGACCCCCGATCAGCGTGACCAGGGTGGGTCCTTCGGGCTCTGTTCACATCTGCACCCCAAGTGTTCAGCACGCAGAGGATTGTCCAGACTGGATACAATTGTAACAAGCCCCAAACTGTGTAAAATATTATGTCAGGAAGGATATTCTGCCTCATGGTGTGGACAGGATCGTGTGAATTCACGGCTGAGATTCTGACAATGACGAGAAAATAAAAAGGCAAAGTTTATTAGAAGTTGCAGAAATTTTATAAAACGGGAAAACTCTTTAAAACGGATTCTCTGTCTTTTCTCGCCGTGTCAGTTTGGGTTGTGTTCTCTGTTCCTCTTATAATCCAAATCAGATATTTATTTCTATATGTTCATATTATACGGATCGCTATAGAGCCCGCAATATTAGACATGATTTGCAATCACCCCCCGGGGTGGGATCATTGGACCCCATTCTGGAGATGGGAGAGGGTCCAGGCAATAGGGGCCATATCCTGTAGATAAGTAATTAGTGATGACGTCCAAGACCTTCGGCTTCTTTTTGTCACTTTCTGCTCTATTCCTCGTCTGCAGGTGAAGGATCCGGTGAACGCCCCGGCGCTGAGATTCCGTGTTGGAAAGATTGAGTTTGAGAATATCCATTTCAGCTACACAGACGGGTACGGAGGTCTCCTCTGTTTATGCCGTATAATCCGTGTAATTGCTGCCGGTAATTCCATCAAGCTGGAGAATGACGTCTGCATCTGATCCTGGCGGCGCACTGCTTCTATGGATTTTGGTTTTTTTCTTGCTGGACCAGTAAGAGTTACTGGTGTCGGTGGCGGACTATTGGGATCTTTACTTTCTTATATAACAATCATTAATCTCCATTGTTCTTTATACTGAAGGAGGGAGATTCTGCGCGACATCTCGTTCACTGTGATGCCAGGACAGACAGTCGCACTGGTGAGCTGCTCGTTTATTACATGGTGTTCTTTACCCCGCTTAATAATAGTCAATACACCAATTACATCTGGCTGGATCAGGACATTCATTATTTAGTATAAAAAATCATTAATATCTAGCAGTGTTTCCCTCTGTAATTCCCCTGTATTAAAGGGTTCTCCGCTTTCTATAAAACCCTGCATGTCCACAGGTCCTTTCTGCTCAAATCTGAGCGCAAGGTGTTTCCAGTGATTAGCTGTAATCTGCTGGGGAACCTGAGAGTTTCCCTTCAGCACCCCCACAGGAGAAATGAAGCATTACACAGTGCACATGTACATCAGTGGGTTGTCTGTGTGATGTGGGACAGTACGGGTCCTCCGGAGCGACGGACGCTCGCTGTGACTGATCTCCGCTCATCCTGAGCAGTGGACCCCACTTCTTCTAGATGCAAGTTCCTGAATAGGTTGTGAAAATGGGTTTTCTAAACTGGACAATCCCTTTAATGCACAACGCAGCAGGATTAGATGAGTCTATCAGTATAATGGAGAATGGCACCTAACCCCGTGTCACCATCACTAGGTGGGACCATCCGGCTCTGGAAAAAGCACCATCATACGGCTGCTCTTCCGTTTCTACGATGTCAAAGGCGGCAGCATCCGAATTGACGGGCAAGACATCTCTACGGTAAGAGCAAAGCGTCAGTACGTCTGCCCCATATCCATCCATATATCCACCCTCACACATACGTCTTCCAGGTGTTGCAGGCGTCTCTGCGCTCCCATATCGGCGTGGTCCCCCAGGACACTGTGCTGTTTAATGACACCATCCGCAACAATATCCGCTATGGGCGAGTCACGGCTACGGACGAGGAGGTGGAGGAGGCGGCCATGGCGGCTGATATCCACGAGCGGATCCGTACTTTCCGCGATGGTGAGTGATCGACTACTTGAATCCAGCGAGACCGATTCCTGATGGAGCAGATCAGGGTCCGCACTAGATGAGCCCCTCGTATATCTGCGAGCCGCTGATCCTGCGTCCCCTCCGGAGATGACCTGCATCGTCACATTTATTGGCAGTCGAGTTTGCTGGAAGTTTATCCCAGAGTGAGATTATAAGTTTACAGAATCCTTCCCCATCTGCAGGTTACGACACACAAGTCGGGGAACGTGGGCTAAAGCTGAGCGGCGGAGAGAAGCAGCGAGTCGCCATCGCCCGGACCATCCTGAAAGCGCCACAGATCATCCTGCTGGACGAGGTAAAGCTGAGCGTTTCACACCGACGCCGTGCTCTGCATTTTCTTCTTGCATTGAGGAATTGCTTTCTGAGCGGTTTTCCTTCCTCCACTAATGGATCAGTGGGAATCATATATTAGCAAATTGCTATTTATACCGTCCCATACATAAGAATATGGCAGCTAGGATATAGCTGGACTCTGATGTTCCCGGTTTGCTCTTCTCAGGCCACTTCTGCCCTGGACACGGAAACTGAGCGCAACATCCAAGCGTCGTTAGCCAAAGTCTGCGCTAACCGGACGACAATAGTGGTCGCCCATAGGTAAGAGCTTGCAAGAAGAGACTTCACGTGTGGGGTCTCGGGGGGGACTGCACTCGTCCTGAAGACTTTCACCATTACTGGCCGTACACTTTAATAGTATGTGGCATCACCACGCGGTGCTATGACGTTGCTGCGCCCGTGCCACCTGCATTGAGTGTCGGCTGTAATATATAGAGGACACCCAGCTGCAAACGGCATCAACTCCGAGCCCGAGTGTTGCTGGTCGTGGCACCTTAAGTGGTTGACACATGACCAGGGCTCAGTCTATCACCCCCATCGGCCCCCCAATAGTTTGCTTAATAGGCCAAGAACGTGATCCCATCAGGCCGTGATGGAGACATAATATATCGCAATACTGTAGTGGAGAAATGTATTCTAGCAGTCGGCCCCTGGTGGGGTTAAAAAAATGTGAAAAAAAAAAGTTAAAGGATTTTAATTTTTTTTTTCCCCCTCTTTCACCGAAACCCTTTTATTCCTAAGAAAAAAACATGAAAAATAAACCATGTATAATTGGCATTTCCGCACCCATAGAGGCCTGGGCCAAATCCTTTACACATCATTTATCCTGTATGGTGAACCCCATCACAAGGAAAAAACAGTTTGCTTTTTCTGCCCATCCATTTCCCCCCTCCTCCCAAAAAACACAAAAGTATGAAGTGATCAAAATGTTATATATATACCCCCTCACAAAAGTAGACAAGATAAATGTGATGTAAACGTAGCTAAAAAAAAAAGTACAGAAAATGCTAAGGTAAAAAAAATGGTAAAAGTGCTTCATTAAATCAACCCTCAGCTCCTACCAAATTGCAGTACCAAGAATGACCACTACACATTGTATGGCGCTGTTCTGGGTTCATGCAGCCGCGGCTGAGAACAGCTGATTGGTGGAGGTGCCGGGCGTCAGACCACTACCAATGTGACATTGATGGCCTATATCGTCAGACCCTGGTACCTGATGGGTCTTCAGATACGTCCCGGCGACCCCTTTAATTCTTGAGTAGCGCACTTTATATATTAGTTTAAGACGTTTCTCTCCTAATTAAAAATCTCATTTCCAGACTTTCCACTGTGATCAGCGCAGACCAGATCCTGGTGCTGAAGGAAGGGCAGATCGTAGAGAGGGGACGGTAAGTGCGCTCGGTCTGTCGGGGGCTTGTGGCCGCGTCTTGGCCCCCATATGCCTGCCTGTAATCGTCCAGAATGCGACCATAAAAAGTGATCACTAAATGTGCGCTCACTGAAAGCAGCCACTAGTGATAACAGGGTATGTAGACTTTTGCAACCATTTTATAATTCCTTCAAATCGGCTTAAAAATTAAATAAAGCAACTGTTTAGATAATGTTGAGCTAGTGCCATTTTGTGTTTACAGCTCCTTTGCTGACCTAAGTGTCTCCGAGACTACGAACAGACCCTGTGTTTTCGGCGTGATCCCGTGGTCACATGACCATTCACCTAACCTTTCTGGAGAGAATACTGCACAGAGGGTTTATTATTAGTCGGTGACTTTTCGGGCATAAGAGCTGTTTACACAGAACGGAAAGAGATTTATTTTTTTAAATCATAACTTTGCGCGAATGTATTGGAACAAATTAAAAATGGTTGCAAAAGTATTCACATCCCTATGGTTGTAGCATTTACTTTACAATTCTCCTTCCAGGCACGACGAGCTGCTCGCCAAGGGCGGCGTCTACGCGGGAATGTGGCAGAAACAGCAGAGCGGCAGCGAGTCGTCGTCGGACTCGGAGTCCGAGAGAAAGGACCGCGCTTCCGAGAAGCTACAGCAGCCTAAACCAGCGCTGAGGAAGCCTCATTAGACCCCAGAGACCCCCGGTCAGAGCCCCAGGCCGGGGCCGCTACACCATAATTTTCCCTCCTCAACATTCAGGACCGATCACATCTCTGGCCGCCATCTGATTGCTGGGGGCAGAATATAGACCCCCGAGAAAATCTCTTCCAAAGAAGTAACGTGTATGGGGGATTCGCTCAGGCTACGGCCAACATACGACACTAAACCGAAATCCAGTTGTTTTTTTTTATTTTGCACAGTTGAATGTAATCTATTGTCTGCTGTTATCAGCCGCTTCTGTCCGAGGGCAGCTGCCAGTAGAGACTGTCGAGCAATGGCAGGAAACTGTGTCCCCCGCGATCACTACTATCTCACATTTCTCTTATAATGCTCCACTTTCACAAACTTTTATAAACTTCTCGTGACCCTTTAGTGGCTGCAGAAGACTTAAATTGCACTGCCACCAAAGCTGACATTACAGGAGGTGCTTGCTGCTTTATATATTGATGCTTTATCCTCAGTCATTACTATCTAAGGTCGTGGGGGGTCAGACACCCGGACCCCCCAATCATCAACTGTTATCATCTTCTGGTGGCCGAATGAAAATTCTGCAGAGGCGGGGCAGCACAGCGCCGTGCACCGTGTAGTGGCTGCTGCCAGTACTGCAGCTCCAATTACACTCACTTCAGTAAGAGCTGAGCTGCAGTACCCATAAACAGCCACTGCGTGGCGCTGTGCCGTTTCCTCTCCATGCAGTTCACACCTGCCGCTGATGGCCCTGATTACAGCTGGTTGGGGGAGAGCGCTGAGTGTCAGACCCCCTCCGATCTGATATTGATGACACATAGAGGCATACAGTCTCCGGCTGCCATAGACATAAGAGAAAATGTGTATTTAGGGCGACCTGCTCTCCATGAATGCTCCTGGTTTCCCTCGATAGACGGCAGCATGGGACTCGTTTGTCACCAGCACTCAATCTTCCCATGGTGCATTGCAGCCGGTATAAAGGGGTCTCCACCTACATGATACCTCGTACACGCTCGCGTGGATCCGGAAGCGTCTCCCGTGACCTCAGGTTTAGATTTCTTTATAGAGCCTCCTCCGCTTTTTTTAATTGATGTTTTGTATGATGATGCAGGTCGGGTGATTGCTCAGCGGAGGAGGGGAATGAATATTTATTCAGTGGACACAATGGTGGACTGTATGATATAGAATAAAAAAGAATATTCCTGAGTTTCGTCTCTCTGGTCTGATGCGTTATATACGGCAGCGCTCGGCTCTACAGGCGGGGGTCATTACAGCTGTTCATCCAGGGCTCGCTGATTCATGACACTTGGAAAGCCAGAAAGCAGCAGCTGCAGCTCGGATTGGTTTGCTGGGTGACAACTCTCACGGGCACTGTGGTCGCTGACAACTGCTCATCTGAGAGGTGTGGAGCTAATCCTAGGTGAGCTCCACGATGACGCCGGTCTGCGATGTTTAACCCCTTAACTATCATAAAGAAATAAGCATCACTTCCCATTTGATCCCACCAGCACCAGAATTGAGGGCATCCTCTCCATCACTCACGTGACTGCTGCGGCTCCCAGGTACACGGATGGTAGGAGAACGTCATCTCTTCTTATACTTCACCTCCTCCATCCTTATTCTTTGCACAATTTTTAAAAATCCCAAAAGAAAACTTTTAAGTCTTAAACTTGAGCCTAAAATCATTCCCATTGTAGACATTGGTGGGGCAGCCACGGTCTGCTCAGACGCAGGGTCGTTATGGCTGTAGCACCCGGACACTGCAACCTAAGGGGCCCAAAAGCAGAAGACCAATTCTAATATTGGGGCCCATCAGGTTACGTCCCTGCTTGGATATTTCTGCAACTCTCATATAATAGAAAGTAGAAAACTGCAAATGTCTGTGGCCATTTCTCCATCTATGGCACGTCTGACCAGTCAGGACGGCGATTGGGGGCCCGTTGGTCCCATAGGAGTGTTATTTCCATTTGTTTCTAAAAAGATAAACTCAGGAAGGGGGATAATAAATAACCCTTGAGGGGCCGCACTTGTGGAGACCTAGAGGGGCCGCGCTTATCGAGACCTGAAGGACCGTGGTTTTTGAGACCTGGGGGTGCCCACGCTTATCGAGACCTGAAGGACCGTGGTTTTTGAGACCTGGAGGGGCCGCGCTTATCGAGACCTGAAGGACCGTGGTTTTTGAGACCTGGGGGTGCCCACGCTTATCGAGACCTGAAGGACCGTGGTTTTTGAGACCTGGAGGGGCCGCGCTTATCGAGACCTGAAGGACCGTGGTTTTTGAGACCTGGGGGTGCCCACGCTTATCGAGACCTGAAGGACTGTGGTTTTTGAGACCTGGAGGGGCCGCGCTTATCGAGACCTGAAGGACCGTGGTTCTTGAGACCTTGAGGGGCCGCACTTGTGGAGACCTGAAGGCCCGTGGTTTTTGAGACTTGGGGGGGGGGCCACGCTTATGGAGAGGACTGACTCTGCCACATTGCAGCTGCGTCCCCCTGACTGCAGACAATTTGCCCCCAGCAGTGATTTTTCTTAACGTCATTAAAACCGGTGTTGTACCCAAAGAAGATCACAGGTTCTTTAACCCCTTCATGAAGCGGACAATTTCTGTTTTTTCCTCTCTTTTTTTCCAAGAGCCATAACTTTTTTATTTTTCCGTCCCCATAGCCGCATTATGGCTTATTATTTTTTGTGGGACGAGTTGTACTTTTGAAGGACACCATTCATTTTTCCACCTATGAGGTAGTGCACTGGAAATTGTGGAAAAAAAAAAAACCAAACAACTCTGCCATTGTTTTTTGGGGAATTTTTTTTTTTATGGTGTACATTTTGTAGTACAAATGACCTCGCTGTAGGATTCTCCTCATCAACGCGATTACGATGATACCAAACACGGGCAGTTTTCTTTCTTTATTTAGTGGTAAATAAAAGAATTTGTAAATAAAAACTTTGGGGCTTGTGTTGTCATTCTCTGAGACCTGTAAAGTTTGTATTTTACGGGAGATGGAGCTGCTTGGCGGATTATTTTTTGCAGGGTGAGACATTGTTTTGATACCATTTTGGGATAGATGTGACTTTTCGTTCACCTGTTCCAGCCTTTACTGTGCAATTGCAGTGACCCAAAAAAAATAATAAATGTTTTTGTGTATTTTTTTTAAATACCTATTTTCAATGGAGGATAAGCGGTGGTTGTGGTGTGTGGGGGATTGACATGAACATAGTTTTTTTCATTTTTACTTTTCACTCCGCGTTTGCCCCTTCAGGGGGCCTGAAGATGCGATCGTCTGATCACTCGTCCTATATATCATCTGTCATTGCTGCATAGAGCGGATATCACGGCCTCCGTTGCAGCTCGGCCACAGGCAGGATTACAGGCGAGCTCCTTAATAACAAGTACAGGGGCTCTCAGCTGCCCCCCCGGCTGTCAGGACAGCCCATGGTCGACTTAGGGTCACGTCACAGCGCGCCGATGGGGGGAGAGAATAATGTGTGTGTATGTTGGTGCGTGTTCTATGTCTGAGATTGACAGCGGCATTTAACAGGTTAACAAGTGGGGGGATTGCTACTGCACCCATGACTGTTAGGCTAAGTGCACACGTACCGATACTCTCGCGGAAATTACCGTGAGAATTCCGGAATTCTATTCCGTGGGAAAATCGCATTTTAAATTCCCGCGATTTTCCCGCGGAAAAACTAGCATTTTGCAAGCGTATTTAGCTTGCAGAATTGCTAGTGTTTTCCAAGCGATCTGTAGCATCGCTTGGAGAACTGATTGACGAGTGTGACCAACCTGTCAAACATAGTGTTTGACGAGTGTGACCAACTTTTTACTACTGAGGCCGCCTATGCAGCATCAATAGTAAAAGATAGAATGTAAAAAATGGTGTTATTCTTACCTTCCGACGTCCCGCGCAGCCGTTCCCAGTAATCCTTTGCGAAAATGCCCGCGATGACGTCAGTTCTCGCGGGATCGCGACGTCTCGCGGTAATTCGCGATGACCGTGAGAACGGACGCCATCGCGGGCATTTTCCCAAAGGATTACTGGGACCGAGAGCGTGGAGAGAAGCGTGAAGGCTGCGCGGGACGCCGGAAGGTAAGAATAGCAATATTTTTTATTTTAAATTCTATCTTTGGGATATGGTACCCAGAGCCTGGAGGACAGTCTCCTCTCCTCCGGACCGTGGGTACCATCCGCAAATGTTCTGCTTTCTTTTCGCATGGTGTGCACAGCCACATGCGGGAAGTAAGCGGAACAATGCATTCCTATGGGTGCAGGATCGCCGCGATTCCGCAAATTAATGAGCATGTTGTTTTTTACCGCGAAGCGATTCCGCCGCTGTAAAAACCGCAGCATTAGCACAGCATTGCGGAATCCCATAGGAATGCATGGGATGCTTATTTTTCGCGGCAAAACCGCGCGGTTAACACCGCCGCGAAAAAAACGCCACGTGTGAACTCAGCCTAAGCGGCACTGGCTGTAATACATAGCTGTCACCTGCCGGGTATGGGGGCGACAGTGACCGTCTCCACACACCCGGGCTTCTCACTAGATGTACAGCACACATTGCATAGGGGTCAGCGCTGCCCTCACTGGGGCAGAAGGCTCCTGTTTCTGCTATTTTATTCCTGCTGTTTCTCTTTTTTCCTTTATAAATCAGTCACCAGGATCCGGACTTTTTAGTTGTTAATCTGTATTGTGTTTTTTCCAAGAGGGATGAGCTTACAGTGTATTTATGCAAAGCAGCTAAAGACCCGCCCCCGAGGAATCCATGTAAGCCACGCCCCCTTGTAAACCCATGCACTAAACAAAAACAACGGCGGAATTTCTGCTTTTCGGTCTCCTCTTTGCACAAAATGCAGTAAAAAGAAATTAAATAGTCGTATGGAGGCTCGAAAAAGCCCTGACCCGAGGAGAATGACAAGTTCTGTCCCCGGGGGCCTCTGAGTAACGCGGTGCTGAGTGCGGCTCCTCCCGGCCGCCGTACTGTAAGCTCCGCCCACTCCCCCCGCGCCTTTCAGAGGCGTGGCTTCTCCTTGTAAACACGTGACGTCATCGCGCCGGATCCCGCCCCTCCTTCCTCGTCTCCCGGAAGTTCCGCAGCGGCGGCCTCGGATCAGCGGCGGTGACAGCCCCGGCCTCGCCGTAACCTAGCAGTCGCCATGGAGCACAGAACGTCCGGCCGCCTGTGCGGTCCTCACCCCCGGGAGGAGAACGGCCGCTTCCAGCTGCCCGCGCACGGCTTCATGGAGTTCCCGGTGAGTGAGGAGGCCCCGGGTCCGCGGTGACGGCAGCTCAGTGGGGAGCAGGAAGCCTTTGTCTCCTGACAACTTAGTGTAAAGTTTTTTTTTCTTTTGTATATGTCCCTGGGAAAGCTGGGTGGTCCCCAATATGGCGGCTGTCACGTGACTCGCTGCCCTCCAATCCGTGTGCGCCCCGCTGTGAGGTCAGAGCGCTGTACCGAGGTGTAACCAGGGAGATCTGCGCTGCAGGAAGGGGGAGCGGTGATGTCACAGTCATGGGGGCAGATGAGGGCGAACCCCAAACTGTTCCCACAAAGCTGAAGCTACAATTGTCCACAATGTCTTGTGGTGAAGATAAAGATTTCCCCTCACTGGAGCTGAGGGTCCGCGGCCGCCCCCTGATAACAGCCCATAGCATTATCCTCCTCCACCATCTGTACAGGGGGCACAATGCAGTCAGGGGGTAACGTCCTCCTGGAATCACCAAACCCAGACTCCTCCATCAGCCGCAGAGAGAGAAGTGCGATCCGTCACTGCACAGAACACGTCTCCTCCAGAGTCCAGTGGTGGCGGCTTTACACCACTCCATCCGACGCTCGGCATTGTGCTTGGTGATGTACGGCTGCATGCAGCTGCTCGGCCATGAAGCTCCCGGCGGGGGCGCAGTGTTTGTGCTGATACCAGAGGGGGTCTGGACTCTGCAGTGTGTTGGGGTTTTTTCTGCTCTCTGCTCTTCAGCACTCGGCCCCCCGCCCTGTAACGTTATGGGGTCTCCTCTTCGTGGCAGAGTTGCTGCAGTTCCTCCCTCTTATCAATAATATCACAAGTGATGGGGGAAGAGTCAGGAGGAAGAAATGTCATGGACGGACTTGTTACCCCAGTGGCTCCTATTACAGGACCGCGCTTGTATCAGGGAATTCTGCACCCTCGGCCGATTTGTCACAGGCTAGTAAAGGCAAGCGGCATGGCGGGGGGGCCGGAGGTAATACACTGGGGGTGAGAGCCCAGAAATTACACACCTAAGGGAGCTGTGGTACTGATGGGACTGGATGTTATACACCTGGAAGGGGGGGGGGGGTGAGAGCCAGGATGGTGCCGCTGCTTATACACTGAGGGGGACGGGGGAGTGCAATGATTGGGCCGGTGGTTATACATCAGGGGGCGCAATGATTGGGCCAGTGGATATACATCAGGGGGCGCAATGATGGGGCCAGTTGTTATACATCGGGGGCGCAATGATGGGGCCGGTGGTTATACATCAGGGGGCGCAACGATGGGGCCGGTGGTTATACATCAAGGGGCGCAACGATGAGGCCGGTGGTTATACATCAGGGGGCGCAACGATTGGGCCGGTGGTTATACATCAGGGGGCGCAGTGATGGGGGCCGGTGGTTATACATCAGGAGGCGCAACGATGGGGCCGGTGGTTATACATCAGGGGGCACAATGATGGGGGCCGGTGGTTATACACCAGGGGGGTGCAATGGTGGGGCTGGTGGTTCTTCACCAGAGGGGTGCAATGGTGGGAGCCGATGGTTATACATCAGGGGGCGCAATGATTGGGCCGGTGGATATACATCAGGGGGCGCAATGATGGGGCCGGTTGTTATACATCGGGGGCGCAATGATGGGGACGGTGGTTATACATCAGGGGGCGCAACGATGGGGCCGGTGGTTATACATCAAGGGGCGCAACGATGAGGCCGGTGGTTATACATCAGGGGGCGCAACGATTGGGCCGGTGGTTATACATCAGGGGGCGCAATGATGGGGGCCGGTGGTTATACATCAGGAGGCGCAACGATGGGGCCGGGGGTTATACATCAGGGGGCACAATGATGGGGGCCGGTGGTTATACAGCAGGGGGGTGCAATGGTGGGGCCGGTGGTTCTTCACCAGAGGGGTGCAATGGTGGGAGCCGATGGTTATACATCAGGGGGCGCAATGATTGGGCCGGTGGTTATACATCAGGGGGCGCAATGATTGGGCCGGTGGTTATACATCAGGGGGCGCAATGATTGGGCCGGTGGTTATACATCAGGGGGCGCAATGATTGGGCCGGTGGTTATACATCAGGGGGCGCAATGATTGGGCCGGTGGTTATACATCAGGGGGCGCAATGATTGGGCCGGTGGTTACCGTATTTTTCGCTTTATAAGACGCTCCGGATTATAAGACGCACCACAATTTTTGAGGAGAAAAATAAGAAAAAAATATTTTTTAATAAAATGGTGGTGCCTCTTATAATCCTTGCATCTTATTGCTTACCGGGGTTGGTGGCTGCGGTGTAGAGGGGTCCCAGGCTCGCTGCTGGAGGAGGCAGGCGTGGAGTGATGCTGCAGGCCGCATTCAGGGATGAGGGGGGGCTCCGATGTGTGCTGTTGCTGCTGCAGAGTCTTGTGCTGGTGTCAGGTTTCTCCACTTGTCCGGCGGCTGGAGGCCGGTGCTGCAGGTGCTCCGGTGCGGCGTTGTGTGTCCATCGATGCCCGGGGCTCTGCCGACATTGTTTGACAGACCAGAGCCCCAGCATTTCCTTGGTTCCCTGTATATGTGCGCTGAAGTGCCGGTAAAAAAAAAAATGGCCGCCGGCGCGTGCGCAGATGGGATCTCGGGACCAGTTCTCGAGAGATGAGATCTGAAATCTCATCTCTCGAGAGCTGGGTCCCGAGATCCCATCTGCGCACGCGCGGCGGCCATTTTTTTGCAGGCACCACCGCGCGCACACAGGGAACCCAGGGAAAATGGCCGCCGGCGCGTGCGCAGATGGGATCTCGGGACCCACCTCTCGAGAGATGAGATTTCAAATCTCATCTCTCGAGAACTGGGTCCCGAGATCCCATCTGCGCACGCGCCGGCGGCCATCTTTTTACCGACACACAGGGAACTGAGGAAATGCCGGGGCTCTGGCCTGTCGCACAATGTTGGCAGAGCCCCGGGCATCGACGGGCACACAACGCGGCACCGGACACACCCGCAGCAGCGGCCAGCAACCGCCGGACGCCCCCGATCACAGCCTAGGTAAGGCATGTCCGCTTTGTAAGACGCACCCCTGTTTTCCCCCCAAATTTTGGGGAAAAAAAGTGCGTCTTACAAAGCGGAAAATACGGTATACATCAGGGGGCGCAATGATTGGGCCGGTGGTTATACATCAGGGGGCGCAATGATTGGGCCGGTGGTTATACATCAGGGGGCGCAATGATGGGGCCGGTGGTAATACATCAGGGGGCGCAATGATGGGGGCCGGTGGTTATACATCAGGGGGCGCAATGATTGGGCTAGTGGTTATTCACCAGGGGGTCGCAATGATGGGGCCGATGGTTATACACCTGGGGGGGCGCAATGATGGGGGCCGGTGGTTATACATCAGGGGGCGCAATGATGGTGCCGATGGTTGTATACCAGGGGGGCGCAATGATGGGGCCGATGGTTATACACCTGGGGGGGTGCAATGGTGGGGGCCGGTGGTTATGCACCTGGGTGTGTGGGGGTATCAGGGCTGTGGAGTTGGAGATGGTATAAAATGTGTTGTATATTTTTTTTTCATAATTATTTGGGAAAGTTATGAAATGTTCCTGATCTCGGCTTTTAGTTTAGAGGAATCTGTGCTGCACTTTATGTAGATGCTCAGTAGTGACCGGGGCTGTGGAGTCAGAGACATTGAGGCTTTTTTAGGTTTGGCTTACCGACTCCACAGCCCTGGGGGCAATGGTGGGGCCAGTGGTTATAGACCTGGGGGGGAGGATTGATGGGGCTTGTAGTTATTGACCTCTGGGGCAATGTGGCTGAAGGAACCAAATGATTTAGCTGTTACGACTCTTGGGCCGACACACTTTCTCCATGTAGTTTTTCGACCCTATGACTCAGTAGGAAAATTTCTCACCTTCCTGAGAGATATTCGGGTTTGTTGTAGTGACTGCTTCATTTTTAGGTGAATCCTTATTAATCATTTTGTGTTTTACTCCAGTTTCTACCTGGACACCCCCAGCTGAGCGAGCGGGTCCGAAAGCGCCTGTATTATGGCTGGGAGGCGGAGTGTCCCATGGAGAACCTGTCCAGTCCCGTGGCCGGTGAGTGCAGCTTCTCTGCTCACGCCCAGTCTTATAGTCCCGCTTAGGCGCTGTAAACACAAAAACAATAGGCTTTTAATTAAACTGAGTTTTTTAATGTAGTAAATTAAGAAAAAATGTGCATTAGTACACACTCCCTTCCAAGGATACTTCATGGTGATGCTGTATGTAAGTGGCACATTGGGTTCAGGACTTTCCCTGCACCATGTTGATGTCCCCTCCTTACTCCTTCTGTCTGTTCATATTCAGACTACAGTCCTGTGTACTCTGCTACCTCGTACCCGAGGGTCTCTCCTTTCTCATTTTGTGTTTCCTTTTTCTTACAGACATCGCTGTGGAACTGTTGCAAAAAGCTGCGCCCAGCCCCATCCGCCGCCTGCAGAGGAAATATGCATCTCACGTGTCCAGGTGAGTACCTGCTCTACATACATCCCGCAGCAAAAGGTGAGGATTCTTAAAAAAAAAAAAAATAGTCTATATACCCTGAAAGGAGAGAAGAACCGGTTCCCCAGAGCTTACACTCTAAACCAGCAGCCCGTTTCTTCTGCACTGCTGTAAAACTACAACTCCCAGCATTCTTCATTCTTCTTAGACATCGAGTTCAGGGTTCGTAGTAGATTTTTTGCGAGTGCTGGTGGAGTAGACTGTGTTGTCACATCAGCGATGACTCGCTCTCAACATAGATGAGACATTATGCGACTGGAGGCGGGCCGTAGTTACAGGACACCGGCGAGTGCCGCTGTGCAGCAAGAATGCGGAGCCGTCGTCCGCGTTGTCAGATGTTTAATCAGAAGCGCTCATTATGTAATTCCTCTTTAATTGTATTTATGTATAAACACACCTCAGCACTGAAATCACAACACGAAGAAGGAAAAGTGGTGGATGACGGAAATCACCGGATGGAGACATTACTGATCTGCGTGCATATGTTGGAAACAACATCTGGATGTATTCAGGCTGGAGTCCGAGCCTTGTGCAGAAGTCCTGGCACCTCCAGCCGCAGCTGCCATCACTGAGGTTGTTAATGGTTGTCTGAGGAAGGTTCTGCCCCTGAATGCATTTGGGCAGATCCTCTGCTTTCCGCTCCTGTGTAATCCTCGACCAAAGACTGATGCGCTCAATGGAGACAAGTCCAGAGGTGCTGTAGCCACGGGAGCAGGTTTAGGCCGTGCAGGCTGCTCACAGCACCAGCAGCATGCAGTCTAAGGTTGTCATGCTGAAAAAAACTGATCCTGGGACACTTTCCCCGGAAATGAATGGAAAGGTGCTTATGGGAAGAGTTTAGTACTGCTTGCTCAGCTCTTTCTGCTGTACCCATAGACTGCAAAGGGGAGAACTGCTGCCCCTCTTAATTGGGAGAACAGCCAATAAGTGAGTTAGGGACAGTGTCCCCAAATCACCTTAAGGGTCCCAGGCAGATTGTAGAATTTTTGTTTAGGCTATGTGATATGAATTGCTGCCAGCCGTGGGGTTACAGGACCTCATAGAAAGCAGATCTTGCTATAGTGGAGACGAGTCGTCTGTCAGGTCATCTGAAAAGGTTATACCCTCAGCTGTCAAAATGCTTAATGACCCTTTGGGATCGTCCACTGTTTTATGTCCACATCTCCTGTGCAGACCTATGTGTCTCCATGTCTACAGACTACAAACAAACCCTGTGTACTCTGATCCTGCAGACGTATTCTTTCCATCAGCCAACATCCGTGCACTAAAGTGGTGTACGTTCACTCTCTCATGTCTTAATAACCACTCAGGAGCCAGACTCCCACCCGTGCGTAATACGGAGGAGCCACTGTGGGATTAGTGGGGGCTGAGAACCCCACTAAACATGGCACTGGAGAGATTACTGTACACACTCCATCCCTCCCCATGCAGTGGCCTCCTCTGTGCTGACAACAGTAGGTAGCGGACCCTTGTTTTGACCTACTGGGGAGCGTCTCAGCTGTGGGACCCCACGGTCATTGGCTCTTGCATAACGTGATTGTAGAGAACTGTGGTGCTGACTGGTGCATCTCTTTGTCTCTAGGGAGGCCTGCATCTCTCCGTGCTCCATGATGTTGGCCTTGGTTTACATAGAGCGGCTGCG
This sequence comes from Dendrobates tinctorius, assembly GCF_039654945.1. Classification (NCBI taxonomy): domain Eukaryota; kingdom Metazoa; phylum Chordata; class Amphibia; order Anura; family Dendrobatidae; genus Dendrobates; species Dendrobates tinctorius. Next base: position 10,494,549 of record NW_027361810.1, on the reverse strand, counting down.
ACACCGGAATCCCGAGTACCTGCAACAGATCTCCTCCTCCGACCTGTTCCTTATTTCCATGGTGAGCGATGGGAGTCGCAGCAGTCACACGACTTGTTCTCTGGGTTTCATCAGCTGCAGGGCCGGATTTTCCAGTTTGTTGATTTGCAGTCCCCGGGGGCAGACGAATCGTACGTGTGATATGGGGTGTGACACAACCATGTGCAACTGTGCCTACTAATGTGTCACATCGTGGCGAGCGCATTAATCACATTGATCACATGGACGTAGCAGCTCTGCGCCTGTAATACACAGGGACATTGCTGTTCTAGCGAGAAAATGGCTGTGCCAGGGATCATAAGTTCTTATCTGCAGTACCTGGAGGTGGCAACTATACAGCGCTGTGGTGTTTTAGCTTTGTGCACTTCTGGCTACAGGAGCTGCAGATAGCTGATCATTGGGGGGTGCAGAGTACCAGACTCCCGCTAATGTGATTTTGTAAGGATAAACCATTAAGTAGTGGACAACCACTTTAAGCCAATGGAAACCCCATATTGTCATCGAAAGAGTTTGTTTTTTTTTAAATATACAAAGGTCACAAAAAAAGTAATTTAAAACTTTTAATCTCCTGCCATTGTAGGAGTCTCTGCTGGTGTCCAGCCAATCTGTCACCTGACAGCTGCAACTAGTCACTAGCTGTAAGCACGTCCATCTTGTGACAACCAAGGCCAGTGGTTGGTTGCAGGGGTTGTGAGACTGATGGACTAGACATAATCACTTCCGATGCCTATCAGGTTTTTGCTTAAGTAGTTTTTTGCAGCGTTTTTTTTTTCCTTATGTGAAATTAACCTTATAAGACATTGTCTGATCTATTCCAAGTTTCAGAACCCCCCCCCCCTTCCCCCAAAGATAAATCTGACTGGCCACCCTCATTCCAAATGCAGGCAATCGGCCAATCCCTGCCGACAGGCCACACGATTTGGCCACAGGAACGTCACCCGTTCACTTTGACACCCAACACATTCATGTTTTAAACATTGTTGAGAATGTTCATGTGAGATTTTGGACATGTTTTTGTACCATAGATGGTAGCCAGTAAGTATCTGTACGACGAAGGTGAGGAGGAAGAAGTGTTCAACGACGAGTGGGGCGCAGCTGGGAGATTGGATGTCCAGACAGTCAATAATCTGGAGATGAATTTTCTCCGAGCAATCGTAAGTCCGTTGTGTGAGCGCTTTATTTTATGTATTTATTTTTTTAGCTTTTTTCTGAATCTTTAGCAGTTTGTACAGTGTCCCAATAATGCTATGTGCACACACTGCGGAATCACCTGCCGGGTTTTTCCCCGCGGAACCGCAGGTAAAACCGTAGGTAAAGTGACCTGCGGTTTGGCCTGCGGTTTTGCCCTGCGGTTTCACACCTGTACTATGTTAAAGGTGTGAAACCGCAGCGGAATCTGCAGAAACAATTGACTTGCTGCGGTTTATAAACCGCAGCAAAACCGCGTGGAAAAAAACGCAGCGTGAGCACTGAGGTTTTGAAAACCCATAGGGTTACATGGTACTGTACCATGTCTGCGGAACTGCTGCGGTTCCGCAGGGCCAAAACCACAGCGGAACCGCAGCGTGTGCACATAACCTAAATGCCTGCACTGACCACTAGGTGGAGCTCACAGATTATACATCTGGCTCTGAACAGTCTTCAATAACTACCAGAGCTCCCCCTAATGGTGACTGTCAATTTTGAAATTGGAATTTCCACAGATTTTGTGATTTGGAGGTTTGTCTCCTATAAAGATGGAGAATAAGGTTCAGTGCCGATACTGGAACTTTTTTCATTTCATAAAAATAAACTTTTGCTACAAGAAAGTATTTTGTTTGTTTTTTTTATTTGCAGTCATTGTCATTAGTTGCAATCAGTTATTCCATTGTTTTTCTTTGTCTTATAGGATTGGAGTCTTTACACTCACCCAAAGGAATTCTTTGAGGTGCTGCGGTGGCTGGAAGGCCGGTGAGTTATGACAATTTCTATGTACATACTATCCCCTCAGTGTTACTCTTTGCGCATGCATTATGGTGTTTTTTGGTTTTTTTTGCACTACAAAATGGTTTTTGTAAAAGTTTTATTTTATATATCTATATATAAAGTTTTATATTATTATATCTGTATCTCTGCAACCATAACGACCCGTAGAAAGTCTATTCCACACAGTGTGCACTGTGCAGGGCGTTATATGTACCCCAAAAATAATATATTCACCGCACACTCAGAGGAATTTTAATGCCAACAAGTGTTCATTTTATTATGTACAAAACATGTGGGAGCCAAAAAAGAATATATAGCACTAGATGGAAGCGATATACATATAATATATTATATGTATATCGCTTCCATCTAGTGCTATATATTCTTTTTTGGCTCCCACATGTTTTGTACATAATAAAATGAACACTTGTTGGCATTAAAATTCCTCTGAGTGTGCGGTGAATATATTATTATTGGTAATAGGACCTATTGGTCCATTACACCTGCACCTCGTTACTTAGACTTGAGTGCACGCCATCTTTCTAGAATATGTACCCCAAAAGGCCACCACTTATATAAAAAATAGCTGTGGAGGTTAAAATATAACTTTCAATAATTTATCTAATGATCCAAAAGTGTGAGGTGCAGGACAAACAGACACAAAAATAGTATAAATGGTATTTGATTTAAAAAAAAAAATCGCCATTTGATGATTCTAGACATTTGTATCAAGGTGATTATAAGTGCGCTGCAGTAAGTTGACCTGCCACTCAGGATTACAGTCCACAGTGGGTGAGCTGGAATAAGCCATAGCATATACACTAAAGAACCAACCAGGCCCAGAACGCACTCTGCTGTATCAGATAAGATGGTAGGCGCCTTCAGTAGACTTCTCTGGCACTCCAGGGACGCCCTGCGATCCCTGGCTCTCTCCATGGGGCGCCCTGCCATCCCTGGCTCTCTCCATGGGGCGCCCTGCCATCCCTGGCTCTCTCCATGGGGCGCCCTGCCATCCCTGGCTCTCTCCATGGGGCGCCCTGCCATCCCTGGCTCTCTCCATGGGGCGCCCTGCCATCCCTGGCTCTCTCCATGGGGCGCTCTGCGAGCGCCTTGCTGGGTATCGCACACCTTAATTACTGCTGCTAGAGCAGCATTTATGAGGTTACCATCAGCAACCTGAGCTTTTCTCCAATCACTGCTCTTCTACAGCTGGCACCTGGATGTAACACTGGAACTTGTCATAGACAGTTGACATTGTGAAGGGATTATTAAAATAAAAAATATTTTTGTGTTTAAAAATAAAAAAATCAGGTTTCTTTCCTTTGCAGAGTGGCGGAGCAGCAGGGGATGAAGCGCGGCTGGTTCACATACACGGACGTCGCGGTGCTGCTGGAGCAGGAGCTGTGGCAGAAAGCCTTCAGTGACTTCTGCCAGCAAGTGACCAAGGTTTGGAAGCTTCTGGGCCCGGGATGCTCTGCTGTTCTGTGGATTACGCGCTGACCTTAGTTTTGTTTCTCTCCGCAGCTGGCCTGTCTCCTGAGTCTGGTGTACCTCACAGGAGTTGCCACCTTCTTTGCCTCAGTTGCCGTCCTCCAGAAGGCCACCGGCGAAATTAACGGCACAGCGCTTCTCCCCGCCACTGTCACGGAGTCGCCTTCAGATGTCTCCGTACCTCTATTCATCCTGGTGCCACCCGAGGAGACCTCTGGTGCTGCCGTTCCTACGTGCTTCCAAGAACAGGAGTCTGTAGAGCGGCGATCAAGTGTCACTGCTACAGCGTTGTATCTCTGGGGCTCGGTGCTGACCGCACTCACCTACAGCGATCCAGGGGGAGCTGCAAGCGAGGAACCGCAGCCCCCCGACCAGTACTGTCCCTACTGCTCTAAACCAAAATCGTCATCCTGGCCCAAAGCCTGTCGTCAGAATAACGCCACCCGCTGCAGTGTACCCCGTCCAGTCGTCCGTGCCTTTCCAGGACTCCACTACTATGGCTTCCGTGACTCACTACTCCGCTTCAGCTGCCCCAACTCCTGTGTCCTCTCTCCAGGCAGTTCAGCAAACTCGGACTTGTCCAGAAACTTGGAGTTACAGATAAATTTTTGCAGAGGCAGCAGCTTTGACAGGTTACAAAATTTCATCGTTCCAGGTTAACCCATATGTAACCCCCCCCCGGTCAGGCCCGTCTTGCGCCCTGGGATTAGGACCCCCCAACTAAGAGTTGAATCTACTATATCTCATGCTTTTATTTTACTATGACATCGCTAATTTCCGTGTTCAGGTGCTGCTTCTTCTAGAGCTTGCTGTCTGTGAATGCAAATATTCATATTTTTATCCAGAGGGTGAAAACTTGTCCAGACCCAATATCAATGACAGCTGATGGTTTGTTACAATGGTATCCAGTCTAGATGAGCCCATCAGCACAAATATCTCTCCTTTCATGATGGTTTTGTTGCAGTGTATCAGTGCAGGAAAAGTGCATTGGACTGAAGGTCTGGACCATTATTTAAGCTTTAAAAGCGGTTGCCGAGGCTTCATACATTAATGACAATGAGTTGGGGGACTGATGCCTGGTAATCCCCACCAGTTAGCTGTTATTAGCACAGATTGGATGTATACAGCGTACGGCGACAGAACAGAGCGTCGGCTCATATCGCAGTGAATGTGATCTGAGCCTGTGGTGTGTGAGAACAGCCACTACACAATCCACAGAGCTATGTGTAGCTGACTGGTGGGAGTGTGGTGCGTCGGACCCCCATCGATCTGTTATTGATGAACTATCCGAAGAACAAGCATGGAAAACAGTTTTCAGTTAATAACTTCATATTTTAATTCTTTATTTTTACATTATCTGCAGGCTGTCAGTGAATGGAAATTGTGCATCCTGCAAATAAATTTTTTTTTCCATTGATACATCATAGCAATTTATTAAAAGGGTTATCAGGGACTTATCTTATTTTTCCCTACATGACTAAGAATTTACAGGTAGTAGCAAGCTGCCTTCCTGCCCTACCCGGGTCACATACCACTCCTGCCGCCTATTTTCCAGTCTCATTTCACCTCTTGTCAGCAGAGCAGCTCTGTCTCTTCCGTTCTGCTGATTGGAGAGCCGGCTGTCAATCATCAAAACTTCTGCAATGTTAGGCAGCAGAAACGCCCGGTTGACAGAGCAGAACGGAAGAGACATCATCAAAAGCTGCAAAATCACTGGCATGACCGGTCTGCGAGTGGTATTGGGCACAAAAGGCAGATGGGTAGCAACCACATGCCTGTAAGTTCTTAGTCCCAAAGGGAAAAATAAGCAAAATCCTGGATCACCCCTTAAAGACAGAAGAGATTTGTGCTGCTGATGTATTCAGCTCAGATGATTGTCCACAGTGGATGAAATTGTAACAAACCTTCAGCAGTATGAAATAAAAAAGACACTCATCAGTGGCATCTGTCAGCTGTAGAATTCCATGTCAATTAAGACAAAAAAAATTTTCATGCAGAGTATCATATGCAACATCTCCTGGTCGATGAAGAGAACCTTTGCAAGAACAGTCACCCTGGCGCATGTTTTACTGCCAATGGATGTGGTTTTACAATATGGGACGTTGCAAGCCAAATGGCTTAAAGTTGGAGTTTTGTACAGTTTTGCCTGTCTGGGATGCCATAAAGCTGGTGCCTTTCAGGGGGCAACAGTTTTGCCTGCTTCTAAAACTTGCTGACTTTCTGATCCTGATTACTGGAGTTGTTAGTGTGACATTGTCTACAAGACAAACTCAGCCTTCTCCATCTCACCCCCTGCATGGCCTGAATCGTCCTTCATCTAGAATCCCTATAATTACCTCCCAATAGAAGTAGAGGGGTCACCATGGTAAAGCTGCAAAGTAGACGCCGACTCCTATCCTAAAAATTCTTTACCGCACACTGAAAAGTATAGAAAACCTCTCCACTGATATCTGTGAAAGAAGGGCGAGAACCAGCATCAAGTAAAACCCCCTCTACAACTAGTTCAATAATGGTACATTACACTGCAGAGCTGCATTCACTATTCTGCTGCTTTTTATTGGAAACCGTTAGTGAGATTCCGAAAAGATACCTTATCTGAGCTATTAATAGTGAGTGCAGCTCTGGCATATAATACAGGATGCAACTCAGGATTAGTACAGGATAAGTAATGCAATGACCACCAGCAGAATAGTGAGTGCAGCTCTGGAGTATAATACAGGATGTAACTCAGGATCAGTAATGTAATGTATGTACACAGTGACTGCACCAGCAGAATAGGGAGTGCAGCTCTGGGGTATAATACAAGACAACTCCAGATTAAGGTAAGTAATGTATGCAAGAAGTGACTTTATGTAGATTCATTCTGTATGTCACTATAAAGGTGGTGCTAGTGAGGTGTATTCTTTTAAAAACAGATTTAGAATAATAAATTGTTCATGATAGGGGGAATATTTGCTCCTGTAAGGATTCGTTTGCACGTTTGCCCTCTGCTCTATTCCTTGCAAATCTTAGTTTGCCCATCTGCACATCCACCAGGAAACGTCTCTAATTTGGCCAAAAGTCACATTACCGTTAAAAAGGATCTTTTAGTTATGACACCTGGATGCATTCTGCAGCTTTACACATAGAATATGCCTAGTTATATACTGCACTGAGCACTTATTTTATATTAGATATTATATCTAATTTGGTCAATTTAATTACTGTTATCGGTACATTATTTGCATGAGGTGACAAATATCACATTAATAACAAGCGGGATGAATGTGGTTTCGCTGTAGCCATAAAAGAAAAATTGTATTTCAGGGTTTTATTTTTTATGTACAAAATTTCAGCTTCCGTATAACTGAATAAAAACAGAAGTTGGTCTCGCACATCGTCCTTCATGTATGTTATTCATCTTGCATCCTATTACATCTGAGACTACAAGTAAAGAAAAGGTTGTGAAAAGAATACTGCCTCCTATGTACAAGAATATAACTACTATAATACTGCCCCCTATGTACAAGAATATAACTACTATAATACTGCCCCCTATGTACAAGAATATAACTACTATAATACTGCCATCTATGTACAAGAATATAACTACTATAATACTGCCCCCTATGTACAAGATTATGACTACCATAATACTGCTATGTACAAGAATATAACTACTATAATACTGCCCCCTATGTACAAGAATATAACTACTATACTACTGCCCCTATGTACAAGAATATAACTACTATAATACTGCCATCTATGTACAAGAATATAACTACTATAATACTGCCCCCTATGTACAAGATTATGACTACTATAATACTGCCCCCTATGTACAAGAATATAACTACTATAATACTGCCCCCTATGTACAAGAGTATAACTACTATAATACTGCTCCTATGTACAAGAATATAACTACTATAATACTGCCTCTATGTACAAGGATATAACTACTATAATACTGCCCCTGTGTACAAGAATATAACTACTATAATACTGCCCCCTATGTACAAGATTATGACTACTATAATACTGCCCCCTATGTACAAGAATATAACTACTATAATACTGCCCCCTATGTACAAGAATATAACTACTATAATACTGCCCCCTATGTACAAGAATATAACTACTATAATACTGCCCCCTATGTACAAGAATATAACTACTATAATACTGCCCCCTATGTACAAGAATATAACTACTATAATACTGCTCTTATGTACAAGAATACAACTACTATAATACTGCCCCCTATGTACAAGGATACAATAAGAAAGACCCAGGTGCACAACTCAATTCTCAACAATAACGGGGGTGCAAAACCAGTACTAAAGGTAATGAATCAAAAAAAGGGGAAGAGAAGCACTACTGTAAATATGCACACCACACCAAAAATACCAAAAATCTTTATTGACACACAATGACAAAGAAGTGACATTAAAATACAATTAAAAACACTCCACGTTATATTGCCAGAGACATTAAATCAATACAAGATAGTATCAAATATAAAGGTAATGTGGCCCATAAATCTGGGTCCCTAACAAAAAAAGTGAACCCAAGAAGATAAACCTCTAATATGGGAAAAAAAAAAAATTTCCACACTGCTGGTGTCAAATTGTTGGGATACACATATATAAAGAAGGTTATAACCTCAATGTGGTAAAAATGGTAGCGCACCAATCAGATCAATAATACCCCTAATAGGGAACCTTGGACTATAATAAGTCCCAAGAATCACAAGTCCACGCTGCAAAGCCTGGATAAAATGCAGCCAAATCAACCACAATTACCCAAAAGAAGCCTCATACGGTAATTACCCAGCGGTAAACATGAAGATGAATAAGTCCAGTCTGGAAAAAACAAGAATGGGAGCCAAAAAAAAGCGGTGGAGCTTGGCACCTTCTACCATTAGACACGGAATTCTTAGGAGGGCATTAGCATTACCATGTAACGTCCTGACTCTTATTATGTTCCACAAGGAAGCAGAAATCCTGCAGGGTTAGAAACTAGCTGGAAAAACAAGCATTTTTCCCTTTTTTCTCCCTAATCCTTGAGGTGTCCGACTGAAGTAAAATTCTTTCTTAAAGTCGGGGACTACCAGTACCGGCTGCTTACACAGCTACTTTCAGTTCTTGAAAGGTCGTCTCCGACTTTCATATGGCCATGCCATAACAGATTTGGTCACCTTAAGGAGGTTGGTCAGGGGTGTGGCCACCATGGCAAAGTTTGGAATAACCCTCGTGTAGTATCCCACAATTCCCAGAAAGGCCCTAACCTGCTTTTTTGAGAGTGGTCTCTGCCAGTTATGGATTGCGTCCACTTTATTGATCTGGGATTTGATGTCTACCTACTACATATCTAAGGTATTTTGCCTCTTTCCCCGTGGCACATTTTTTGTGATTTATAGAGCACACCGCCTGGAGCTATCCCACATTACTTCCCCAATCCGGACTGAAGATTACAATATCATCCAGGTATGCCACCGTGTAATTCTTATAGGGTGCGAGAAGCTGATCCATGCCCCTCTGGAAGATGGCCGGAGCCCCCTACAGTCTGAACGTCAACCGGACATATTGGAAGCACCCACCGTGCGTGGAGAAGATTGTCTTCTACTTGGCTTCTTGTGACATGGGAATTTGCCAATATCCCTCTGTTAGATCCAATGTGGTTATGTATCTTGCCAGCCCAAGTCTATTGATCAGCTCATCAACATGCGGCATCGGTTATACATCGAACTTGGAAACTCCATTCAGCTTCCGATAATTGTTAGGCTGTGTTCACATGTAGTGGGTTTTTTTGCATTTTCGCGGTGATTTTGCCGCGAAAACGCAAAAAAAGCATCCCATGCATTCCTATGGGATTCCGCAATGCTGTGCTAATGCTGCGGATTTTTCCACGGCGGAATTGCATCGTGGAAAAAAAAAGCAGCATGCTCATTCTTTGTGCGGAATCGCGGGAAAATCCGCACACATAGGAATGCATTGTTCTGCTTACTTTTCGCATGTGGCTGTGCCCACCATGCAAAAAGTAAGCAGAATATTTGCGGATGGTACCCACAGTGTGAAGGAGATCCTCCTCCAGGCTCTGGGTTCCATATCCCTGTAAAAAATATTAAAATTAAAAAATCATCATATTCTCACCTTCCGATGTCCCTCGCAGCGTCAGCAGCCCTCAGCGATGCTCCCGGCAACTCCCGTTCCCAGTGATGCATTGCGATAATGACCTTTGATGACATCGCGATACCGTAGCGAGACCGCGACGTCAACAAAGGTCAATGTCGCAATGCATCACTGGGAACGGGACCTGCCGGGAGCATCACGATGACCGGGAATGCTGCGTGGGACGTCGGAAGGTGAGAAAAACACCATTTTTTTTTTTACTGATCTTTTTACTACTGATTCTGCATAGGCAGCCTTAATAGTAAAAAGTTGGTCCGTCAAACACTATGTTTGACGAGACTGACCAACCTGTTAATCAGTTTTCCAAGCGATGCTGCAGATCGCTTGGAAAACGCTAGCATTCTGCAAGCTAATTATGCTTGCAAATCGCTAGTTTTTCCGAGGGAAATAGGCGGGAATTAAAATGCAGTTTTCACGCATATTTCCCATGGAATCGAATTACAAAATTCCCGCGGCAATTCCGCAATGTCTGCACATAGCCTTACAGATTCTCCATTCGCCATCCAGTTTTGAAACCAGGTCAATAAAACTAGACCACCTGCTCTTAACTTCCTCTATGACTCAGAGATTCAGCATATGCTTCACTTCTTTGGAGTTCAGTCCTTTTGTGGCTCCATTGTTAAGTATGAGGTGAAGACTTCCGCCCACTGCTTTGCCGGGAGTTTCTCCCAATTGGCAACTGATCCAAAAACGGTTAAAAAGGCCCTGTGGTGTGCAGATTTTTGACTAGAGTAGATCATCTTATTCTTGAATTGAATAATTGTCCAATAAAAATCTATTGTTTAAAAAAAAATTGGTAAAAAGCCTCTGTCATCAACCATGGTAATTTTCTGCAAGGCTCTCCTCACTGCTTTCCAGACAGAGACCTCACCAGCTGTCCTTGGAATCAAAGCTGCCTTCATGCCACAAACCAACTCCGTGAGTAATTAAATCGGCTGATTCTATTGTCCACACTGCTGCTGCTGGAGCTATTACATAAACAACTTATTTGTCTCCAGTTGTGCCAGGGACAGCCTGTAGGGGTGTAACTAAGTGACCACGTTGTTCTTCGCTAGAGTCCCCAATGGTGTGGTTAGACTTGAACCCAGATGAATGCCACATGCTACTCAAGGACAGACCCCTGAGCCATGGCAGCTGATCCCAAAGGGGCAGGGAAGTAGGACGCCCTAGGAACTGGATAGCAGAAGGGATGAGGCTGGTAGACAGATTCTGGATCAGGCATTAGCAGGATCGGTACAGGAACACAGGAAACACTCGTGTGTAGGATCACAGGTTCTGATTCAAACTGGAGCAGTGAAGGTAGCGGTAAAGGTGGGACAAGGCGGGTCAGGCTCAGGATTGGGTAGTGGCAGGACGGACTAAGGAACAGGTTGCAGACAGGATCAGGTTCAGGGAGCACAGGTACAGGGACCTTACACATAGGTAGCAGGATAGGACTCTGATGAGCAAAGTTGCTAAGGCACTTCCCAAAAGGGGAAGGTGCCTTAAATACCAGGTATCTCCCAGCAATTGGCTGGAGATGCTTACAGAGGTGTGTGCACCCTAAACACACTCTCAGGAGACCTACATGCCATGAGCAGATCTTGGGAGAAAACCGATGCCAGAGGGACCGGAGCAGTGCAGGTGGGTAAGTGAACAAGTAAGCGTCCCTGCTGAGAGGAGGAAGGGGACTCGTGCAAGGGTGCCGGCGTTGTTCTAACAGTACCCCCTTCTTACACCCCCTCTTCTTCAATCCCGCAAGGAATTTCTGTAGAAAAAGTGGAGCATGAATATTTTCTTTGGGCTCACGAGACCTTTTTCAGGTCCAAATACCTCCCAATCAATTAAGAAAAATGTCTTGCCTCTCACCCTGTTCAAGGCAAAGATATTCTTTACCTCAAAGACATTCTCGGAACAGATGTAGCACCAGGATCCTTGCAGAAGGGACTTAAGATGACCGGCTTCAGGAGTGTTAGATGGAAGTAATTTGGTACTCGCAAAGAGGCTGGCAACTTTAACTTATAAGATATGGTATTAATTTGCTTGATAACTTCAAAAGGGACCAATGAAGCGAGGTTCCAACTTGTAGGTTGGAATTTTGAGACAGATGTACTTAGAAGATAGCCACACCTAATGCCCTGGACAATAACAAGGTGGATTTTGTCTGTATGCCTCTTCATACGCTCAATTTCTCTAAAGCGGTTTTGGTGCCCTCTCATATCTTGGAGAAATTCTTTTTGAGAGCATCAGCTGCTGAAAAGGGATTCCTGGCTGTTGCCCAAAGACAATGAAGAATGGAGAGCTTGCAGAAGAATCACATGGTTTTTTATAGAACTCTGCCCATGATAAAAGCTTGACCCAATCATCATGATGTGCATTTGTGAAGTGTCGCAGGAATTTGGCCAGAATCTGGTTGACACGCTCTACCAGTCCGTTGGACTGAGAGTGATATGCAGAAGAGAAGTTCAGCGCTACGTTCAGAAGTCTGCACAAAGCTTGCCAGAATCTGGATATGAATTGGACTCCTTGGTGGCACACAATGTGAAGAGGAAACTCGTGAAGACGGAAGATGTGGTGGATGAATTTCACCGCAAACTCCGGAGCGGACGGAACACCCGGCAATGGAGTAAAATGTAACTTTTTCGAGAAGCGATCCACCACTACCCAGATGACTAAGCAAAAAAAGAAGAAATATGCAGCATTCACCAATGTAGCTGGACCCGTAGAAGCGAGTAATCGCGAATCGGCCGTTGTCCGGCACCTCCCTCCCCTAGCATTCCTCCACGTCCTGCATGTCCACACATTTGTTGGAAATTATGTGAAATACTCACAGTTTTTCAGCTACATTGGTGAGTGCTGCATATTTCTTCTTTTTTTTGCTTCACATTGAAATATTCATGCTTTTTCATGCAAGCACCTCCATTTTTGACTGAATCATATGCCGCAATACTTCAGATAAATAGCTCCGTCTGGTAATGTGGTGATTTGTGTGCCCTAGTATGCCGTTCATCTGTTTGCTCTTTGCTGGGATCAGATGACTAAGCAGCCTGAGGCCATTGGGAGGGCCTTAATAAAGTTCATGGCGATATGCTGCCAAGGGCACAGGAAGTGGTAGGAGTTGAATAGTAGGCCACAAATAGTGATGGGAGATGAGTTGCAATGTCTCTGTCCGACATGGCCGGACAGCTTGGAGGAGTGCCACACAGCAGAACTCTCTTATCCGATTCTGAAACCAAGGTCTTTCCTCAAGGAATTTGGGACAAGTTTACTGGACCAACAGTAACCATCTTTGATGGCTCGATGATGAGTTGAGGCTCCTAACTCTTGGTCAGTCAGCAGGAGAGAGCAAAAAAAGTGCATCAGCCTTGATGTTCCTGTCAGCTTGCCGAAAATGCAGAACAAAATCTAAACAGCCAAAAATAGAGACCAACTAGCCTGGCGCGGGTTCAGTATTTCTGCGGACTGCAGATAGGCCAGGTTCTTATTGTCTGTAAAAAAGGATGACGGGATTGACTGATCCTTCGAGAAGAGCCATCTTAATTGCCAACAACTCTCGTCTGCCAGTCAAGTAGTTGCGCTCTGCGACAGAAAAAGCCTTGCAGAGAAGAACAAAGGTAACCATACTGCCAGAGGGAGACTTTTGCGAGAGAACTGTTCCTGCCTCAGAGGATGAAGCATCTACCCCTCCAGAAAGAATTGTTTGTTCACTTTCAGATGTAATACTGTGGTGGAGGAAAAGGGTTTTCAGCCTCTCGAGTCCATACTGTAGAATCAGCACCCTTACGGATCATAGCAGAGATTAGAGCAGTACGAGATGAAAAATGTAAAACTAATTGTAGGTAGTAATTGGCGAACCCTAAGAATTGCTGGATAGCCTATACGTCAGCAGGGCGCGGCCACTTGAGGATGGAAGACACTTTCTCCATATCCATCTTCAAGCCCATGTCCAAGATTATATAACCTAGAAAAGACAGACATTTCAAAAACACATTTTTCAAAATTAGCGTACAGGCAATTCTCACTATCTCGTTGCAGGACTTGGTGAACATTCCACCTATAAGAGAGCAGATCTGAAGACCAAGATGTCATCTAGATAAACCATGACACAAGTATAGAAAATGTCTTGGAAGATTTCACAAGTTCTTGGAAGACGCATTGCTGAGCCCAAAAGGAAAAACTTTGCACTCATAATGACCATGCTGGGCGTTGAAAGCAGTCTGTGATGACACAGCATTATATCTTAATTAACCAGAAGTCTATTTTCAGTAAGCCAGGAGGAATAAACTGGTTTCTATATGTTGACTTTTGAATTTTGCTTCTTTCTTCAGTTGGTCAACTTTCCTGAAATGTTGACTGTGCTTGAAGGTTGAATTGATATTTGTAAATTAATGGTTATTTACTTTTTCTATCAGCTCCTACAGTTTATTGTAGTTATTTTTGCAAAACAGGGATGCAGGGTCTCTGAACAATGATGTTTCCTGATATGTTGATTTCACATTATACCAGGCCAAGCAGTTTGTTGACTTGCAAACATTAAAGGATAAACTAAATAATCAATGTGAGTTAATTTCATCACCCATTCTCTTTGCCCTGTTAATAATGACTTGAAGAACAGTTGTGAACCACAAAAACAGGATATGCCTCTGCAAGAAGATACATCCAAGAGAACCAGAGATTCTGTACAACAACACAGCCAGAAGACAGTTGCCAAAACATCATGGCTCAACCACGAGGGATACAGATTTGACATTCTACAGGATACCAGCTTAGGGGACCACGGCCCCTGCTGAAAGAATACAGATCTGCTCAACTGACCACTACTGGCCTTGTACGTCAATGGACTGTCAGCACCTCCTCTCTGCGTGCCACAGGTGGGACTGTTGGCCCTGGAAGCTCTGAAGACACAACTGCCTCTGTCTCTCCCCCTTTGCCTCTATCCTTTTCTCTCAGTCCGGTCCTCTGTCGCTCCCTTCGGTCTCATCTCCCCCTTTGACTCTGTCCTTTCCTCTCAATCTCTTCCTCTCTGTCTCCCCCTTTGCCTGTCCTTTCCTCAGTCTCTTCCTCTCTCTCTCTTCAGTCTCCGCCTCTGTCTCTTCCTCGCTGTCCGTTCCTGTCTCCCCCTTTGCCTGTCCTCCTTTGCTCTCTCTTCCTTTCTATCCATTCCTGTCTCCCTCTTTGCCTCTGTCCTTTCCTATGTACGTTCCTTTGTCTCCCCTTTGCCTCTCTCCTTTCCTCTGTCTCTTCCTGTCTCTACCTTCAGTATCTTCTGTCCTCCCCTTTTGCCTCTGTCCTTTCTTCTGTCTCCCCCTTTGCCTCTGTCCATTCCTCTCGGTCTCCCCCTTTGCCTCTGTCCTTTCCTCTCAGTCTCTTCCTCTGTCTCCCCTTTGCCTCTGTCCTTTCCTCTGTGTCTTCCTCTCTGTCCGTTCCTGTCTCCCCCTTTGCCTCTGTCCTTACCTCTCAGTCTCTTCCCCTTTGTCCTTTCCTCTTAGTCTTTTCCCCGCTGTCTCCTCCTTTGCCTGTCCTTTCTCCTCTGTCTCCTCCTTTGCCTCTGTCCTTTCCCCAGTCTCTCCCCCTCTGTCCTTTTCTGTCTTCTTCTTTGCCTCTGTCCTTTCCCCTCTGTCCTTTCCTGTCTCCAACTTTGCCTGTCCTTTCCCGAGTCTCTTCCCTTCTGTCCTTTCCCGTCTCCTCCTTTGCCTGTCCTTTCCCCAGTCTCTTCCCCTCTGCCCTTTCCTTAGTCTTTTCACCTCTGTCTCCCCCTTTGCCTCTGTCCTTTCCCCAGTCTCTTCCGCTCTGTCCTTTCCTGTCTTCTTCTTTGCCTCTGTCCTTTCCTGCCTCCTACTTTGCATGTCCTTTCCCCAGTCTCTTCCCTTCTGTCCTTTCCCGTCTCCTCCTTTGCCTCTGTCCTTCCCCAGTCTCCCCCTTTGCCTCTGTCCTTTCCTCTCAGTCTCTTCCCCTCTGTCCTTTCCTCAGTCTCTTCCCCTGTCTCCCCCTTTGCCTCTGTCCTTTTCTCTCAGCCTCTTCCCCTCTGTCCTTTCCTCTCAGTCTCTTCCCCTGTCCTTTCCCCAGTCTCTTCCCCTATGTTTCCTCTGTCTCCCCCTTTGCCTGTCCTTCCCTCTCAGTCTCTTCCTCTCTGTCCTTTCCTCTGTCTCTTCCCCTCTGTCCTTCCCTCTCAGTCTCTTCCTCTCTGTCCTTTCCTCTGTCCTTTCCTCTCAGCCTCTTCCCCTCTGTCCTTTCTTCTCAGTCCGTTTCTGTCTCCCCCTTTGCCTCTGTCCTTCCCTCTCAGTCTCTTCCCCTCTGTCTCTTCCCCTCTGTCTCTTCCCCTCTGTCTCTTCCCCTCTGTCTCTTCCCCTCTGTCCTTCCCTCTCAGTCTCTTCCTCTCAGTCTCTTCCCCTCTGTCCTTTCTTCTCAGTCCGTTCCTCTGTCTCTTCCTCTCTGTCCTTCCCTCTCAGTCTCTTCCCCTCTGTCCTTCCCTCTCTGTCCTTTCCTCTGTCTCTTCCCCTCTGTCCTTTCCTCTCAGCCTCTTCCCCTCTGTCCTTTCTTCTCAGTCCGTTCCTCTGTCTCTCCCTTTGCCTCTGTCCTTCCCTCTCAGTCTCTTCCCCTCTGTCCTTCCCTCTCAGTCTCTTCCTCTCTGTCCTTTCCTCTGTCTCTTCC
The DNA here is from genome assembly GCF_039654945.1 of Dendrobates tinctorius. Classification (NCBI taxonomy): domain Eukaryota; kingdom Metazoa; phylum Chordata; class Amphibia; order Anura; family Dendrobatidae; genus Dendrobates; species Dendrobates tinctorius. The sequence continues at coordinate 10,478,248 of NW_027361810.1, read as the reverse complement.
TCTGTCCTTTCCTCTGAGCCTCTTCCCCTCTGTCCTTTCTTCTCAGTCCGTTCCTCTGTCTCTCCCTTTGGTCTCCCCATTTGCCTCAGTTTCTCTCTCTCTCTCTCTGTCCTTTCCCCACAGTCTCTTCCCTTCTGTCTCCTCCTTTGCCTCTGTCCTTTTTCTTTCTCCCCCTTTGTCTCTGTCCATTCCTCTCAGTCTCTTCCCCTCTGTCTCCCCCTTTGCCTCTGTCCTTCCCTCTCAGCCTCTTTCCTCTCAGTCCGTTCCTCTGTCTCTCCCTTCGGTCTCCCCATTTGCCTCAGTTTCTCTCTCTGTCCTTCTCTCCCCTTCTGCAGTAGCCTCTCCACTTTCCCGCGCTGCCCTCTTGGCTCCGCCCCGTCTGGTGGTAGCCCCGCCCCTTCCCGTGACGTCATGCTGCTGGCGGCGGCTCCTCCTCAGCAGCAGTCAGTGCCGCGGTTGCTAGGTGAGGGGAGGCCGCTGAGCCTGGGAGCGGGGCGGACATTGTGCTCCGGTGTCCGCTGTGCTGTGGAGCGGGTGAGTGTTGTCCTGCGGGGGTACACTGTGCTGCGGGTCCTCCCCGGTGGTAATGGCGGGTCCGCAGGCTGTTGCCTTGTGCTCCAGTCTTGGCCACGTGCGGCTGACCTCTCCTTCCTGCCTCTGACAGTCCGGGTGCGCTGGGTCTTGTAGTACCACAGCCAGTGTTATTCTGCCGGCAGGTCTGTGGTTTATTGTTCTGCTTTAGGCAGTGCGGGAATGCTGGGAGTTGTAGTTCTACCTGTGATAGCTGATCTTGTCAGGCGAATGGCCAGGGAACTACAACTCCCAGCAGCATGTCCTCTGTCAGATATGGCCATTCTGCTGCAGTATTGGGGTGACTCTATAAGCAGGCGGGACTGATTCCCCCCCCCCCCCTTATTCTGCTGCCAGTTTGGGGGTCGCTTATGGAGATTTCATCTACCCAAGATTTTCTCTAGGTCATACAATGTGCGATGATTGGGGGTCCGCGGCCTCGTCCCTCGCTGATGACCTCCTGACCCATCACCGCACCCGTCCTAGGTGTCAGTCACTGTCCGGTCCTCGGGACGGCAGGTGGGTGGTCCGACTGCTGAGACCCCCTCCGATCACAGAAACGAATGCAGTGGGAATGTCTGTAGGGTTGGACTCCGCTGTTCACACAGGACCCCGGTCCTTGAAATTATTGGGGGATATCACCTGTGGATTTGTAGAGAAGCCCCCTTAACCATTCTGCATGAGTGAACTACTACTCCTAACATCCAGGGAGCGGTGGTTGTCTTATAGTAGGGGAACGCTGTGCATCAAATGTGGATGGGTGGGAGGTTGTGTTTCTGGCGGGGGTCCGGCTGTTGAGACCCTCACTGGCCACCAAACGGGGTAACACTAGAAGTGCTGTATGGCTGGGCGCCGCTCTTCTCCGAGGCTGAAGGTCTCAGTCTTTCTATTGTTCTCGTCTTCCCGAGTCTTTTGCTCCTTTATTTTAGCAGTCGGTGGGGATCTCCGCGCCCGGCCCCCCACTGAGCAAACAGGTTTCACACTCAGAAAGGTTCCGCTTTTGTTACAATTAACTTTAAGGTGGACGCCTGCCTCAGAGCTGCCTGACCCCTCGTTATAGGAACTGCTTACACTATAAAGGAGCGCTTGTCCCCGATCGTTGCCCACACCGGATGTTTGACCGGCGGATGCTAAAGTCGACTTAAAGTGTTGCTGAAAAGCAGCCGCCCCCCCCCCGGAAACAGACAATGAGCCGCGGTGGAACAGCACAGGTTCCCCCTCTCGATCCTTACCGGATCAAAAAGGTTCTTAAAGGGATTGTCCACCCCTTCCATTTACCGATACAATACTGGCCTTTGTTGGTCTGAAAAGTATAAAAACCTGCACACACTTGCTGAACTACCTGCTAATCTCGCTGTTTTATTTGAAGGCGTATAGCCCATAAACACTGCAGACAATCAGCGGCCACTGATCAGCTGCAGTGGTCATGTGCCATCTGACACAGAGGAGTGAGGAAGGAAGTTGTCTGATGGACATCTCTCCCAACCATCAGTCGGCCGGCGCCCCTGTACACATTAGACCAATCCCATCTATTGTATAGTCTACTCATCTAATTCTGAACATATGCGCGCTCCCTGCTGAGCCCCTCGTACCGGAGTTTGGGGGTCCAGAGGGAGGGCTATCGGCTGATTACACTGTGTGGCTGGATGTAGAACTCCTGTCCTGACTCATAGGCTGCCATCACTAGGGCCCCCCGGTGTCCCCTGCACCCCCTTTACTGTGTACACCAGTTTTACCCGTAGCTTACACATCTATGCCCGTACATGTGGCACGCTTTTGGCTGGCAGTCTTTACATTGAAGCTCGAAGGTCTGAACAGGGTGTAATGTTTTCCGTCCTGATCTTCTTTTCAGGAGGGCTGAGCCTCTGAGTAAAGAAGTGTTATGCTACAGTACGTTTCCCCATGAGTGGCGTCCTGTGCACCGTACACAGCTGCTCTTCTGTTCCCCTGTTTGTTGCTCTGCACGGGGCGTTGTGAATTTTAGGGTGGTAACTGGAGACCCTGTAAATAGACCTTTTGTGGTGACAGAACTGTGTCGCCTTGTTCAGGTGTGATGTGTTTGGCCGGGTCACGTTAATGAGTGGCACATGTCTGAGCATGTTCTGCCCACCTGATACCAGTGCAAATACAGGAGCCAAGCGGTGGTCAGATCGTAGTCAGGAACATAAGAAGCCGCTGCCCCAGTGTCCACAGCCTGAGAGCCACCAGATTGTCACCAGGGTGGCCTGGAGACCTCGGGGAGGAAGTAATGGCCGACTCCGAGCAGTAAATGAGTTATTAATGGAGCTGAAGAACGTTTCATAGGGGGAGATGTAACTTGTGGCCTAGGTCTTGTCTGTTTTCTAGTTCAAACCAGCAGAATAGTGAGTGCAGCTCTGGGGTATAATACAGGATGTAACTCAGGATCAGTAATGTATGTACACAGTGACTGCGCCAGCAGAATAGTGAGTGCAGCTCTGGGGTATAATACAGGATGTAACTCAGGATCAGTAATGCAATGTATGTACACAGTGACTGCGCCAGCAGAATAGTGAGTGCAGCTCTGGGGTATAATACAGGATGTAACTCAGGATCAGTTATGTAATGTATGTACACAGTGACTGCACCAGCAGAATAGTGAGTGCAGCTCTGGGGTATAATACAGGATGTAACTCAGGATCAGTAATGCAATGTATGTACACAGTGACTGCACCAGCAGAATAGTGAGTGCAGCTCTAGGGTATAATACAGGATGTAACTCAGGATCAGTAATGTAATGTATGTACACAGTGACTGCACCAGCAGAATAGTGAGTGCAGCTCTGGGGTATAATACAGGAGGTAACTCAGGATCAGTAATGCAATGTATGTACACAGTGACTGCACCAGCAGAATAGTGAGTGCAGCTCTGGGGTATAATACAGGATGTAACTCAGGATCAGTAATGTATGTACACAGTGACTGCACCAGCAGAATAGTGAGTGCAGCTCTGGGGTATAATACAGGATGCAACTCAGGATCCCTACAGGATCAGTAATGTATGCACAGAGTGACTGCACCAGCAGAATAGTGAGTGCAGCTCTGGAGTATAATACAGGATGTAACTCAGGATCAGTAATGTAATGTATGTACACAGTGACCTCAGCAGAATAGTGAGCGCTGCTCTGGAGTATAAGACATAACATAACTTGGGATTAGTACAGGAGAAGTATGAATGTGGGGACATAGCCAGTCCGCTCCATCCAAAGCGCTGCCGGCTTTTGAACGCAGGTGAATCCGCATGTGTTCATTGAACCGTGCGGAATCACCACGTCCAATACATTGTATGGGTTAGATTTATCTTGCGGAGAAGAGGCGTCTCCGCAAGATAAAGACATGCTGCGGTCTGGAAAGACGCACCATGTCCGTCTCCGCAGGGAAGCCGCGGGTGTCGGAGCACGCATAGTGGACATAGGCTTTCTTGAAATCCCATCCACTATGCTGTAATGTCTGGCCGCTGCAGATGTACGCAGCATCCAACCCGCAGCATTTACTGAAACATACCCTAATGCGTTTTTCACCACTCCATCCCCGATAGAAAACTAACCAAAAAAAGTTGGATCTGTCACCTCCCAAATTACCTAGTTTTTGCTTTTTTTCCGATTGGTGTTTTCTGTGTACTGCCCCTTTAATGACTGTACTAGATTTGGCTCTTTTCATTCACGTTTTCGTTTTGTTGGTGACACATCAGATTCCTGCATACATATCTCATCGACCGGATGTGTGCGAGGACAGGGAGGGCCCTCATTATAATACTGATTTGTTCAGAGGAGGAACCAAAGACGTTCTAAAGAAATTGTTTATTTATAACCCTGAGTTTGGCGGGTGGGCGATCTGGTGCTGGGAGAATAGCCCCGGGTTCTGCGGGTGGGCGATCTGGTGCTGGGAGAATAGCCCCGGGTTCTGCGGGTGGGCGATCTGGTGCTGGGAGAATAGCCCCGGGTTCTGCGGGTGGCTGATCTGGTGCTGGGAGAAAAGCCCCGGGTTCTGCGGGGGGGCTGATCTGGTGCTGGGAGAAAAGCCCCGGGTTCTGCGGGGGGGCTGATCTGGTGCTGGGAGAAAAGCCCCGGGTTCTGCGGGGGGGCTGATCTGGTGCTGGGAGAAAAGCCCCGGGTTCTGCGGGGGGGCTGATCTGGTGCTGGGAGAATAGCCCCGGGTTCTGCGGGGGGGCTGATCTGGTGCTGGGAGAAAAGCCCCGGGTTCTGCGGGGGGGCTGATCTGGTGCTGGGAGAAAAGCCCCGGGTTCTGCGGGGGGGCTGATCTGGTGCTGGGAGAAAAGCCCCGGGTTCTGCGGGGGGGCTGATCTGGTGCTGGGAGAAAAGCCCCGGGTTCTGCGGGGGGGCTGATCTGGTGCTGGGAGAATAGCCCCGGGTTCTGCGGGGGGGCTGATCTGGTGCTGGGAGAATAGCCCCGGGTTCTGCGGGGGGGCTGATCTGGTGCTGGGAGAATAGCCCCGGGTTCTGCGGGGGGGCTGATCTGGTGCTGGGAGAATAGCCCCGGGTTCTGCGGGGGGGCTGATCTGGTGCTGGGAGAATAGCCCCGGGTTCTGCGGGGGGGCTGATCTGGTGCTGGGAGAATAGCCCCGGGTTCTGCGGGGGGGCTGATCTGGTGCTGGGAGAATAGCCCCGGGTTCTGCGGGGGGGCTGATCTGGTGCTGGGAGAATAGCCCCGGGTTCTGCGGGGGGGCTGATCTGGTGCTGGGAGAATAGCCCCGGGTTCTGCGGGGGGGCTGATCTGGTGCTGGCAGGAACAGCTCAGAGTTCGGCAGGTGGGGGAAAGGTGCTGGCATTGCTGTGAGGTCAGGTCATGAGAATTACAGCTGGATGTGAATGTAATCCGCTGAGTCAGAGGGCTGAGCAGCATTTACTGCAGCGTCCACTGATTCATATATTCCCTTCACCTCCCATTTCTTTTCTTAGAAAGTCGGTTTAGGATAACGATATTCAAGGGGTCGTGCAGGTGGAAAACAATAGTTTTTAATGTTGGAGAAATGGGACAAAAATTTTTACATTACTTGAATTAAAGTGGTTGTCCCATATTCTTCTATTCTTCCAAAATATGGGAGAGCCAGTCGTTCATGAGAACAGGGGTCTTAAAGTAAGCATTTGCTCCATTCACACAGCAACTTCCCCTGTAAGTTGGGGTCCATCCAGCAGCTGGACCCCCAGCTATCATACATTTGTCATCTCTCCTGTGGATAGGCAATGGTTCTGAAACTTCAGGAAAGGTTCCCCCAATGTCAAGATGTTGCTACTGTTTCTTCCCCACAGCTCTACTGATGTCTTTGGTTTGACCCTGGGTAGCCAAGAGGGCCCGGCTGATGGCTCACTTCAACATGAGCCAGCCACCTTCTCTGTAATTATTTGATCCATTGACATAGAGGGGATCTATGGAACTGAGTCCCAAAACCAATGTTTTATTTTTCTTAGTTTTTCCGAGACACTTATGGAATCACTTTTTACATATCAATATTACCTACTAGTAATGTTTGACCGTGCCGATCTGAGCACAATCCTGGCTACTGTTGTGTCTTCACGTTCTCGTGGTGTGCAATGTGACATACAGCATAAACCTCCTCCGTCTTCTAAAATAAGCAGAACTGTCTCTATTTATTGGTCAACAGATGGATGTGGTATAAAACTACAAGAATACAAATAACAGGTATAAGGGATTGAGCTTAGAGGATTACGTAACTATGACATTTATAATTAACAGTGAAGGCAGACAGCAAGATGGAGCTTGTATGTGTGATCATGACCTAATAACAATCACCGTCTGATTTAACAGTTCTGGATACACAATACCCCTGAACAGAGAGTTCCCTTATCAGATAGATTTAATAAAAAATGATGGCATTTTAGTAACATAATGCAGGAGAAAGTTTTGCACAACTGTTCTGATAGGCTGCTTCTTACAAAAAGGCTGCTTCACCAGGACCTTCTTACCCAAAGTGCATTAGTTTCTCCTACAATGTAATTGACAGCTTTACAGAAAAACATGGTAATTGCAATGGTATTACATTATTAGACGTCACTAGCAGAGTATTGCAGCTTAATAAAGTGACAACACTAGTTTTAACATCATGTTTTGCCCTAATAGGCAGAACGGCTACTAATGATGCTCCTGAGCATGGCAGACCCCCTGCGATTTACCAATCCACCGAAGACCCATTCTCATACTCGTCGGATATTGATAGCATTATGTGCTCACTTTGCAGTGATATAGCAACAAACTACAGTGATTTTTTTTTTTTTTTTTTTTTTTTTTTTCCCCCTTCCTGTCTTCTGAGCGGTGTTACACATTGGGTATCTTTGATTAATACCAGTGTAAAGCTTGCACTTTATATAATTTCACATATTATTTTTTTTTTTTAAAGTGTCTTCCACTATTTTCAGAGAGGGTGATTTTGTCCTAGTCAGTTACGTCGGTTGACCCCCAGATGTTTTATCCGCTCCCTGGAAATCGACCCTCATTAATATGTCAGGAGCGGCGGAGAGAATTAATTAGTGTTACGCTGAGCTCGGCTTTGTGTAAGTCTCACCAATTGTGACACTAATTGGCCTCCACTCTGGTTTCCTTATGACTTGGCTACATATCGGATGACTTGTAATGACTGATCCTCATAGATTGGCGGCAGCTGGGCTTCTGTGTACACGCGTCTATAGAAGGGTCTTGCACCTATAGGGAGTCGCCAAAAATGAAAACGTATCCTAGAAATGTAATAAAACTAGTAATTTCTAGGAAGCCTTCACAATTATCTATATCTGCTCTTGTCCCAGACAGATGATAATTCTTCCCTAAGGTTTGGTCTCTTTTAGGCAAACATCGCCAACTTTATTAACCGTTTCTGAAAGCGCAGCGAGAAGGAAAAAAGTCGCCAACTTTAGTGCAAAATTGAAACAAGCCGGATAGCAAATGCCCCGTCTGCTTCATATTAATATAGTGACACCATTACTTGGCTGCAGAGACTGCGACCAATCCTTTACATTATACATTTTTAACCACCAAAGTTGGGATCAGGGACTTTTTTTTTTTTTTTTTTTTTTTACACCCTGGTCAAGTTGTGGAATCATTCCGCTGAGGATTTTGCTCAGCAAAGTCCCCTATGTGTTTTCAATACTTTGATATCTATTACCGTATACTGTAATTTATTGTCAAATACAAAGCTGATCCACAACTTGTGAAGAAGAGAAGCACCTGTCGTTTCAGGTGACCGTTCAGAATAAGTTGCTCTGAGTTCTTGACGAGTGATGTTTTCTTTGCCCATTTTATGAGATGTATCCTGTGTTTTTTCACCATGTTTCCCCTATGTAGACTCTTTCTTTAACTTTCAGTTGTTTCTGAGGTAGTGTATATAAACCAGCTGCTTTGATATCTTCCATACACAGCAGACAGTGACATGGGAGACTATTCAGAAGCTGCAGCAGAATAGAGGGCATTATACAGCAGTACTGAGCTGTGTATGTGCGCGTCCAGCTTTGGGGTGATAAACACTATAAAGCATCATGAAGGATATTTGTACAGCAGTGTAGCTGTGAATCCAGCACTGGGACAACCTAAAACAAAGCAAACCAGCAGGGCAGCTGTAAACTTGGATTGGGCTGTAGCATTAAACCATATCCCAGTATTATGGCATTATTTTATAAGACAGTAATACCCCTTTAAAGACATGGTAAGCATGCATTGTGGTAGCATTACCCTTCTCTTTTTTTTTTTTTTTTTTTTTTTTATCCTTGCAGATGGAACCATAGAACAATGAAGCCGTAAGAAGCGTCGGTCACACTGGAGTGATTCCTGGGAGATGGCCATTCATGGCCTCAGTCGAGACACTGGTGTATATTGCTGAGCCTCAGAAGCCGACTACTTCTCATCCAGACAGATGTAGAGATCCCAAAATTGACGTCCCTGACTCAAAGCTGTCACCTCTCTGGAAGCAAGAGAGGGAACATGCCCATTTGGCTGATGATCTCCGATCCGCTCACTTCATGTTCCCTCGACCTTCCAGTTTGTTGCCTGAGCCCCGCAGAACGACTCCATCTTTAGCACCATCTCCTCCCTCGTCTGTACCCCGTTCATTACATAACAGCCTTGGAAGAACGTTAGTTTTCCATAGAACGTCAGAAAGTCAGAGAAATATCTCCACCTGCCACAGGTATCCACCAATTAGGCCTTTCCCTAAATCTGCCAAAACTGAAAGTGCCATGACGTCTTTAATGGTAGATCAGTTTTTCTTGCCGAGCGCAGCTGGTGAGCTCCCTGACGTTGGCATTCGAAGACCTTCCAGTGTGGCCTCCAAGCCGACCTTGGATCCTTCCCGGCCGGCATTAGTTACCAACGCTTTCCTACGACCAAACAGTGCTAAAGTGCCTTTACATCCACATGTGGACAAGAAGAAGGTGCCAAGCCCCACTCAGGTTGGAGCAAAGTCTGATTCATGGCTTTCCGGTCAGAAATCAGACTTCGGCCAGCTTAACGGGGTGGCTCCTTCACTGAATCACACAGGCATTCGCTCACGGACTGCGGTCGACAAAGCAACGTCTTCATTCACCATCATGGAGGGTTTGGCCAAAGTTGAGGAGACGACCTGGCATATACTTGAAAATAATAAAGTTGGTTGCTCTCCCCATAGAGGAGTCCAACTTACAGAGGCTGTGAGGCGCTTGACAGGAGGTCATTTGTCCTCTGGCTGTGAAGCACAACTTGAAGTTTCTACAAAAGCTGTCCGCCAAAATAACGAGACGTGTGCTCGCAGTGCAACAGCACAATCCTCCTCCCTGGTGGCAGAGGGTCCATGCCTTAATGGTGACATAAGTATTTCCAGGGGATACCATGCCAACATTTGCACTCAGCAAAGCAGTGCCAGCCTTGATGCCATGGGGGGTCACTCGTGCCGCTGTGATACCTCTGCTCATCTTCCAGCCATGAAATGTGAACCATCTCCCCCAACGACCGGCGAGACGTCTCATCGAGGAAACATTACTGTGATGGCCTCTCAGATCTCGACCATGCATCTTAATAAACCTGGCGAAGCTTTAGAAAGTAACTTACAGTAAGTTGTTTTCCTTCAAAGGCTCCACGGGCATGAGCATAGTTTACCAGATTGTCACAGAGATAGATGCCATCCAAGAATATGCAGTTCTATGGGTGCAGCCGGGGTTCTCCCATTTCTGGAGTGCTCCGTTAGGTCTGCTTACCTGGGTTTATGGGCAGGTGAAGGTCTCAGCTGGACGCAAAGAGTAAAGATGTGATTATATCAACTTTGTAGAGCAGCTCGCATCAAGAGTTATTTGGTAGGAGGAGGACCAGATCCCTAAATTCATTCAGACTCAAAGATAATAAAAAATTCATATACATAATATAAAGTGATAGAAATCGCTCCTGGGTCCTCATTACTTATAGGTGTCACCCAGCACCAGGGTCTTATTTTTCTATCCTGAACAGTTCTGCTAGATTCTGTGACGGATACACTGCCGTCCTCCAATGCATCTGTGACTGCAGGTTTTGGGGGTCCAGACAGCTGGTGTCCACTTTGCTGATGTGGGCTGCCATTTTGACCTGTACTTGTAGTACAATTCACTTTGTGCCGTCGACAAGGTTTCATCTGCTCTTCTGTTGGTACATCCGTACCTTTTTCCTAATGGTTTTTCCCATCGTAGCATTGCTGTGCCAAACTCTGAAATGGATGATGTTGAGGAGGAGCTGCCTGAAGGTTTAGATGACAGTCAGGAGGAAGAGGAGGATGAGGAAGGTTGGTGTCTTCAGATTCACTGAACCTGCGAATTCTCGCCATGCGATGGAGGTCAGACCCGGATATTGCCTGTAACTTCTATTACATATTCCCCGTCTTCTATTGCAGATCCCAGCATTGTCCAAGCACCCTCTACTACTTCATTTGCAGAAGTTTCCAGGTATTTGGATTGTAACCTGAACTGGTTTATTTATTTTAAAGGCTTGCTTTGGAACTGATGGCGTTGGGTGGACCCCTGAGTGGTTTGTAGACGTCATTCACCCTTCCTTGTCATTAGAGCAGGACACATGCACCATTCCTGATGACCTTGCATGTGTCTTGGCAGGAACCTACTGATGTCGCTCCGCTCTCTGTAACGAGACCAGAATATATTAGCTGAAAGTATGAGCCGCGATCTTGGCACTTGTCGACATGGAGTGACCATATGAGCATACATTATTATACCGCGCTCCATTAGAGTGTGATGCATGCATTGCTGAGCAGTGGCTGGACCTGTGGTTTGGGCGTCAAACCTGTAACGTATCGGTTACAGCGCCATATCTTCAAAGAAGTAATCAAAATCTGCCACAAACCCCAACTGTTGCAGATTTTGCTGCAGAGCTGTGGTCAGTCCACAAGTCCTGAGATGCGAGGAGGTGAGCACGCTGGTTTAATTCTTCAACTCTGCTGTTCTCTGCAAAGAAATCTGTAGCAAAATTCACACTAACTGCAGATTTTCATGCGGCTTCCTTTGGAATGGCTCCACAAGAATTTCACCACATGTGAACACAACTTAAATGTTTGGACTTTTGGCAGGAAATTAATGTTTTCGATCAGCTAAAATACCAATGTTCATTTGTAGGCATTGTACTCCCGTCACGGACCCGGTGAACTCCAATGAGGCTTTCATTGTGAGACCTGCCCTCACCCCAAGCCTGTTTCCCAATACACCGCCAACTATTTATTTTGCCACCTCGGATGAAAAAGGTAAGATACAGCTCGCTTATCCATCATGTTACAGAAGTAAGTTCTCGGCCCCATACAGCTAGGGTTAGATGGCTGCATCTCTGGCGCATTGTGTCCATGGGGATGTGGTGTGACTTTTGACTGTTGCTATCGTAGCACAAAATCCAAACCTGCTCGATTCCTGGTCACCATGTGCACTTGACTTTACTTCCATGGACTTTACGCTGTGACTTGCCATGCACTATTTCTGTGGTAGGGTTGTGTGTTTTGTTTTTTTTTGTTGTTTTCCTACAGCTAAATTGCCGCTGCATCTTGGTTGCACGACACCAAGTCGTAGCAAGTTGAACCCATGTGTGTCTCACGTAGTTGTCTTGAGACTAGGGGTCACTTGTATCTCCAGCCTAAACATATTCACAGACCTAAAATTACATCTAGCTGGAAAAACGAAAAAAGCTTCAGAGGAAAGTTTTTCTGTATTCCCCGTCCTACATTTCTCCATGATTATAGACTACACACGAACCCTGCAGTCTCCTGTATCAACAGCGGGAAAAGTAAGTATTTGATACACTGCTGATTTTGCAAGTTTTCCCACCTACAAAGAATGGAGAGGTCTGTAATTGTTATCGTAGGTACACTTCAACTGTAAGAGACAGAATCTAAAAATAAAAAAACAGAAAATCACATTGCATGATTTTTACATACTGTAATTAAATTGCATTTTATTGCATGAAATAAGTATTTGACCACTGAAAACCAGCAAGAATTCTGGCTCTCACAGACATGTTAGTTTTTCTGTAAGAAGCCTCCTACTCCGCACTCATTACCTGTATTAATTGCACCTGTTTGAACCCGTTACTTGTATTAATTGCACCTGTCCACACACTCAATCTCACTCCAACCTCTCCACCATGGCCAAGACCAAAGAGCTGTCTAGGGACAACAAGGGCAAAACTGTAGACCTGCACAGGGCTGGGATGGGCTACAGGACAATACGCAAGCAGCTTGGTGAGAAGGCAACAACTGTTTTGACAATTATTAGAAAATGGAAGTAATGTGACAGTCATCTTAAACTTCCTCTGTCTGGGGCTCCTTGCAAGATCTCGCCTCGTGGGGTAAGGATGATTCTGAGAAAGGTCAGGAATCAGCCCAGAACTACACGGGAGGATCCAGTCAATGACCTGAAGAGAGCGGAGACCACAGTCTCAAACATTACCATTAGTAATACACTACGCCGTCATGGATTAAAATCCTGCAGAGCACACAAGGTCTCCCTGCTCATGGCAGCACATGTCCAGGCCCATCTGAATTTTACCAGTGACCATCTGGATGATCCAGAGGAGGCATGGGAGAAGACCATGTGGTCAGATGAGACCAAAATAAAACTTTTTGGTATCAACTCCACTTGCTGTGTTTGGAGGAAGAAGGATGAGCACAACCCCCAAGAACACCATCCCAACCATGAAGCCTGGTGGTAAAAACTGCCTACATTGTGGATGTTTTTCTGCAAAGGGGACAGGACCGACTGCACCGTATTGAAGGGAGGATGGATGGGGTTATGTATTGCGAGATTTTGGCTAACAACCTTCTTCCCTCGGTAAGAGCATTGAAGATGGGTCATGGCTGGGTCTTCCAGCATGACAATGACCCCAAACACACAGCCAGGGCAACTAAGTAAGTGGCTCCATAAAAAGCATTTCAGGGTCCTGGAGAGGCCTAGCCAGTCTCTAGACCTGAACTCAATAGAAAATCTTTGGAGGGAGCTGAATTTCAATGTTTCCCAGTGACAGCCCTGAATCCTGAAGGATCTGTATGGAGAGGGGGCCAAAATCCCTGCTGCAGTCTATGCAACCTGGTTAAGAACTACAGGAAACGTCTGACCTCTAATTACAAACAAAGGTTTCTGTACCAAATATTAAGTTCAGTTTTTCTATTGAATCAAATACTTATTTCATACAATAAAATGCAATTTAATTATGTAAAAATCATACAATGTGATTTTCTGGTTTTTATTTTTAGATTCTGTCTCTCACAGGTGAAGTGTACCTACGATAAAAATTACAGACCTCTCCATTCTTTCTAGGTAGGAAGACTTGCAAAATTGGCAGAATATCAAATACTTATTTTACCCACTGTATATTGCCTCCCATTTCTTTCCAGCTTTTTTCCAGTCTGTTTCCATGTGAGGTAAGCATAGATGTAGGCACATTACAGCAATAGATCCCATGTGAGTGACTGTATCCTGCGGAGGGTCACACGTCTGTATCTTGTGGTCTTTCTAGTGGAGCTGTTGCCTTGGGCTCAAAGAAAACTGATGAAGTGGAAAATGAGCACTGTGACCCCAAATGTAGTCAAACAGACTGTCGCCAGGTCCCACTTCAGAATCACCAAAAGTGAGTAACCTGCCTGCCATCGTGATCGTAAGGCAAAAAAACCATGTTCTCCAACTGCAGTTACAAACTCTGGTTTCTGCGCCTTCGCTGGATTTTGTGCAGAGTCTCCGCCACGGCTACCAGTGCGTTGCTGCCTGTGGCACCGACTTCATGGCTGCAGCTAATGACTGAAGGCAGTGGCCAGTGGCGTCTAATCGGGCAGAACTGATGATCAGTTATTGGCATCGGCGCTATTGACATGACATAAAGCACACATTCGGCAATGGACCCTGGATCGGGGCCCCATCCGCATTGTGGTTGCCTTCAAAGGGTCCATTGTATTTATAAGTATCAATTAGAAGTCCGTGAAAAGCGGTCCGAGCATGAACTACTTTGCAGACTGACCGCGGGTCTACCAACTCGAGCGTGTTCGTGTCTGAAGATTAATCCCGGTGCTCTAGAGTGGGTGCTGGCCTCCTTTTTTCCACCAGATCGCTGGGCTTCACGATGATTACAGCAGACTTGGAGACTATTGTGCAGTCGGCCCTGAAGCCCAGGAAAGGACCCAATCGCTGGCTATATAATAAGCCTGCTATCTGGGTACATGAAATGCTGTCATTGTGTATTATACAGGAGAATTAATCGCCAAACCCTGCTGAAAATGGCAACTTTTACTGTAAAGCCTCAGTCAAATCAGTAAAAAAAAAAATGTATGGCTGGTAAAAGATTTGGTGACCATTATGCCTCATAACAAACAAATCTTTCTTGCAGAGAATCACGACTGGCTGGGTTGCTGGGGCCATCACATGAAGTCCACAGGCTTTAAAGCGATCCGAGACTACCAGAAGGTACGTTTCCCATGGTAAGATGACCTATCCTTATTTGATCGCTTGGTGTCTGACTCGCCTCACCCTCGCCAATCTTCTTGTATAAAGAGCCTGTGGTGGTGTTAAAGCGGCTGAAGTGCCAACCACGCTTCCGCATGGCCGGGTGGATAATTGCAGCATTGTCTCGTTTACTTCAATGGTGAAGCTTTGGCCCTGCAAATATTTAATCAGTGGGGGGTGCCTAGTGTCAGACCCCCTCAGTGTGATATTGCTGGCCTGTTCACTATGGTCCTGGAACCACCTATATTTTGCCGCTATCCGTTCTCACTTTTTTTTTTTTTTTTTGTCCAATCAGCTGAACCATTTTCCAGGCTCCTTTCAGATCGGAAGGAAAGATCGTCTCTGGAGAAACCTGTCAAAAATGCAGGCTCGCTTTGGAAGGAAAGAATTCAACTTCTTCCCGCAGTCCTTTGTGCTTCCTCAAGACATCAAGCTCCTGAGAAAAGCCTGGGAAGAGGGGGGCACTCGGCAGAAATGGATCGTCAAGCCGGTACGAG
Source organism: Dendrobates tinctorius (assembly GCF_039654945.1). Taxonomy (NCBI): domain Eukaryota; kingdom Metazoa; phylum Chordata; class Amphibia; order Anura; family Dendrobatidae; genus Dendrobates; species Dendrobates tinctorius. Next base: position 10,463,215 of record NW_027361810.1, on the reverse strand, counting down.
AGGAGTATAACTTACCGATGGTGGATGCTGCGCTCGGTCATGGTCTCCAGGCTTCATACACGCTGATGCATTACAGCTCAGAAAAACTTGTGCTTTGGGGGCTTATTGACCCTTAATGGGCACTATTGTATCTTTGTAGATCCAATATAATTTTTCCATGGTTTGTTGGATAGCGCTCCACGCGTTGGGTCAGGAGACTGCACTGCCGTGTGCACGAGGCCTGGAATTGGACATGAATGATGCAAATATCAATAGTGATTATATAAATTATTAGTGTTTTAATCTGATTTCTGTATTTCTTGATGACTCCATTTGCATTCATTTCAGCCTGCATCAGCCAGAGGAATGGGGATCCAGGTTATACATAAATGGAGCCAGCTGCCGAAGAAAAGACCGCTACTGGTACAGAGGTAATGGCCGTGTGTGCACCTGAAGAGGGGGAATGTTCAGCCGACGAGCGTTGGTCAGATGATCCCTTCGCCTTGTGCATGCGTGCTCATGCTCGTACTTGCATTGCAAGTACTCACAGTTCTGACCGACTACTATGGAATCAATACCAATATGGCCACCAGTACCGCTCCCTGCCGCCATCTTCCCTACTTCTTTTCTGATCCTAAATATCCCCAGCAGATCTGTGACTCATGAAGGTGCCCATGTGCCTTTTAAAGGGGGTTATCCCAACATGTTGAATGGTTAAAACTGTAAGGTGCTTGTAATTACTTGTTAAAAATCTTCGTTCTACAGAATGGGGGGATTTTTTTATTTGTATAGATTGCTAATTGTCGATTTGATTGCAGTCTTGCATGAGAGATGCGTTTTACAAAACTGTTTGCTATAGAGTTTGCAAGTTCAGAGGATCACTGGAGCGTGCTGTTAACCAGGGGTGTAGCTAAAATGGGTACAGGGGTTGCAATTGCACCCGGGCCCTGGAGCCCAAGGGGCCCAAAAGCTCTCACATGAAAAGATCATTACTATTAAAGACTTGCACTAATTGGGGGGCACGTTGGGGCTTTTGCATTGATGCCCACAAGGTACGTCAGTGCTGTTATCTCCCCACGCTCCTCTTGACCTGCAGAGATATTTGAAAAATGGTTTGAGTGAAACGTGTCTGAGCGGGACCTGTATTTTCTGTGCACGGCCCGGTTATATACGTTTATCCATGTATGATTTTTTTCCCTTAGGTACCTGCACAAACCCTACCTCATCAGTGGCAGCAAGTTTGACTTGCGGATCTATGTTTACGTCCCATCGTATGACCCCCTCCGTGTCTACTTGTTCACTGACGGCCTAGTGCGATTCGCCAGCTGCAAGTATGTTCTGTATTGTTGGGATTTTATTTCCTGCAGATATTTCTTAGACCCTCTAGAGCAACGATCCTCGTCTTGTGGCTCACAAGATGTTAGCAAAACTACAACTCCCATCATGCCCCCAGCAGCCACAGGCCTGTTGTGGTTTTACTGGTTGGGGATCACCGCACCTGGTATATTACACAATCGCTTAGTGTAACTGCACTTAAGGAAAGTTTTGACCTTTCCTAGAGATGCCAGAAGTTCAGATTGAAGAGTCCGGATGTCGAGACCCTCATCTTGTGCTAAAACAAAGGGGCAGAGGAGCTTGGCTGAGTGCGCCTCTATTCTAAGATGTCTATTAGTCTCGCAGCGTCTTGCTAAGCGCTTGTCTCCTTTCGCTTCAGTGCCTGGTAGCTCATTAGTTTGTAGTCGGGTTCTCTTCATGCCCTCCGTGTGTGATCTTGTTCTTCTTGTCTACATTGTAAGCGCTCACGGTTCTGACCCATCTTGTGTAACCAAAACCAATATGGCCACCGTTACAGACCGACCCTCCAAAACTTCTGACATGTCAAAAGGTTTCCAAAACTGCAGTTACACTTAAAATAAATATTCATTAGATTTATACAAGTCTTGAGTTCCTGGATTATTGATTTTAGTCTATATTTCTTTGGCTATCTCTATGTAAATGATGTTAATTGCTATAATGAGCGCCATAATCGTTTGTCAATATGTTACTACTGTTAATGAGGAACTCTAGTGGTCAAATTGTAAAAATGTGTTTGTCCTAACGCAGAGGCCTGCTGATCGATAAGATCGGAGACTAGACAACAAGAGATCGGACCACAGCGATCGTCAATTATTTGACGCTGCACAACAGATCTATACATCGTGGATCATACTGGGGTGTTTGGCGCAGGCTCAGTAGCTGAGCCCACTGCATATAGTGCATATTCCGGCTAGATTACATAGCTGACACCTGCCTTTAATAGCAGAGATCAGCGCTACTGCTTATTGCTGCTGTTAACCACTTTAATTGCTGCTCTCAATCACTGATGGCAGCATCAAAGCCCAACGATCTGGTTGGGGCGATTGTTCTGTCACCCAGTGGTGTCATTGCTATGACAGCTGAAAGCCTCTGTGCTTGTCATCTTGGTTCTCCTGCCATAAATGGCGTTATGAAGGTCTGATTTTTTTTTTCTCTTTTACTTTATACAGCACTATACAGTCATGGCCAAAAGTTTAGAGAATGACACAAATATTATATTTTCACATGATCTGCTGCCCTCTGGTTTTTATGTGTGTTTGTCAAATGTTTTTATCACATACAGAAATATAATTGCAATCATATTATGAGTAACAAAAGGTTATATTGACAGTTAGAATGAGTTAATGCAGCAAGTCAATATTTGCAGTGTTGACCCTTCTTCTTCAGGACCTCAGCAATTCTCCCTGGCATGCTCTCAATCAACTTCTGGATCAAATCCTGACTGATAGCAGTCCATTCTTGCAAAATCAATGCTTTTATTTTGTCTGAATTTGAAGGTTTTTTTTGTCCACCCGTCTCTTGATGATTGACCACAAGTTCTCAATGGGATTAAGATTTGGGGAGTTTCCAGGCCATGGTCCCAAAATCTCTATCTTTTGTTCCCTGAGCCATTTAGTTATCACCTTTGCTTTATGGCAAGGTGCTCCATCATGTTGAAAAAGGCATTGTTGATCGCCAAACTGCTCTTGGACGGTTGGGAGAAGTTGCTCTTGGAGGACATTCTGGTACCATTCTTTATTCATGGCTGTGTTTTTAGGCAAGACTGAGAGAGAGCCCATTCCCTTGGCTGAGAAGCAACCCCACACATGAATGGTTTCAGGATGCTGAGACAGTTGGCATGAGACAAGACTGGTGGTAGCACTCACCTGGTCTTCTCCGAATAAGCCGTTTTCCAGATGGCCCAAACAATCGAAAAGGGGATTCATCAGAGAAAATGACTTGTCCTCAGCAGTCCACTCCCTGTACCTCTTGCAGAATATCAGTCTGTCCATGATGTTTTTTCTGGAGAGAAGTGGCTTCGTTGCTGCCCTCCTTGAGACCAGGCCTTGCTCCAAGAGTCTCCGCCTCACAGTGCGTGCAGATGCACTCACACCTGCCTGCTGCCATTCCTGAGCAAGCTCTGCACTGCTGGTAGCCCGATCCCGCAGCTGAAACACTTTTAAGAGACGGTCCTGGCGCTTGCTGGTCTTTCTTGGGCGCCCTGGAGCCTTTTTGGCAACAAGGGAACCTCTCTCCTTGAAGTTCTTGATGATGCGATAGATTGTTGACTGAGGTGCAATCTTTCTAGCTGCGATACTCTTCCCTGTTAGTCCATTTTTGTGCAGTGCAATGATGACTGCATGTGTTTCTTTAGAGATAACCATGGTTAACAGAAGAGAAACAATGATGCCAAGCACCAGCCTCCTTTTTAAAGTGTCCAGTGGTGTCATTCTTACTCAATCATGACAGATTGCTCTCCAGCCCTGTCCTCATCAACACCCACACCTGTGTTAATGGAGCAATCACTGAAACGATGTTAGCTGGTCCCTTTAAGGCAGGGCTGCAATGATGTTGAAATGTGTTTTGGGGGATAAAGTTAATTTTCTAGGCAAATATTGACTTTGCAAGTAATTGCTGTTAAGCTGATCACTTTTTATAACATTCTTAAGTATATGCAAATTGCCATTAGAAAAAATGAAGCAGTAGACTTTGTAAAAATCAATATTTGTGTCATTATCTAAACTTTTGGCCATGACTGTACTGTATGTGGTTCAAACGATCGCATGTGAAGATACCCTACGGGAACTAAAAAATAAAGTGGGGACTAAAATTCCCACTTATATGCATACTGTAGTTCAAGACTACAAATCATCTAGATATGTTTTATTCATGAGTAACTTTCTTTTGTTCATAATTTTAATACACTTTTGTATTTATTTTCTATTTCAGGTATTCGTCGTCCATGAAAAGCCTCAGCAACAAATTCATGCACTTGACAAACTACTCTGTGAATAAAAATAATGTGGATTACAAGGCAAACGCGGATGAGTTCGCCTGTCAGGGCCATAAATGGTACGTGGAGATGGCAGGCATTGCGGGGGGTGCAGACGTTGGGCTAATATCTTGAAAAATTGTTGCAATTCTCCCTTTAAAGGGTCTAATATTGACAAAATAGGTAGCCGCTTCCAATTGGTGACCTCAGATGAGCTAATTTGCATACAGTTTTCCCAATGAGCATTGCCTGACCTATGTCTCCCTAACCAGTGAAGATAATGTGACGGAGGTGCCACTCACACGCTGCCAATGATGAATCTGCAGTATATCCACCGGGATATAGTGAATGATTTATTAAATATTATCGAATAGGTTTACAGAGTTATCGCGTTTCAAGGCCACGCAGGACGTCTTCATCAGGACAGAAACCTCATCAGGTTTCATCATTGGCAGCGCATGAGTGGCACCTCCGTCACATTGTCTTCATCCATCTTGGTCCTTTTGAGATCGGTGTCCTTGCAGCAGCTGTGTGATAATTATATATGCGAGATATGCGTTGCTTTGTAGCAACCATATGAGGTGAGTGGATTCCCTTCCTTCGCTATTGCGCTCTTTTTCCAGTTTTCTCTACTCCCTTACTAGTGGTTTCTGCTTAGAAAGCCAGGACCCTGCTAGATATGTGGACAGGTGGTGAGAGGGACCTCAGCTCATGGTCAGCTCAGCATCCTACTTCATCTCTTGCCATCCGACTTTTCCCTAAACCTACAGGAACATTTAGGGGGGTGATGTGATTAATCTATCCAGACTTTCCCCGCAGGGCTCTGAAAGCATTGTGGAGCTACCTCGACCAGAAAGGTTTCAGCAGCGAAAAAATTTGGGAGAAGATCAAAGAGATGGTGATAAAGACCATTATTGCGTAAGTCGTTAGTGGTGACTTCTTTCTTTTCCTCCCCCCAAAGGCTTTCTACTCCTGAAGGAGATGCTGAGCTGAGAGGGCACTCTAAGGGTACCTTTACACTTAGCGATGCACCAGCGATCCCGACAACGATATGGATCGCTGGTGCATCGCTAAGTGGTCGCTAGTGAGCTGCCAAACAAGCAGATCTCACCAGCGACATAGCAGGGGTCGCTACTTACCTGTCAGATGCGGCGATCCTGACATCCACGCATCGCTCGTCAGCGCCACAGGAAGCACCGCAGGAAGTGGCCGATGAGAAACGGCCCAGGACGTTCTTGTGCGACCAGCGATGAGCAGCGGGGGAGCCGGTCGGAGGTAAGTATCAGACACAGCGATATCGCTAGCGCGTCACAAAACCAGTGAGGTTATAACGATATCACTATGTGTAACAGGCCCTTAACCCTGTTCTTGGGAATGATGGGGGGGTCTTGGTAATTTATCACTCACGTTGTAGATAGGTGATGATTTGCAAAAAAAACTCCCAGATATCTACTAGGGTAGGCAGATCTGTACAAAACTCTCTAGAATAGGTCAATAGCTGATTTTATCTAGGTGTTCTGTACATAAGTTGTACTGATCTGTTTTAGTATATAGTTCTCTTCCTGCTGGATAGGTGATATTTTGGCCAACTCTTTCATCCTACCCAATAAAGCGCTCTCTATAGTTTAGGCTGAAACGATGCAAATATGCACTGGATTTTCCTCTACGTATTCGCTCTCGGAAAATCTGCTGCATTTGGCAGCGCCAGCAAAGTGCACATGATCTTAGGAAATCTCATTTACATGAAATATCGCCTCCGCATAAATTGACATGATTTTATGAGTTTGAGATCATGTGGACGCTAATTGGCTGCAGCGCTTACACCTTCCCTTGGACTAAAGTCAGTTATCCGGTGGAAGTGTGAACGCTGCTTCCCATCAGTGGTCATCAATAGGCTGCAGCGCTCGCCTAGAACAAAAATGTCAGCCAACAAACCAGCCTCCGACATCTCTGGTATTGCAACGGTGTAGGATGTGACTGGAAGATTTTATTTTCTATGGGGCAGCATTGCATTTAGGAAGGGGGTGTTCAAGTAGTGGACAGCACCATTAATCTACTATTGCGTCTGGCTCATAAATTGCATGTAAAACTGGCAACATATGTATTTTTTAGCATAAACCCTTTCCTAAGCCGGTGGTTCTGCGGCACTTGCGTGGATTTTGTCCCCTTATTTGCAGAAACGTTTTAAACTAATTCAATCTCTCCTTGTTCTGGCCATGGCAGATGGTTATAATGAATGTTTGTCCACAGATACGGCAGCAAGAAAGTGTAAATGACCTCTTTATTTTATTTTTAAGGTCTGAGCCTTATGTGAACAGCCTTATGAAGATGTACGTCCAGCACCAGTACTGCTGCCACGAACTGTTTGGATTTGATATCATGTTGGACGAGAATCTGAAGCCGTGGGTTCTGGAGGTGAACATCTCTCCAAGGTGACGTACTCGCCCTGTATTTACACCCGCTATTACCGCTGCACCCAGGAAATACAGCTCAGGGCTGATCTACATGACCGCACAGCGGCCATATTTTGTCATCTGTATTATTGCCTAGTCCCGACCCGACCTCTTGTCTCATGACACAAACTATCGTGTGTCAATCTCATGAGACCCTTGGTTGTGCCAGGAATAGCAGCAGTTCTATAAATGAGTAAAAAGGTCCACTATACGGCTGTGAGAATTGGCCCCTTCTCTGTTAAATGCAGATATACCAGGTGTATAACACAGCTCCACACATCCGCCCTGGACAGGTAATGTACGTGTATGTCACATCGGGAAGTCTTTAAACGGCCATTTAAAAAAAAAAAAAAAAAAATTAGTCTTGATGCAGAATAGATTGTATAAATTTGAGGAAAGTCTCAGTACTGGAGGTTTATGATGTGAAGTAAAGATTGTGGGGGCAAGGAGGTTTCTGTACTTCCAGTCAGCAATCCCTGTGGGGGGCGCTGCTGTCCTCCCATCTCCTTTTTCAAGCAGAGATTGCATTTGACTGCTCAGCAAATGGATTGGAGTAAAGCTGGATTTACCCTGGACGATTTCCTAATGATGCTCGTTTCACAATGATTGGGCAGTGTAAACAGGTTGCTGACCACAAGGTGCTCATTTGTCAGTTGAGCTGATATTTTGGCTGGGTTGTCAGCAGCACATGGTCCAGAGTAACCAGTATGTGCTGCCGAGAACAATGCAGCATCTATACACAGAGCAATTTATTACCAAGCGTCCTGTGCATGTAGGAAATGCGGTCGTCCTATGTAAGTAGACCATTAAATGGCCGCGATAAGCGAACAATTAGCCCATCGGTGGCCGTATAACGCTGTAATCCCAAGTCCCTTTTAAGTTGAGGGTGGGGATTCTTTAATCTGCGGAGCTGGAGTTTGTATCATGTCTTGTTTGGACAGCCATCCTGTTAGTACATGGAAATATCATCCTGCTGAGGTAATGAAAATATCTATCAGCCTTCAGCCACCCAGAGACTCCCAGATGTCCTCTATAGACTGTCGGGAACATGCCAGCAATGTCAGTAATGCTGTATGGGATTTGCACTTAAAGGGATAGGACTCCTCTGTGCTCCTAATCTATGTGCACAGTGGCTCTTACACGTCGGCTTTCCTTTTTAGACACCTGCCGTCACGTTTTCTGCATTGCGTGTGAGATCGGCTATGTCCACATAAGACTGATTAAGATCTGTTGCAGATCTGCCGCAAAACCCTTATTGTATTTCATGCAGATTTTGTTGGGAATTTGATGTGGATTTTACAAGACGAAAAATCCATTACATCTGAACGAGCCCTCAGGAACTGGTAAAATCTATGTAGATTACCGTGGCTTCCCCAAATACTACAAGAATGGCACCTGGGAAGTCTTATCGCCTGGTTTCTATCTCTCGCCGGCTCACGTTATTTTCTCTTTGCCACAGTCTTCATTCTAATTCACCTCTGGATGTGAAGATCAAGGGTCAGATGATTCGGGACCTCCTGAACCTCGCCGGCTTTCTACTCCCCACTAAAGAGAATGCAAATCTGAGCTCCAGGTGAGTGCAAGGGGGCGGCCGACCAACTCCAAAGAGAAAACGCCTTCTATAAACCTGGAATACCTCTGTGTGCACGAAGGCGTAAATGCGTCCAGAACTGTGTGACAAGCAAACTTTCCAACCTATTCCGCTCCCCATAATGTGGTAGCAGGCGATCGGAGACGAGGATGTTAAAGACTTCATCATTATAGATATTATTCTTATATTTGCAATGCATCAAAAATAAAATGAAGTAACTTTTCAAATTAACACTTGCGTTAAAAAGAAATGTCATGTTCATGTTTACAGCTCCTGTGAAGACCTGTGTGTGTGTCTATAGCTAGACTACAAACATGGCCGGTGTAGTCGTTTTTTTTTTTTTTTCTGCAGGCATCTCCTCCTCTTCAATCTGTCTGCTACAGTCAGAACTCGGGGAAGTAAAAGTGGACTGCAGGATCAGACTGCACAGGGTTTGTTTGTAGTCTGTTACCATGGAGACACATAGGTCTGCATACAGTGGGTACAGAACGTATTCAGACCCCCTTTAAATTTTTCACTTTGTTTCATTGCAGCCATTTGGTAAATTCACAAGTGCCTTTTTTTCTCATTAATGTAGACTCTGTGCCCCATCTTGATTGAAAAAAAAAAAGAAATGCAGAAATTTTTCCAAATTTATAAAAAAAAAAAAAACCTGAAATCTCCCATGGTCATAAGTATTCAGACCCTTTGCTCAGTATTGAGTAGAAGCACCTTCTGAGCTAGTACAGCCATGAGTCGTCTTGGGAATGATGCCACAAGTTTTTCACCCCTGGATTTGGGGATCCTCCGCCATTCTTTCTTGCAGATCCTCTCCAGTTCCGTCAGGTTGGATGGTGAATGTTGGTGGACAGCCATTTTCAGGTCTCTCCAGAGATGCTCAATTGGGTTTAGGTCAGCGCTCTGGCTGGGCCCGTCAAGAATGGTCACAGAGTTGTTCTGAAGCCACTCCTTTGTTATTTTATCTGTGTGCTTAGGGTCATTTTCTTGTTGGAAGGTGAACCTTCGGCCAAGTCTGAGGTCCAGAGCACTCTGGAAGAGGTTTTCATCCAGGATATCTCCGTACTTAGCTGCATTCATGTTTCCTTCAATTGCAACCAGTCGTCCTGTCCCTGCAGCTGAAAAACACCCCCATAGCATGATGCTGCCACCACCATGTTTCACTGTTGGGATTGTATTGGGCAGGTGATGAGCAGTGCCTGGTTTTCTCCACAAATACCGCTTAGAATTATCACCAAAAAGTTCTATTATCGTCTCATCAGACCAGAGAATCTTATTTCTTATAGTCTGGGAGTCCTTCACGTGTGTTTTTTTTTTTTTTTCTCCTTCGTCTCATTGGGGGACACAGAGACTGTGGGTGTGTGCTACTGCCGTCTGGAGGCTTACACTAGGCATACAAAAAACAAGTTAGCTCCTCCTCCACCGCATACACCCTCGCCCCTATAGCGGGCGGAAACCAGTTTTTTGCTTAGTGTCTTTGGAGGCACACGCAGTCTGGTTTCTCCAGACTAGGTTTCTTTTTCGGTTCTCACTATGAAGAGGAGATAGAGGCGACGGATTCTATAGAAAGGGTCCGATCTCCCCAAACCATCAACGGGTGAGCACGCGTTGAGCATCACTCCGCGTATCCTTTCCCTCACCGAGGGACACCTCTGGGACTTTTCCCCAGACATCTATTTTTCGTGTTTGTTATTTTTTGAAGACGAGAAGGGGCAACGCATCCTATAGAAAGGATCCGATTTCCCCAAACCAGCAACGGGCGACTACGTGCGAGAGTCCCTCCACGTCTCCTCTCCCGCGACGTGGGACACTATGCCAGACTTAGCCCTGTCCACCCCTAGGTATGGAAACCATGGGCTTGCACACGGGCACAAGACTAGTCTGTGCGCCCCCACTGCTCCACCAATGCTTGACGGCGGTGCTGCACGGCGGCGGACGGTCCCTCTCCTCGCCCCTACAGGGCAGACGGAGTTAGGGTGCCTGCACCGTCCAAGAAGGAGACTAGCAGGTGCGGAGGGCCCTGGGCGCAGAGTCAGGTGGAACAACCACCACCCCCCCAAATACCTGGGGCAGAGCGGGCAGTGGCTGCACAGGAGGTGGAGGAGAGGACGTCGCTGGGGCCCGGCGTTTGGACCCCAGGTGGGTAGCGCCATTAATTTAGCCCGCGGCTTCGGCCTAGGCCGCGGGCGGAAGTGGGCGGCAGCGCTCCGGCCGCGTCTTAGGCGGCGTCGCATCGGCGTTACAGGATCCGGGGCGGGGGGGTATCGTAATTTAGGCCGCGGCTCCGGCCTGGTCCGCGGGCGGAAGTCCCGCCCTCAGCGCGGCGTCCGTCGGCGTCACTTCCGGCGCCGTCCCTCTCCTGGCAGGGCGGGCGCCGGATAAAATGGAGTCCCCCGACGGCAGTCCGGGGTAGGCCGCAGGAAGCGTAGTTTACCGCACAAAGCGCGGCAGTCCCCGGAGACCGCCACCAACGCAGCTGGTGGGACCTTCCACGGCAGGAGCCGGGAAAGGACTTACAGAGGGGTATGTGTGACCCCGGCCTGAAGGCCACGCTAGGGCATATAGGGCTCCCCTCTCCACATTCGCCCTCCTTAAAAAAAAAAAAAAAAAAAAAAAAAAAAAATATATATATATATGAATCTATTTATTTTTCTGGCCTATTCCAGCAGTATGTCTGGAAAAGGTAAAGCGCACACATCCTTCTATGCCGCATGCGTTTCCTGTGGGGTTAGATTCACACGGGCGCAGACCAGTAAATTATGTGAAACCTGTGACACCGAACGCGCCCAGGAGCCCTCCCCCGCAGCAGAGCCCAGGGGTCCGGAACCCCCAGAGTGGGCGGTATCCCTCTCTCGGTCTATGGTATCATTAACAAAGGCAATTGAGACCCTTCAGGTCCCGGATAGGGGTAGAAATGACGGCTCGCCTGGTTGGGAGGGTTCTGCCTCCTCACATGAGCCGCCGGCCTGCAGGGGCCGCACTCTCTCTAGGCAGGCACATAGGAAGAGAACCCATACTGTGTCGCCAGGCCCCTCCGGTGCTTCAGCATCTGCGAGTGTGGCATCACACTCGCCGTCACCCCTTTCAGGGAGCGAGCAGAGCTCAGTAGAGGATGTGGAAGAATCCTTGGACCTGGACACCCCAGGGTGCCGGGAGACGGTGGACAGTCTCATTGAGGCTGTCAACCAGACTCTGGGTATTGATGATGAGGTCACCCTAACCGCAGGGCATAAGGTGTCTTTTAAAAAGGCCCGGAAGCCGCGGAGAGTGTTCAGCACTCATCCTGAGTTCGAGGATATAGTGCAGCGGCACCGGGAACGGCCAGACAAGCGTTTTTCAGGACAGAGGACGCTAGGATCAAGATATCCATTTGCGCCAGAGCTCTGTAAAAAATGGGCAGAGTCTCCGGCGGTGGATCCCCCGGTATCCTGCCTGGCCTCAAGATCCCTGTTATCAGTGCCTAGTGGTTCGGCCATCAAGGACCCCACGGATCGGCTCATAGAGGGATTAGCGCGCTCGGTGTACGAAGCATCAGGATCAGCGCTCTTCCCTTCCTTTGCGGCAACATGGGTAGCCAAAGCCATGATGTCCTGGTCGGACTCTTTAAATGAGATCCTGCAGGATAGAGAGTTGCCAGCAGAGGTGGCCGAGATAACAAGTCAGATCGCAATGGTGGGTGACTATCTAATTAATGCATCCTTGGATGCAGCAAACGCAATCGCCATTAGGAGAGCCTTGTGGTTAAGGCTGTGGCGGGCTGATTCGGTGTCTAAAAAATCCTTGACTTCCCTGCCCTTTCAGGGTAACCGACTATTTGGGGAAGAATTGGATAGACTCATTTCGGACGCAACAGGGGGTAAAAGTAGTTTTCTCCCACAACAGAAAACAAGGACGCCATTTCGTCAGCCTCAGGCGCGTTTTCGGGCATTTCGCGCCCCCGCGTGGACGGCAACGGCCAGTACCCCCGCTCCTGCGCGCTATAACCATGACAAAGAGCGTCAGGTCACCTACAGGACCAACCCGCTGGGTAGGATGCGAGGGCGTCCACCCAGATCAAGGGGGGCCAGGTCCCAGAGGCCCTCTACAAAATGACTCGAGAAGTGCGGTACCCGAGGACAGCAGGATTGGCGGTCGTCTGCGCCGGTTCTGTCACATATGGGCTGCGGTGGCACGCGACGCGACGCATGGGTGACGGAGCTGATATCTTCCGGGTACAAGATAGTTTATAAAACGTCCGCCAACACGATTTTTTCCCTACCGGCTTCCCAAGTCAAGGTCTCGGGCAGAGGCATTACGGGGGGGCCATCGAAGTGCTGCAGCACAAAGGGGTCATCGTTCCGGTGCCAAGGAGCGAAAGAACCCAAGGGTTTTATTCCAACCTGTTCGCAGTGCCCAAAAAGGATGGAGCGGTAAGGCCGGTTCTGGACCTAAAGCTACTAAACAGGTTCATCAGGGTCAGGCATGTTCGCATGGAGTCCCTCCGGTCGGTTATATCCTCCATGGAGAAGGGAGAATACCTGGCCTCAATCGATGTTCAGGATGCTTATTTACACATCCCTATTTTTCCCCCGCATCAGAGATTCCTACGGTTTGCGGTCGAAGGACGGCACTTCCAGTTTGTGGCTCTGCCTTTCGGTTTGGCCACGGCCCCCAGAATATTCACGAAGGTGATGGCGGTCGCCATGGCCACTCTTCATTCCCGGGGCATTGTGGTGTTGCCATACCTGGACGACCTTCTGTTAAAGGGCCCGTCCCGTCCAGCGTGCGAGGAGAGTGTCACCATCACACTGGATACCTTGTCTCGTCTAGGATGGATGATCAACAGGAAGAAATCATTCCTCACACCGGCCCAGAGGATTGTTTTCCTAGGGATGATATTCGATACCTCCCAGGGATTGGTAATTCTCCCTCAGGACAAGGCTCGGGCACTCCGACAGGGAGCTCGAAGACTTCAACAGCCAGGCCTCCATACTATCCGATTCGGGATGGGGGTCCTGGGCAGGATGGTGGCAGCGATGGAAGCAATCCCGTTTGCTCAGTTTCATCTCCGCCCCCTGCAGCATGCTCTTAGCGGCTTGGGACAGGAGCCCGTTCTCGATCACCCGTGCAGGTTGTCCTCTCAGGTCCGACAGACTCTTCAATGGTGGACACGCGATCGGTCGCTTCTGCAGGGAAAGCCCTTTCCTCCGGATCATTGGTTAGTGATCACGACCGATACGAGTCTCCGGTTGGGGGGCAATCTTCCGCCACCACACGGCACAGGGGCAGTGGTCGCCTCAGGAAGCTCGTCTCCCTATCAATCTGTTGGAGATTCGAGCAATACGGTTGGCCTTGCAGCAGTTCCAACACGTGCTAGCAGGATACCCGATTTGGATTCAGTCGGACAACGCCACGGCAGTGGCGTACGTGAATCACCAGGGGGGCACACGCAGCAGGGCAACCATGCGCGAGGTGGGACATGTGCTCCGCTGGGCCGAGAGGAGCCACTCGATCTCAGCGGTTCACATTCCAGGCGTCGAGAATTGGGCAGCGGATTTCCTAAGCCGCCAGGACATCACGGCCGGGGAGTGGTCACTACATCCCGAGGTGTTCCAGCAGATTTGCCAGCGCTGGGGAACACCAGACGTGGACTTGATGGCCTCCAGGAAGAACGCCAAAGTGGGCGTGTTTGTCGCCCGGTCTCAGGATCCGCAAGCAATCGCAGCGGACGCATTGGTGATACCCTGGAACCAATTTCGGCTCCCATACTTGTTCCCGCCGCTGCCACTTCTCCCCAGGGTTATCAGGAAGATCAAGACAGAGGGGGTTCCGGCAATTCTGCTGGCCCCGGATTGGCCCCGACGGGCATGGTACGCGGATCTGGTACAGCTCATCGCAGACGTACCATGGCGGCTACCGGAACGACCAGATTTACTGTCCCAGGGACCGATCTGCCACCCGAACTTAGGGGCCCTGCGTTTGACGGCGTGGCCATTGAATCTTGGGTGCTGACCCAGGCGAGGTAGTCGCGACAATGGTAAGGGCCCGAAAGCCAGCCTCGGCAAGGATCTATTATAACACTTGGAAGGTTTTCTTCCAGTGGTGTCGGGAACACGGGGTTCCGCCATTGTCCTTCTCTGTGCCCAACATACTGGCTTTCCTTCAGTCTGGCCTAGATGCAGGTTTGGCACCAAGTTCCCTTAGAAGACAGATATCGGCCCTGTCGGTCCTGTTTCAGCGAAAGATCGCTACCAATTTGCAGGTCAAAACGTTCCTGCAGGGGGTCGTTCATTTAGTACCCCCTTTCAGAGCACCATTGGAGGCTTGGGATCTTAATCTGGTCCTGTCTGTACTACAGGAGGCTCCGTTTGAGCCACTACAGGATGTTTCATTGGCATATCTATCCAGAAAGGTTGTGTTCCTGGTAGCCATAACATCCATTAGGCGAGTATCAGAGTTGGGAGCGTTATCTTGTAGAGCCCCTTTCCTGACCTTTTTTAAGGACAAGGTAGTCCTTAGGCCTCCGCCACCCTTTTTACCAAAGGTGGTGTCCTGGTTCCATATTAATGAGGACATTGTGCTGCCTTCTTTCTGTCCAGCGCCAGTTCACAGGGTGGAAAAGGCGCTCCACACATTGGATCTGGTAAGAGCTCTCAGGAGATACAGTGGGGCAAAAAAGTATTTAGTCAGTCAGCAATAGTGCAAGTTCCACCACTTAAAAAGATGAGAGGCGTCTGTAATTTACATCATAGGTAGACCTCAACTATGGGAGACAAACTGAGAAAAAAAAATCCAGAAAATCACATTGTCTGTTTTTTTTTTCATTTTATTTGCATATTATGGTGGAAAATAAGTATTTGGTCAGAAACAAGCAATCAAGATTTCTGGCTCTCACAGACCTGTAACTTCTTCTTTAAGAGTCTCCTCTTTCCTCCACTCATTACCTGTAGTAATGGCACCTGTTTAAACTTGTTATCAGTATAAAAAGACACCTGTGCACACCCTCAAACAGTCTGACTCCAAACTCCACTATGGTGAAGACCAAAGAGCTGTCAAAGGACACCAGAAACAAAATTGTAGCCCTGCAGCAGGCTGGGAAGACTGAATCTGCAATAGCCAACCAGCTTGGAGTGAAGAAATCAACTGTGGGAGCAATAATTAGAAAATGGAAGACATACAAGACCACTGATAATCTCCCTCGATCTGGTGCTCCACGCAAAATCCCACCCCGTGGGGTCAGAATGATCACAAGAACGGTGAGCAAAAATCCCAGAACCACGCGGGGGGACGTAGTGAATGAACTGCAGAGAGCTGGGACCAATGTAACAAGGCCTACCATAAGTAACACACTACGCCACCATGGACTCAGATCCTGCAGTGCCAGACGTGTCCCACTGCTTAAGCCTGTACATGTCCGGGCCCGTCTGAAGTTTGCTAGAGAGCATTTGGATGATCCAGAGGAGTTTTGGGAGAATGTCCTATGGTCTGATGAAACCAAACTGGAACTGTTTGGTAGAAACACAACTTGTCGTGTTTGGAGGAAAAAGAATACTGAGTTGCATCCATCAAACACCATACCTACTGTAAAGCGTGGTGGAAACATCATGCTTTTGGGCTGTTTCTCTGCAAAGGGGCCAGGACGACAGATCCGGGTACATGAAAGAATGAATGGGGCCATGTATCGTGAGATTTTGAGTGCAAACCTCCTTCCATCAGCAAGGGCATTGATGATGAAACGTGGCTGGGTCTTTCAACATGACAATGATCCAAAGCACACCGCCAGGGCAACGAAGGAGTGGCTTCGTAAGAAGCATTTCAAGGTCCTGGAGTGGCCTAGCCAGTCTCCAGATCTCAACCCTATAGGAAACCTTTGGAGGGAGTTGAAAGTCCGTGTTGCCAAGCGAAAAGCCAAAAACATCACTGCTCTAGAGGAGATCTGCATGGAGGAATGGGCCAACATACCAACAACAGTGTGGCAACCTTGTGAAGACTTACAGAAAACGTTTGACCTCTGTCATTGCCAACAAAGGATATATCACAAAGTATTGAGATGAAATTTTGTTTCTGACCAAATACTTATTTTCCACCATAATATGCAAATAAAAGGAAAAAAAAACAGACAATGTGATTTTCTGGATTTTTTTTTCAGTTTGTCTCCCATAGTTGAGGTCTACCTATGATGTAAATTACAGACGCCTCTCATCTTTTTAAGTGGTGGAACTTGCACTATTGCTGACTGACTAAATACTTTTTTGCCCCACTGTACGTGTCGAGGACAGCACCTTTCCGCCAGACGGATTCGTTGTTTGTGATCCCCGAAGGGCGCAGGAAGGGCCTCGCAGCCTCACGGTCAACCATAGCCAGATGGATTCGCCTAACCATTCAGGAGGCTTACCGTATTAGAGGCACGCCAGTTCCAGCTGGAGTAAGGGCGCACTCTACCCGGGCAGTGGGCGCCTCGTGGGCGCTTCGGCACCAGGCTTCGGCAGAACAGGTATGCAAGGCAGCAACCTGGGCCAGCCTGCACACTTTTTGTAAACATTACAGTGTGCATACTCAGGCTTCGTCAGATGCGAGCCTGGGCAGAAAAATTCTCCAAGCAGCAGTGGCACACCTTTAAACAGGAAAGCATGCGGCTTGGATCGGTGAGTGTTATCCCACCCAGGGACTGCTTTAGGACGTCCCACAGTCTCTGTGTCCCCCAATGAGACAAAGGAGAAACATGGATTTTTGTGAGTACTCACCGTAAAATCCTTTTCTCCGAGACGCTCATTGGGGGACACAGCACCCACCCTGATAGCCGGTTGGCTCATACTTATTATTTAACATATTTTCTTGTTTAAGACAGGGTGATCCCTTTTTCAGACATATGATTTATTCCATTAAGGCTAATTTTTGTATGTCCTCCTACTACTTTTGCACTAAACTGGTTTCCGCCCGCTATAGGGGCGAGGGTGTATGCGGTGGAGGAGGAGCTAACTTGTTTTTTGTATGCCTAGTGTCAGCCTCCAGACGGCAGTAGCACACACCCACAGTCTGTGTCCCCCAATGAGCGTCTCGGAGAAAAGGATTTTACGGTGAGTACTCACAAAAATCCATGTTTTTTTTTTATCAAACTTTATGTGGACTTTCATACAGTTAGGTCCATATATATTTGGACAGAGACAATATTTTTCTAATTTTGGTTCTAGACATTACCACAATGAATTTTAAACAAAACAATTCAGATGCAGTTGAAGTTCAGACTTTCAGCTTTCATTTGATACATTAACACTGGATGAAGGGTTTAGGAGTTTCAGCTCCTTAACATGTGCCGCTCTGTTTTTAAAGGGGCCAAAAGTAATTGAACAATTGACTCCAAGACTATTTCATGAACAGGTGTGGGCAATCCCTTCGTTATGTCATTCTCAATTAAGCAGATAAAAGGCCTGGAGGTGATTTGAGGTGTGGTGCTTGCATTTGGAAGGTTTTGCTTTGAAGGAAACATGCGGTCAAAGGAGCTCTCCATGCAGGTGAAACAAGCCATCCTTAAGCTGCAAAAACAGAAAAAAAACGATCCGAGAAATTGCTACGACATTAGGAGTGGCAAAATCTAGAGTTTGGTACATCCTGAGAAAGAAAGCACTGGTGAACTCATCAGTGCAAAAGGACCTGGGCGCCCACGGAAGACAACAGTGGTGGATGATCGCAGAATAATCTCCATGGTGAAGAGAAACCCCTTCACAACAGCCAACCAAGTGACCAACACTCTCCAGGAGGTAGGCGTATCAATATCCAAATCTACCATAAAGAGAAGACTGCATGAAAGTAAATACAGAGGGTTCACTGCACGGTGCAAGCCACTTGTAAGCATCAAGAATCAAAAGGCTAGACTGGACTTTGTTCTTCCAGAACTGTGCTGGCTTTTTTTAGATTTTTTTTTTTTAACATTCTTTGGACAGATGAAACCAAGATCAACCTCTACCAGAATGATGGAAAGAGAAAAGTATGGCAAAGGCGTGGTACAGCTCATGATCCAAAGCATACCACATCATCTGTAAGACACGGCGGAGGCAGTGTGATGGCTTGGGCATGCATGGCTGCCAGTGGCACTGGGTCACTAGTGTTTATTGATGATGTGACACAGGACAGAAGCAGCCGAATGAATTCTGAGCTATTCAGAGCCATACTGTGTGCTCAGATCCAGCCAAATGCAGCCAAACTGATTGGTCGTCGTTTCATACCAAAGATGGACAATGACCCAAAACATAAAGCCAAAGCAAGCCAGGAGTTTATTAAAGCAAAGAAGTGGGATATTCTTGAATGGCCAAGTCAGTCACCTGATCTCAACGCAACTGAGCATGCATTTCACTTGTTAAAGACTAAACTTCAGACAGGCCCACAAACAACAGCAACTGAAAACCACCGCAGTGAAGGCCTGGCAGAGCCTCAAAAAGGAGGAAACACAGCGTCTGGTGATGTCCATGAGTTCAAGACTTCAGGCAGTCATTGCCAACAAAGGGTTTTCAACCAAGTACTAGAAATGAACATTTTATTTACAATTGTTTAATTCTGTCCCATTACTTTTGGTCCCTTTAAAAACAGAGTGGCACATGTTAAGGAGCTGAAACTCCTAAACCCTTCATCCAATTTGAATGTGGATACCCTCAAATGAAAGCTGAAAGTCTGAACTTCAACTGCATCTGAATTGTTTGTTTTTTTTAAATTCATTGTGGTAATGTCTAGAACCAAAATAAGAAAAATGTCTGTCCAAATATATATGGACCTAACTGTATGTCTGGCACTGAGAAGAGGCTTCCGTTGGGCTACTCTGCCATAAAGGCCCGACTGGTGGAGGGCTGCAGTGATAGTTGACTTTGTGGAACTTTCTCCCATCTCCCTACTGCATCTGTGGAGCTCAGCCACAGTGATCTTGGTGTTCTTCTTTACCTCTCTCACCAAGGCTCTTCTCCCACGATTGCTCAGTTTGGCCGGACGGCCAGGTCTAGGAAGACTTCTGGTGGTCCCAAACTTCTTCCATTTAAGGATTATGGAGGCCACTGTGCTCTTAAGGTACTGTCACACTAAGCGATATCGCTAGCAATATCGCTATAACTTGTGACGTTATAGCGATATGTCTGATTCTTACGACCCGCTCCCCCGCTGGTTATCGCTGATCGCGCAAGAATGTCCTGGACTGTTTCTCGTCGTCTGCTTCCTGCGGCGCTTCCTGTGGAGAGACGAGCGTGGAGCCGGGCGGGAGGACTCAGGATCGCCAAGTGTGACAGGTAAGTAGCGACCCCCGTCCCCAGCGATGTCGCTGGTGACATCTGCCTGTGTGGCAGCTCGCTAGCGACCACTTAGAGATGCACCAGCGATCCTGACCGCGTCATATCGCTGGTCGGGATCGCTGGTACATCGCTAAGTGTGACAGTACCTTTAGAAACCTTGAGTACTGCAGAAATTCTTTTGTAACCTTGGCCAGATCTGTGCCTTGCCACACTTCTGTCTGAGTTCCTTGGCCGGTTCCTTTGACCTCTTGATTCTCATTTGGTCTGACATGCACTGTGAGCTGTGAGGTCTTATATAGACAGGTGTGCGCCTTTACAAATCAAGTCCTATCAGCTTAATTACACACAGCTGGACTCCAATGGAGTAGAACCATCTCAAGGAGGATCACAAGGAAATGGACAGCATGTGACTTACATATGAGTGTCTGAGCAAAGGGTCTGAATACTTATGACCATGTGATGTTTCAGTTTTTATTTTTTAATAAATTTGCAAAAAATGTCTACGTTTTGTTTTTTTTTCAGTCAAGATGGGGTGCATTTTACATTAATGAGAAAAAATGAACTTTTTTGAATTTACCAAATGGCTGCAGTGAAACAGTGAAAAATTTAAAGTGGTCTGAATACTTTCCATACCCACTGTTAGTACCTGATTTCTCATAAGTCTAGGTGCAGATGGATTAGATTTATAGAATATTCATAGACTTTCATTTTTACTTTTTTTTACTTTTTATTTTTTTAGTGTGTTGGGGAAGGACCATGGTCGTTCTGCAGAGATTGTGAATGAGGAAAAGATGAAGCGGGCACATTACCTCAGCCAGAAGGTGCCGGATAAGGTAACACCAGCTATTGTCCGCATTTATCAGCCATGTTATCTGTAATATTTTATATCCTCTTTGTAACCAAGAAGAAATCCCACAATGACCTGCAGCCCTTAATCCCATCGGTTCCCGTCTGTCTTTCCTGCAGGATCTCTATGCCACAGTCCTGGAGCAGCTGACTGCAGAGGACGTGCGGGTCCTAGTGGAGACTGAAGATGAACTCTCGCGCTGTGGGCATTTTGAGAGAGTTTTCCCTTCCGCCATCTCCTCGAGATATTTGCGCTTCTTCGAACAACAACGGTATTTCAATATTCTCACCAACCAGTGGGAGCAGAAATACTATGGCGGCAGAGAGAAAGGTAGGCTCCCTGGGTCCTTCCACATCCCGGCCGTTCAACCTCTTGTAAGCTACAGTAAATAGCAGTTGCGGCATCTATTTAGTTTCGCAAGGGACGGGGCTTCTTCTGTCAGTCCATTGGCGGCTTTGCAATACTGATTTGTTGCCCTGCCGGCATTCCACAAGAGCCCGTTAGACCCTGCAAGAACATAATAGACTGCATGTCTACCACAGCCATCAAACGGTCATCGTATATAGGGTCATAATCTATGAACCCAAGCTACAGGGCAGAGTCGGCCTCCAGGCTGCAGAACCGATCCAATTTGAAGGGATCCAGCAGCTCCTGATCCCTCCCAGCATCCAGTGATCACATGATTGTGAGGACGATGAGCTATTCCGAAGGCTTTATTGTAGAAAATAAATAGAAGTAGTGTCACCACATCTGTACTGCAGAAATCTATGGTGTTATCTCTACACTGGGGGGGTGTCATTTCTACACAGTTTACCCCTTTAATGACCGCCGACGCCTTTTAACGGCAGCAATTAAGGGACCTTATTCCGCAGTGCTGCTTTTTAACGGAACAGGGCTGTGTTTTGTTTTTTTTTTATTATTCGAATGTGTTCTCCATTATTATTCAAACAATAACACCGATTACCGTATATACACTCGCGTATAAGCCGAGACTTTCAGCCCATTTTTTTTTTAAGGCTGAAAGTGCCCTTCTCGGCTTATACTCGAGTCATTGTTCCAGGGGGCCGGCGGCTGTCACATCATACTCACCCCCTCCTGGCGAGGTCTCTGCACTTCCCTGCTTCTCCGATGGTCTCTGGTGCCAGCAGCTGCTTCTTGTGTTCAGCGGTCATGTGGTACCGCTCACTAAAGTAATGAATATGCATGTGACTCCACTCCCATAGGCGTGGAGCGCATATTCATTACTTTAATGAGCGATACTACGTGACCGCTGAACACAGGAAGCTGCTGGCGCCAGAGACATCGGAGAAGCAGGGAAGTGAAGAGACCTCGCCAGGAGGGGGTGAGTATGACCAGGGGAGCTGTGCCGAGCCATGCATACAGCAGGGGGGAGGATGAAGGAGCCATGCATACAGCAGGGGGGAGGATGAAGGAGCCATGCATACAGCAGGGGGGAGGATGAAGGAGCCATGCATACAGCAGGGGGGAGGATGAAGGAGCCATGCATACAGCAGGGGGGAGGATGAAGGAGCCATGCATACAGCAGGGGGGAGGATGAAGGAGCCATGCATACAGCAGGGGGGAGGATGAAGGAGCCATGCATACAGCAGGGGGGAGGATGAAGGAGCCATGCATACAGCAGGGGGGAGGATGAAGGAGCCATGCATACAGCAGGGGGGAGGATGAAGGAGCCATGCATACAGCAGGGGGGAGGATGAAGGAGCCATGCATACAGCAGGGGGGAGGATGAAGGAGCCATGCATACAGCAGGGGGGAGGATGAAGGAGCCATGCATACAGCAGGGGGGAGGATGAAGGAGCCATGCATACAGCAGGGGGGAGGATGAAGGAGCTATGCATACAGCAGGGCGAGCCACACATACCAGGACAGGGATGAGGGTACAATGCATACCCGACTTATACTCAAGTCAATAAGCGTTACCCAGTTTTCCGTGGCAAAATTAGGAGCCTCGGCTTATACTCGAGGTATATACGGTGCGTTAAAAAAAAAAAAAAAAAATTATTTTTATTTACTTCCTTACTCTTGATCACTGTGATAGACCTTATCACAGCGATCAAAAACCCAATATTTGTCATTTGCTTAATCAGATTAAAAAAATTTATTCTAGAATTTTTCTTTCTTTGCCTTCAGCTAGGGTTAGGCTTGGGGTTTAAGGCTTCTTCAAAAGTAAAAAAAAAAAAAGGTAAAAAAACAAAAGTATATATGCTACTGTGTGTTAGGTTTACTAGTGTTAGATTAGGTTAGTCTGTTTTTTTTGGTTAGGCATTCATATAAAATAAATGATGGCTGCGGAGCGTTCTCCGTGGACCAGGCGTTCACCACGCTTTTCTTCGGCATTTCCAGGACTGACACAGAATATGCTTCTTACCCCCTTTGAATGTTTTCAAATTTTTGTTACCCTAGAAGTCTTACAATTAATTGCCCACCAAACCACTTTATATGCCTGACAATATATTTCCCAAAAACCCACATACCGTATATACTCATGTGTAAGCTGAGTTTTTCAGCACATTTTATTTTGTGCTGAAAACGCCCCCTCGGCTTATACATGGAGTCATTGTCCCAGAAAGCCGTCGGGCGAGGGGGAGCGGCAGGAGACGGCGCCTGTGGCTAAAGCCTGTGCTGCTAAAGAGTGAGAGATGAATATTCACTTCTCTTTTAGCGCACAAGCTCTTTCAGTCAAACTTGTGCTCCAAATTTCAAGTATTGCTCCTCCGCACCGAGCCCGTCTGTCTCCAATCAGAACTTTTTGAATACATGTGGAGTATCGACGCACTCGTAAGAATCTGCGGGGTCCACTGTTTGGTGTTAACCTTTTGCAAAAGTGAAAAAGTTAGAGCTTTATATTTTTACCCTTCGCCACGACAGCACCCACTGGAGGTATCGGATCCGCCCCATTTGGAACAGGAAACCCTACAGGAAAGATAAAAGGGGGCGGGTCCGCCTTTCCTCCTCAGTTTTGGTTTCCTGTTCCAAACGGAGCCACGATATCCTTCAGGAAAGAATACCTGGGCCAGGCATGCAGCCTGTGCAGTCTCCTTGGGAACGGCAGGGGCTGCGGTCCGGAGGCAGCGTCGGGGGAGATTCCGTTAGACGGCTCCCCCCTCGTCTGGTGAGCGAGGGGTGATGACTGGGTCCGGGGATGGCCGCCCCGTCTCACCCAGGAGAGCGCCGGCAGGCACCGGGACGCACCGCTTCTGGGAGCGGTAAGAGAGCCAGTGGCGCAGAAGAAAAAAAAAAAAAAAAAAAAGATGGAAGTCTCTTTTTAAATGGAAGCGCCAGCGGTGGTGGCGGTGCATAAAGAGGGAGACCGCATGGAGAGCGGGGGCCGCGCATTAAAGCGGTGCGGTAGCCGGCCGGCGCACAGTCTCCTGCCCCCCCGGAAGTAATGGTTGAACTTCCGGGGCGGGATGGCTGAGAGAGCGTCGGGCATGCGCGCGGTGATCCCAGGGAGGAGGAGCAACTTCCGGGGGGACGGCAGAGAAGAAAAAAAAAGAGGAGCAGATTATTTAAACAGCGGCGCAGCTGAGCGGCGATGCAGCAATGTCGTCCCCAACGGAAGCACACGCTCCAGCGAGGGATTCTGCAGGAGGTAGCTCCACCAGGGACCGCAACACCGGCCGCAGGAATGAAGCAGGAGAATCAAGGCCTAGGACGTCTCGGCCATCTGATCCGGTAATTTAAGGCTTCACTGGGTGAGTGTGCAAAGTATATACTGTCTACTAAGCTGACCTCTCCTAACCCCCCCCCCCACCTTGGTGTCCCCTTCTAGACCAAGAAAAAGGATAAATCCAAGCATAAAGAATGTGCGCTATGCTCTGAACCTCTCCCTGACTCCTACCCTAAGAAGCTCTGTAAACAGTGCACCAAAGAGACAAAGCAAGGGGCCGCATTGTCGACAAAGGACATTAGAGCTATAATCAGGGAGGAGATACAGGCTATTAACCGCGCCAAAACTCCCTCAGAGACTGGCAGCAAAAAGCAGTTAACCCTCAGCTCAGAGTCAGAGGAAGAAGGGGGGTTAATCTGACTCCTCACTAACATCCTCGTCATCATCAGACATGGAGGGACAGTCATGTTTCCCCCTAGATAGTGTGGACAACCTAGTCAAGTCGGTGAGAAGCACTATGGGGTGTGAGGAACCAAGGGGTGCCCAAGCCGCACAAGACATAATGTTTGCGGGATTGGCGGAAAAGAAAAGGAGAGCATTCCCGGTAATACCGGCAATTAAGGCCCTAATAAAGAGGGAATGGGAAAAAAATGACCAAAGAAGTTTTCTCCCATCAGCCTCAAAAAGAAAGTATCCTTTTAGCGATGAGGAGCTATTAAAATGGACCAAAGTGCCAAAAGTGGATGCCGTTATATCCTCTACTTCGAGACAATCGGCTATTCCAGTAGAGGACGCAGGCTTGTTGGCAGACCCGTTAGACCACAAGGCGGAATCATCATTGAAGAGGTCTTGGGAGTCTACCACGGGTATATTTAAGCCAGCGGTAGCCAGCACATGCACCACTAGATCTATGCTCGTGTGGTTGGACCAGCTGGATCAACAAATCGAGCAAAAGGTGTCCAGAGAAAAATTAAGAGCCGCTATCCCATTGATAAGAGGGGCAGCTGCCTTTATGGCTGATGCGTCAGCAGACACTCTACGGCTGGCAGCAAGATCAGCAGCTCTAGTGAACAACGCCAGAAGGGCGTTGTGGATGAAGAGCTGGAAGGGGGACGCGCAATCAAAGGCTAAGATCTGTGCAACCCCGTGTGAGGGTGAGTTTCTCTTCGGGAAAGCCCTAGACGAGATACTCGCCAAAGCAAAGGAGAGGAAGAAGGCGTTCCCTGACTCTTCTATCCCTTACTATAGGAGAACCTTTAAGAGGCGACCGTTTGGAAGAAGGAGGCAAACGGAAACACCAAATACATGGGCCGCTACAAAAGAAGAGAAACAAAAGGGTACCATGTTCAGGGGTCCAACGTTCCGAAGGGAAAATAGAAATTAAAGAATCAGACCCACCTATAGGGGGTAGATTACGGTTCTTTTATCCAAAATGGGAACAAATATCCTCAAACCCATGGATCTTGAGTATTATTAAAGAAGGAATGAAAATAGAATTCCTTCAAAATCCTTATGATTTCTTTGTCCTAACCCGCCTTAACTCTATGGCCCAACAAAAGGCCCTCGAAGAAGAGATTCGGAGCCTACTATGCAAAGGGGTTTTAGTAGAGGTCCCAGAGGGACAGGAAGGTAGAGGCTTCTACTCTCCCTTATTTTTAATTTCCAAACCAGATGGTACATTTAGAACAATTATTAATTTAAGGAAGCTTAATACGTTTATTAAAAATTATAAGTTTAAGATGGAATCAATCAGATCCACCATAAAGCTTCTCTTTCCAAATTGTGTGATGGCGGGGATTGACTTAAAAGATGCTTACTATCATCTTCCTATCCATAATAGATACCAAAAATATCTAAGGGTCGCAGTGGTATTCGATGGCAAGGTCCGTCATTTTCAATACACAGCCATGCCTTTCGGCCTCTCAACAGCACCAAGAATCTTCACCAAGGTGATGGCAGAGGTGATGGCCTATGTTCGTCAAAAAGATACTTTAATCGTACCTTACTTAGACGACTTCCTAATAATCGGGAACTCAGATACCCAATGTACCGAAAGAGTGGCTGATGCAATCTCGTCTTTGCAGGACCTAGGCTGGATCATCAATATACAGAAGTCCAGGCTCGTTCCGCAATCCCTCCAGATGTTTTTGGGGTTCCAATTGAACTCCATAACCCAGAAATGTCTACTTCCGCAGGTAAAGATTGCACTAACAAAAGAGAAAGTAGAGGCAGCCATAGATAGACCACGCATGTCTCTGAGAGGGGCAATGTCGCTATTGGGGTCGCTAGATTCCTGTGCCCCTGCAGTCCGGTGGGCCCATTATCATGTCCGCACACTCCAGCATCAGATCCTCCAGGAGGAGAGGCGACATCGTGGTCACCTCGAGAGCAAGATAACTCTAACGCAGGAGGTCTTGACTTCTCTGGAATGGTGGTTAGATGATGACCATCTATCCTCGGGAGTCCCATGGGTCATAGTACCATCTAGTATCCTAACCACCGACGCTAGCCCCCAAGGCTGGGGAGCCCATATGGGGAATAGCTTTTCTCAAGGAAGATGGAATAGAGAGGAAAGAGAATACTCGTCTAATTTAAAAGAACTGACAGCAGTATACTATGCTCTACATTATTTCCTTCCACAGCTCCAACAGAAACATGTCAGGATCCTGTCGGACAACACCACCACAGTGGCCTACATAAACAGACAAGGAGGTACTCGATCGGAGACTCTGATGTCTTCTGTGGCAAGAATCTTAGACTTAGCCGAAAGCAATTTGTTGTCCCTCTCAGCTCTTCATATCAGAGGAGAGGACAATCAAGAAGCAGATTTCTTAAGCCGACACACACTTCGGCAAGGGGAGTGGTGCCTCAATCACCAAATCTTCCAGAACATAGTGGCTCTATGGGGACATCCTCAAGTGGACCTCTTTGCCACAAGGGAAAACAGACAAACAAAGACCTTTGCTTCCCTGTCTCCAGCAGATCACCCAGACATACTGGATGCCCTCCAGGCCCCATGGAGATTCAAGCTGGCATACACCTTCCCTCCATTGATTCTCCTGCCACAAGTGATTCAGAAAATCAGTGAGGAAAAGGCGAGAGTAATCCTGATAGCACCTTTCTGGCCCAAGAGACCGTGGTTCTCGTGGCTACGAATTATGTCAGTGACAAATCCTTGGGTTCTCCCCTCAAACCCCAACCTACTCTCCCAAGGCCCTTTCTTCCACCCTCAAGTGGACAACTTACACTTGACGGCGTGGAACTTGAAAGGCACCTATTAAGATCAAGAGGGTTTTCGCAATCATTAATTACTACACTCCTGCAGAGCAGGAAGCAGTCCACAACCCAAATTTATAAGAGAATATGGAAGAAATTCCTTCAGTTTCATACAGCATCTCATACAGCAGAAGTCCCGATAGTCCCTATCTTAGAGTTCCTACAAAAGGGAAAGGAATTGGGCTTGTCAGTAAACTCACTGAAAGTACAGGTGTCTGCGTTGGGGGCACTGTATGGCCATAATATAGCAGGGAATAAGTGGATATCACGATTCATTACGGCATGTGAAAGAATAACTCCGGTTCACATACCCACAATCCCTACATGGGACTTAAACTTGGTGTTAGACGCCCTTACAGAAGAACCTTTTGAACCGATAGATACGATATCCCTTAAATATTTATCATTTAAGACGGCCCTCTTGGTAGCACTGACATCCGCTAGAGAGTGGGTGATATCCAGGCCCTGTCCATAGATCCATGCTTTTTGAAGGTATATCTGGATAAATTAATATTGAAGCCAGACCCCTCATACCTGCCTAAGGTATCAACAAGATACCATAGGTCTCAGGAGATACTCCTCCCAACCTTCTTTGAAGATCCCTCCACTCCGGAAGAGCAGAAATTCCACACTTTGGACGTCAGAAGAACTGTCCTAAAGTATATTGAAAGGTCCGAGAGCTGGAGGCAGTGTAGGGCTCTCTTCATTTCTTTTCAGGGCCGTAAAAAAGGGTATGGAGTCACAAAGAGCACCATTTCCCGATGGATCAGGGATGCCATTCGTTTAGCCTACTCTGCAAAAAATGAAGAACCTCCGGGAAACATCAGAGCACATTCCACCAGAGCAATGGCGGCTTCCTGGGCAGAGAGGGGAGACGTTCCAATTGAAACCATATGTAAGGCGGCAATTTGGTCATCCCATTCTACCTTCTATAGACACTGTAGACTTGATCTTTCGTCTACCTCTGACCTAAGCTTTGGCAGGACTGTCCTTGGCACGGTGGTCCCACCCAGGTGATGGTCTCTGGAATCTCTCCAGTGGGTGCTGTCGTGGTGAAGGGTAAAAAGCAAGATTGCTTACCGGTAATGCTCTTTTAATGGGTCCACGACAGCACCCGCTCACTTCCCTCCCTGCTACAAATATCAATATTAAAAGTATATCTGCTAAAGTTGGATAAGTAAAGTTATAAGTACAAGACATTGCCTAATCCTTGGCGGTCCTCCTGGTACTCTGAAATGCAAAACTGAGGAGGAAAGGCGGACCGCCCCCTTTTCTCTTTCCTGTAGGATTTCCTGTTCCAAATGGGGCGGATCCGATACCTCCAGTGGGTGCTGTCGTGGACTCATTAAAAGAGCATTACCGGTAAGTAATCCGGCTTTTCTCGTTCGCCTTATTGGGGGACACAGAGACCATGGGTGTAAGCTGCTGCCACTAGGAGGCTGACACTATGCACAAAAAATGGGTCTAATGAAAGACCCGTGTCCACCTCCTACTGACACTAAGCTAAACTGAGGAAATTCCTGCCGGTCAGTGGGGAGTACACTGCGGAGGAGGAGCTAACTTTTTTTGTGCATAGTATCAGCCTCCTAGTGGCAGCAGCGTACACCCATGGTCTCTGTGTCCCCCAATGAAGGCTCCGAGAAACAGATTTTACGGTAAGCAACCCAAAAATCCTGTTTTTTTTTCATTCCTCTTTGCATTAATTCCTGTGTAGCACCTGAAGGGTTAAAAAAAAAAATCCTGACCAGTTTTTGAAGTATTTGAGGGGAACAGTTTTCAAAATGTTGTCACCTTTGGGGAGTTTATAATATATTCCCCCCTCCCCCAGTTCACTTTAAATCTGAATAGGCTCCTAAAGAAACAGATTTTGTAAACTTGTTATGAAAATGAGAAATTGCTGCAAAATTTTTAACCCTTTGTCCATCCTAACAAAAACATTATTTTAAGAAAAGATGCTGATGTAAAGTAGAGATGTGGGAAATGTTTGTCATTGTGTTGTCTTTGTTTGGTCTAACTGTCTTGTTTAAGAGCATCAAAATGTAAAGTTTGAAATTGTGAAATTTTCGATATTTTCAAATATCGACCAAAATTTACCACAGACATAAAGTACAATATGTCACGAAAAAACACTCTGAATCGGTTATTACCACAGAACGTGACACTGATCACATTTAAAACATTTGTCCTGATCAGGAAGGTGAAAATTGGCTCCGTCACTAAAGGGTTAATGAGTGTTTGTTTTTGTTTTTTTTTTCTTGATTAGGACAAGAACTGCTGAGGAGCCTGTGTCTGATGAACCATCACACCGGTTCTGCACCGCCGGTAAGGCAGAGTTCAGAAAGCTATGAAGTGGACCGGTCACATCTGAAACCTGTGGCTGTAGTTGGCTCCTTTGAGCCCTGATAACGGGAGTCATGTCTGCTTCATGTGTAGCTGCTCTGGTTTAGCTCTGGGGTTTGAGCCCTCATGCCGGGGGGTGATGTCCAGCTTCATGTGAGGCTGCTCTGGGGTTTGAGCCCTGATGACGGGGGTGATGTCCGGCTTCATGTGATGCTGCTTTGGTTTAGTTCTGGGGTTTGAGCCCTGATGCCGGGTGTGATGTCCGGCTTCATGTGACGCTGCTCAGGTTTATTCTGGGGTTTGAGCCCTGATGCTGGGGGGTGATGTCCGGCTTCATGCGAGGCTGCTCAGGTTTAGCTCTGGGGTTTGAGCCCTCATGCCGGGGGTGATGTCCGGCTTCATGTGAGGCTGCTCTGGGGTTTGAGCCCTGATGACGGGGGTGCTGTCCGGCTTCATGTGATGGATGCTGCTTTGGTTTAGTTCTTGCCGGGTGTGATGTCTGGCTTCATGTGACGCTGCTCAGGTTTATTCTGGGATTTGAGCCCTCATGCCGGGGGTGATGTCCGGCTTCATGTGAGGCTGCTCTGGGGTTTGAGCCCTGATGACGGGGGTGATGTCTGGCTTCATGTGACACTGCTCTGGTTTATCTCTGGGGTTTATATTTTGCATTGGCGAATTTTGCTGCTACAAATGTGTCACTACCATTATTCTCACAAGCTGCTGTTTTATTTCAGAGGTCACCGCAGAAATCCAGTCCCAGTGCGACAAGTCTCAATGGCTGCAGCAAAAGGGAAGCCACAAACCCCAGGTCAGTGTGTGCAGACGCTAATGTTAGTAATGATGCCCTCACGTGCCGATCACGTCTTCCAGCCGCACTACTGTAGGAGTTTACATTAAAGCTAATTGTATATGGGGGAGAATATTTAAAGTGCAAAGTTATGAAATCTGATACATAATCCCATCTACTTTGCTGGTGATTTGTTATTTGGAGTCTTTGTAGAAAACATTTAGATGGCCCCCCTCACATGGTTTACTGGATACTTCTTGTTAGCAGTGCCTCATACAGCATATTCAGAAGTCCTAAGTAAACAAGCCCTTAACCCCTTTCCCACATTGGGCGTACATTTACGGTGATGTTGGACTCCCCTTGATGAGGGCTCTGGCAGTAAGCCATCTTTTCTGGGACATGTCAGCTGTTTTAAACAGCTGACATGTGCCCGGAACAGCTGCGGGTGGAATCGCGATCCACCTGCAGCTATTAACCCGTTACATGCCGCTGTCAAACTTTGACAACGGCATTTAACAAGCGCTTCCAGCAATCACGCCGGAAATCCACCCACCGGTGACCCACATCACGTGATCGCGGGTCACCGGTGGGTTGGCATAACAACCAGAGGTCTCTTGGAGACCTCTAAGGTTGTCAATGCCGGCTTGCTGCAAGCGCCACCCAGTGGTCAATGCTCATAGCAAGTGAGTGATTCTCCTACATAGAGACGATCTGACCATCGCCTCTATGTAGCAGAGCAGATCGGGTTGTGGAAGCTTCTAGTTTCCCATGGGACTATTAAAGCATGCCAAAAGTGTTCATAAAAAAAGTTTTTAAAAATATAATTACACATGAAAAGTCAAATCACCCCCCTCTCGCCTTATTCAAAATAAAACAATAAAAAAAAAAATCAAACATACACATATTTGGTTTAGCCGCGTTCAGAATCCTCCGATCTATCGGGGTTTTTTTGGTGATCGCGACATTGCATTAGAATGCAATAACAGGCGATCAAAAGATCGTGTCTGCACCAAAATGGTATCATTAAAAACGTCAGCTCGGTGCGCAAAAAAAATAAGCCCTCACCCAACCCGAGATCACGAAAAATTGATTGAGACGCTACTGGTATCGGAAAATGGCACAATCTTTGTTTTTTTTTTAAAAAAAAATTAGAATTGTTTTTTTTTCACCACTTCAATAAAAAAGAACCTAGACATGTTTGTCTATGACCTCATAATGACCTAGAGAATCATAATGGCAGGGCAGTTTTAGCATTTATTAGTGAACCTAGTAAAAAAGCCAAACAAAAAACAAGTGTGGGATTGCACTTTTTTTGCAATTTCACTGCACTTGGAATTTGTTTCCCGTTTTCTAGTAAACGACATGGTAATACCAATGGTGTCGTTCAAAAGTACAACTCGTCCTGCAAAAAACAAACCCTCACATGCCCATATTGATGGAAAAATAAAGTTATGGCTCTGGGAAGAAGGGGAGCAAAAAACAAAAATACCTCTGGGGGTTAAAGGGGATTTCCAGCAAAGAAAACTCTTATATACTGGTTGAGGTCTGACCACTGGACATTTTTATTCCCTGCAGAAGAGCGAACACTCAACCTCCGCTCCATTCATTACCTATGGGGCTGCTGGAAATCGCAGAGCCCAGTGCTCAGCAGCCTTAAAGGCAATGGATGGAGCGGTGGTTGAGCGTGCGCTCTTCTGCATCACTCTACCAGGGATAAAAGTTATTCTGCTGATTGGTGAGAAACCTGAGGTCGGACCCCCACTGATCTAGAAGTTATCTTCACTGGACAATCCCTTTAAAATAAAGGGGGTTTTTTTGTAGTCTCCAAATGCTTGTATTTGTGTAAAAATAACAATATCCTCCGGGTCAGCTTCAACTCTCAGATACTGACCTTGTCTGTGTTTTGGCTGCAGTGGTGACATCTCAACTGCTGCAGCCAATCGCTAAGTTCACCGGCTCGTGCTATCTACATATCTATAATCGCTGAGCTCAGTGATCGGTTGCAGCGGTAATGTGCACTGTAGTCATGATGTCATTATTGCAACCAGAACACAGACTGGAGTGGTGGAAGAGAGCCTGCGCTGGACCTGGGAAAGGCGAGTACCATCTGTTTTTAGTTTACACGACTGCCTTTGTTTGGGGACGAGCTTTTTTAAAAGTGGAACTCTCCTTTATGCATGTACCCCACATACCTACATAGCGGCTCTTGCTTCCTAAATAAGGGGGGCCTTATCTGGGCAAGTCTTGCCTACACTTGTCGAGGATAAAACCTCTAAAGCAATTTTGTCCGAATCCTCAAAATGCATCAGACGTCTCTGCAGTTATTTTCTCTGGCCTGGAAAGTAAAGGACCCCGGGGCAACTCGTCATTAAACCTGCCGAGTGCTGCTGTGTTGTGTAAAAGTAACATTTATATAGTAAAAGTTATATAATTCGATTTCTCTCAGCAGATTGCCTCTTTGTCCAGAGGAACAACTGAATCCATTCAAGACGCCCCCTCTCCATCAGAGTCCTGTGATCCCTCCGCAGCAGGAGCGCAGCACCGACCCCATCCGCTTTCACATTCTGTCCAGTGCGCCGGAGTCTGCCTTGGTCATGTGATGAACGCCGCCACCTCCTGCTCAAAATCTACCTCAACAACTGACGTGGGCACTGACCAATATATCTGTGACACTGGGTGTAGGGTCGGGAGACCTCGCGCGGTCATCACTGAGCTTCCAGAAGTAAATGCAATACCCCAAGGAGCAATCCAAGATGCATCTATTTTTCTAAAGCGTTAAGTGCCTGGGATGAAAGTGTCCGATGGGAGTTGTGCTGCTTTTTAATGTTGAGCAGTGGGTTACTTGCCATGTTTTGGGTTATAGGAACCAACCGGTCCTGGAATCGTCCTATTCCTCGCACATCAGAGACCTTGGGTCCGTGCACATCCCGGTCCAGGATTTCAGGATGACGCCTGCTGTCGTTTCTGCTGTTTGTGGTTGAGTTTAGATTTTGCCAAAATTATATATTGTTAATAAATAATGGTGGAAAACTCCTGCGAGAGCTGACACGTCTTACTCCGGCCGAGCTCCTTGAGCAGCGCTGTAAGCTCTTTGGACCAGTCGTTAAATGCTGCAGTTATGGGGGTCCTCTGACGTCCTGGGCTGAGGCTCATGGCATCCAAGAGGGAGTTTATAGGCAATCGGTGATCATTGCAGGAAAGGTCACAAATAGAAATGAAAAGTTGCATTAAATGCATTAATATTTCACGATTCATTTTGATTATGTAATACCAGTATCAAATCTACCACTTCAGGGGTGAAGCTGTGTCCTCCGTGTGAATTCCCAATCTCTGGACTGCAACGTTGAGCCACGCGGCTGGGGGCCACTGGTTGGAGACCACTGATGAGTGATCACACGACCGCAGCTTATAGTCTCCAGTAGTGGGTTAGTGACCCGGCATCCTTTCATCATGAATGCCTATTCACACAGTTACACCTCATCAGCTGATGGCCCCCCGCCCGTCCCTCCATGCTACCGTTCTGCTCAGTAAGTGGCTTTTTTTGAAGCCGTTCTTCAGGCGGCGGCTCAGGTTCAGTAGCGGGTCTACAGCTGACAATATTTAGCAAGTACAAAAATAAGACGGAGCAGTGACACCCCTCCCCCCTCTCTCCCGCACAGCTGGGGTGTCATATTGAGAGACCCCAGGACGCCAAGTCCTCCCAGGGAAAGCTGCAGCTGTCACAGCGCAGGGGACAGAGTATCCCGGCATGTACCACATAGGGAAGCGGTCGCTGCTGGGGCAGAGACCCTCAATATGCCGTAAGGATCATTGCTTCCAAATTGTGCACTCATCTGCAGTTGTTTTTGTGCAAACATTAAAAAAAAAAAAAAATCGTCATGTTTTACTTATGGATCCATTGCATTGGGTGAAATCTGCAGAGAAAATCCTCAGGAATGAGCGCCCTGCAGATCTAAGAATCTGTGCTGCACCCACCGATACATTCTGCAATCTATGATAGCTGTGCAGGGCCGACCCCCGAGGCTTCCGCCGCAGATTTGACGATATGCTTAGGATGCCGCATATGGGGGGGGGGGGGGGGGTGTCAGCAGTGGTCCCACCTCTGGAATTCTCACCAATCCTGAGAATGGAGGAGCAGCGAACTTGACTTTCCTCTGTAAAATGCCCCCGCTCTGCGTTCTATCACTGACATGACGACGCTTTGCGGATGCTGCACGTTGGGCAGGACGTAAATTGATTTAAGCTTGTCTACACCCACTGGCTCAGAGACAACTGAAAATTAGAGAGAGAGCATGGAAAGGGAAAAATTAGTGAAAATGCAGAATGTCAGTACTATAATAGGCAGAAATAAGGTTAATTGTCTTGTACCCACAACTTATTCTGAACAGTCATCTGAAATGACAGGTACACATTTAGGGTTTGCCTCCTTCACACAACGCTCTCTGCTATGATGCATAACATGGTGCTGAACAGAACAGTATCTGAAGTTATGGGGCCACACGATGTAGGGCTTAGAGCCACAGGTGGCCCCTGAAGCAGCAGTAATGGGACACTGCTCCTAGTGAATAGCAGCCCCGTACATCATCTGGTGCCAGTTACTTCAGTGACAGGTGCCCTTCACTATCCTGCCATGCCGACCTCGCGTGTAATAAATGTCATTAGTCAGCAAGCACCCAGATGACAAACTGGCGCAGGTGGTTGTCATTGTCTCTGCACTACCTGTCAGTCATGGCACATTCCTACATTCTGACTCTTAGGCCCTCTTTCCAGGACTGACCCCCCTAACAGCACCATGGAGGACGTCCTCCTCCTCCTTACAGGGACAGGAAAGCACACGAGAGGTTAAAAGGCCCCGTCCCACCCCTTTCCCTCAGTGTCTTTCCTGTCCCTGCACGGAGGGACATACGAGAGGAGCAGGATTACCTGAGGGCGCAGGGGGATCGGGCGGCCGGTCCAATCCTTCCCCCTGTCAGGATGCCCAGGGCCGACACTTCCCGGTGGGGAGTCCCTCTGCCCCAAAGCCAGGAGCAGGACGTCGCTCCTGGAGGAAGCCGCTCCTCCCGGTGGGAGGCTCTCGGCTCTAGGCTGCGCGGCAGTCGCCCGGGTCCCCGCAGGCAGCGAGCGATGCCGGCGCGACATAGAGACCACGCGGTGGTTGCGGCTGGAAGCGCTTGCCCCGCACGCAGCCGGTGGTGAGAGATCCCGGGGCAGCTGGAGCCAGGTCCCCGCAATGGGCGCCGGCATTGCAAGATGCTCAGTGGGCGGGGCTTCAGAACAGGAAGCGGAAGTGGCCAGCGCACGGCGATGACGTCACGCGCCGATTTGAAAACAGCGCGCCAGCAGCTCGCCGCATCAGCAGCTCTCACCGCACGCCAGCAGCTCACCGCAGACCAGGAGATCACCGCACACTAGCAGCTCACCGCAGGCAACAGCTGCTTCACTGGTATGGACCCAGAGGCACCAGCCGACAGAGGGGTAAGTGTGCCTGGCGCAATCCAACCCCCACACGGCCTTCTCCGCAGCCCAGGACAACTGACCCGACTATCCCTGTTCTGTATCGTACAGGAGAAGGGTACCCCAGCCCCCCCGACAGAGGTTAAGGACTCGGTAAAGGCCACATCTAAGTCTGTCAGATGCCCGGTTTGCAGGGTAAAGCTGTCAGACAACTATACCAAGACTCTCTGTGGACCCTGCACGTCAAGGGTCGTAAGAGACGAGCAGCCGTCCCTCCTGGCCGAGATGCGATCCTTGATTCGGGAGGAAGTACAGGCCTCCAGATCCAGTCTCTCACGGCAGCAGTCCCCTAGTCCGGGGCCAAGCCGGAAGCGGCCGAGGTGGGAGATGGAGCTAGCCTCGGAGACGAGTTCGCCTGAAGGGTCAGACCCCTGGGACTCGGATCCCGAGGAGGGGGAGATCCCGACTGACAGGAGGGACCAAGGCAGGAAATACCTGTTTAGGTTAGAGGACACCGAGGACTTGGTGCAGGCGGTAAGGAACACCATGCAGATAGAGGATGTTCCAAAACCGCAGTCCCGACAGGACCTGATGTTTGGGGGACTGGTCGCTCGGAAACAAACTGTGTTCCCTGTAAGCGAACACATTAAGACAATGGTCCTAGAAGAATGGAGAGAGGCAGAACGGCGACTTGTACTGTCTCGGGACTTTAAGAGCTGACTGCCCTTTGACCCAGAGGAAACACGATTGTGGGAGGAAATTCCTAAAATCGATGTTCCTGTAGCTAGGGTGACCAAAAAAAACGCCATCCCCTTTGAGGACTCAAGTCTCAGAGACCCGATGGACCGGAAGGCGGATATTCTGTTAAAGAGAACATGGGAATCGGCAGCTGCCCTTACTAAGGTTAACATAGCAGCCACCTCAGTGGCCAGGTCCATGTTCCTATGGGTGGGGCAGTTGGAAGAGCATTTATCCAACAAGACCCCTAGATCTGAGATCCTAGCTTCCCTCCCTCTGATGAAATCAGCCACTGCGTTCCTTTCAGATATATCGGCTGAATCAGTAAGATTCGCAGCCAGAAACAGCTCCCTTTCCAACGCAGCTAGGCGAGCGGTTTGGCTGAAGTCTTGGTCTGGGGATAACGCTCCATCCCCTTTTCAGGCTCAAGGGTGTTCGGGCCAGCTCTAGATAGCATCCTAGAGCAGGTGTCTGACAAAAACAAGGGGTTTCCAGAAGAAAAACCAAAGCGTCCCCAGTCCTTTCGTAGAGGGTCCTTTTTCAGGAGACAGACCGATTTTAGGAGCCAGGGTAGATCCAACAGGGGCTCCTTTAGAAACACTCAGAACCAAGGGGGGAGAAGCAAGGCCCCTCTTTTTGCATCATCCTCCAGGTCCAGAAGGCAATGACGCCATAGGTGTCGGGGGAAGACTGCGACGATTCGCAGAAAGGTGGCGCCAGGTAACCCAGAACCGGTGGGTCCTCAGAACCATCACAGAAGGGTACAGCATAGAATGTTATTCCCCTCCCCCCGACAGATACATCGCCCCCACCGTAGTCCCGGAAGACTCTACCATGTGGGCAGACCTACAGGACCTGCTCCGGTCAGAGGTCATAGTGCCAGTTCCGCAGCAGGAGAGGGGAAAAGGTCATTACTCTTCCCTATTCTCCATTACAAAACCATCTGGCGAGGCCAGAGCAATTATAAACTTAAAACCCCTAAATGCTTGGGTGGTATACAAAAGGTTTCGAATGGAATCAATTCGCTCAGCGATTTCAAGTTATAGACAGGGATGCTGTCATGTGTACTCTGGACCTGAAGAGTGCATACTATCAGGTCCCCATCCATCCCGCATCTCAAAGCCTATTAAGATTCGCAATCAGTCTACCATCCCGGACCTTCCAGTTCCAGTGCCTTCCGTTCGGGCTGGCTTCGGCCCCCCCGAATATTTACAAAGCTGGTAGCGGAGGTGGTAGCCTACCTGAGAAAGCAGGGAGTCATTATAATACCGTATCTAGACGACTTTCTCCTAGTCGCAGGATCAGAAGAAAGGCTCATCCAGGACAGAAGCCGAACGATCAGAACACTGGAGTATCTCGGCTGGCTGATCAACGACCAGAAGTCAGACCTAAAACCAGAAAGCAGGAAGATCTTCCTGGGAGTCCTTCTGGATTCAAGAGACAGAATATCCCGGCTACCGAGAAAAAAGCAGCAGACAATTCAAGACAGAACCAAGGGACTACTGAGACACCGCTCCTCCATAAGAGGTGCAATGGAAGTTCTGGGTCTGATGACTGCTTGCATTCCATGCGTCAGATGGGCCCAGTCCCATTCGAGGCCCCTGCAAAAGGAAATCCTCGCAGAATGGAACAGGCGTCAGGATTCTCTCGACGGGCCCATATCCTTACCAGACACTGTAAGAAGATCCCTGCGGTGGTGGATACAGCCCCAGAACTTAAAGGTGGGCGTGCTATGGACAACCTCGCCGTACGTGGTAATTACCACAGACGCCAGTACGTGGGGATGGGGAGAATTTTTCAAGGAAGATGGCCGGTCAGCATCAGAAGAAGATCCTCCAACTTCAGGGAGCTCTATGCGGTCTGGGAAGCCCTGCGTCAGAACCGGTCGGTAGTGAGAAATCGACATGTCCGGATATTGTCCGACAACACAACGGCAGTCTCATTCCTGAAACACCAGGGAGGTCCGAGACATCGACCACTCCAGGCACTCGCAGGTCGAATATTCGCCTGGGCAGAAGAGGTGGTCCTCTCCATAACGGCAATCCACCTAGAGGGTTCTCAGAACGTAGTAGCAGACTATCTAGATGGCGGGTCAGCCCGACAGAGTGGGAGTTAAACGAAGAAATCTTCCATCAGCTTTGTCAGCTAAGGGGAACCCCCAGTATAGACCTGTTTGCAAACCGGAAGAACTCAAAGGTTGCCAGATTCTACTCCTTGAACCCAGCAGATCACCCGGACGGAGTAGATGCCCTGAGCCAGGCCTGGACGGAACCTCTCTTGTATGCATTCCCGCCACTGGCACTGATACCAGCGGTACTCAGGAAGATCTGCGAGGACCGCGCATCGGTGATATTAATAGTGCCATACTGGCCAAAGAGAAGCTGGTTTCCGCTGCTAGGAGCCATGGCAGTAGGAAACCCAGTCGAGCTACCCCTGAAGGGAGATGTTATCCACCAGGGGCCGATTCGCCATCCAGACCCAGCAAGGCTACGCCTCTCGGCATGGATCCTGAAAGGGACATCCTGAGAGCAAAGGGCTTATCTGAGCAGGTCATATCCACTCTACTGGCCAGCAGGAAACCGGTAACATCGGCAATCTACAGAAAAATATGGAAGAGATTCTGCCTGGAAGGTGGCAGGTCCGACCTCTCGGCAGGTACCCCTGACCTCCCTAGTGTCCTAGACTTTCTGCAGTCGGGATATAATAAGGGGCTTAAACCCAGCACGTTAAAGGTCCAGATCTCGGCTTTGAGCGCCTTCTTCGACTACCCTTTAGCCTCCCATCCTTGGGTGGTAAGATTCATAAAGGCCACACAGTGTCTTCGTCCAACAATTAGGCAGCTCACCCTGCCCTGGGACCTCGGCCTGGTACTCAGATCTTTATGTAGGGACCCCTACATGCCTAGTGATAGAATGTCCATTTCGACTCTCTCTCGAAAGACGGCTTTCCTCGTAGCCATCACCACGGCCAAAAGAATAGGGGAGGTCCAGGCCCTGTCCACCAAAGATCCATATCTCCAGATCAGAGACGATCATATAACCTTAAGATTAGATCCGGCTTTTATCGCCAAGGTAGCCTCTTACCAGAATATAAATCAGGAGATAGTGCTACCATCCTTCTACAGCAATCCCCGCAATGAGAAAGAACAGCGTCTCCACTCCCTAGACGTAAGACGGGCAGTTATAAGCTATCTAGAGGCCACCAGTGACTGGCGTATTGACTCAAACTTGTTCATCCTCTTCGGGGGTAAAAATAGGGGGAGAAAAGCCTTTAAGGCGTCCATCGCTAGATGGATCACATCAGTAATTTCAGACGCCTTCCAGTCGGAAGGCGCCAACCCACCAGATACCTTAAGGGCCCACTCTACTAGGGCAGTTTCAGCCTCCTGGCTGAGCGCGCAGGCGCCTCAGTCGAGCAGATTTGTAGAGCGGCAACCTGGGCCAGCCTGAATACATTTTGCAAGCACTACAAACTTGACGTGCTATCAGGCCAACATACCGCATTTGGGAGAAAAATTCTCCAGGCGGTGATCCCACCCTGAGGAGGTGCTTTGGTACTCTCCATGGTGCTGTCAGGGGGACGTCCTGGAAAATAGGTATTAGACCTACCGGTAATGATGTTTCCAGGAGTCCATCCTGACAGCACGGGTAGTTCCCTCCCTGTTATGTTATGTTTTGTTAAGTTATGTCATATGGTGCAATATGATGATACCATTAAAAGAGTTATAGCATTATCCACGCTGTGGTTCTTGTTAAGTCACTGAGGGAAAGGGGTGGGACGGGGCCTTTTAACCTCTCGTGTGCTTTCCTGTCCCTGTAAGGAGGAGGAGGACGTCCTCCATGGTGCTGTCAGGATGGACTCCTGGAAACATCATTACCGGTAGGTCTAATACCTATTTTCACACTTCAGTCATTTGGCGTCAGTCAAAATCCGCCCTTTTGAGGAAAAAAAACAGATTCGCCATTTTTTTTGGCGGAATCCGTTTTTTTTCCCCCATAGACTTGCATTAGCGAAAGATTGCGATGGATGGTCGTCCGTTCCATCCGAAATTTGACGGATCCGTCGGAATTTAGGCCTCCGCAGTCTGGAGTAGTCAGACTTTGTAACGTTTTTTGCGTTGAAGAGGCGGATCGCGGTGGATCTGTCGCGTCAGCCTTTTGCCATAATGGCCGCCTATGGGTGGCGGATCCATCACTGACGGAATCCAGTGACGGATTCCGTTCTTTTAAACTGAGCATGCCCGGAAAAATTTCCATTCATTTAATTTAACCCCAAAAGCCGTTCTGGCACAGAAAAATCTCTCCCTCTCCTGTTCATTGACTGGACATTCAGGAAACTGGCCAGAGCAGAAACACAGGGCAAGTATTCTACTACTGAACCAGGAGGATCAGGATGAAAACATTGGTAGAACAATCCTAGAGTACTGAAGGAGATAGCAGAAGAAAATTTTGAACCCCTCTCCATAATCTTTGAAAATTCTTGGAGAACAGGAGAAGTCCCAGAAGACTGGAGAAGAGCAAATGTTCCCGTCTTCAAAAAGGGGAAGAAGGTGGACCCAGGCAACAATAGGCCGGTGAGTCTGACTTCTATACCAGGAAAGATCTTTGAGCAAATTATTAAACAACATGTATGTCAGTACCTGGATAAGAATGAAGTGATTAAACAGAGTCAGCATGGGTTTGTAACTAATAAGTCATGTCAGACTAACTTAATTTCCTTCTATAACAGAATCACTGACTGGATGGATCAGGGAAATGCTGTAGATATAGTACATCTTGACCAGCAAAGCATTTGACAAAGTATCTCACACAATCCTTATTGAAAAAATGGCTAAGTATGGAATGGACAAGGCAACTGTTAGGTGGATTCATAACTGGCTTCGTGATCGGACCCAAAGAGTGGTCGTAAATGGCTGCACATCCAGTTGGAAGAATGTCTCAAGTGGGGTCCCACAGGGCTCTGTCCAGGGCCCTGTATTGTTCAACATCTTTATCAATGATTTAGATGAAGGAATTGAGGGTAAACTGATTAAATTTGCTGATGACACAAAGCTAGGAGGGATAGCTAATACTAGAGAAGAGAGAGAGAGGATTCAAAAAGATATAAATAAACTGGAGAAGTGGGCAGCAACTAACAGAATGGTATTTAACAGGGAGAAATGCAAAGTACTACATCTGGGCAATAAAAATGAAAAAAGCATATAGAGAATGGGAGGAATAGGGCTAAGTAACAGCACATGTGAAAAAGACTTGGGTATACTAATAGATCACAGACTGAATATGAGGCAACAGTGTGATGCAGCAGCAAAAAAGGCAAATGCAATTCTAGGATGTATTCACAGAAGCATACAGTCTAGATCACGTGAAGTCATTATTTCCCTCTACTCCTCTTTGGTCAGACCTCATCTGGAATACTGTGTCCACTTTTGGGCGCCACATTTAAAAAAAAAAAGACATCAACAAACTGGAGCAAGTTCAGAAAAGAGCGACCAGAATGGTGACCGGTCTGCAAACCCTGTCTTATGAGGAAAGGTTGCAGGATTTGGGAATGTTTAGTTTGCAAAAGAGAAGACTGAGAGGAGACTTAATAGCTGTCTACAAATATCTCAAGGGCTGTCACATTGTAGAAGGATCAACTTTATTCTCATTTGCACAAGGAAAGACTAGAAGCAATGGGATGAAACTGAATGGGAGGAGACACAGATTAGATATTAGAAAAAACTTTTTTTTTTTTTAATCAGATAAATTTTTATTAATGAAGACAATTATAACATGACATCAAGCTATTGTTCACATATAATCATATTTTTATGAACAAAATCCCCCCCTTCGAGACCCCCTCAGTGTCTTCCTCATTTCCCATCCGATATTCTTTCCCAAATCCATATACACTTGTATAGTATGAACATCATCTATAACATAATACATCCTCCCCACAAATCTAATTCCATTCTACCCATGGCTGCCATATCTTCTGAAATATGTCGAGTTTATTTCTCTTAGTATAAATACTTTTTTTCCAATAAAATTACGTGATCCGCTTGCGTGAGAAAGTCTCGTCTAGTCGGAGGCTCTTCTCTGATCCAGAACCGAGCGATCAATTTCCTTGCTAT
The DNA here is from genome assembly GCF_039654945.1 of Dendrobates tinctorius. Lineage (NCBI taxonomy): Eukaryota > Metazoa > Chordata > Amphibia > Anura > Dendrobatidae > Dendrobates > Dendrobates tinctorius. Next base: position 10,420,434 of record NW_027361810.1, on the reverse strand, counting down.
GAATAACAATCTAGCAATCGCCAGTTTGACCATAGATACCGCTGCTAATTCTTCCACATAACCTAATATACAAACCAAATGGTCTCTGGGAATTACACACCTATATATTCAAACCGATTCAATACAACTGTCCAGAAGGTAGACAATCTAGGGCAATGCCACAGCATGTGTAACATGTCTGCCCGTTCCTGCGAACATCGTGAACACTCGGAATCGGACCTCAAACCCATCTTGAACAGTCTAGCTGGAGTTCTGTACGCTCTATGAATCGCGTATAATTGAGACATCCTCCCAGGTTCGCTCATAGAGATCTTAGGCACATATTCTAAAATAGATTCCCATCTATCGTCATTTATCTCTCCCAGTTCAGCTTCCCATTTCACTCTAGACTTGATGGGATGTTTGACTAGAAAGGTGAATAATAAATCTCTATACACTTCTGAGATTGCCCCCCTTGTCCCGCTGTTCTCCAAAATGGAAGCCAGCGTGATATCAATCTGGATCTCAATAAGTTTTCTCCGACATTGCGACTGATACGCATGCTGAATTCTTTTATAATTATATAAATTTAAATGTGATAGCTGGAATTCTGTTTGTAACTCCACGAAACACTTAGGTCTCCCCTGACCCATTAGCTGACCCATCCTTCTGATTCCTGCCTCTCTCCAGGGCCCAAATCCCTTCATTTGCTTAAATTCTTGTAAATTTGTTATCCCGTATTTGGTAAGGCCTATGACACCCCTAATCTGTTTTAACTTTTTCCCATACCTTATGAATTAGGAGAACAGTAGGAAACAGAGAACCCAGTTTCAAAAATTGCCCCTCTTCCAAACTCTCAGAGGCCATTTTCCAATCAAATATCTCAAACTACTGGGCGATTGTTCCCTTCCCGTCTCCTCCCCCCATCCTCCAATATGCTGACATTGTGCTGATAAAAAATATACCCAGGGGTTAGGGAGCGCTAAGCCTCCCTCCTTTGGCCTCTGCAAAGTTTCTTGTTTAAACCGTGGGCTCCCCCCCCCCCCCCCCCCCCCATATTCGCCAAACAGCGATTTAATTTTGCGGAACCTACTCTGCGAGATCCAAATTGGAGAATTATGCAGTACATATAACAGCTGTGGCATCACCATCATCTTTAAAAGGTTCACCCTTCCAATTACAGAAAGATGTAATTTATTCCATGCCGAAATTTTGGAACGTATTTTTTTGTAACAAAGGGCTTAGATTAAGTTCTTCAAACCTCATCAGAGGAAGGGCGATTTGTATCCCCAAATATTTAAATCTTGAAACTACCTTCAATTTTGCTGACATTTCCACCTCCCCTAGAAAAAACTTTTTGACAGAGTGATCAATGAGTGGAACAGGCTGCCACGAGAGGTGGTGAGTTCTCTTTCAATAGAAGTCTTCAAACAGAGGCTGGACAGACATCTGTCTGGGATGATTTAGTGAATCCTGCTTTGAGCAGGGGGTTGGACCAGATGGCCCAGGAGGTCCCTTCCAACTCTACCATTCTATGATTCTAGCGAAAGTGGAGGGTTGCAGTGCATGCAGATGCTGGAGGAAACTTACATGTTTTTAAGTCAGATGATTAAGATTTTCGAAATATATTTAGTCCACAGGGTCCAAATTCTTATGAATTTACAAGTTACAAATTCTTATTGGATGTAGTACGTGAAGCTGAATAGAAGGTTCTCAAATTTTTCACCAAACCTGAGAATGAACTTACTATTTGAGCCGTCTGAGATTTATTTGTTTACTATAATGGCTCCAAATCCTCAGCATGAATATGATATAATTCCTAGAGCTTGCAGCCACCACTAGAGGGAGCCCATCTGCATCCTGCATACAGTGTACATAGAATTTATGACCCCCCCCAGTGGTGGCTGTAGGGATATGCTGCTCTGTACTGGAAGAATAGAGCCCTCATTGTGATAAAGGTACAATAGTTAGTTATAAAATCACGAATTTCAAAAAATGAATATTAACTTCAAACTAAATTCTTCTATAATGTCCCATATGTAAGAAATTATGTATAAATTAAAGCTAGAAGTAAGGATTCATATTTTCCTTATGTGCTGTGGTCATAGACTGACATCTTCCTCCATAAAAACTCTGTCTCCAGGAGGACCCTGTCGATGTCGCGCCCCTGCTCGGAGCTACAGTAACTTGGTTCTTGGGCAGTGAATGGAGATTTTCGGAAAAAAAATTGTACTAGACGAGCTAAAGATGCAGATTGGAATATCTACAGTTACCAACCATCTTACTGAGTAATGTGAAGACTACGAGCAACAAAACTACTCTCTACTTTAGAACAGGTGCTTACAAATCGCTATGTCCTGTTATTCTAAACTACCAACATTGCATAATTAAAGCGAACTTGACAGCTGATAAAAGCTTCCGGGGACCAAGATGAAAACGGAAGACTAGTCGGATAGGCACGTTCCTGGTAGCCTAGAACAGGGTTCCCCAACTCCAGTCCTCAAGGCCCACCAACAGGTCATGTTTCAGGATTTCCCTTGTAATCTACAGGTGATGCAATTATCCCCTGGGCAATACTAAGGAAATCCTGAAAACATGACCTGTTGGTGGGCCTTGAGGACTGGAGTTGGGGAAACCTGGCTTAGAATAGAACTTCCATGATACTGCCCCCTATGAACAAGAATGTAACTACTATAATACTGCTCCTGTGTACAACAATATAACTACTATAATACTGCTCCTGTGTACAACAATATAACTACTATAATACTGCTCCTGTGTACAACAATATAACTACTATAATACTGCTCCTGTGTACAACAATATAACTACTATAATACTGCCCCTATGTACAAGACTTTAACTATAATACTGCCCCTATGTACAAGACTATAACTACTATAATACTGCCCCTATGTACAAGACTATAACTACTATAATACTGCCCCTATGTACAAGAATATAACTACTATAATACTGCCCACTATGTACAAGAATATAACTACTATAATACTGCCCCTATGTACAAGAATATAACTACTATAATACTGCCCCTATGTACAAGAATATAACTACTATAATACTGTCCCCTATATACAAGACTATAACTACTATAATACTGCCCACTATGTACAAGAATATAACTACTATAATACTACCCCCTATGTACAAGAATATAACTACTATAATACTGCCCCTATGTAAAAGAATATAACTACTATAATACTGCCCCTATGTACAAGACTATAACTACTACAGTCATGGCCAAAAGTATTGACACCCCTGCAATTCTGTCAGATAATACTCAGTTTCTTCCTGAAAATGATTGCAAACACAAATTCTTTGGTATTATTATCTTCATTTAATTTGTCTTAAATGAAAAAACACAAAAAGAATTGTCCTAAAGCCAAATTGGATATAATTCCACACCAAACATAACAAAGAGGGTGGACAAAAGTATTGGCACTGTTCGAAAAATCATGTGATGCTTCTCTAATTTGTGTAATTAGCAGCACCTGTAACTTACCTGTGGCACCTAACAGGTGTTGGCAATAACTAAATCACACTTGCAGCCAGTTGACATGGATTAAAGTTGACTCAACCTGTGTCCTTGTGTGCACCACATTGAGCATGGAGAAAATAAAGAAGACCAAAGAACTGTCTGAGGACTTGAGAAACCAAATTGTGAGGAAGCATGAACAATCTCAAGGCTACAAGTCCATCTCCAAAGACCTGAATGTTCCTGTGTCTACCGTGCGCAGTGTCATCAAGAAGTTTAAAGCCCATGGCACTGTGGCTAACCTCCCTAGATGTGGACGGAAAAGAAAAATTGACAAGAGATTTCAACGCAAGATTGTGCGGATGTTGGATAAAGAACCTCAACTAACATCCAAACAAGTTCAAGCTGCCCTGCAGTCCGAGGGTACAACAGTGTACTATCCGTCGGCATCTGAATGAAAAGGGACTGTATGGTAGGAGACCCAGGAAGACCCCACTTCTTACCCCGAGACATAAAAAAGCCAGGCTGGAGTTTGCCAAAACTTACCTGAAAAAGCCTAAAACATTTTGGAAGAATGTTCTCTGGCCAGATGAGACAAAAGTAGAGCTTTTAGGGCAAAAGCATCAACATAGTGTTTACAGGAGAAAAAAGAGGCATTCAAAGAAAAGTACACGGTCCCTACAGTCAAACATGGCGGAGGTTCTCTGATGTTTTGGGGTTGCTTTGCTGCCTCTGGCACTGGACTGCTTGACCGTGTGCATGGCATTATGAAGTCAGAAGACTACCAACAAATTTTGCAGCATAATTTAGAGCCCAGTGTGAGAAAGCTGGGTCTCCCTCAGAGGTCATGGGTCTTCCAGCAGGACAATAACCCAAAACACACTTCAAAAAGCACTAGAAGATGGTTTTAGAGAAAGCACTGGAGACTTCTAAGGTGGCCAGCAATGAGTCCAGACCTGAATCCCATAGAACACCTGTGGAGAGATCTATAAATGGCAGTTTGGAGAAGGCACCCTTCAAATATCAGGGACCTGGAGCAGTTTGCCAAAGAAGAATGGTCTAAAATTCCAGCAGAGCATTGTAAGAAACTCATTGATGGTTACCGGAAGCGGTTGGTCGCAGTTATTTTGGCTAAAGGTTGTGCAATCAAGTATTAGGCTGAGGGTGCCAATACTTTTGTCCGGCCCATTTTTGGAGTTTTGTGTGAAATGATCAATGTTTTGCTTTTTGCTTCATTCTCTTTTGTGTTTTTTCATTTAAGACAAATTAAATGAAGATAATAATACCAAAGAATTTGTGTTTGCAATCATTTTCAGGAAGAAACTGAATATTATCTGACAGAATTGCAGGGGTGTCAATACTATTGGCCATGACTGTATAATACTGTCCCCTATGTACAAGAATATAACTACTATAATACTGCCCACTATGTACAAGAATATAACTACTATAATACTGCCCCTATGTACAAGAATATAACTACTATAATACTGCCCCTATGTACAAGACTATAACTACTATAATACTGCCCCTATGTACAAGACTATAACTACTATAATACTGCCCCTATGTACAAGACTATAACTACTATAATACTGCCCACTATGTACAAGACTATAACTACTATAATACTGCCCCTATGTACAAGACTAAAACTACTATAATACTGCCCACTATGTACAAGACTATAACTACTATAATACTGCCCACTATGTACAAGACTAAAACTACTATAATACTGCCCACTATGTACAAGAATATAGCTACTATAATACTGTCCCTATGTACAAGAATAGCTACTATAATAATGTCCGCTATGTACAAGAATATAACTACTATAATACTGCCCCCTATGTCCAAGAATATAACTACTATAATACTGCCCCTATGTACAAGACTATAACTACTATAATACTGCCCACTATGTACAAGAATATAGCTACTATAATACTGTCCCTATGTACAAGAATAGCTACTATAATACTGCCCCCTATGTCCAAGAATATAACTACTATAATACTGCCCCTATGTACAAGACTATAACTACTATAATACTGCCCACTATGTACAAGAATATAGCTACTATAATACTGTCCCTATGTACAAGAATAGCTACTATAATAATGTCCGCTATGTACAAGAATATAACTACTATAATACTGCCCCCTATGTCCAAGAATATAACTACTATAATACTGCCCCTATGTACAAGACTATAACTACTATAATACTGCCCACTATGTACAAGACTATAACTACTATAATACTGCCCCTATGTACAAGAATATAGCTACTATAATACTGTCCCTATGTACAAGAATAGCTACTATAATAATGTCCGCTATGTACAAGAATATAACTACTATAATACTGCCCCCTATGTCCAAGAATATAACTACTATAATACTGCCCCCTATGTCCAAGAATATAACTACTATAATACTGCCCCTATGTACAAGACTATAACTACTATAATACTGCCCACTATGTACAAGACTATAACTACTATAATACTGCCCCTATGTACAAGAATATAACTACTATAATACTGCCCCCTATGTCCAAGAATATAACTACTATAATACTGCCCCCTATGTCCAAGAATATAACTACTATAATACTGCCCCTATGTACAAGACTATAACTACTATAATACTGCCCACTATGTACAAGACTATAACTACTATAATACTGTCCCTATGTACAAGAATAGCTACTATAATAATGTCCGCTATGTACAAGAATATAACTACTATACTACTGCCCCCTATGTCTAAGAATATAACTACTATAATACTGCCCCTATGTACAAGAATATAGCTACTATAATACTGTCCCTATGTACAAGAATAGCTACTATAATAATGTCCGCTATGTACAAGAATATAACTACTATAATACTGCCCCTATGTACAATAATATAACTACTATAACACTACTCCTATGTACAAGAATATAACTACTATAATACTGCCCCCTATGTCCAAGAATATAACTACTAATACTGTCAGGGATGATGGGAGTTGTGTTTCCGTACTATTGCAGGATTGCCTAAAGTGTAAATGCGGTAACTTTTCGTTGATTCTCTGGTGCGCGGCCAGTAACATTTGGCTCCTATCCCATTGTTCCCTACAAGAACCAGGACATACATTAACCCTTTCTTTCCGGCTTGTTGTTTTCTCCCTGAAGTAATATAACATTGCTGAGAATGAGATTTCTCAGTGATTATGTTATCAGGTTCTTTGTAATGACGGTTGTAGGATTTGCTCTTTCTGGCACATTCTGGTGTCTGTATTTGTGGTTTCCTCCTTTGTGATGAGACGTCTTTAGATCTCGTGTCTCATTATCAGGTTTTGCTGGAGATTCCTTGGTAACTAATACGATTTCCCAGTAGATAACCCTGCGGCATTATTACAGATCAGCAGCGGATAATGCATCAGCCGCAACGAATGATGGGATCACACGTGCGAGGAACTCGCACGAGTCTCGCACCTCAATATCCCGCACTGCCGCTGGCACTCGGGACCGGAGTGTGCGGCTGCATAGAATTACATATGCCACTATGGGAAGTGCTCTACATTTAGGTTAATTCAGATATATTGGTAAAATCTTTCTTCAGTCCAATAACTTATCATAAAGCACAATTCCACCTGATTTGGAGGCCAAAATGGGCCCCAGGTTGCACCGATGCCAGGTCTGCCCCTGCACAGTACAATGCACCCTCATAAGATACAATGTTTGTCCTGTGTGTTACATATTATTAAACATAGACTAAGAAGATACAATGTTGCAGCAGACACATCCACACAACAATGCTGCTCCCATTCTGCACTGCTCATTCCATTACAGCTGGGGTGGCATTTATTGCAGCACTCCTATATAGCAATGCATGAAGGCCCCTCCATATGTGATGATTCAGCTTGGGGGGGGGGGGGGGGGTCATGTGAAATATGGGACTGGGAATGTGCTGGGATTATAGGGGCATATCCACAGCAGGTGTCTGGTCGGTGCACAGAGCAGCCACAGCTGGGGGGCTACCCTGCACCAGTGCTCCCTGCCAAGAAGCCCAGTAACGACATTCTATCCTAAGAGCAAATGTTATCTCCACAACCTGCAAAGAGAGAGGGAGGGGGAGAGAGGAAGAGGAGGAATCAGAGGGAAGGGACAGATTCACAGGCTGAAGACACAGGAGCCAAGAGAATGAGCAGAGGGTCTGAGGGGCAACAAGGAGCTGGGGAGCAGCTATTACTGAGGAGCAGAGGGGGATAAAGCTTATAGATGGGGGAGGGGGGCTAAGAAGGAAGCAGCTGCCTGAGTGACCCATTTACTGCATTGCTCTCTGGGATCAACACTTTGCTGTAGAAGAACTAGACCCACATAAGGAAACAAGGGCTGATGTGTGTGCAAGGACCCAGGATGGGATAGGATTGCAGCTCTGGAGGCAGCAGTGGTGACTGCACCCCCATCCCAAGGCTTCAGCATGGAGATTATGGACGAGGATGACGCCCAACAGGTAATCAGTCTGCACGGTTCTGATCACATTCATTCTTACTTTACCTTTTCCATGTACAGATGTAGCAGAGCCGAATGCGCCAGGTAACTTTCTTAAGATGCACGGAGTAATGTCGCCATATAACATGATAATCCCAGTGTTGCTGCTCCGCTCTGCTACATCTGTCCTGTCCTGCTCAGCACAGCTCTGATACAGCACTCACTGCACTGGGAGTTGTAGTTCTTCAGAGCTGGAGAGATTCGAGTTGCCCGTGTTATGGCTGCTCTCCCCTGTGTGTCCATTACAGTGATGTTTTGTCCTCGAGTGTGAGATGATGGTATATACTGTACATTGTGCGGCTTATTAGGGAAAGGTCGAGCAAAACATCAGATTCCGGCTCAGATGTTCCACCGACAGTCAGTTATCTTTATGTGTGAAAGGCGATCGCCGATCCTGACAGGTTGATGAATCTGCTGGACGCTGATGGGATGGAGCATTTTTTTTTAGCATCGCACATAATCTATGATGACCCCCTAACGAAACATTGCATGGAAAACCCTGCGTATCTTTTTATTCTGATGGACAGGAAAAAAAAAGTATAAAGTAACTAAATCAGACATCATGCAGTGCCAAAATAATAAAATAACACCCTGTGTATTTCCCCAAACACTCCCTATGAAGTGATGAAATAATGCTTCATATATTCCCCAAAATAACTCCCTGTACAGCCCACAAATACTCACCGATACAGTGCCCAAATAATTTCCCTATACAGTATCCAATAATAATTTGTACAGTCCTCAAATTATACTGCATACAATGTCCAAAATACACTTCATATAACGCCCAAATAAAGCCACTTACATTCCCATAATAGTGTCCATGTATTCCCCCATACAGTGTCTGAATGATGACCACACACACTGCCCATATAATATGTTAATGATGACCCCATACACTGCCTATATATTACCCCTATACAATATATGAATGATGACCCCATACACGGCCTATATATTACCCCATATAGTGTAAGAATTATGACCCCATACACTGCCCATTAATAAATCTTATCAAATCAGACAAGGAGATTTTCGGGATTTGTTTTCTCATTTTGACTCTCATAGTTGTGGTCTACCTATGATGTCAGTTACAGGCCTCTCTCATCTTTATAAGTGGGAGAACTTGCACAATTGGTGGCTGACTAAATACTTTGTTCCCCCACTGTATTACCCCTATACAGTATATGAATGATGACGCCATGCACTGCTTATATATTACCCTAATAATAGATAGATAATAGATGATAGATAATAGTGGAGTGCAGCGGTGTCCTCACTGTGCAGTGAAGAGGCAGTGACCCAGGAAAAGTTCAAAGTAAACATAGGTTTAATGTCCAAACTCACAACATAAACGGCACACAGTATCCTAAGGATCGCAGCCGGGAAAACAAAACAGTCCGTATTTGTAGGCGACTGCAACGCCGTGTACACTGCGGGGTGCCAGGCTTGTTGGCTCCGCTGGACTCTGTGTTGCTTCACACAGGTAGTGCTCTGCAGAGCCTCCTGCTCTGCACACTTGCAAAACCAAAACTGGCACACCCAAACCCTTTACTGCAGGGTTTTTACCTGGAATCTGTGGTCATGGGCCACATGGAAAACCCGGGCCGGGGGAGGGAACGGACCGCCCCGCAACCTTCCTGTAGTCCGTTTCAAAAATAAAAGCCGTGAGCAGGTTTTTTTTTTTAAATCTGCCTTGGACAAATGGCATGTCCAAGACCTAAATTCACTTATATTCTGCATTGCAATCACAGCTATGCCTCTGACTGCAGTCACTCCTGCGGCCTACATATGTTTCTGTGCGCATCCTGGGGGACACATAGCGACCCTCGCATATAACCCCGGTCACTGCCTCACAATAGATAATAGATAGGTAGATGAGAGATTATATTATAGACCTAGAACTTTGAATTACGGTACTTGATGTCACTAACTTTTTTTTTTTTATAGGAAGAAATGTTCCTTGGCCCGAGTTTCCCACTCTACCCCACTCCAGGTAATCATTATCAGATGTGATTTGGGGGTCACATCACAGGGAAATACTAATCTTTGTATATTACCATAATCCAGGTAAAGACACAGACACGGGGGACCACTGTGTAACATCAGTGTCTCCGATCCTCCTAGCAATTAAATGGTTAGAGATAACATCCCTGGTGGTCTAGGACAGTGAATAGTTATTGATAAACATCCCTGGTGGTTTGTGGCAGTGAATAGTTATTGATAACATCCCTGGTAGTCTAGGGCAGTGAATAGTTATTTATAACATCCCTGGTGGTCTAGGACAGTGAATAGTTATTGATAACATCCCTGGTGGTTTGTGGCAGTGAATAGTTATTGATAACATCCCTGGTAGTCTAGGGCAGTGAATACTTATTGTTATCATCCCTGGTGGTTTAGGGCAGTGAATAGTTATTGATAACATCCCTGGTGGTCTGGGCCGTGAATAGTTATTAATAACAATTCTGGTGGTCTAGGGCAGTGAATAGTTATTGATAAACATCCCTGGTGGTTTGTGGCAGTGAATAGTTATTGATAACATCCCTGGTAGTCTAGGGCAGTGAATAGTTATTGATAACATCCCTGGTGGTCTAGGGCAGTGAATAGTTATTGATAACATCCCCGGTGGTCTAGGGCAGTGAATAGTTATTGATAACATCCCTAGTGGTCTAGGGCAGTGAATAGTTATTGATAACAATCCTGGTGGTCTGGGCCGTGAATAGTTATTAATAACAATTCTGGTGGTCTAGGGCAGTGAATAGTTATTGATAACATCCCTGGTGGTCTAGGGCAGTGATTAGTTATTGATAACAATCCTGGTGGTCTAGGGCAGTGAATAGTTATTGATAACAATCCTGGTGGTCTAGGGCAGTGAATAGTTATTGATAACAATCCTGGTGGTCTAGGGTTGTGAATAGTTATTGATATCAATCCTGGTGGTCTAGGGCTGTGAATAGTTATTGATATCAATCCTGGTGGTCTAGGGCAGTGAATAGTTATTGATATCAATCCTGGTGGTCTAGGGCAGTGAATAGTTATAGATAACATCCCTGGTGGTCTAGGGCAGTGAATAGTTATAGATAACATCCCTGGTGGTCTAGGGCAGTGAAAAGTTATTGATAACATCCCAGGAGAGTACTGAACTGAGTAGCAATAGATATGGCACTTAGAGACTTTATTGTGCCGCCATTATATGTTCCACTGAGTAAATGACTCTGCCAATCTCCCGCAACCCGTCTCCCTCCGTAGGAATCACAATGCAGATTCTGCCAAGCAGAGCTGGCACGTTAATGGCCCGGGGCAGGGGAGGGTGGTAAGTGCCGTCCATTATCTCTGGCTATTATAGCCGGCTTTATTTAGCCCTCGTTCACACTACCTTGTCATCTCGCTGATATTTCAGTTATGTGTGGATGACATCACCGGGCAGCATCGGGGCTTTTCAGATTTGCGGATCTTTCCCTTTATGGATGTTAGTGCCACGTTTAAAAATGCAATTTATCCTATGAATTCCTGTAATCCGGAGTCTGATAATCCGGAGTCTGATAATCCAGCGCGCTCGCGTTTCTGGAGGTTTTCTTTTCTTATATGTGAGTGTTCTCAATGTCTCTGTAGATTATACAGGGATTTCATCACCGTGTTTCTTTTATTTTAGACGCTGTCACTTTAATAAACGGAGCTGGAATGTGTTGTATGTGCCGCTGTCTGCAGTTGTATAGTCTGAACGGCCCCTGCTGCACATACAGTCATATGTTAAAGTTTGCGCACCCCTATTAATGTTAACCTTTTTTCTTTATAACAATTTTGGTTTTTGCAACAGCTATTTCAGTTTCATATATCTAATAACTGATGGACTCAGTTATATTTCTGGATTCAAATGAGGTTTATTGTACTAACAGAAAATGTGCAATCTGCATTTAAACAAAATTTGACCGGTGCAAAAGTATGGGCACCTCAACATAAAAATGACTAATATTTCGTAGATCCTCCTTTTGCAAAAATAACAGCCTCTAGTCGCTTCCTGTAGCTATTAATGAGTTCCTGGATCCTGGATGAAGGTATTTGTGACCATTCCTCTTTACAAAACAATTCCAGTTCAGTTAAGTTTGATGGTCGCCGAGCATGGACAGCCCGCTTCAAATCATCCCACAGATGTACAATGATATTCAGGTCTGGGGACTGGGATGGCCATTCCAGAACATTGTAATTGTTCCTCTGCATGAATGCCTGAGTAGATTTGGAGGAGTGTTTTGGATCATTGTCTTGCTGAAATATCCATCCCCTGCGTAACTTCAACTTCGTCACTGATTCTTGCACATTATTGTCAAGAATCTGCTGATACTGAGTTGAATCCATGCGACCCTCAACTTTAACAAGATTCCCGTTGCCGGCATTGGCCACACAGCCCCAAAGCATGATGGAACCTCCACCAAATTTTACTGTGGGTAGCAAGTGTTTTTCTTGGAATGCTGTGTTTTTTAGCCTCCATGCATAACGCCTTTTTGTATGACCAAACAACTCAATCTTTGTTTCATCAGTCCACAGGACCTTCTTCCAAAATGTAACTGGCTTGTCCAAATGTGCTTTTGCATACCTCAGGCGACTCTGTTTGTGGCGTGCTTGCAGAAACGGCTTCTTTCGCATCACTCTCCCATACAGCTTCTCCTTGTGCAAAGTGCGCTGTATTGTTGACCGATGCACAGTGACACCATCTGCAGCAAGATGATGCTGCAGGTCTTTGGAGGTGGTCTGTGGATTGTCCTTGACTGTTCTCACCATTCTTCTTCTCTGCCTTTCTGATATTTTTCTTGGCCTGCCACTTCTGGGCTTAACAAGAACTGTACCTGTGTTCTTCCATTTCCTTACTATGCTCCTCACAGTGGAAACTCACAGGTTAAATCTCTGAGACAACTTTTTGTATTCTTCCCCTAAAAAGCTATGTTGAATAATCTTTGTTGTCAGATCATTTGAGAGTTGTTTTGAGGAGCCCATGATACCACTCTTCATAGGAGAATCAAATAGGAGAACTACTTGCAAGTGGCCACCTTAAATACCTTTTCTCATGATTTGATACACCTGGCTATGAAGTTCAAAGCTCAATGAGGTTACAAAACCAATTTAGTGCTTCAGGAAGTCAGTAAAAAGTAGTTAGGAGTGTTCAAATCAAGAAAATGATAAGGGTGCCCATAATTTTGCACCGGTCAAATTTTGTTTAAATGCAGATTGCACATTTTCTGTTAGTACAATAAACCTCATTTGAATCCAGAAATATAACTGAGTCCATCAGTTATTAGATATATGAAACTGAAATAGCTGTTGCAAAAACCAAAATTGTTATAAAGAAAAAAGGTTAACATTAATAGGGGTGCCCAAACTTTAACATATGACTGTATGGCAGTATTTTTCATGCTTTGTGATTTATTCTCTCTCAGCCGATCTCGGGGTGGACGCCGGGGTTTACATGGAGTTTATGATGAAGCGCCGATGCTACGATGCCATCCCCACAAGCTGCAAGCTGGTCGTGTTTGACACGTCGTTACAGGTTGGTAGATAAAGGACTGGTGTTACTGGGAGTTTGTCCTGTAGGGGGATAACCGCTGATGAGTACCACCACCCCACTACATCCAGAATCCTTGACATTTTCTCCTGGATCGGTCTGTCTCATACATGTAGCAGTATAGTTTATTTTCCACTGCAGCACTGTATGGCAGTATTATTAGGACACTGGCAATATTGATAGGACACTGTATGGCAGTATTATTAGGAGACTGTATGGCAGTATTATTAGGATACTATTTGGCAGTATTATTAGGACACTGTATGGCAGTATTATTAGGACACTGTATGGCAGTATTATTAGGACACTGTTTGGGTATTATTATTTAGCATAACATGTCTTATCTTGTTGTGGGCTCGGTATGACAACACAATGCAGGTTCACCATAGTGCTGTTATTTTGATATGTGTGTATTAGTATCACATGTACGTAATATATCAGAATAATATTTATAGTGCTATACAGTATTATTGCCACTACTTTACAGTATTATGGGGTGCTGTATGGCAGCCTGATGTGGGCACTATTTAATACTGTTATGTTATATAGATGAGTGTGTGGTAGTATTACATATACTTAATGGAACAGAATGATGTATATGGTGATGTATTGTAGTACTATTTGGCACTGTTATGTTACCACTATAATAAGGCCCTGTGTGACAGTATTATTTAGGCTGCTATTATTCAGACACTATATAGCAATATTATGTTGGCACTATTATGCACTGTATAGCACTACTATGTTGCACTGTATAGAATCACCATGAAACTGCTGTATAGCAGTATTAATAAGACAATGTATGATAATATAAGATGGTAGAGAACTATTATTTGGGCACTGTATAGTACTATTATGGAACCGCTATGCAGCACTAATAATGTGGCAATGTACTATACTACATGGCAGAGAACTATTATGTTGGCACTGTTTGGCGGTACAATGTGGACACCTTAAAGTACTGTCATGTTATTTAGAAGGGTGTTTTATTGCTACATATACCAGAATGACATATATGTAGCTGTATAGCAGTACTATTTGGCACTACATGGCAAACAGTGATATTGTGAAGGTGGTGTGTTGTGTTATTATGTAGTCACTGTATTGTACTATTATTGATGCACTTTAAGACAGGTATTATTCAGGTAGTAGATGATGCCATTATTCAGACACTGAATGACACTTTTTTTTATGTTGGCACTAATATAAAACCACTGTGCTATATAGCCCTGTTATGTGACCACTGTATAGCGCTATTATTGTGACACTGTATGGTAGCATTACACAGTCGAGATTTATATTTTGACCATTTTAATTGCATTGTTACTGGATGGAGCCCCCAAATATTTATCCAGGGCCCCCAGAGCCGGATCCGGCCTCAGTCTTGGTGTTTCTGTAAGAGCCAAGCACATTATAAATCATCCGTCCCCCTTGAAAGTTATAACAAAAAATCAGAAGTTCCTGATCCCGGCGTCGCCCGGCAATAAGACGACCTCGATTCTCTCTTTGTTCACATTGTATTCAGCTTCTTGACTTCTTTCCATTTCTGTTTCTTTCCCTTCAACAGATTAAAAAAGCCTTTTTGGCGCTGGTGGCGAACGGGGTGCGGGCGGCGCCGCTCTGGGACAGCAAGCAGCACAGTTTTGTGGGTAAGAGACCAAAAATAGGAAATGTGTTCTGTCCTGGAGCCGCGTCCAGTGTGAACGGAGACGTGATAGATACAATGTATACTACGACCATGGAGCATAGGAGATGAATGAGGTCCGGAGCGTCTACAGGAGACTTGTAGTTCTAGGACATTACCTCCGCGGATCACGGGACATGGGTTTTCTTTCATTTCGCTTTTCGCTCTTTAAGTCCAGAGATTATTAACAGAAACATCTTGATCTTCGCATCCAAATATGAGATGGGCCCGGACGCTCCCCTGGATGGCAGTCGCTGCCCCTCATGAGCCCTACTTTTCCATTGTGGACCCATGGACGCTCAGGATGTTCTGTCACTTTCTGGATGACTTCTCGTATTTCTTCTGCTGTGAATCCACCAGATTTCTGATGTTTGTTGTTTTTTATCTCCTCTGGACCTGATGTCTCCTGTATGAAAATAAACGATGTGTCTGAATTCAAGGGACGCTGAGAGCAAAACTGAAAATGATGCTTATTCCAGGGCCCGCGAGGGTCGAGCACGACACAAGGGTCTCGGGGGGCAACGTTTCTCATTGTCCAGACCATCTGCCGCTGTTGGGAGTCTTGCAATGCTCGCTGGGACTTGGCACCAGGGCCCCCGTCATCCAGACAGGCGTCAATCTTGATGAATCTGGGCTCAGGCATCTTTTTTGGGGGGCATCGGCTACGGATCCTGCGTGACGTCACTTCTGCACCAACCTGACCCGCAAAGCAGACTGGTGAGACTGATCACAGATACCCGATGACATAGGTGATGGACCCCGACTGCCAGGCAGAGCTACGAGAGGGTGCGGAGTGTGACCAAAGTTTTGGCCAAGGGACGTAAATTAGCCCCCCCAAGACCTCCCCTGCCCCCGAGCCTGAAGGCAGAAGATATGCCTAGATTCAGGAGGGTCCTCACTGCGGACAGAGGGGGCAGAGCGTTTTTTTTTGAACCTTGCATTCTAGATAGTTTGCATTGCTCCGCTGCTGTCAGCGAGTCTCACGTGCAGCGGTAATTACTGACCAATCTTAGCTTTGGTCGGAGCAGTGACTATCCGTATGCCGGAGGCCATTATCGGTCCGACTAATGTGTCGTCCTTGGATTTGCAGGAATGCTGACCATCACCGACTTCATCAACATCCTGCACAGATACTACAAGGCTCCGCTGGTACGACGACGATAAGTAGAGCACATTCGGGGGCATCTATAGGTGCAAGTACATAGGGACCCAGAGCGAATCATATACCTGGAGGACAGCTGCTGTAATGGGGGCGACACATGGGGGGCCACACATGGGGGGCTGGGGTTTATTCATATAGAAAAAAGAAGAAAAAAAATAACAGTAAAACTTTTCTAACAGCAAAGAGTTCAAGAACAAATGAGCGACAACCACAATCCCTGCTCCTGCACGGGTTGTCAGTCACTCAACTTTCCCACAGTCCTGAATGTAGTAGGATGACAATAAGTGATAAGTGAAAAACTTAACAAGTGTAACAAACGGTGGGTGACAACCAATACGACCACCATTACAGCATCCGCACAGGTTGTCGGCCACTTAGCTTTCCCAGATCACTGAATGGCAAATCATCTGCGGCTGGATGGTAACAGGAGATATCACTGCACAGCTACTCAGATTACTTACTCTGGAGTCTGGGAAAGCTGGGTGACAACTAATACGACCCCCCATTACAGCTTACACTGAGGTTGTCAGTCACTCAGCTTTCCCTGAGTGGCTGTAGGAGAGCAGGTCCATCACTATGACATTACCCTGACTTATCCAGGGGTCTAGGACAACTATTATAGCCCCCTTTGCTACTCCTGCAGAGGTTGTCAGTCCCAGATCTTGGGTGGTGACCTGATCACCCAGCTTTCCTGAATGCCCCTAGTCTCTCTGGCCCCTGCACAGGACACATTCTGGCGTCCGTCTGTAATAATCTGATTATATCACTTGTGTGATCCAGGTGCAGATATACGAGCTGGAGGAGCATAAGATAGAAACGTGGAGAGGTAAAGCATGAGCATTCCTCGGTCGCCCTTATTCCGCAGTGATCGGAGCTCCTCAGTGATTTTCTTGTCTTCTAGAGGTTTACCTGCAGAGTTCCATCATGCCCCTGATCTACATCGCCCCCGGTGACAGGTGAGGGTATAGCACCCTGCGGTGCGGCTGGTTCCAGTGACCCATTACACACTCGATACATTGTATCTCCTCCAGTCTCTTCCATGCCGTCTACTCGCTCATCAAGAACAAGATTCACCGGTTACCAGTGATGGAGCCAGTGTCGGGGAACATCCTGCACATCCTCACCCACAAACGCCTGCTGAAATTCCTGCATATATTTGTACGTACAGGACGTCGTGGGGGGCTGCACTGTCTGCGCGGATTGGGTGGGACATTTTAGTAGATTTAAAGGTTGTCTGGTTTGCTAAACCCTTTGTCAGTAGGGAGGTCCCCAAATAAACTGGTGGAGCCCCCTGAACCCGCCATTATGGGTGGTAGATGAGCATTGAAATGAAAGACCCCATTCACTAATTCTGGTACTTTGTCCGCGGGGGTAAGAGGCGCCAAATTCATTAAAAGGCACGCGCCACCTATAGATTTACAGGAGGGGCAGCTGACGGCCGTTCCCACACTAGTATCTGGAGAAATGGGCTATCCTCAGGTGGGCTGCGCCTCGCTCCGTCACAGTTTTGCAGATTTTTGACAACTTTGACTTTTGCAAAATGTTGCAACATTTTAAGATGTTTTACAGCAAAAAAACAGGCGAAAACCCCTCCGTGGACCTAAGTTTTGGGTTTCTCAGAACAGAGACCTATATGGATAAAAAAAAAGCAAAAAGCATTGTATAATTAGATAACCCCTTTGCACAAGTGACAGTCCCCCCCCCCACCCCCCCAAAAAAAAAAAAAAAAAAAAAAATGACAACTAGTAATAGCCCTCCCTTTGGTCATTAGCCCTTAATTTAAAGGGATAATCACCCTTAAGATGTCAGCTTAAAAAAAGGACATCTTCGAAGATGAACTGTTAATATGTAAATGCTCTACTGGTGCCGACGAGGGCGTCCATTATGGTGCAATATTGTCCCCCGCGGCACGGGCAACATTGGGCACTCAGGACTTCTATGTGCACAAACCAGGACACAACACGAGCCAAAGACTAAAGCATGGCCGCAATATATCTTTATCTCCCTAGTATGTGCTCCATGCATTGGCTTTCTGCTCAGCTTATGTGCAGTGCTGCAGTGTAAAGCATGGGGGAGTGACAGAGCGACAGCCTGAGCATCATTAGACAGAAAGTGGTTTCTTTTTTTTTTTTTTTTTTGCAAATTCTTACATTTTTAGATATAATTAGCACAAATAATATGAAGAAAAAAGATGCAATATCATATAATCATATTCTGCTACAATTACAGTGATATAATTTTTGGGTCCATGTATATATAATGGCTCCTGACCATCACAAGCTCCGATAGATCCGCCAGAGTCAATGACGAAAGCTGCGCAGAGCTAATAATCGGCTGCGCTGGCGGGGCCTGGCATGGCCGCCGTACCACATGTATATAGAATAGAGGCTCACACATGTGTTCACCTTCCTGTACTCACATCCACAGGGGGAGACCATTCCCAGACCCCGCTTCCTGCAGGGGACCATCCAGGAGCTGGGGATCGGCACCTTCAGGGATGTGGCCATTATCCACGACACGTCAACCGTGTACAACGCGCTGGAGATCTTCGTGGAGAGGAGGGTGTCAGCGCTGCCCGTAGTGAACGAGGCAGGTGAGTGTCTGCACTGACGGCCAAACCGTCGCCAACTGGGGGCATAGCCAACCGCACACATCTCTAGCACTGCATGGCGGGTATAATAACTTTCCAAACTGTCAACACCCTATGGATATAAAACTTGCTCCAAATCCATCCTTCTGCCCCCACATCTGTCTGGACACCCCTACACCCATCAGAATTTAATGGGTCATCTGCAACGCAGTGGACGTCTCATACACATTAGATATATGTGCTCCTTCCATTGTGAGGACCGCCATACAGCACCACGTATCTCAGCTTCTTGAAAACCTAAAAACTGCACCCTGGCTAAATTCTTGGCAGATTCTGCTCTTGCTTCCTTAATTCCTGATATGAGAACCGGATTAAAGGCTTCCTGTCCAGGGTGGGAACATTTACATGGAAAGTTACTACAGGAAGCGCAGGAGTCTTTCAGGAGCGCTGCAAGGGTTAATATCTGCACAGTAATCCAGACCATTCCTTTCCCCATTCTCATGTGAAGTGACAACTCCTATGGGCACCACAAGGGGGCAGACTGCACGGCTGTCACTCTGTACAGGAGGGAGATGCAAGGGGTTAATCTGCAGTCATGAACTGCACAGGATCAGGATTTAGGGATTAGTATTTAACAGGAACCAAAAGAAAGAGACATATATATCAAATATAGAATCTTACACCTGAATAGAGAAAAACACTGTAGCTGTTCCTCAGCGCAAACTGGGGGTGGCCATGACTGAAGGCCAGAAACTAAAAGAGGTCAAAACCCGTCCATCTAATCCTCCTACAGCTTCTATTTGTGAACACGTTCACGGACTTACCACCAAAAATAACAGCAAGTGCCAAGTAAACCAGACACATGGTGGCCGTATACAGCCGTAATATCAGGTGACGACATTACACCCCTCATGTAAATAAAGGTTTATGATCCTGTTAATTATGTGCGCCCCCACTGAGCAATAACTACCATAATACTACCCCTATGTACACGAATATAACTACCATAATACTGCCCCTATGTACACGAATATAACTACTATAATACTGCCCCTATGTACAAGAATACAACTACTATAATAATGCCCCTATGTACAAGAATATAACTACTATAATACTGCCCCTATGTACAAGAATATAACTACTATAATACTGCCCCCTATGTACAAGAATATAACTACTATAATACTGCCCCCTGTGTACAAGAATATAACTACTATAATACTGCCCCTATGTGCAAGAATATAACTACTATAATACTGCTCCTATGTACAAGAATATAACTACTATAATACTGCTCCTATGTACAAGAATATAACTACTATAATACTGCACCCTATGTACAAGAATATTACTATAATACTGCCCCTATGTACAAGAATATAACTACTATAATACTGCTCCCTATGTATAAGAATATAACTACTATAATACTGCTCCTATGTACAAGAATATAACTAATATAATACTGCCACTATGTACAAGAATATAACTAGTATAATACTGCCCCCTATGTACAAGAATATAACTACTATAATACTGCTCCTATGTACAAGAATATAACTACTATAATACTGCCCCTATATACAAGAATATAACTACTATAATACTGCCCCCTATGTACAAGAATATAACTACTATAATACTGCTCCTATGTACAAGAATATAGCTACTATAATACTGCTCCCTATGTACAAGAATATAATTACTAGTAATACCGCCCCTATGTACAAGAATATAACTACTATAATACTGTCACTATGTACAAGAATATAACTAGTATAATACTGCTCCTATGTACAAGAATATAATTACTATAATACTGCCCCTATATACAAGAATATAACTACTATAATACTGCCCCCTATGTACAAGAATATAACTACTATAATACTGCTCCTATGTACAAGAATATAGCTACTATAATACTGCTCCCTATGTACAAGAATATAATTACTAGTAATACCGCCCCTATGTACAAGAATATAACTACTATAATACTGCCCCTATGTACACGAATATAACTACTATAATACTGCCCCTATGTACAGGAATATAACACCTATAATACTGCCCCTATGTACAAGAATATAACTACTATAATACTGCTCCTATGTACAAGAATATAACTACAATAATACTGCTTCTATGTACAAGAATATAACTACTATAATACTGCCCCCTATGTACAAATATATAACTACTATAATACTGCCCCTATGTACAAGAATATAACTACTATAATACTGCCCCCTATGTACAGGAATATAACTACTATAATACTGCCCCTATGTACAAGAATATAACACCTATAATACTGCCCCTATGTACAAGAATATAACTACTATAATACTGCCCCTATGTACAGGAATATAACACCTATAATACTGCCCCTATGTACAAGAATATAACTACTATAATACTGCCCCTATGTACAAGAATATAACTACTATAATACTGCCCCTATGTACAAGAATATAACTACTATAATACTGCTCCTATGTACAAGAATATAACTACAATAATACTGCTCCTATGTACAAGAATATAACTACTATAATACTGCCCCCTATGTACAAATATATAACTACTATAATACTGCCCCTATGTACAAGAATATAACTACTATAATACTGCCCCCTATGTACAAATATATAACTACTATAATACTGCCCCTATGTACAGGAATATAACTACTATAATACTGCCCGAGTTCCATGTAGTATATTCCTATATGACTGTAATTCTTACACTTTTCTCGTTACAGGGCAGGTGGTCGGGTTATATTCTCGCTTTGATGTTATTGTGAGTTCTCTTTAAGTTTTCGCACTTTCTTTAGTTGCTTGGGATCAGTCTTTTCTCTGTCTGTGACTCTGAAGATCAGGTTTATCTGTCTCCAGCAGACGCTGCTGTAGAATCCCCCCCCCCCCGGTTTACCCTATATCTTGCTCTGCCCTTATTACCCGTCTTTTCTATTTCCATGTGTTGACATATTGTATCTGCTGCAGCACCTCTTTATTGGGCTTGGTGTTTTGGTAATAGAGAATTCTGCCCCGGAGGTTTCTTGCCCCGTGTGTTACATTCCTCCTCGATGCTGCAGCCACAGTCAGACATTATTGATTTTATGGGTGTTGGTCACTTGGTCGACCGATCTACAATCATCTGCATTTTGTGTGTTCATAATTTCTCTTTTTCTCACAGCATTTAGCCGCCCAGAAGGTGTATAATAACCTGGACATCACGGTGGGGGAGGCATTACGCCAGCGCTCCTTGTGTCTGGAGGGTGTTCTCATGTGTTATCCGCATGAAACCCTGGAAGCTGTGATTGATCGTATAGTGCGAGAGCAGGTACTGACCGTATGTAAGAGTCTGTAAGACAGCACTGTATGCGGAGGGGACAGGTTATACCAGCTGTACATATATAATTATATACAGGAGATGCCCAGGTTATACCAGCTGTACATATATAATTATATACAGGAGATGCCCAGGTTATACCAGCTGTACATATATAATTATATACAGGAGATTCCCAGGTTATACTGGCTGTTTATATATAATTATATACAGGAGATGCCCAGGTTATACCAGCTGTACATATATAATTATATACAGGAGATGCCCAGGTTATACCAGCTGTACATATATAATTATATACAGGAGATGCCCAGGTTATACCAGCTGTACATATATAATTATATACAGGAGATTCCCAGGTTATACCAGCTGTACATATATAATTATATACAGGAGATGCCCAGGTTATACCGGCTGTTTATATATAATTATATACAGGAGATGCCCAGGTTATACCAGCTGTACATATATAATTATATACAGGAGATTCCCAGGTTATACCGGCTGTTTATATATAATTATATACAGGAGATGCCCAGGTTATACCAGCTGTACATATATAATTATATACAGGAGATGCCCAGGTTATACCGGCTGTACATATATAATTATATACAGGAGATGCCCAGGTTATACCAGCTGTACATATATAATTATATACAGGAGATGCCCAGGTTATACCAGCTGTACAGATATAATTATATACAGGAGATGCCCAGGTTATACCAGCTGTACATATATAATTATATACAGGAGATGCCCAGGTTATTCCAGCTGTACAGATATAATTATATACAGGAGATGCCCAGGTTATACCAGCTGTACATATATAATTATATACAGGAGATGCCCAGGTTATTCCAGCTGTACAGATATAATTATATACAGGAGATGCCCAGGTTATACCAGCTGTACATATATAATTATATACAGGAGATGCCCAGGTTATACCAGCTGTACATATATAATTATATACAGGAGATGCCCAGGTTATACCAGCTGTACTGTACATATAATTATATACAGGAGATGCCCAGGTTATACCGGCTGTACATATATAATTATATACAGGAGATACCCAGGTTATACCAGCTGTACAGATATAATTATATACAGGAGATGCCCAGGTTATACCGGCTGTACATACATAATTATATACAGGAGATGCCCAGGTTATACCAGCTGTACATATATAATTATATACAGGAGATGCCCGGGTTATACCAGCTGTACATATATAATTATATACAGGAGATGCCCGGGTTATACCGGCTGTACATACATAATTATACACAGGAGATGCCCAAGTTATACCAGCTGTACCTAAAATTATATACAGGAGATACCCTGGTTATACCAGCTGTACATATATAATTATATACAGGAGATGCCCAGGTTATACCAGCTGTACATACTGTACATAATTATATACAGGAGATGCCCAGGTTATACCAGCTGTACATACATAATTATACACAGGAGATGCCCAAGTTATACCAGCTGTACATATAATTATATACAGGAGATGCCCAGGTTACACCAGCTGTACATACATAATTATACACAGGAGATGCCCAAGTTATACCAGCTGTACATATAATTATATACAGGAGATGCCCAGGTTATACCAGCTGTACATATATAGTTATATACAGGAGATGCCCAGGTTATACCAGCTGTACATATATAGTTATATACAGGAGATGCCCAGGTTATACCAGCTGTACATATATAATTATATACAGGAGATGCCCAGGTTATACCAGCTGTACATATATAATTATATACAGGAGATGCCCAGGTTATACCATCTGAACATATATAATTATTTACAGGAGATGCCCAGGTTATACCAGCTGTACATATATAATTATATACAGGAGATGCCCATGTTATACCGGCTGTACATATATAATTATATACAGGAGATGCCCAGGTTATACCAGCTGTACATATATAATTATATACAGGAGATGCCCAGGTTATACCAGCTGTACATATATAATTATATACAGGAGATGCCCAGGTTATACCATCTGAACATATATAATTATTTACAGGAGATGCCCAGGTTATACCAGCTGTACATATATAATTATATACAGGAGATGCCCATGTTATACCGGCTGTACATATATAATTATATACAGGAGATGCCCAGGTTATACCAGCTGTACATATATAATTATATACAGGAGATGCCCAGGTTATACCTGCTGTACATATATAATTATATACAGGAGATGCCCAGGTTATACCAGCTGTACATATATAATTATATACAGGAGATGCCCAGGTTATACCTGCTGTACATATATAATTATATACAGGAGATGCCCAGGTTATACCAGCTGTACATATATAATTATATACAGGAGATGCCCAGGTTATAGCGGCTGTACATATATTAGTGGCGCCCCCTTTCCAGCAGGTGGCGTCCTGTTCTATGATTGTCCTTCCTTCTGCAGGTTCATCGCCTGGTTCTGGTGGATGAGGAACGTCGGCCCTGTGGGATTGTGTCCCTCTCTGACATCCTACAAGCCCTGGTTTTAACCCCCGCAGGTATTGATGCCCTTAATTCCTAACCCTGCGAAGGCTCTTTTCTACCTTCACCCTGCACCTCCTTCTCCTCTCTAAGGCTCAGGTACGCCCCCTTCAGTGTGTAGCAGGAGCAAACGTCCGTGTGAGAATTGCCTGGAAATCTCATCCTTGCACTTTGCACCCTGGAACCTCAGAAAGTTGCATTTCTGCTGCCGCAAGGTTTTCTTCGCTGCCTGAACTTCTGCTTTCCTTTCTGTTTTTCCTCCTGAAGTGTCCTGGGCCAGCTGCTCTCTTCCTCTGATTCTTCTTCTTCTTCTTCTTCTTCCTTTTAGTCATTGGCAGAAGCAAAATAATCGAATTTTGCAATGGGCCGTGGATGACGCATGTGAATCTGCTTGCCCCAAAAACAGACTGTAAAAGTTTTGTGACTAATTTGCAGAATAAATCTGGAAATGGTTTGTCCAGTTCTGAAAACCGGCTGTTCTCCCCTTACCATGGAATTATCAGGGGGTCCGCTGTTCACCATCTCTCGGGCAGCATTGTGATCGGTTGTTGGGAGCGTCCATTCCCCGGGCGACCTGTCCTGTCCGGCAATAGTCAGACCACCCACTGATGGAAATGGTGCTGTGTAATTCATTATTTCCCCTGTGATGGCGCTCATGTTACACTTGTCCACGATTTTCCAGACCATTAGTATGAGATCTTTGGAGGTCTCCATGGGTTGCTGGAGAACACTTTGTGATGATGAGCCACATACTGAGGACCTCCCTAACAATTTAGGATTTGGAAAGTTGAGAGCTCCATTAAATTAAAAGTCAACGATCTTGCACAGTTCGGCTTATTACTTATTGTATCTTTATGCAGATAAGAGTTAGAGTATTTTTATCTGGGACCTGAATCTCCGGCATAAAGTTAGTACTGTGTGATAAAATCTGGCTTCCTGTAGCCACCACTAGAGGGAGCTCACTGCATGCGGTAAACAGTAAGCTCCTGAGCTCCCTCTGCTGGTGGTGGTTGGTAGCTTGCTGCAGCGACCTTGGATAGGAGCTGCCTCTGTTTCTGGCTGTTTATCTCTTTAGCTGTTACAGACAACAGGATCTAAAGCGTCACACGGAGGACGTGGCCTCCGTTTCTCGACTTGACAGGATTATTGGCCTCCAATTAGTTTGGCGCAGGACAATAAGGACCTGAAGGTCTGCTCAGCACAGACAAAAGCCCCATCCCGTCTTATATCCTGCTGGGAGGTAGGGGGTCTATGGAGAACAGCAGCAATGATCAGAGTCATTCCCATTACGACTTCTTCTTTCCAGTTAAATTCTGCAAAGTCGCTCAAAACTGAAAAAGTTTTTAAAAACTTAATTCCGGGTCCAAATCAGAAAATTAGACCAGAAACGACCCCTGAGTTCCTGTGTCCTCCTCCCCTGTGCACTGCACGCGCGTCTCAGTCTTCTTGCACAGTGTAAACCCTGTGACCTCAGTGATGACATCTTCTCGGACTGCCATCCTGAGTCCTTTTTCTGCTTTCAGGGTTTACTCCACGGCTTCTGTGTTTTCTGTCACCCGTCCTGCAAACCCTTCCTTTATTTCATGACGTTTCTTTTCCTTTCCTTCCAGGTCTAGACCGCAATTCCTTGTGATGCGAGACCCTAAGGACGCCTGCCGTCAGCCACAAACAGGAGAATGATAGGACATTTTGTGGCTGGGCGGGCCCTGTCCCATCGCGGACAGGAGGATGGCGGTCACCCGAGGGGTCACCTTGAAGGACCCTTGTTTTCTTCGAGTCCTGCCTAGGATTTGTCACAGACCGTATTTTGCGCTTATGAGAATTTTAGAGACTAGAGCTGGACCGTCCTCGGACCTGTGAGCAGGACTCATCATTTTGTGACTTAGGTATATGCCGTTTACACAGTTCACACTTATGCATATATCTCATCCTGTGTCATGTAATAAATGGCGACATTCAGTTCTCCACACTGGAAGGTTGGACATAGATCTGTACAGTAAATATCTGTCGTCATGTGATTATCTGCGAGCAGATACGAGGAGCGTCTCTCTGGTGGACCCGGCATGTCCATATGTTACACAGACAAGCCAGTGATTTCATTAGACATCCAGTGCAATACATCATTTCTCCTGTGGGGGTGCTGCAGATAAATGCTTGCTGCAAGGTTCTCTCTCCAATAACTGCAGATGGACACATTGCACGTGGAAAAATGATTTTTACACGTGTTACTGGTTACCTATAGCTTTCGCAATTTCAGTCTGCAATTTTCATTCCTTTATTGATTTTCTGATCCATCGATGTGCAATGTGCTGTATGCTCCAAGTCTCAGATATTTCTCTTGTGGGAGTATATCTCCCAGTAATATAGGCTGGATGTGAGGTCTGTTGTCTCTCCCAGTAATATAGGCTGGATGTGAGGTCTGTTGTCTCTCCCAGTAATATAGGCTGGATGTGAGGTCTGTTCTCTCTCCCAGTAATATAGGCTGGATGTGAGCTCCGTGTGTCTCTCCCAGTAATATAGGCTGGATGTGATCTCCGTGTGTCTCTCCCAGTAATATAGGCTGGATGTGAGGTCTGTGTGTCTCTCCCAGTAATATAGGCTGGATGTGAGCTCTGCGTGTCTCTCCCAGTAATATAGGCTGGATGTGAGCTCTGCGTGTCTCTCCCAGTAATATAGGCTGGTTGTGAGCTCTGCGTGTCTCTCCCAGTAATATAGGCTGGATGTGAGCTCTGCGTGTCTCTCCCAGTAATATAGGCTGGATGTGAGCTCTGCGTGTCTCTCCCAGTAATATAGGCTGGATGTGAGCGCTGCGTGTCTCTCCCAGTAATATAGGCTGGTTGTGAGCTCTGCGTGTCTCTCCCAGTAATATAGGCTGGATGTGAGCTCTGCGTGTCTCTCCCAGTAATATAGGCTGGATGTGAGCTCTGCGTGTCTCTCCCAGTAATATAGGCTGGTTGTGAGCTCTGCGTGTCTCTCCCAGTAATATAGGCTGGTTGTGAGCTCTGCGTGTCTCTCCCAGTAATATAGGCTGGATGTGAGCTCTGCGTGTCTCTCCCAGTAATATAGGCTGGATGTGAGCTCTGCGTGTCTCTCCCAGTAATATAGGCTGGTTGTGAGCTCTGCGTGTCTCTCCCAGTAATATAGGCTGGATGTGAGCTCTGCGTGTCTCTCCCAGTAATATAGGCTGGATGTGAGCTCTGCGTGTCTCTCCCAGTAATATAGGCTGGTTGTGAGCTCTGCGTGTCTCTCCCAGTAATATAGGCTGGTTGTGAGCTCTGCGTGTCTCTCCCAGTAATATAGGCTGGATGTGAGCTCTGCGTGTCTCTCCCAGTAATATAGGCTGGTTGTGAGCTCTGCGTGTCTCTCCCAGTAATATAGGCTGGATGTGAGGTCTGTTGTCTCTCCCAGTAATATAGGCTGGATGTGAGGTCTGTTCTCTCTCCCAGTAATATAGGCTGGATGTGAGCTCCGTGTGTCTCTCCCAGTAATATAGGCTGGATGTGATCTCCGTGTGTCTCTCCCAGTAATATAGGCTGGATGTGAGGTCTGTGTGTCTCTCCCAGTAATATAGGCTGGATGTGAGCTCTGCGTGTCTCTCCCAGTAATATAGGCTGGATGTGAGCTCTGCGTGTCTCTCCCAGTAATATAGGCTGGTTGTGAGCTCTGCGTGTCTCTCCCAGTAATATAGGCTGGATGTGAGCTCTGCGTGTCTCTCCCAGTAATATAGGCTGGATGTGAGCTCTGCGTGTCTCTCCCAGTAATATAGGCTGGATGTGAGCTCTGCGTGTCTCTCCCAGTAATATAGGCTGGATGTGAGCGCTGCGTGTCTCTCCCAGTAATATAGGCTGGTTGTGAGCTCTGCGTGTCTCTCCCAGTAATATAGGCTGGATGTGAGCTCTGCGTGTCTCTCCCAGTAATATAGGCTGGTTGTGAGCTCTGCGTGTCTCTCCCAGTAATATAGGCTGGATGTGAGGTCTGTTGTCTCTCCCAGTAATATAGGCTGGATGTGAGGTCTGTTCTCTCTCCCAGTAATATAGGCTGGATGTGAGCTCCGTGTGTCTCTCCCAGTAATATAGGCTGGATGTGATCTCCGTGTGTCTCTCCCAGTAATATAGGCTGGATGTGAGGTCTGCGTGTCTCTCCCAGTAATATAGGCTGGATGTGAGCTCTGCGTGTCTCTCCCAGTAATATAGGCTGGATGTGAGCTCTGCGTGTCTCTCCCAGTAATATAGGCTGGTTGTGAGCTCTGCGTGTCTCTCCCAGTAATATAGGCTGGATGTGAGCTCTGCGTGTCTCTCCCAGTAATATAGGCTGGATGTGAGCTCTGCGTGTCTCTCCCAGTAATATAGGCTGGTTGTGAGCTCTGCGTGTCTCTCCCAGTAATATAGGCTGGATGTGAGCTCTGCGTGTCTCTCCCAGTAATATAGGCTGGTTGTGAGCTCTGCGTGTCTCTCCCAGTAATATAGGCTGGTTGTGAGCTCTGCGTGTCTCTCCCAGTAATATAGGCTGGATGTGAGCTCTGCGTGTCTCTCCCAGTAATATAGGCTGGATGTGAGCTCTGCGTGTCTCTCCCAGTAATATAGGCTGGATGTGATCTCCGTGTGTCTCTCCCAGTAATATAGGCTGGATGTGATCTCCGTGTGTCTCTCCCAGTAATATAGGCTGGTTGTGAGCTCTGCGTGTCTCTCCCAGTAATATAGGCTGGATGTGAGCTCTGTGTGTCTCTCCCAGTAATATAGGCTGGATGTGACGTCTGTTGTCTCTCCCAGTAATATAGGTTGGTTGTGAGCTCTTTGTGTCTCTCCCAGTAATATAGGCTGGATGTGAGATTTGTTGTCTCTCCCAGTAATATAGGCTGGATGTGAGATCTGTTGTCTCTCCCAGTAGTATAGGCTGGATGTGAGATATTGTGTGTCTCTCCCAGTAATATAGGCTGGATGTGAGGTCTGTGTGTATCTCTCCCAGTAATATAGGCTGGATGTGAGCTCTGTATGTCTCTCCCAGTAATATAGGCTGGATGTGAGCTCTGTATGTCTCTCCCAGTAATATAGGCTGGATATGAGCTCTGTTGTCTCTCCCAGTAATATAAGCTGGTTGTGAGGTCTGTGTGTCTCTCCCAGTAATATAGGCTGGATGTGAGGTTTTTCTTTATCCAGGACACTGCTGTCTGCTCATACATCAGCTCACTTCCTATCCTGCACTTATTTCTTCCTCCTTATCGGTAGCCTCTTTGCGTTATCCCGCTCCCCTCACTGTAGAAGCTTGTGTACAACCATCTCCACCTCCTTTCCGCTATCTCTAAAACTGAGTGAACGGAGGGTTAAAGAGCCATCAGAAGCAGGAGCTCTGATGGATTTGTAACTTTTTTGCTAAAGTTTTCACCTAGTTATTGTCTGTAGAATATTTTTTAACAAAGACTATTTACAAAGTTTCTTCACTGTGCATTTAGGAAGAAAAGTAACAATAAAAAAGTGTAAGAAGGGGTACATATCCTGTAGGCTTATTGGGGGTCCTGGGGTTGGACACTTTCTGCTTCCTTTTAGTTCTTTTAGCCATAGTAAAAAAAACAAAAAACATTTTAGAATAATTTTGCACTAGAATGTGAAATCGCGTGTCACAGAAAGAGAGGGCAAAAGATATACGCAGAAGGTATCTGGAAATTGCTTGTCCATTTTATAGCGCTCATTATATACCCTCTTACAGAATGATTAGAGGGGTCCTCTGTTTACTCTGACACCACTCGCCGTTTTGTTATGCCGGTGAGCCGCCTGGCCTGGGTGACACACTGCTACACACGCCACCCAGCTTTCCTGAGCACCTGCCAGGCACACTGCTTGCCTTCTGGCACACACAGGGTAACATAACCAGGCGGCACTTTCCCTCTTATTACATTTTAGATTTAAATTTAGATAAAGTACTGTGCTTAAAAAAAAGTCACAGAGGAAATAATAAAATGACATAAAAGGCAAAAACAATACCAAAATAAAAGGGATAAATACAGAAACAGATTGGATCTTTGAGACCTTTTTGATGGAGGAGTCGCCGTGGAAATTAGAACAGATGTACGATTCTCGTTGTGTCTCATGGATCTGTCAATAAGCTTTTCTGAGTGAGAGATTTTAATAAGTCCCATCCCGGCCCCCAGAACCTCCTCCTGGTCAAGATGGCTAATTGTATGCAAGAAAAGATGGGCACAAAGACATCATTCTAACTTATGTTATATTTTCCCACTGTGGAATAATACGATGCCATATTTCCGAGAATACAATCACCATCCGGCACATAGCAAACACGACTAGGGTATATCCATCACTCGGGCTGGTATTACATTGCGGTGGTTTCCCATGACTGAAAGTCCCGATGATTGGAAGCACAGAAGCGATTATGTCCCCAGATCACAGATATATCGGTGGATTGTGTGGACACCAGGTTATTGTATACATGGTGTGGAAATATTCCATTGTGCCATGTGATGTCCCTGGTGTGGGCTGGAGAAATCCAGTCTACCTTAGGGACAATTATCATTCCAGGATGTATTATTTATATATTATATGACATAGCGCCACTAATTCCACAGCGCTTTACATACATTATCGTCACTGTCCCCATTGGGACTCACGATCTAGATTCCCTATCAGTATGTCTTTGGAATGTGGGTGTTAACGAAAGAAATCGTAGGAAACCTCACGCAGACAAAGGAGAACATACAAACTCCTTGCAGATGTTATCCTTGGTGGGATTTGTATTCTGGACTCCAACGATGCAAAGCAATACTGCTAACCACTGAGCCACCATACAGTGCTAACCACTGAGTCGCCATACAATGCTTACGACTGAGCCACTGTACAGTGGTAACAACGGAGCCACCGTACAGTGCTAACCTCTGAGCCACCATAGAGTGCTAACCACTGAGTCACCATACAATGCTAACCACTAAGCCACTGTACAGGGCTAACCACTGAACCATTGTATAGTGATAACCACTGAGCCACTGTACAGTGCTAACCTCTGAGCCACCATAGAATGTTAACCACTGAGTCACCATACAATGCTAACCACTAAGCCACTGTACAGGGCTAACCACTGAACCATTGTATAGTGATAACCACTGAGCCACTGTACAGTGCTAACCACTGAGCCTAACTGTAACCATCATCTGTACACCCACTGAGGTAACTGGAAACCAGCAGCTTTGGATGTGACTAGAGGACGACAACAGCGTAATAAAAATAATTAATGTTACATGTTCAGGAATCTGGCGGTGGTCCGCACCTCCCACCTTATTCCCCTGGGCCTCACTCTGACATAGAAGCTGACAGGCACAAACTCTCCATATTTTTATTGAAAATCGAAAAAAAAAAAAAAAAATTTTAAGCAAAAAATCCCCTCATTTAATTAAAAATAAAATGCTCCTGAAAATGTCAAAATATTTAAAGTTAAAATATTAATATTATTATTAACTTTCCTATATTTCTATAAAATTAAATATGCAGCAAACCAAGGTTGTAGAACTTTCTAAACTTCAGTTCCTTCTCAGTCGCAGACAGTGCTAGCTGCATGCATGATCATACAATGGATCAATCATTCTGTGACTCCACCCACCGGACTCTTAAGAACAGAGCAAGCAGGAAATTTAATCAATATGTTAATACTGAATGTTTTTACAAAAAACTATGCATACATCTGCTTGGCTCTTCTAATCTAAATTCCCCATCAGTATGTCTGTGGAATGTGGGAGAAAACTAGAGAACCTGTAGGAAACCCACGCAAACACGGGGAGAACATACAAACTCCTTGGTGGGATTTGAACTCAGGACCAGCGTTACAAGGCTGCAGTGCTAACCACTGAGCCAACATGCCACCCTATAATGAAAATCATTCAAGGATCTAGACACGTTTGACTTTTAACTTTGAGAACATTATTGTCACTCGTCCATGAATCAGCGCAGCTTCAGTCCTGGAGTGATTTCCCTTTCTGCAGCCTATGATGGGTCTTCTCTGCCAGGTGCTGGAAGTCATTGATGCTAAGGATTTTCCCTGCAGAGTTTGCAGTAGTTTCTCTTTTTCTAAACAGGTACACAACCAATGTGATTCCTTCTGTGCTTTCTTGCCTGTCTACGACCTGTGTGTCCTGCCCTCCTTGAGGACATGGGTGCAGTTTCCCCTCTCCACTCTCTGATCTGCCATGTACAACCTTCTCTGCTGTATCTAACACAGAGAAGAAGACAGACAGCAGCGGTGCACTTTACAGACAGTATGCAATATATCAGAAGCAGTAGGACAACCAGCTAGGTGAAGGAGTTGTACAGACTCTACAGCCGCAAAATGGTAGAAAACTGAAAAAAAATGAAATCACAATATTGAGCTCCAGAAATAATCTAAGAACGCACAAGTCCAAAATACCAAGCGGAAAAACACTGAACCCTTGTAATACACAATAGTGCCATAAAGTGCCCACATAGTGCTATACAGCGCTAACATGATGAAGTGTAATAGACCCCACGTGTCAATGTGATGCCAGGTGAGGATAAAGTTAGTGCACCTACAGTGCAGCACGGCGGCTGAGACCCCCAGGGGCATTCGTCCCATTTTTCTATGCTACAATCAGGTCCTTTTTTATTGAATTTGACTTTCGAGTTCTATAATCCCCATTTTTCTTTATTAGAAAGACCCCCTCAATCCTCTTCCGGGGTCCACCTACATCCTACAAGCTCTCGCTACAGCCAAACTGCCACGACATTGTGAACTCGCTGATACCTGGCGAGTTCCTCGTACACCCCCGTAATTCATGGTATCCTGAGTCCCTAGATCCACGCTTCCCGCACGAGAGGCTCAGTTATTGGAAAACCCCAGTGCGAGGAAGCGGAACACCGAGGTTAATGGATGACCAACGATGGGTCTACAAGGAGCAGATAAAGGTTGTGCTGACCCCTGGGAAGAGTCTCGTCCCTCTTCTTACCTGCAGGGACCGGTGGGCTCAGCTCTTCATCAATGTCCCCATAGAAGCAGCTCCGACCTGGCACCGAGATGTCCGTCATCTGCTGTGGGACCAAAAGGACCCGGCAAAAGTCCTACCGGCCGCAGGAGACCCCGCCATGGCTGCTCAGCTTCCTCTTCGCGCTTCAGGTAATAGATGATAATCTGACGTGATCAGATCAGTGTTTACGGCTCGCCAACTGTTGCCAAACTGCGCCATGCGGCTGTCGTAGCATGCTAGGAGTTGTAGCTGGAAAAACGAGTAAATGACTATGGGATAATTGATTTGCTATTTTATTGTTGCGCTCACCCCCTGCAGCACCTCTTGGTCCAGACCTCTCTGCTCTGCACCTGTCACAGCCTCTTCCTGCAGCATCGTCCGCTGACACCCCAAGATCAGAGTCGTTTCTTGGCCCGGAGCCTCTTCGTCTGTGGCATCAGCACCAGTTTACAAAGTAGTCTGGGAACAAGGTATTATGGCGCGCTACCGATATGCTGCAACGTAACGGGGATTCCGGATAAACTTTTATTCTTGACAATGCCACGATGCTTTCCTATATCTCTGCTTGCTGACAGTGAAAATATATATATATATTTTGTAACTTAAGCAGCAGGGAAAACAGACATTTAAATGGAAGGAGATTAATACTCGTTTTGTCAACGTTGCACAATTTTTGCAAGGCGTGGTATTCTGGGTGAGCGGTGTGTAAATTAAGAAGTCGCGCCTCCTTATTGAAATGGGCGCATCATACAACTGCCATGCGGCACTGCTGGAGGTGTTCGTCCGCCATGGGCCGATGTACGTTTCCGCGGTACTTTACACCACATCATGGCAATAATGATGATTGATTTGTCGGGTGTGCCTAGCCGTGCAGCATCCTGCCAGAGCTTGGCCTGATTTTGTAAAATTGGCAAAAGTGTCTGGAACTGGCATATAAACGCCAAAAGTCACAACATTTTTGCTCAACTTTGAATTAGTGAAAATATTTGCAACATCTCAAGGAATTTTACACCATAATTGTAATGACTCTGTGTCACGATCCATTTTTGGATCTGTGGCAGATTTTTCCTTTGCATATTAATTTTTTTTTCCTTTCAGGCCATCGGAGGTTAATATCATTCCCCCCCCCCCCGCGCTGGTGTAATTACATGGCTGGTCAGTTTGCTGGTGCAGGCAGTGACCACTCCCACCTTCCTTTAAAAGGTCACCTGATGCTTCAGCTGACTGTTGGTGATACACTTCCTCTTTCGAGACCAACCAAGCTGGAGTCGGGAGCTGGCTGAGTGCACTGGAACTTCAGCTATTACCTTGATCTGGTGCCTAACTCTGCTGTGCGGTGCATTGCAGCAGAGAAAGCTAAGTTTTGTTTTTTAGTTGATTTAACCCCGAGGTGTCTTATCTTTCCTTTTGTTATGTTGGTGCAGTTCACTTTTTTTCCCTGTCTCTCCTCCTGGGGAGGGGGTTGGGGGTTTAGCTCAGGGCTAAACAGGAGTTAGGGACAGGTCGGTGACTTGGGCCTCACCACCTTCAAGTGTACCCCCAAGTTAAGGAAAGTCAGGGCACTCCCTTAGCCTGAGGGGCTGTTCAGGGGCCCAGGTCCCTCGTCCCCTGTTTTCCCAGACCTGCCTCGTGAAACTCTGCCTGATACAGAGCACACAGTGAAATCAATGATAAATCTATGCTCAGCTCCCCCTAGTGGCTGCAAACAGAATGTTATAATTTAAAGAGGACATTTCACCAGGTCAAGAAAGTCCAGTTTGCTCTTATTTGAGTCCTGCTGCTCCTCTGAGTATCTCATTTTTTTGTATGTTACTCACCATACGGCTCCAGAGAAATGCAACTTTTTATTTAGTGCTACTTTTTATGGTCTTTACCAAATAGGATGTGGCTCCCAGGGTAATTATGCAGAGAATCCTAAAGACATGCCCCAGAGAATATATTAGACACTCCTCATTGATAATGCAATGTCAATAGATTGTATAAATCTGGGAATCGGAAAAATAGAAGAAGTGGATCCAGCTCACTCACAGGGCTTACTGGGACTCATTTCTAAAAATGTCTGAAATAAAACTGTGCTTAATGCCCAAATGATCAGAGCTCCGCTTTTACCTTTAACTAGGCAAGGAGCCTAAAAACCCTTTTTTATGTTTCATTCTGAGAGCACTTATTTTTGAGTACAAATTACCTGGTAACATCATTCTCAGGGTCAGTACGATTACAGTGACACAAAAAAAGATAGTTTGTTTTTTTTACTATTTTAGTGGCTAAATACAATTCTGAATGTTCTAATAAACATTTTCGTTTGTCGCCATTTTCTGAGACCTGTGACTTTTTCATTTCTCCATTGATGGAGCTGGGCGAGGGCTTTATTTTTATACTAGCAAAATGTAGTTTTTAATAGTAACATTTTGGACACATATGATTTTTTTGCATTTTTCATAGATAAAAAAATGAAATTTTGGTGCTTCAGTTTCTTTGGATGGCATTTAACATGGAATAAATACTTTTATAATGTCATAGATCACATTCTTACCGAAGTGGCTAGTAACGAATATGCTTTTTTTTTATTTATGTTTTAAATATTTTTATTTTTAACTGAGAAGTAGGGGATTAGGGGGATTGTTTTTTATTTTTTTTTTATATACTTATTAACTTTACAGTTTATTATTATCTAGCAAACTTGCTCCTGTAATGCAGCATATAGTGAAAATGACGCACAGTGTAAGAAGAAGTAAGTGCAACACAAAGGGATAAGGGGAAGGGAGTCCAACACTAGGGAAGTAGGGAGTGGAGACCCCTAGGCAGATCTAATGTCACCCTGTCTGTCCTAATCGACCCCAAATAGGCTCCGCACCTATCGCTGAGCAGCATACCTATTCCCTTCCTGTCCTTAGCAGTAAGCCCTGCTTAACGATGGATGGGTTGAGCATTGGTTGATCCCCACTACAACTAAAGACAAATGGGATTGACAAACAAGGGGAACACTTAGCTTTAGTAGACTCAGAGAGAAACACAGACATCCTCCAAACACCAAAGATAAAGATAGCTGACTGCTATAGCTCCAAGCCTCAACAAAGACGAAATGGAAATATCACAGACAACTCCCATCAGCAAGTTGGGAGGTATAAACACCTGGGTCCAGATGTGTCCAGAAGGAAGGTTGCCACTGGATCCCAAAGTCAGAATGCCAGGAAGAAGGCTGCAAAATACTGCTGAGACCTTCTGCAGGCAGATGCAGTGACAGACAGTTGTCTCTAAACTTTAGCTTGTTGTTGGGTTTCACATCAGTGATAAATGGCGATGACTGGAGCCTTCAGAAGGAAGGAACTGATGGGTGCCCTAATAATAGTTGTGCAACCAAGATCAAAAAACTTAAATGCTTCAGTCAGAGATTGACACTGGTATTAGGTGGTTTGATTGCTGCTGATAAATACCAGCTCCGACTCCAGTATAACAGAGTTGGCACCTGCACCTCTATGGAGCTGGCACAGCTCCGGAGCCACTCCATGCACTCGGCTTGGTCACCAGAGCGATGCCAGTCCCAGAGATGGGCATTGTCTTTCAGGTTTAAGTCCCTTTCAATCTATTGCAGGATGATTCTAGTGTCACAGTGATTTCTCTATAATACAAAGGTTGTACAATCATCCATCTTGCTTTGTCAGTAGACTGTTCGCACTTTGTGCCGTGCTGCAATATTCCCCTTGTTCCTTTGTTTTGTGAGCACCTTTCCTGTACCAGGGTGAACACAATGCTGGATCTACAGAGTCGGTGTGTACTGTGCATCATGACTGTACAAATCTGTATGGAAACTGAGACATTGGGTCACCTATAGTGACTGGTGCATTGGGAGAAGAGATGGCACCACACTGTAACCCATGACGGTACCCAATATTTTTATTAATATTGTTGAAATATAGTTTTTGCCTGTAAGATATTTTCAATGGTTTTCTGTTTTGGTTGCAGATGTGAATCTGATTTATAAAGTCTTGGCCTTGATTCTAAATCTTTTACTGTTTTGTGTATACAGTTCCTATGCATAGCAATATGACTTCCCTTACAGACTATAAACAGTTCCTGTGTAGTAATATAATATTAGGATCTATAGGTCTTCTAGGGTTGATTAAATAAATGCATTTTTTTTCTACTTTAGTCTTGATTCTAAATGATTTACCGGTTTGTGTATGCAGCTGCTACACAGACCTATGTGACGCCTTGATTGCAGACTATAAATAATCCGTGTGTAGTCAGGACAGTAGTGATGTTTCATGATCCATCTACATCCCATGACCTACTGAATGTTGAATAGCAAGAAGTGCAGCATGGAGAGTGACTATTTGAAAGCTCATTTTGTATTACTCTATGGAGATTGAAACTTCAGCAGTAAAAATCTCTCCCCTTTCCTGATGCAGTTTTTTTGCTACAATGTATCATGTTTAACAAAACCATTGGAATGAGCAGGAGAATAAGTTGGCATACATACAATGTATAGGAGCATGTACACACTGTGGCCATTTAACAGACAAAACCCGAGATAGAAAACAACTAACCATATACTCGTCTGTAAGTAAATAGTAATAGTACATGTAAGTAACATAGGGGACTTAGTAAACACAATTTTTGATAAAAAAAAAAGCTTAAATGCCATCCCATCATGACAAGGTGTACCTCAATCGGCGCGGTCCTATGTACCATGTTGGTCTGGATACACAGCCACTTAGCTCAGACAATTGCAACAAAACCTCAGCTGTGAGATGTCTTAAATTTGTTCAGGTTTTATATTAAAAAGCAGTGTTCTCTTTCACTGACAGCAAGCAGAGATCTTGAAAATTGCGTGAAATTTAAAGTCCTATATTACAAAATTATATAGGAGTTCGTCAAATTTCCTCATGAAGGTATTTCATGGCTCGCTCATTTTTGGGGTAGGGACTGACGAGAGTTGATCAGTGGTCCGCAGAGTAGGAGTGATGATTGGGCAGGACTGGTGCTGACTATCTATATTTCCCAGGTTACCCTTGGTGCAGACCCCAACCTTCGAGCTGCTCATCCCGGCCATAATCCTCAGCAGATACAATGCTGGTAGTGATACTCCTGCAGGAGTGGGTGAGTCTCATCTGTATCACTCCATGTAACACTGAGATACCATGATACATTGTGTCATTGCACAGAAAAATAAACTCAGCTGCTGCAACACTACAATCCCCAGCATTCCCTGGCAGCCCAGTATGGACATAGGCACAAACTCATCCCATTTCTCATCACGTTGTTGAACTTTGTTCTTACAGATGATCGAGGTCCAACTCATTGCACAGAAATTTCATGTGAACCGCGGGACAATGTTCTCCGGCCAATCACAGAGGTCAGTAAGACATTTCCATAAATATTTATGAAAAATGCATGTAAACAGTGAATGAAGCCAAACAGCACAGCGCCACTCACCATGTAGTGGCCGTTCTCAGGTACTGCAGCTCTGTTCTTATTGAAGTGAATGGGAGCTGATCTGCAGGACCCGGCTGGTGCTGAAGTCCGCAGGCCACTAGTACAATCTGTTTTCTGCAGGTGTCGGGGGCTCTGCTAGTCTCTGGACTCCTGCAGGTTCTGTTTGGAGTTTCTGGACTCTGGGGTTGGATTTTGCAGTTCTGCGGCCCTATGGTCCTTGCACCAGTGCTCTCCATCATCGGACTTTCCTGCTACAAACCTGCGGCCACACTCTGTGCCTCCAACTGGGGGATCTCCATGAGGTGAGCGCGCCAAAACATTTTACCTGTTAGCACAAGAAGGAGGATTTATACTCTAGTCCCATCCAGAGCTGCATTTATAACTTGTCTTGCTACAAGAAGAAATTATTCAGTTGCTTCACACCATTTATTCTAGTCACATCCAGAGCAGCATTCACAATTCTGCACTTAGATTACATCTTCTACTTTAGTGACATCCAGAGCTGCATTCACAATTCTGCTTTTACATTATATCGTATTATCCAGTCAAAAGTGAAATTACAATTCTGCATTGACATTATATCGTATTATCCAGTCAAAAGTGAAATTACAATCTGCATTGACATCATATCTTTTACTCAAGTCACATCCGGCAGAGCTGCATTTCAAATTTTGCACTTTCATTATGTCTTCTACTTGAATGACATCCAAAGCTGAAGTCTGAATTCTGCTGCCCCTGCCGATTCCTTACCGAAAATGTGCTGCTTATACGTGGCGCTTCACACTAGCTGCATCTCCCACAATGCGATGGTGCCGGTGATGACAGATTTCTGAATGATGTTTCTTATGTTGCAGCCTCATTGCAGTGAGTGGACTATTGTCACAAACCCTCCGCTGTGTGCACCTGCCTCTGTGTACCCGGGCAGGGGTGGAGAAGAGATACGCGCCTGTGCTCCGCATGCTCTCTGTAAGTCCGCAGATTACGTCTGATCCCCGCAGGACATTACTAGCGTCACATAGACCTCAACGCATTCTGCTGCTTCCCAGCTGTTCCTCCCGATCTCCTGCATCTGGATCGTCTGCAGCTTCTGGGCTCCTGACCCCGCGGAGATTCCAAGTGACGTCCGTCAGGTCCAGAACACGACGGTCATCACTACGGACAATCCACAACAGACGCTGTCGGCACCGACAGAGAACCTCACCGAACCGGCACCATGGTTTTATTTCCCATATCCTGGTAGAATAATCCTATCCTGTGTGATACTGTCTGCTGAGCCGTGTATCTAATCGTATCCTGTGTGATACTGTCTGCTGAGCCGTGTATCTAATCCTGTGTGATACTGTCTGCTGAGCCGTGTATCTGATCCTATCCTGTGTGATACTGACTGCTGAGCCGTGTATCTAATCCTATCCTGTGTGATACTGACTGCTGAGCTGTGTATCTAATCCTATCCTGTGTGATACTGTCTGCTGAGCCGTGTATCTAATCCTCTCCTGTGTGATACTGACTGCTGAGCCGTGTATCTAATCCTCTCCTGTGTGATACTGGCTGCTGAGCTGTGTATCTAATAATTTCCTGTGTGATACTGTCTGCTGAGCCGTGTATCTAATCCTATCCTGTGTGATACTGTCTGCTGAGCCATGTATCTAATCCTATCCTGTGTGATACTGACTGCTGAGCCGTGTATCTAATCTTGTCCTGTGTGATACTGACTGCTGAGCCGTGTATCTAATCCTCTCCTGTGTGATACTGTCTGCTGAGCCGTGTATCTAATCCTCTCCTGTGTGATACTGTCTACTGAGCCGTGTATCTAATCCTATCCTGTGTGATACTGTCTACTGGGCCGTGTATCTAATCCTATCCTGTGTGATACTGTCTACTGGGCCGTGTATTTAATCCTATCCTGTGTGATACTGTCTACTGGGCCGTGTATCTAATCCTATCCTATATGATACGGTCTGTTCCTATAAGTGCATACACACTTTTGATAACTGCTGGAAAAACCCGCCGATCAATATTCCTCCAGACATCCACTATATACACTAACCTCTGATCTATGACACTGACTACACAGGAGCCCTGGGGTGGCCGCATCTAAGTCTGGAGACGGCCGGAGTGGGAGCAGCAATGGCCACAATCAGCAGTCTTTCTTCTCTGGGATCTTACATCCTATGTGCTCGGTTGTTGAACTGTCCACCGCTCCCTTCACATTCATGTAATCGAGGGATCAGTATGGAGGGGATTGGGAACATCTTATCTGGAATTATAGGCAGCGTCTGCGGAACAGGATCCAATATTCCCAGTGCTGGAATCACAGGAATCACACAGGTAACCAGAGCAGCAGCCGTGAAAATAATCCAAGTGATATGTGCACATAGTGGCAGTATTATAGTAGTTATATTCTTGTACATAGGAGCAGTATTATAGTAGTTATAATCTTGTACATAGGAGCAGTATTATAGTAGTTATATTCTTGTACATAGGAGCAGTATTATAGTAGTTATATTCTTGTACATAGGGGCAGTATTATAGTAGTTATATTCTTGTACATAGGAGCAGTATTATAGTAGTTATATTCTTGTACATAGTGGGCAGTATTATAGTAGTTATATTCTTGTACATAGTGGGCAGTATTATAGTAGTTATATTCTTGTACATAGGAGCAGTATTATAGTAGTTATATTCTTGTACATAGGAGCAGTATTATAGTAGTTATATTCTTGTACATAGGGGGCAGTATTATAGCAGTTATATTCTTGTACATAGGGGGCAGTATTATAGTAGTTATGTTCTTGTACATAGGGGCAGTATTATAGTAGTTATGTTCTTGTACATAGGGGCAGTATTATAGTAGTTATATTCTTGTACATAGGGGCAGTATTATAGTAGTTATATTCTTGTACATAGGGGCAGTATTATAGTAGTTATATTCTTGTACATAGGGGCAGTATTATAGTAGTTATATTCTTGTACATAGGGGCAGTATTATAGTAGTTATATTCTTGTACATAGGGGCAGTATTATAGTAGTTATATTCTTGTACATAGGGGCAGTATTATAGTGGTTATATTCTTGTACATTGGGGCAGTATTATAGTAGTTATATTCTTGTACATAAGGGCAGTATTACAGTAGTTATATTCTTGTACATTGGAGCAGTATTATAGTAGTTATATTTGTCACGGGGTCCTTCTCCGATACCACACAATCAACAGAGCGAGGGAAGTATGAACAATCCCAAAACCTTTATTATGGGCAAAACTAGAAGGTCCATAAACATTCCACCAAACTGAGGATATATTAGTCCAGAACACAAATGCAGTCCAGTAACAGGATAAAATGTCCAGGGAGATGAGAGTCCAAAACTCTAGCAGCCAGAGGATAAAATGGGTCCATACGCTTCCATACAGTCAGGCTACAGGCTATAGACATACAAGGCAACAAGAAAAACACTATGAAAATCAGTGAAATAGAAATATACACAAAATGATATCCACATACCGGTAGCCTACCGCACCATCACAATATTCTTGTACATTGGAGCAGTATTATAGTATTTATATTCTTGTACATAGGGGGCAGTATTATAGTAGCTATATTCTTGTACATAAGGGGCAGTATTATAGTAGTTATATTCTTGTACATAGGGGCAGTATTATAGTAGTTATATTCTTGTACATAGGGGGCAGTATTATAGTAGTTATATTCTTGTACATTGGAGCAGTATTATAGTAGTTAAATTTTCCCTTCACCCATGACAGCACCACATGAGAGAGGGATCCGCCCCGCCAGGACAGGAACCTACTGAGACATAAGGGGCGGCACCTCTCCCCCGCTTCAGTTGGGTTCCCGTCCTGGAAAGGAATCCCACTGTGGCGGTGCCTGTCATGGCGAAGAAAGAAGAAGAGGAAAAAAAAAAAAGAGGACCCAGGTCCGTCCCGGCGCGGGAAGAACAGGGAGCTTACCTGTAGCGCCGGCTGTCGGGTCCTGGAAGCGCAGTCCCCGGGGTTCCTCTGGACTCCGGGTTTGTGCGGGCGTGGATGGGATCCCGGTAGCTCCGTGAGCCCCCACCGCGCCGCCCTCCCCTCGCGTACGTCGCATCTCGATCCCCGTGGCAAGGGAGAGAC
Source organism: Dendrobates tinctorius (assembly GCF_039654945.1). Lineage (NCBI taxonomy): Eukaryota > Metazoa > Chordata > Amphibia > Anura > Dendrobatidae > Dendrobates > Dendrobates tinctorius. The sequence continues at coordinate 10,376,974 of NW_027361810.1, read as the reverse complement.
GCTTCTTCCAGCCGCTGACGTCAGCGGCGCTGTGGATTCTGGGTGCGCCGGCTGACGTCAGCAAGAAGGCGACGGTGTAATGGCGCCTGAGGTGACGCCGGCCGGCTTTCTGAAGCGGTCGGCCGGCGGTCGCACGGTGGAGGGGGAGGGAGATGCTCACCAGGACTGAGGCGCGTAATTCAAAAAGAGGAAGCAGCGGCAGAATGAGCGGTGCAAGATGGAGTCAGAGCAGGAGCGCTCAGTGTCCCTGCCTCCCTCACAGCCCTCTGGCAGAAAACATGGAAGCCATTCAAGCAGTAGTCGCCCCAGCCGCAGGTCGGGGTGTTATGAGCTCATTTTTTGCTCCACCAGCTGGGAGCTCTCCTTCTGTTCTCCCTCTGGTAGTGACAGGAGGTAGTGAGGTTAGTTTAATTGGTAATGGTCTGCCACCTGACGAGGAGGATAGTGATTGGATCTCCGGAGTATCAGACTGGATATAAGATAGCCAACGCCCTATCCTGTTGCTGGTGATTCAGTCTGTTTCTCAGGTCTTGGACTTCAGCTCTGCTCCAGTCATCTCAAGTTAAGTTTGTTTTTTGCTAATGTTCACACTTGCTCTTGCTGGTCAACTCAGTTTTTGTGTGGTCGGCCAGCCCGGCTGGGCTGTGCTAAATTTCCACTCTTATTTTTCTGTATTTGCCTTTTTGTCCTTTAATTAGATTGGCCTCTTTTTGCTCTGTCTCAGAATATTCCAGAGTGCTGATATAGTGGGAGAAGTCTAGTGACTTCAGGGTTAATTTTGTTATTATTACATTATTTTTGGTAGGGTTTTTTGGCAGATTGCAGACAGTATCTTTCCTTTCCTGTCCTTTCAAGTTAGTTTGGCCCAATCGTTTTCTCAGCCTATATTTCTGCCTTTGTTTGTGTTTTCATCTTGCTTCACCGTCAATACATGTGGGGGGCTGTCTTTCCTTTGGGGTCTGCTCTGGGGAGTTAGTTTTCCTCTTTTCTTACTTTAGGCTTATTTAGCTCTCTGGTTGTGACGAGGCATCCAGGACCACCATAGACATGCTCCACGACTGCTTCTAGCTGTGTGTTAAGATCAGGGCTCTGCATTCTGCATAGTTACCAACCAACCTCTCTGGTTTTCTGAGACTTAGCGTGTTTTGCTTTTTTCCTCCTCGGTGACCCATTCATAACATCGGGGGACTCCTCAAGGTCCAAAGAGGACAGGTCACGTGCTCCAACGCAGCCTCCGAATCCGGTACCCTTGATTACGGGTGGTGAGTGATCTTCGTGAATGTTAGCATTATGTTAATAGTGATTTTCTGTTGTATGCTCTACCCCGTAGGAAAGGCCCAGAAAAGCAGGAAGCAAGAAGAACAATAGGGAATGTGCTATATGTAAAAATCCCTTAGCAAGAGATTGGCAGAAAGATCTCTGTGCCTCTTGCATTCAGCGAACTATGGCGGAGGAAGCGCCTAGTTTCGCTGCCAATTTGATATCCACCCTCAGGTCAGAAATGGAGGGTTCAATTAAGTCCCTATTGAAAAAAGGGAAGAAAAGTAGGAAGAATCCCCCTAGTTCTCCCTCAGAGTCCGCATCAGCCTCGTCTCAGGCGGAACAATCATCCTCCTCAGACTCCTCGGACAGTGACACGGGGGGTAAACCATGTTTCCCTGTAGAAGACACAGATGCCATCATAAAGGCCATTAGAACCACAATGGGCCTACAGGAAGAAAGGGCGGCTAAAACCCTAGAGGATGTCATGTTTGGGTGGCTTCAAGAGAGGAAAAAGCGGACCTTCCAGTGAATGAGAAAATCCAGGCGCTTATTGAGAGAGAGAGTGGAAGAAACCTGAAAAATCGGGGGGCCCTTCCGTCCACCTCTAAGAGGCGATATCCCTTTGAGCACAAGGATGCGGAGATATGGGATAAAGTCCCAAAAATAGATGCAGCAGTTTCCAGATCTTCCAAAAGGTCGGCCTTGCTCTTGGAGGACTCAGGGGTTCTTAGAGACCCGCAGGACAAAAAGGCGGACTCATATTTGAGGCACGCGTGGGAAGCGACAGCAGGAGGACTAAAGCCGGCGATAGCGGGCACCTGCACGACATGCTCCCTCATGATCTGGCTGCAGCAGTTGGAAGAGAAGCTGGCATCAAAAGTCCCAAGAGAGAAGATTTTAGCAGATATGTATCTCTTGCACGGGGCAGCGGCTTTTTTGGCAGATACCTCGGCAGACTCTGAGGTTGACTGCTAGGGCAGCGGGACTATCAAACGCTGCTAGGCGAGCATTATGGCTTAAGGGCTGCCCGGGTGACCTACAGTCTAAAGCGAAATTGTGCTCTCTCCCCTGCGATGGTCGGTTCTTATTCGGCAAGAACTTAGACGATATCCTGGAGAAAGCAGGGGATAAGAAAAAAGGCTTTCCCAGGTTCCCGACGGAACAGAGAAGACAGCCCTTTCGGAGGGGAAGATTCAATAGGGCGCGGCCTCCCGCTGACAGGAGAAGATGGGAGGATAAAAGGAAAAAAGAGTCGGGATTTATGTTTGGTGGGGGTACCTCCACCTCAAAGAAATCGCCACAATGACGCCAGTATTCCAGTGGGGGGGGAGATTGGCACTCTTTTTCCAGGTCTGGGAAAAGATCTCCTCCAATACCTGGATCCTGGGCATCCTAAAAGATGGCCTGAAAATCCCCTTTATTCGCCAGCCAAAACCCGTGGTTGTCATTACACCCATCAGGAAGGTAACCGAAGAACAGTTGGCCTTAGAAGTGGATATCCTGACCCTGATAGACAAGCAGGTACTTTACGAGGTCCCACACACGCAGGAAGGAAGGGGGTTCTATTCACCCCTTTTTCTCATAAAAAAAACCGGATCAGTCATTCAGGACAATTATAAATCTCAGAGTGCTCAATCGATGGATAAGAAACCAGACCTTCAAGATGGAGTCGGTGGCCACGGCCGTGAAGCTACTACATCAAGATTGCTTTATGGCCGTAGTCGACTTAAAGGATGCATATTATCACATCCCTATCCATCCAGATTACCAAAAATACCTAAGGGTAGCACTTTATATCCAAGGAAGACTGAGGCATTTCCAGTTCAGAGCTCTTCCATTCGGAATATCCATAGCCCCGAGAGTTTTCACCAAGGTCATAGCAGAGGTGACAGCCTTTCTCAGAATTCACGACACAGTTATAATACCATACCTGGACGATTTTCTTATAGTGGGCAGCTCAGAGGACCACTGCACGGCGCAGCTGAGCCGGGTGACCGACACCTTGCAAGAATTAGGGTGGATAATCAATTTTCAAAAAATCCAAATTACAACCCCTAAATAAAACAGACCTTCCTGGGTTTCATACTGGATTCAGAAAGGCAGGAGTGTCTGCTCCCGGATTCCAAAATAGAGAAGGTACAAAATCTGGTCTTGGCGGCCCGGATCCAACCATGTATGACATTGAGAAGGGCAATGTCCCTACTAGGTACCCTAACATCCTGTATTCCGGCGGTAAGGTGGGCTCAGTTTCACACCCGTCAACTCCAGGAGGAGATATTATCAGCGCAAAGAATGCTAAGAGGATGTTTAGAAGGGAAGCTGGAGCTTTCCGTAAAAACCAGAGATTCTCTCAACTGGTGGCTGAACGGTACAAATCTGACCTCAGGAATACCTTGGGACAGACAGACGACAAATGTAATTTTAACAGATGCAAGCTCCTCGGGGTGGGGGGCACACCTAAGGGGCCTAATAGGCCAGAGCTCCTGGACAGCTCAAGAAAGGGAAGCATCTTCCAACCTAAGAGAACTGTGGGCAGTGAACAAGGCCCTAAGTCTCTTAATTTCATTACTCCAGGGTCGCAACGTATGCATCATGTCAGACAACAGAGTAACAGTGGCATATATCAACCACCAAGGGGGGACAAGATCACACTCCCTAATGAAAGCGGCGAGCGACATTCTGAGCAGAGCAGAGGAACACCTACACTCCTTGACAGCCTTACACATAAAAGGGGCAGAAAACATAGAGGCAGATTTTCTGAGTCGCAATACCCTGAAGCAAGGAGAATGGACACTAAATCGTTCCATCTTTCAAAAAATAACGCAGCTTTGGGGGAAACCAGTAATAGACCTCTTTGCCAACAAGTACAACAGGCAAACAGAAAGGTTTTGCTCTCTGAACCCGAGAGAAGAGCCATGGGCAGTGGACTCATTGCACGGGCAGTGGACTCATTGCACATCCAGTGGAACTTCAGGCTAGCTTATGCGTTCCCCCCCAGTGGCTCTGATCCCAACAGTTGTCAGGAAGATCAGAAGCGATAAAGCCAGGGTGATTCTAATAGCCCCATTTTGGCCGAAAAGGCCCTGGTTCTCTCTACTACAAAGAATGTCCCTCTCCGATCCATGGGTTCTGCCAGAGATCCCGGACCTACTAGCGCAAGGGCCAATATTCCATGCTCAGGTCAAAGGATTCCATCTGACGGCGTGGAATTTGAAAAGTCGCTTTTAATGGATAGAGGGTTCTCCCCTGGGCTGGTGGCCACTCTGCTAAAGAGCAGGAAACCAGTGACTACTAACATCTATGGCAGAACATGGAATAAGTTCCTAGGTATGCCGTTAGGAAAAGAACCCCCGATTAGTGCCATCCTGGAATTCTTACAATCGGGGTTGCAGATGGGACTAGCAGTGAACACAGTTAAGGTTCAGGTATCTGCACTGGGGGCACTCTGCAACTGCAAATTGGCATGAAATAGGTGGGTAGCCAGATTCATTACATCCTGCCATAGAGCTAGGCCTATCCCAATACCCAGAATAGCCCCCTGGGATTTAAACCTAGTGCTAGAAGCCCTTACAAAGGAACCATATGAGCCGTTACACCAGCTACACCTGAAGTTTCTGACCCTAAAGACGATCATTTTAGTGGCCCTTACGTCAGCCCGCAGAATAAGCGACTTGCAGGCCCTCTCAATAAATCCACCCTATACGCAAGTTTTTCAGGATAGGGTAGTGTTAAGAACAGACCCCGCTTATCTCCCTAAGGTAGCGTCAGATTTCCATCGGGGTCAGGAGATTGTCCTCCCATCCTTCTGCGAGAATCCGAAAAATTTGGGGGAGGAAAAATTCCATAGTTTGGATGTTAAGAGGGCTCTCTTAGAATACATATCTGTCACTAGCCAATGGAGGAGGTCCCAGTCCCTATTCGTAGCTTTTCAGGGTGCCAGGAAAGGCTACAGGGTTTCAAAAGGGACTATTGCTAGATGGATTAGGGAGGCCAATAGTGTAGCCTACACAGCTAGTGGTATCCCGATTCCTGACGGCATCAAGGCTCATTCCACCAGAGCCGTGGCGACCTCCTGGGCTGAAAAGGCAGAGGTATCAATTGAACAAATTTGTAAGGCCGCTACCTGGGCCTCACCTTCAACCTTTTTTAAGCACTATAGATTAAATCTGTCCTCCTCTGCTGACTTAACCTTGGGTAGAAGGGTGCTGCAAGCAGTGGTCCCTCCCTAAGGTGTTTCGAAGTCTCCAAAAATCTCTCATGTGGTGCTGTCATGGGTGAAGGGAAAACCACCATGGTTACTTACCGGTAGCCATTTTTCCGGAACCCATGACAGCACCCGTATATTCCCTCCCCTTTTTCACTGTATGGGTGTGCACAATTAGTAGGGTGCTTTTGAGTGATGTGGTGTTGGATTAAACATGTAACTAACCGGGAAGTCCTCTCAATGCTCTGTAACCCAACTGAAGCTGGGGAGAGGTGCCGCCCCTTATGTCTCAGTAGGTTCCTGTCCTGGCGGGGCGGATCCCTCTCTCATGTGGTGCTGTCATGGGTTCTGGAAAAACCGGCTACCGGTAAGTAACAAAGGTGGTTTTTGTACATAGGAGCAGTATTATAGTAGTTATATTCTTGTACATAGGGGCAGTATTATAGTAGTTATATTCTTGTACATAGGGGCAGTATTATAGTAGTTATATTCTTGTACATAAGAGCAGTATTATAGTAGTTATATTCTTGTACATAGAGGGCAGTATTATAGTAGCTATATTCTTGTACATAGGGAGCAGTATTATAGTAGTTATACTCTTTTAGATAGAGGGCAGTATTATAGTAGTTAGATTCTTGTACATAGGAGCAGTATTATAGTAGTTATATTCTTGTACATAGGGGCAGTATTATAGTTATATTCTTGTACATAGGGGCAGTATTATAGTAGTTATATTCTTGTACATAGGGGGCAGTATTATAGTAGTTATATTCTTGTATATAGGGGCAGTATTATAGTAGTTATATTCTTGTAAATAGGGGGCAGTATTATAGTACTTATATTCTTGTACATAGTGGGCAGTATTATAGTAGTTATATTCTTTTACATAGAGGGCAGTATTATAGTAGTTATATTCTTGTACATAGGAGCAGTTTTATAGTAGTTATATTCTTTTACATAGAGGGCAGTATTATAGTAGTTATATTCTTGTACATAGGGGCAGTATTATAGTAGTTATATTCTTGTAAATAGGGGGCAGTATTATAGTACTTATATTCTTGTACATAGTGGGCAGTATTATAGTAGTTATATTCTTTTACATAAAGGGCAATATTATAGTAGTCATATTCTTGTACATAGGGGGCAGTATTATAGTAGTTATACTCTTTTACATAGAGGGCAGTATTATAGTAGTTATATTCTTGTACACAGTAGCAGTATTAGGCCGGGGTCACACTATCCGACGCAAAATACGGTCTGTAGTTTACTTGCGTAATACGGATGAATGACCCCTAAATAGTGCTCCGTATGTCATCCGTAAGCAAGGTGTGGTCGCGTATTTTGCGCATGTCAGCATCTGTATGGAATCCGTATGCTGAGATTTTCTCGCAGGCTTGCTAAATGGACATTTAACGGTTTTGAGGCCTGCCAACTATTTAAATCATTAGCCTGTACTGAATTTATTGGCTCAGGAACAGGTGGCTGCCTCCATTCTGTCCATTTCTGAACTTGCCTTGACTAGGTGTGTTGGTGTTGTATGTGCAACATGGCAGACAGTCTGAGATTCACCACAACTGAGCAGGTTCTCTTTACCTGGCTTTTGTCACGCCGCTTTGGTCAACCATACCCAGTGATAGTGGATCCGCGGAGGAGGAGACGCATGTGGGTCCATCCACTTTTGAGGCAACGACTCACAAGAGGTCATTTTCACCGCCTCTATTCTTCTCTGCGGGAGCATCGGCTAAATTCTACCAATACTGTCGCATGAGCCTTGCAACATTTGATCGACTCTTGGAGACAGTGCGCCCTGGGATAACCTTTCAGGACACAAGGATGCGCAAAGCGATATCTGCAGAGGAGCGACTTCTACTCACAATACGGTATGTACTACACAACCACATTCTCTATGTTCATGATGTGTTGCCCAAAGTCTGTATTTTTTTGCTTCATGGACTAAGTTTAATGCCCTCATCTTATTCCAGATATGTTGAAACTTACAGACCAGAATGTTATGTGTAATATGTACTGAATATCACTTGGTCATTGTGCGACCAAATATGTGTGTGTTATTAGATGTGAATTCATAGCAAGTTTTGCATATATGTACCTGGTATTTGGTTAATTTGTGCATTCTAAAAGGTTCCTTTTCTGTTGCTCTTCAGCTTCCTGTCCACTGTCCTGTCTTATGCCGCCCTCCACCATGAGTTTCTCATTGGAAGATCTACCATTTCTTGCATAGTCAGGTCGACATGTAGTCAAATATGGTCAAGACTACATCAACTCGGTAGTAAACTGGTTGAGGATATCAAGGGACGTTGAGGAGGAATGCCAGTTCCTAATTGTATTGGGGCCCTTGATGGCAAACATATCCGGGGGCGTAAGCCGCCGAACTCTGGCTCCCAATTCTTCAATTATAATCAATACTTTTCTGTTGTATTGTTGGCTCTGGCCGACCCTCAATACAAGTTTAGAATTGTTGACATTGGGGCCTATGGAAGGACGGGAGACTCTAGAGTCTTCAATACTTCCATTATGGCTCGGCGGCTACGCACCAACCAGTTGGATCTACCACCACCACGCCAGCTACCAGGCTCCACTCAAGAATCCGTCCCTTATGTCCTTGTGGCAGATGAGGCGTTTCAGCTAACGTGCAATGTCATGAGGCCATATCCCCGGCGCAACCTGGACCACCGGCGCAGAATTTTTAACTTGCGCCTATCACGTGCTCGGCGACTGGTGGAGTGTTCCTTTGGCATTCTTTGTGCCAAATGGTGGGTACTCCAGTCTGCCATTCAGCTGAGTGAACAAAATGTTAATGAAGTTGTGAAAGCCTGTGTGGTTCTTCATAACTTCACCAGGATACATGATTGTTCCTCTGCTGGTGTTGTGCGTAGACCGGACAATGTGCGTAGGGTGAGACCACCTATCAACCCTCAACGTAGACCGCTCTCTGGCCTCAAAGTGCGTGATATATTCACTAATTACTTTATGTCACCTGAGGGGGAAAAATCTTGCTAAGAGCATGCTGTGTCTATGTTATAATTTTTTGTTTTATGTGTGTCTAAATATATATATTTCTACCCCTTATGATTCTATGACTGTTTAATTGCATTGGTAAGCGTATGTTAGTATGCGGACACTGTTTTTTAGAATTGAGACAGAGACGTAAAATGTAGTAGACAAATGTTTACGTGACCTTTTTTGTTGTTGTTTTTTTAAATCAAAACATATTATTGCCATATAAGAACTGTGGCAATGTGGCAAATTGCCCATTTTGCAGATGTGAACATTTTTTCACAAACAATTTTCCACACATACAAAAACAAAAATACAACATTAGGCAATACCAAAATGGCTACATTATAAATTTTGGTAATTTGGGGAAGGAGAAGGCGGAAGAGCAGCCTGTGTTTGCTGCTGGCTACTTTGCCCAACATCGCCCTGTGTGGGGGCATACTGTTGCCCATGATGTGGGTAGTGTACTGCCTCCTGGGATTGTGCTTGGTACTGGCCAGAATGATACTGGAGAGGGGCCTCTTGTTGGGGCTGGTAGGCCCGTGTCTCATACCCACCAATATAGCCATGTCGTCCCCAACCAGGTTGGGACCAGCCTCCAACACTGGGTGGGAAAAAGTGGCCATATTGGTGGGGTTGGCTAGAGCCAGACATATGTTGCTGGTGTTGTAAAGGTTGGGTAGGGGGAGGAAGGGGGTGAGGTGTAGGTCCACGTATTTGAGGATCATCAGAGCCTGCTTGAGCAAGCATGTGTGTGGGGTGTCTAAGGCGCATCAGATTCCTGGGGGAAAGCTGCCACCTCTCCAGATATTCAAATAACTCATATGGGGTATTGGGGGGTGTGCTTGCATCAAGCAGGATCTGAAAACATCCCCGAATACGGAGCCTCACCTCACGGGAAAGGGCACAAAGATAAAGGGCCAGGCTGCGTGAGTATGCCTCCTCGCCATCATCTGTATTCACTCTAGCCAGATAGTTCAGTACCCCTGTGTCCGGGTATCTTGGGCAGGGATATGGCGCCTTCTTTGCCCTCGCCGGGATGGTCCAGCAGGCTGTGGGGAGCGCCGGATCTGGCCAGTTGGGCTGCTGATGTTGCCCTGCTCCTTCTGTATGGCTGAAGCAGCAGACGGTCCTGGTTGTGGATGTGTTCCTGGTGGTGGGGTTTGTGGTGCAGGCACTGGGTTTTCCTGAACGGAATCTTCACCCATGCTTCTTGTAGGGTGAGAAGATGGGCCAGTCACCTCATCCTCTACAGGATCTATGATGGGCTCGGTATCTGAGGCCGTTTCTCTCTCCGTAAGGTTGGACTGAGTTCTGTTATGAAATAGAACAGAGCCAAAAATAAATCAATATTTTTGGCCCTGTAAAGTATCTGTGTAATGTGGTATGAGGTATGTACTTACAGTCTCAGATCCAGAACAGGGGCGAGGAAGGAGAGGCGGTCATAATAGATGTATTTCCTCTTTACGTGGCCCGCATCACCACTCCTGGACCGCTGCTGACGTTCCCGCCTGTATTGGTCGCGGATGCTGCGCCACCGTCTCATCACATCTTCCACTGCAATGTGACAGGAAATATTCTCAATTTCACATATTTGATCGGTCACATTTGCTACCAGTAGTCTAGGCATGTGGCCTTCTGGGGTGTGCTTTCTACCCAGGGAGGCATATATAATTGGGGCATCCAGGCCAGATACACAGGATCACAAGAGTTCATGTATCAAGTAACTACACTTAATAACTTGGTTGGCCAAGAGGATGAGGAGCTTGTGGCCTGGGCCAAATTATGGCAGTGTCAAACCATCTGTCACATCAAAATCTACCCGCCTCATGAGGCAAAAAGTCCAAGCACAGGAAGGGGGGGGCTGATTCTATATGCATCTTTTGATGTGAGGTAATTTTAAACAGTTTTTGGGTTGTACTTACTCAGTTTCTGCTGCTCCTCACGTGGCCGATCACCAAAATCATGGAACATCTGGCGACATATGCGCCTCCATGACGCCTCCTTTCTTGCCCGGTTCATAATGGGCATCACGTTGGTCCCAGAGTTCTGGCCGCTCCTGCACTAATACAATAAGCATCTCCACATTGAGGAAATATGGCGCCATGACGCTGCTGTACTCCGTGGCGGTGTACTGGAGCGCTTTTTGAGCTCATTTGCATGTCTAGGCTTCCTGATGATGGATTGGCCCATTTCCTGTCACCAGCCAAAAGACCTGCGTATTGCTCGCAAGTCACACGTATGGTCCGTGTGTAATCCGTATTTTTAGCGCACCCATAGACTTGCATTGGCGTATTACGGGCGTAGTACGCTGACAGTCTCAGCATGCTGCGATTGGCACGGAGCGTAGAATACGGACGAGAAATATACGGCTGGTGCGAGGGACCCCATAGAGAATCATTGGTCCATGTGTAATGCGTGCTTTTAACGGCTCTCACTCGTCCGTATTCCTCTCTAGTGTGACCCCGGCCTTGTAGTAGTTATATTCCTGTACATAGGAGCAGTATTATAGTAGTTATATTCTTGTACATAGGGGCGGTATTATAGTAGTTATATTCTTGTATATAGGGGGCAGTATTATAGTAGTTATATTCTTGTATATAGGGGGCAGTATTATAGTAGTTATATTCTTGTACATAGGAGCAGTATTATAGTAGTTATATTCTTGTACATAGGGGCAGTATTATAGTAGTTATATTCTTGTACATAGGGGCAGTATTATAGTAGTTATATTCTTGTACATAGGGGCAGTATTATAGTAGTTATATTCTTGTACATAGGGGCAGTATTATAGTAGTTATATTCTTGTACATAGGAGCAGTATTATAGTAGTTATATTCTTGTATATAGGGGCAGTATTATAGTAGTTATATTCTTGTACATAGGGGCAGTATTATAGTAGTTATATTCTTGTACATAGGAGCAGTATTATAGTAGTTATATTCTTGTACATAGGGGCAGTATTATAGTAGTTATATTCTTGTACATAGGGGCAGTATTATAGTAGTTATATTCTTGTACATAGAGGCAGTATTATAGTAGTTATATTCTTGTACATAGGGGCAGTATTATAGTAGTTATATTCTTGTACATAGGAGCAGTATTATAGTAGTTATATTCCTGTACATAGGAGCAGTATTATAGTATTTATATTCTTGTACATAGGGGCAGTATTATAGTAGTTATATTCTTGTACATAGGGGCAGTATTATAATAGTTATATTCTTGTACATAGGGGCAGTATTATAGTAGTTATATTCTTGTACATAGGGGCAGTATTATAGTAGTTATATTCTTGTACATAGGAGCAGTATTATAGTAGTTATATTCTTGCACATAGCAGTATTATAGTAGTTATATTCTTGTACACAGGAGCAGTATTATAGTAGTTATATTCTTGTACATAGGAGCAGTATTATAGTAGTTATATTCTTGTGCATAGGGGGCAGTATTATAGTAGTTATATTCTTGTACATAAGGGCAGTATTATAATAGTTATATTCTTGTACATAGGAGGCAGTATTATAGTAGCTATATTCTTGTACATGGGGAAGTATTATAGTAGTTATATTCTTGTACATAGAAGCAGTATTATAGTAGTTATATTCTTGTACATAGGGGGCAGTATTATAGTAGTTATATTCTTGTGCATAGGGGGCAGTATTATAGTAGTTATATTCTTGTACATAAGGGCAGTATTATAGTAGTTATATTCTTGTACATAGGGGGCAGTATTATAGTAGCTATATTCTTGTACATGGGGAAGTATTATAGTAGTTATATTCTTGTACATAGAAGCAGTATTATAGTAGCTATATTCTTGTACACAAGAGCAGTATTGTTCTTTTACATGGGGGCAGGATTATATAAGTTATATTGCACATTGAGGACATTATTATAGCACTCCTGACATCCTTTGTCTTCCAGGTGGGCTCACGCCACTCAGCTCATCTTTGTGCCCTACTCTTCCTCTTCTTGGGCTGTTCGCCACGGATGTCTCAGGTCCTACTGACGATCCCTTCTGCTGTCCATGGTATGATCACCTTGTAGAACGACCTCGAGGCCTTTGTGCTGCTGATCTCGGGTGATTCTTTCTCACAACCATAACATTTTGATATGATGGAGTTTGCTGGATCACTGACCTAATGTCTTGAGGCTCAGGGTGTGATTTTCCTTGCAGGGGCCACTCTTTCCCTGACGTTCTCCATGGCCGTGGGTGGTGGAATTTCCTTCTTCCAGTACGCAGACATCGACTCAGGAAGGAACATCTTCATTGTAGGCTTCACCATGTTCATGGCTTTGCTGGTTCCACGCTGGCTTCATGCTGTGACAACTAAACTGGACACAGGTGAGGTCAACGCTTTGTCATGTGGCCATGTGTGTAAAGTGACCTGTGGCCGCTCAGGTTTTGGTATCGCTCTTCCCTCTGCTCCAGGATCCCCAGCGCTGGACATGCTGCTCCTCTCACTTCTCACCACTCCGATATTCCTGGGGGGGATATTCTCATTTATTTTGGACAACACAGTTGAAGGTGAGAATAAACAAAGTCCACATGAATCATAAAACCATCTAGATACATTTTTCCTTCTACCTATACATTACACAGGACATCCAGGGTGGTCACCACTTTTGGAAGTGCATTGAGCAGCAGGGTGGTGTGCTGGTAAAAGGGAAAAAAAAAAATCTTTTATATCTTCTGCCTGAGCGAGTGTGAACGAGCTGAGTGTGACCTGAGCGTAAGTGCGAACTGTGGTAAGTGTGTGACTTGTGATTCTGTGACTTTGGATTCAGGGAGTTTCCAAGGGAGGTCTTACTGAATTGCTGTTATATTAATACTTTTTTTTTTTTAATTTATTTTTGCTTGTCTTGTTGTCTGGTGCAATCCCCATTAGGATGTGCTCCACTATTGCCGATGCCATCCAGTGCACATCTTGCCGCATGTATGAAATTCTTGAACAGCCGGTCGAGGGTGCATACTGCTGTGCAAGATGTGAGCACATTGTGCATTGGAAGCCCAGATACTGGATCTAAATGTGCAGCTGGCAACACTGAGATCCATAGACAATATGGAAAGGAGTCTTCTGCTCACTGAGCAGATGCTCAATAGGATAGATGAGGGGGGGATGCTAGGTTGGAGCTGCAGGACAGTGAGGCAGCTAGCTGGGTGACAGTTAGAAGGCGGGGTAGAGGGAAGAGCACCAGGGAGGCTAGTCCTGATCTGGCACACCCCAATAAGTTTGCTAAGTTGGCAGATGAGGGGAGTGTTAGTGCAGGAGTAGCACTGCTGCAGCAAGGCATGTCCTCTGAAAGCCGGAGGAGTGTCTGCTCCAGTAAGGGGGGAAATAGGAGAGCAGGGCAGGCCAGACAGGTGCTGGTAGTGGGAGACTCAATTATTAGGGGAACAGATAGGGCAGTCTGTCACAAAGACAGGGATCGTCGGACGGTGTGCTGCCTACCTGGCGCTCGAGTCCGACACATCGCTGATCGGGTTGACAGATTACTGGGAGGGGCTGGAGAGGATCCAGCGGTCATGGTGCACATTGGCACAAATGACAAAGTTAGAGGTAGGTGGAAGGTCCTTAAAGATGATTTCAGGGAATTAGGCTGTAAGCTTAAAGCAAGGACCTCCAAGGTGGTATTTTCGGAAATACTTCCTGTACCACGTGCCACGCCAGAGAGGCAGCGGGAGATTAGGGAGGTTAAAAAGTGGCTCAGGAATTGGTGTAGGAAGGAGGGTTTGGGTTCCTGCAGAACTGGGCTGACTTCTCAGTTGGCTACAGGTTCTACGCTAGGGACGGGCTGCACCTCAATGGGGAGGGTGCAGCTGTGCTGGGGGAGAAAATGGCTAGAAGGCTGGAGGAGTGTTTAAACTGGGGACGGGGGTGGAGGGTATTCCTTTTATAGTAGGGGAAGACAGTGCAGATAGAGACCTGGGCACAAATAATGACATTGGGGGTGGGGGTGGCATGGGGGGTGGGGTTAGAACAGTTAATAATTTAAGAAAGAATAGAAGTAGAGAGAGATACATAAAGTGCATGTATACTAATGCCAGAAGCCTCGCCAACAAGATGGAGGAATTGGAGTGAATGTTGTTGGAACATAATTATGACATGGTGGGGATATCTGAGACATGGCCGGACGAGAGCCGTGACCGGGCGGATAACTTACAGGGCTATAGTCTGTTCAGAAATGACCGAACAAATAAGCAAGGGGGAGGCGTGTGTTTATATGTAAAATCATCCTTAAAACCCATCCTGCCTGATAATATATATGAATCTAATGAAAATGTAGAGTCCCTGTGGGTAGAGATAAGGGGAGGGGGGAAAAATAATAAATTACTGATAGGGGTTTGTTATAAGTCTCCAAAAATAATGGAAGCAACAGAGAATATCCTCATAAAGCAAATAGATGAAGCGGCGACTCAAAGAGAAGTCATTATTATGGGGGACTTCAACTACCCTGAAATACATTGGGGAACCGAAACCTGCAGTTCCAGCAAAGGTGATAGGTGTCTGACAACTATGAGAGACAATTACCTTTCACCACTGGTTCAGGAGCCAACAAGAGGGGGGCACTGCTAGACCTAATATTAACCAACAGGCCAGACCGCAGATCAAATGTAAGGGTTGGGGATCACTGGGGGAATAGTGATCACAAATTAATAAGTTTTCATGTGTCCTTTAATAAGATGTGTAGTAGAGGGGTTACAAGGACACTAAACTTCAGGAAAGCAAATTTCCAACGGATGAGAGATGATCTTGGTGCAATTAACTGGGACGATATCCTGAGACATAAAAATACACAAAGAAAATGGGAGACGTTTATTATCCTCCTGAATAGGACCTGTGCACAATATATACCGTATGGGAATAAACGTGCGAGAAATAGGAGGAAACCACTATGGCTAAATAGAGCTGTAAGGGGCGCAATAAGGGACAAAAAGAAAGCATTTAGAGAATTAAAGCAAGTAGGTAGTGATGAGGCATTAACTAAATACAGAAGATTACATAAATTCTGTAAAAAGCAAATCAAGACAGCAAAGATTGAGACGGAGAGACTCACTGCCAGAGAAAGTAAAAATAATCCAAAATATTCTTTAACTACTTAAATAGTAAGAAGCTAAAAAATGATAGTGTTGGTCCCCTTAAAAATAGTCTGGGTGAAATGGTTGATGAGGATGAGGAAAAAGCCAATATGCTAAATGACTTTTTTTCAACAATATTTACACAAGAAAATCCCATGACAGATAACATGATCAGGGATAAAAATTCTCCATTAAATGTCACCTGCTTAACCTAGCAGGAAGTACGGCGGCGTCTAAAAATCACTAAAATTGACAAATCCCCGGGCCCGGATGGGATACACCCCGAGTACTGCAGGAATTAAGCACAGTCATAGATAGACCATTATTTTTAATCTTTAAAGATTCCATAATAACAGGGTCTGTACCACAGGACTGGCGTATGGCAAATGTGGTGCCAATATTCAAAAAGGGGACAAAAACTGAACTTGGAAATTATAGGCCAGTAAGTTTAACCTCAACTTTGGGTAAAATCCTGGAGGGTTTTCTAAGAGATACTATACTGGAGTATCTGGAGAAGAATAACCTCATGACCCAATATCAACATGGGTTTACAAGGGACCGTTCCTGTCAGACTAATCTGATAAGCTTTTATGAAGAGGTAAGTTCCGGACTGGACCAATGGAATGCAGTGGACGTGGTGTACATGGACTTTTCAAAAGATTTTGATACGGTGCCACACAAAAGGTTGATACATAAAATGAGAACAATGGGGATAGGGGAAAATATGTGTAGGTGGGTTAAGAGCTGGCTCAGGGATAGGAAACAAAGGGTGGTTATTAATGGAGCACACTCGGACTGGGTCACGGTTAGCAGTGGGGTACCACAGGGGTCAGTTTTGGGCCCGCTTCTTTTTAACATATTTATTAATGACCTGGTAGGGGGCATAGAGAGTAGAATTTCAATATTTGCAGATGACACTAAACTCTGCAGGGTAATCAATACAGAGGTGGACAATTTTATATTACAGGAGGATTTATGTAAACTAGAAGCTTGGGCTGATAAATGGCAAATGAGCTTTAATGGGGATAAATGTAAGGTCATGCACTTGGGTAGAACGAACAAGATGTATAACTATGTGCTTAATTGTAAAACATTGGACAAAACAGTCACTGAAAAAGACCTGGGTGTATGGGTGGACGACAAACTCACATTTAGTGGCCAGTGTCAGGCAGCTGCTGCAAAGGCAAGTAAAATAATGGGATGCATTAAAAGAGGCACAGATGCTCAGGAGGAGAACATAATTTTACCTCTATATAAGTCACTAGTGCGACCACACTTAGAATAATGTGTACAGTTCTGGTCTCCGGTGTATAAGAAAGACATAGCTGAACTGGAGCGGGTGCAGAGAAGAGCGACCAAGGTTATTAGGGAACTGGGGGTCTGCAATACCAAGACAGGTGATTACACTTGGGGTTATTTAGTTTGGAGAATCGAAGGCTTAGGGGTGATCTTATTACAATATATAAATATATCCGGGGACAATTCAAAGACCTTTCTAATGATCTTTTTACTCTTAGACCTGTGACGGGGACAAGGGGGCATCCTCTACGTCTGGAGGAAAGAAGGTTTAAGCATACTCACAGACGCGGATTCTTTACTGTAAGAGTAGTGAGACTATGGAACTCTCTGCCATATGATGTTGTAATGAGTGATTCCCTACTAAAATTTAAGAAGGGACTGGATGCCTTTCTTGAAAAGTATAATATTACAGGGTATATACACTAGTTTCCTTAATATTGCGTTGATCCAGGGAGCTAGTCTGATTGCCGTATGTGGAGTTGGGAAGGAATTTTTTTCCCCAATGTGAAGCTTACTGTTTGCCACATGGGTTTTTTGCCTTCCTCTGGATCAACATGTTAGGGCAAGTTAGGATAGGATATGGGTTGAACTAGATGGACTTAAAGTCTCCCTTCAACCTTAATAACTGTGTTACTATGTTACTATGTAAAGGTCAGGTGTTCACTGGTTTTTCTCCATTTTTGCAGGTCTCCCATCTATTTATAATGATATAATGGGAAATACATTTTGTTTCTTTCACTTATGTCCAGGAACTCTGCAAGAAAGAGGGCTAAAGTCAAATGTCTTCTCCTGGGACCCAGCATCCGAAGAAGAACCACACAGGAGCCTAGAGCGAGCGGTGGCACAGACGTATGGACTCCCCCCAGTCCTGGCGTGCCTCGTACCAGCCACATATCCATTCACCCAGCTGTGCCCTCCACCAACTAAGAACATAGTGATTGCAGAAGGGGAAGATGGCAAACTGCTGTCAGGACCTGGGAGAGATATAGAGTTGGGATGTATCAGGAGTCCGGACAGTTCTGGTGCCTCGCCATAGCCATTACTGCAGTATTTATGGGGCTTTTAAAGGATTAAATATGAGGAGTCATGTCACTCTCCGAGAGCATCTCCCTCTAAGATTCTTCATCACTGAATAGATATCCAGAACTGCAAGGAAGACTGAGACACGACTAAAGAAGCAGGAGGAAGGAGACGAACAGAAGCCTGTGTTATACTCCAGAGCTGCACTCACTATTCTGCTGGTGCAGTCACTGTGTACAGACATTATATTACTGATCCTGAGTTACATCCTGTATTATACCCCAGAGCTGCACTCACTATTCTGCTGGTGCAGTCACTGTGTACAGACATGACATTACAGATCCTGAGTTACATCCTGTATTATACTCCAGAGCTGCACTCACTATTCTGCTGGTGCAGTCACTGTGTACATACATTACATTACTGATCCTGAGTTACATCCTGTATTATACCCCAGAGCTGCACTCACTATTCTGCTGGTTCAGTCACTGTGTACATACATTACATTACTGATCCTGAGTTACATCCTGTATTATACCCCAGAGCTACACTCACTATTCTGCTGGTGCAGTCACTGTGTACATACATTACATTACTGATCCTGAGTTACATCCTGTATTATACCCCAGAGCTGCGCTCACTATTCTGCTGGTGCAGTCACTGTGTACACACATTATATTACTGATCCTGAGTTACATCCTGTATTATACTCCAGAGCTGCACTCACTATTCTGCTGGTGCAGTCACTGTGTACATACATTACATTACTGATCCTGAGTTACATCCTGTATTATACTCCAGAGCTGCACTCACTATTCTGCTGGTGCAGTCACTGTGTACAGACATGACATTACAGATCCTGAGTTACATCCTGTATTATACTCCAGAGCTACAGGATGTAACTCAGGATCAGTAATGTAATGTATGTACACAGTGACTGCACCAGCAGAATAGTGAGTGCAGCTCTGGGTTATAATACAGGATGTAACTCAGGATCAGTAATGTAATGTATGTACACAGTGACTGCACCAGCAGAATAGTGAGTGCAGCTCTGGAGTATAATACAGGAGGTAACTCAGGTTCAGTAATGTAATGTATTTACACAGTGACTGCACCAGCAGAATAGTGAGTGCAGCTCTGGGGTATAATACATTGTGTAACTTAGTAGGAGTTAGTAGGAGGTATATCATATATAGATATATTTGCTTATAGATAATATCCACAAGAGAAGATTTTGTGTAAATCATTGACTTTTTGTCTCTTGTATTCTTTCATGAACTATGGGGTTGTTTTTTTGATATATGTGCTGTTCCCATGACATGGACCGGGGATTCCTTGCTGATATTCACTAAGTATTTATTGCTACATTTGTAAAATAAATCATTTTGGCATACAGACTCCTTTGGTGTGACTGTCTCTTCGTGCCTTGTGGGCTGTTAATATTTCCCATTTGGTGGATGCCCACTCACGGAAATCCCCTGTGCGCCCCTCCATGGTGCAGATCCTTCTAATTGAGCTTCTTTTATGGAGATGGGCCGGTCTTCACCGGAACAAGACAACAGCGTCAGTTCTCTCTGGAGTATTTTGCCTGCTCCTCTGCGTTATTTAGTAAGCTGGTGTTCTGTATTGAGCGAGTTCTACTCTCCCCCACTTGCTATATAGCTAATACACAGACCGCTTTACAATGTGTATGTCTGACCTCTTCCGGAGGGAAACCTGAATCTATATGCTCTCTACAATGTTATTGGGGTACTGCGGCGCTCCTGGCACTGACCTTGTGCTGCCCTTTGACTCTTTTTACCGGTATATAAAAATCTAAAGGATACAGCACATAACTGTCACTCACACTGAGTGGCGCCTCAGACTTCACTATGGCCGCTCAGTGACACCCTGTATGACCTGCAGTGTATCTCTTTTATACTCTAATGTCACCATTTACTCACATCACACTGAGACACTTTAGAGTTATTGCAGCGCACAAATACAAAGAATAGCATGACTGCAGAGACCTGTGTGTCGTAAGCAGTGCCATCCCGCCTCTCACCAATCCCCTAATAACAAAACACCGACAAGCATGGATGGGTTGAACAGGTCGGTCACAGTTTATTAATAATAAGCAGAGAGAGACAAGTACAATTCACAACGTTCTCACAGCTGTGGGCCCATGACCGCTGGGCACGTCGGCTGATGAGAGGTTACGAACCTTGCCGCCCTCTACACTTCCGCCACGGAGGATCATGTGTATGACCTACACAGGACTCCGACCCCCACACAACATCATTAGGGCCTGTTCAACCCCGTCCTGCAAATTAGTTAATAACATATCAAGCCCAATATCTGTGAGATGAACGCAGTCCGGTCTCAGGTAGAGTGAGATTTCCTCTTCCAGGTTGTGGTGGTGAACCACGATGCCGTAGTTCTCTTTGACAAACGCTGCCATCTTTACGTTTATCCTTCTCCTTGATTTGTCGACTGCCTTAAGGTCTTTAGCTCCGTGCCAGACCGCTCGTGATATTATATCCGACCACACCACCACCATATCTGGTATCAAGCAAACAGCCCGCTTTATGTCGGTTTTCATTGTTGTGAAGAGCTCCGCTCCTGTTGTCTTGCACAAATCATTACCACCAGCATGTAACACCAATATCAGCCGCCCTTTTGCCGTTTTAGAAATTTTAACCAACTCTGGGAAGATTTGATCCCACAGGAGCCCTCTGATGCCTCTCCAGTTGACCTGTATACGTGGGAGTTTAAAATTCTTTCCACCGGGGCGTATTTCTGCTCTTTTGCCCGCCCAATAAATAAAAGAATGTCCCAATACCCAAACTGTGGGCCTATGACCTCCTGTAAGAAACAAGATGTGTTATAGCAGGTCTGGTCTTATGTGTCTCGCAAAGCGTGCGGATTTCCAACGTCCCAATCTCTGTACTTCAACTTCTGCTACACCGGCCCTAGCTGCTTCAGTGGCTGCTCCGATTCTAAAAGAATGCGTCCCATATTGTTTAGAGTCTACACCGACAGCTTGTAGACATAGCTTAAAAATTGTGTGAAATTGATATTTAGTAAGCGGGGACCCGTCGGTGTGAGAGAGAAAAAATCTACTTTCGTGCCTTATGGCCGCGTAGTGTCTGACTATCTTGACTAGGCATACGGGGCCGTCTACCGCCTTAACCAGGACCCATGACCCCCTACCGGTGGGGTCACATTTGGATTTTCGCACTCTAATGCGCAGAGCATCGCTGCATATTACGAGATCCTCATTAATTAACCCGCCTACAAATGCTGTTTTAGAATGCGGCACTAGTTCACTAATTCTCAGTGCCCCGAAGAATGCGATTGCAAACGCTGCAGATATTAGGGCTGACTCATATTGTGACTTGCACACCGTTTTAGATATTGTTATAATATCATGCAACAGGCTTAAAGAAACGGGGCGACGACATTCCTGACTGGGTTGGAGCCTTTTCCAGCCTTTAACGGCTTGCTTTATGAAAAAATATTTAGTAACATCAGCCCATCTCACTAGCTGAAAGAAAAAAGGCTACTCCTGATAAATGAGGCTGCGCTAATGTGCCCGACGCGCCTCTACTCCTGAGCTGATTCAGGAGTTCTACCACCACGTCGCATCTTCCCCGATCACAAGTATCGACTGGCCTTCCTCTAATTAGCGAGCACCACTCTTCCCATGCCTTACCATAGACCTGCCAGGTAGCCGGTGTCACTGAGGCGCAGATCAAGGGCATCAGTGATTGGCCACTGTGTCCCAGAGGGAGGGAGGACACGGTAGGCCCGTTGGTTCTGCGTTGGGAAGGAAGACTTTGAAGGCCTGCCAATCGGAAGACAACAGAGAGTTAACCATTTTATCATCCACAGTAGGCGTCACTCTGGCTCGGCACCAGATGTTGTGTCTAAGGCATAATAGTGCAAGGCGGCGCAACAGCGCGAGGATCGGTGGCGATGATGAAGACATACTGTTCAAGCATTTAGCGCTTCCCGGGTTTTTTATAAGAAATCTGATATTTGCGTTTTTTAGTTTTTCACCCCATAGTTCGACTGATGTCACTATGGCAAATATTTCCAACAAAACGGGGTTGCTGCCCCAGATGGTAGAGGTCCACGGGACCGGCCATCTGCTTTTACACCATTGGTTGCAGTAGATTGCAACAAAACCATTTGTGAGATCCGCGCCCACCAGTAGACCTAGGGCGCTGTTTAGCATCTCATGAGACATGACACATGTATGGCCATTGTAGGTTTCCAAGAATGTTTTCCAGACGGCCAAATCAGCTCTCATTGAGCGATTAATTCTGATTCTGTGGCCCGGCTGGGTGATGCCCTTTGTAGCTAGTGATAACCTGCGTGAGAAAGCCCTGCCAACCGGCATAACGCGACAAGCAAAATTGAGTAAGCCTAGTAAGGACTGCATCTGCTGGAGGGTGACTCTCTTTTCAACAATGAAACTTTTTGCTATCTGAAGTGTTTTTTCTAATTTATCCGCCGGTAAACGAAAAATCATCTCATTAGTATCTATTTCGATACCGAGGAAAGGGAGACCGTTACATGGACCGAGCGTTTTTTTCGTCGATAGTGGGACCCCGAAACGCCTGGAAATAAATTTAAACTTCTGAAGAAGAAAAGAACAGAGTTTTGATTCCCTAGGTCCGACGAACAAAAAGTCATCGAGGTAGTGCACTGTTGAATTGCTGCCTGTTTCGTGACGTACTACCCAGTCTAAGAAGGTGCTGAAAAGCTCGAAATAGTGACAGGAAATGGAGCAGCCCATTGGCAGGCACATATCGAAATAAAAAAGCTGGTCCACCTTACAACCCAACAAATGGTAGCATCCAGGGTGCACGGGTAAAAGACGGAAATCTGACTCGATGTCGGTTTTTGCCAGTAGGGCGCCGCGCCCCGCCGCGCACACAAGCTCCACTGCTCTGTCAAACGAAGCGTAGGTTACCGACGAGTCTTCTGGGGGTATTGCGTCATTGACCGAATCACCTTTTGGGTAGGAAAGGTGATGAATTAGCCGATATTTACCGGGTTCTTTTTTGGGCACAAAACCTAGAGGCGAGATTCTGAAATTTTTGAATGATAATGATTGAAATGGTCCCACCATCCTGCCGAGTTCTACCTCTTTTGTGATTTTTTTGCTGTAAAATCTCTGGGAACTCTCGGGCTGATTTAAGGTTTTTTGCCGATGTTGGCGTTCGGTTAAATTTAAAGGGGATGAAGAAACCGTACTTAAAACCGCCGTATAATTGCTGAGCAGCTTCTTTATTAGGATAAAGGCTTAGCCATGGGCCCATGGCGGCTACGCTCACCGGGGTTTTGCCTCGTAGCAGTTCCGCTTGCGAGGCGTGTACACCTTGATGCAGGGTGTCCACCGCCACAGGCTGAGCAGTCGTGTCTATAGCTGCATGCCGCCTGGAAGCGACAGTTTCCGCCATTGAATAACATGCAGGCCCCTGGTCTCCGTACGACCACAGAGTTTTGGCCTGCGGCTGCTGAGAGACTAGTGGCAGATGATGAAAAGGGGGGGTGGTTTTGTGTAAGCATTAATCGTAGCCAGACATCTGTGGCTTTAACTCCCCATCCTAAATCTGGTTGCAGGGCTAGCCTCCTGCGGAACTCCTCGTCATAGCGCCTCCAAGCGACGCCACCATGAGACTTATAGGAGTTATATATTATATCTATATATATGAATAACTCTGAGCAGCGTTCAGGATGTTTTTGGCCCATTATACATCCTAGGACAGTGAAGGCCTGCAGCCAGTTGTTCATTGTATGTGCTATTTTACCTCTGTTTCTATCGTATGACCACTCGCCAGTCCTCCTTTCCTTATCCACGGACTGTTGGTCCGCTGATAACAGTGACCATATGTCTTTTTTCTCTAAGTCTATGTGCGTACCTAGCGGACTAATTCCGCAGAAAAATGCATCTTTATGTAGACTAGCTGATTGAGGTATGTTCCTGGTGACGGTTTGACCACTGTGCTGATTAAAGTGATCGACTAGAGCCCTGATGGCAGATGCCAGGTTGCTCTCTTCTGTGTTGTGTATGTTGATATGTGGATTGGTTATGCGAGACTCACCGCTGTCTGTCGCCAGTCGAGTGTCTCCTTGTGAAGGAGGTAGCCCTGCGATATCCTGCTCCCGGCTGGAGGCCCGATCTGGCCCAGAAATGTCTTGGCCATTGGAACGTGGCTGGCATTCTGAATCGATGACAGAACTTCGATGCTGATGAGCCATGGTGGAAAGGGAAGGATCTTCTCGGATTAACGATGATGATGGAGCCTGCTGGCTATGCGTCCGACTGGAGGACGCAAGATGTTCGTCGCTGCTCCTCCGGCTAGTAGTCTGGTTTGGAGATTCTGTGCGACGTCTACGGCTTGATGACCAAGAACGCCTGCTGCGGTGGCCCTCGGACACATCGGACGGCCCTGATGTGGAAGTTGACCTCCGTCTGGAGGAGCGCGACCTGTGGCGATTCCTGTTGTAGGTACACCTTCGCCTGCAACGGGAACAACGACAGCCAGAGGGACAGCGAGAAAGGTGGTGGGGGGGGATTTAACCCCTAAGGGTGTGGCCGGACGCCCCTTCCTCTCTTTCCGTTGGTCAGTGGGGCGTCCTAAATTATGGCATCCCCTGGGGGGGGGAGTAGTGGGAGGGGAGGCACTGCACGGAGTTCACTTATCAAATCCATGGGGGCTCTACAGTCAGACACACTATCCTTATTCAGTACAGTGCCTGCCAGAATGAACATAAATGTAGTGTAAAAGTGCACACCTAACTGCAGAGCAATACTACCCCCCAATAATGTACACTGCTGGGATGTGCAGCACCTGATGCTCTCTGACCCTGCACGGCGGTGGGCAGCACCTGATGCTCTCTGACCCTGCACGGCGGTGCGCAGCACCTGATGCTCCCTTACCTGCATGGCGGTGCACAGCACCTGATGCACTCTGACCCTGCACGGCGGTGCGCAGCACCTAACCCTCCCTGACCTGCATGGCGGTGCACAGCACCTGATGCTCTCTGACCCTGCACAGTGGTGCGCAGCACCTGATACTCCCTGACCTGCATGGCGGTGCACAGCACCTGATGCACTCTGACCCTGCATGGCGGTGCGCAGCACCTAATGCTCCCTGACCTGCATGGTGGTGCACAGCACCTGATGCTCTCTGACCCTGCACGGTGGTGCACAGCACCTAATGCTCTCTGACCCTGCACAGCGGTGGGCAGCACCTGATGCTCTCTGACCCTGCACAGCGGTGCGCAGCACCTGATGCTCTCTGACCTGCATGGCGGTGCGCAGCACCTGATGCACTCTGACCCTGCACGGCGGTGCACAGCACCTGATGCACTCTGACCCTGCACGGCGGTGGGCAGCACCTGATGCTCTCTGACCATGCACAGCGGTGCACAGCACCTCATGCTCTCTGACCCTGCATGGCGGTGCACAGCACCTGATGTTCCCTGACCTGCATGGCGGTGCACAGCACCTGATGTTCCCTGACCTGCACGGCGGTGCACAGCACCTGATGCTCCCTGACTTGCATGGCGGTGCGCAGCACCTGATGCTTCCTGATCTGCATGGCGGTGCGCAGCACCTGATGCTCTCTGACCCTGCACGGCGGTTGGCAGCACCTGATGCTCTCTGACCCTGCATGGCGGTGCGCAGCACCTGATGCTCTCTGACCCTGCACAGCGGTGGGCAGCACCTGATGCTCTCTGACCCTGCACGGTGGTGCACAGCACCTAATGCTCTCTGACCCTGCACAGCGGTGGGCAGCACCTGATGCTCTCTGACCCTGCACAGCGGTGCGCAGCACCTGATGCTCTCTGACCTGCATGGCGGTGCGCAGCACCTGATGCACTCTGACCCTGCACGGCGGTGCACAGCACCTGATGCACTCTGACCCTGCACGGCGGTGGGCAGCACCTGATGCTCTCTGACCATGCACAGCGGTGCGCAGCACCTGATGCTCTCTGACCTGCATGGCGGTGCACAGCACCTCATGCTCTCTGACCCTGCATGGCGGTGCACAGCACCTGATGTTCCCTGACCTGCATGGCGGTGCACAGCACCTGATGTTCCCTGACCTGCACGGCGGTGCACAGCACCTGATGCTCCCTGACCTGCATGGCGATGCGCAGCACCTGATGCTTCCTGATCTGCACGGCCGTGCGCAGCACCTGATGCTCTCTGACCCTGCACGGCGGTGGGCAGCACCTGATGCTCTCTGACCCTGCACGGCGGTGCGCAGCACCTGATGCTCTCTGACCCTGCACGGCGGTGGGCAGCACCTGATGCTCTCTGACCCTGCACGGCGGTGCACAGCACCTGATGCTCTCTGACCCTGCACGGCGGTGCGCAGCACCTGATGCTCTCTGACCCTGCACGGCGGTGCGCAGCACCTGATGCTCTCTGACCCTGCACGGCGGTGCGCAGCACCTGATGCTCTCTGACCCTGCACGGCGGTGCGCAGCACCTGATGCTCCCTGACCTGCACGGCGGTGTACAGCACCTGATGCTCCCTGACCCTGCACGGTGGTGCACAGCACATGATGCTCCCTGACCTGCATGGCACGACATGTATCCACACAACATGTATCTCCACTTATAGTACAGGAATAACATATTGATCTCTCCTCTCCTACATGGACAATAGTGACCGTCACAAGCAATAAGTCAGGGTTCACTAATCACAGTGGGTTTCAGACGGCAGTACTCTTTCATTTTCTTAGGTGGGAGGCAGAATCACTTTTCAGCCTCCTCGCAATGAGCCTCCTCTGGACAATAATTTCTCTACATTTTTAGTCTAGATCTGGGAGAGCATCTGTCACGGGGTCCTTCTCCGATACCACATAATCAACAGAGCGAGGGAAGTGTGAACAATCCCAAGACCTTTATTATAGGCAAAACTAAAAGGTTCATAAACAATCCACCACACTGATGGTACAATAGTCCAGAACACGAATGCAGTTCAGTAACAGGATGAATGTCCAAGGAGATGAGAGTCCAATAGTCCAGCAGACAGAGGATAAAATGGGTTTATATGCTTCCCCTTCTCTCTGACGTGCCGTCTTCACACGATCATCACCACACAGGGTCTGACTTGTACAGCTCCTGTCCTCCCCAGCCCCCTCCTTAAGCCCAGGGGTAGTCAGACAGGTTGGGGCGGTTTTCAGGCCTCCCAGACCTGACAAAGGTGTTTTGGGGATTAAGGCACTACAGGGGGTGCATCAAGAGGCATAGATACAGTCAGGCTGCAGACAGTTAAGGGGCCTTTACACATAGCGATATCGCTATGTGTGATACTTACCTCCGACTGGCTCCCCCGCTGTCTATCGCTGATCGCGCAGCTCTATTTCTCGTCGGGCGCTTCCTGCTGGCACCGACGAGCGACGCGTGGACGCGGGCTTGAAGACGTCAGGATCGCCGCGTATCAAAAGAAAGTAACGACCGCTGCTGCGTCGCTACATCGCTGTGAGAGCTGCCTGTGTGGCAGCTCACTAGCGACCATTTAGCGATGCACCAGCAATCCTGACCGGGTCGTATCGTTGTCGGGATCGCTGGTGCATCGCTAAATGTAAAGGGGCCTTTAGTGAGCTAATTCAATTATCAGACTTTTGGAAGGTAATTGAGACTCTAGACAATATGGGGAATACACGGAATGATACAGGGC
Source organism: Dendrobates tinctorius (assembly GCF_039654945.1). Classification (NCBI taxonomy): domain Eukaryota; kingdom Metazoa; phylum Chordata; class Amphibia; order Anura; family Dendrobatidae; genus Dendrobates; species Dendrobates tinctorius. The sequence goes on along the minus strand of NW_027361810.1, from coordinate 10,349,397 downwards.
AACAAGAGAACACTATGGAAATCCGTAAAATATAAATAGACACAAAATGATACCCACATAACATATCACAGCGTCTGATAGCCATTCATTCATACCAGTCGGGTGTGATGGTGGATCCTCCACGATGTCCTAATTCTCCAATAGGACATTGGAAAGGCCCGCAGTGGACCCAACAGAAAAGGTCGGTATACTGTATGGGTCCTCGTCCTTAATCTCCTGCTGCTTTTCCAACCCTTACATAACAAAAAAGACATTGTAATGTTCAGAGCCAGTATAAGGAAGTGTGGGGCAAACTAAACATCTGCCTCAGGCCTCCCCAATCCTTTACTGATGAACTGATCCACCAGAAAGACATGGAAGCATTGCCCCTTTATGTGCCAGCTAGATTTTTAGGCACCAGTGGGTGTTTTAGCTCCTTGTGGGTCGTCTCTATGCTGCAGAATTCCAAATGGAAACTGTAAACATTACTAAAAAGATACCCCAGACCTGATGAGGCTGATGAACTTACTTTGAAAATCCAATGTCAAAATAACGGTATAATCTTGATATTAAAATGAGCATTTTATGAGTGAAGAGCAAGAGAGTTGAATGTATTCAGTCTCCACCCACCCAGCCTGGCTGTCAGTTGCAGCTTGTACTGAGCAGTGGGAGACCTCAGCAGCAGCAGGAAGGATGGACACAGGAGCTGTCAATTAGGCAAGATGGGACGGAGATTAAGAATATATTTTATAAAAGATTTGTACAGCTATTATGTAATGGAATTTCACAGTAAGTACAACAGACTCATCAAGTCTAAGGGATTTATTAAAAGATGCATGCAGTTTATGTTGAGAAATCTGATTCATGAAAGATAACAGAACAGTGAAACATTTCCACTGATACAATCATGTAATATGTGGCGTCAACTAGTGACAGACAGGAGCATTACATGAAAAGAATCATCTGCTTTTTACAATTTTTAAGTTTTGTCAAAAGATGTTATAATAGACTTTCCAGTAGTTTAGAGCAACTTTCCTGGATCCAATCCTAGATCAAGAACTGCAAGTAAACCTGCACAGTGTGAACTGCTCATGATGGAGTGTCTGCTCCTATCATCAGATCTGAGAAATTGGATCAGATTGTGGGTTTGTGGCAGGATCGTCGGAATTATGTAAATTAGTGAGAGCAGCACAGAGTATTTCAGGAGATATCTGTGCTGATATGTGGGAGTGGGTATGGGGAGAGGAACAGTAACCTAAGTATCTGTGATATATGATATGATGTTTGCTTTCCAGGAATGAAAGTGTCAAGTAATTCATTTATTAGAGCTTAAATAATGGATGTTCTACACAGGTATCATTTTAGTTATGTAGGCATAATTAATCATTCCTGATACATAACAATGAGGAAAATTAAAAGGCAATTATATCACACATCAGTGACATCAGAGTAAATGTGTCATGATCAAAGAGATGATGAGAAAGTAAAAAGCTTCAGAAGCAGTGACTGCATTGCTCCAAACAACCACTAGATGTCACTATTACGGCGTCTCTCTGCTCCCCGGGAACGACTGTTTTCTGCTCTGTTTCCTGGGGGAAGGGTTGGAAGACACGGACTGGTTGGCAGCAGCAGCAGCAGCAGGTAGGAAGATGGGAAGGTGGTTCTGAATGTAGAAGGAGGGTGTCAGTGCGGGAATTAATGTGACCGCAGAACGATCCACTGTGATCTCCGAGCAACCCACTGTGATCGCAGAGGGACCCACAGTGACAACAGAGGGATCTACTGTGACCTCAGAGCAACACATTGGGGCCACAGCGATTCACTGTGAACGCAGAGGGATCTACTGTGACCGCAGAGGGGATCTACTGTGACCTCCAAGCGACCCACTGTGACCTCAGAGTAATCTACTGTGACCGCAGAGTTAGGGTACCGTTACACCTAGCGACTCACCAGCGATCCCGACCAGCGATATGACGCGGTCAGGATCGCTGGTGCATCGCTAGGTGGTCGCTAGTGAGCTGCCACACAGGCAGATCTCACCAGCGACATCGCTGGGGACGGGGGTCGCTACTTACCTGTCACACCAGGCGATCCTGCGTCCTCCCGCCCGGCTCCACGCGTCACTCATCGTCACAGCAGGAAGCGCCGCAGGAAGTGACCGACGAGGAATGGACCAGGAGCTTCTCGCACGATCAGCGATAACCAGCGGGGGAGCCGGTCGGAGGTAAGTATCAGACACAGAGATATCGCAGTGTGTAACGGGGGCTTAATCCACTGTGACCGCAGAGCGACGCATAGAATGGTGTACAGACATGTACACTGAGTGACCGCTATTGTTTGACGTTATCAGCTCATGTGAAATCTATTTTTATAGGAGCTTAATTTTATCTCCTAATTTGTCCCGACAGGACGAGTGTGTGACCACCATGGCGCTGTCACAGGACATGGACGTTATCCTCCTAAAGCTTCCCTGGCAAATCCTGCAGATCGGTGACTACAGATTCTTTGCTAAAGTTAATTTTACAGATTCCTCATATTGTTTCCTCTTGTCCGACCTTAGCAGCGTCTGGTGTGAGGAGGCGACAGCAGATGTTATACAAGAGAGGTCAAAGGTGAGCAATAATGACTGCCTTTTCCTAGCTGGTACATTATATAACTGATCCTGACTTAACTCAAGTATTATACCCCAGAGCTGCACTCACTATCCTGCTGGTATTATACGCCAGAGCTGCACTCACTATTCTGCTGGTGCAGGCACTGTGTACATACATTACATTACTGATCCTGAGTTACCTCCTGTATTATACCCCAGAGCTGCACTCACTATTCTGCTGGTGCAGTCACTGTGTACATACATTACATTACTGATCCTGAGTTACATCCTATATTATACCCCAGAGCTGCACTCACTATTCTGCTGGTGCAGACACTGTGTACATACATTACATTACTGATCCTGAGTTACATCCTGTATCTCTTTTATTATAAAAATATCAAAAACACAATACATAATACATAAGACAGACAAAAACAACATTCCAGAACTAAAAAACAAGACAAAACCATACAGAAACATACAACGCCTGTGCAAAACTTGCAATGTCCTTTGTGGTCCTCAAGCTTTCCAGCTTGGAAGGCCCCCAGCAGGAACTCTCCACCAACACTATACAATTTAAAAAATAAAAAACCCCAGATATAATCCATTCATCCTCATGCATACCCGTTCACGCCCCATTCACGTTTCCCACCCATACCTATATACAAATAACTAAAGAAATACTTCCGGCCCATACTGCCTCAAAACTAGCTTTAGCCATTAACTTGGCAAAAGAACCGCCACCGAGCTTACCACCCCTATCCTCTTTTTTTTTTTTTTGAATTTTTTTTATTATATATTTTTTTTTTATAATTTTTTTTTTTTTTTTTTTAAATTTTTTCCCCCCACCTTTTTTCCTCACCACAGGTCCATATACGTCCATGGCCTATCACTCCACAAGGTCCATAACAGTTCGTGGCCTATCACATCTACTTGAGGAGCACGAAAGTTTTATGCCCCTCAAGAAAAAAAACCCTCCACCATTTGCCTCCGATGTGCTCCAGCATGCCTTCTTCCTCCATGGTCCATGGTATATCTCAACTTGCCACTTCCCTTGACTTGGGGTCCTTTGATTTTTCCATTCTCACCTCCCCCATTCACCCCCCTCCCAACCTCACTATACCCTCCCATGCCCTCTAACTAAAAGAAAATAATAACACATACATAACACCAATTAAATATAATTAATTACTAAATACACCATACCCTTCAAAACGTTTCTTACAGGCCCAAGTTCAGTGCCTGCAAGCCCAATATCCATTAATGCTCTATGTTTCCAAAACAAAAGACTAGAGTGGCATGCTTTTAGCCCACCACCAGGAAAAGGAGTTCTCGAGGCCCCGTCCCTCACTAACTCATTCACCCTGTCCCTTAACAACTAAGACTGTCCCTGCTTCTGTCCCTAAAGAAACTGTCCCTATCTGTCCCTTCCTGTCCCTACTCCACCTAACTTAACATAACTAACTCTCTATCTGTCCCTCAGTGCCTGTCCCTCCCTGTCCCTATCTGCCCCTACTTCTATCCCTAACACACCCAGTGAAACTTATGCTATCCCTACCCTCATTCACACGGAGCTAGCCCTCCCTTGAGTGCGTTTTTAAAAGGAGAGGCCTCTCCAAAGCCAAGAGGCCTTCCTCACACCCAACCTTTCGAACTCCAAAGAACGGACCTTCACCAGGTCACCCAAGATGTTTCCTACCACCTCATCCCTTGGGAGGGTTTTTTTCCGCGTCGAAACTAGGCACCGTGCATTCCAAGTGTAGAACCTAACCACTACACTGACTAGGAATAAAGTGCACGGGTCCCGGCCACCCAGGGATCTGAACGCTCCATAGGCCCACTCAGCGTAGGAGAGGGACGCCAGCCGCGGCCAGCGTATGGAAGCACCCACCCTGTTGTACACCTCTGCATTAAAGGGACACTGAAGCAGGAAGTGCTCCATGCTTTCCAGCACGTCGCCACACTCCTCACGGGGACAACCCCGATCATCGGATTTCCTGCACTTCAAGTTATCCTTTACATACAGCCTCCCGTGGAAGCAACGCCAGGTCAAGTCCCAAAACTTCATGGGGATCCGCTTAGAATTTAAAAGCCCCAGCCCGACCTCCAGATCCCGGCCTGGGCAATCCTTAAGGGCCAGGGGCTTCTGGAAATGGGTCAACAGGACCCTCCTGTCAAGGCATTGCCTCGACATGGTCCTGATTTCCCACATTCCCAGACCCCACCGGCGGATCACCTTCAGAACCGGGGTAGCGTAAGCCGGGAGATGCCCATGAGGTGTGCGTAGATCCTTCACCTGCCCTCCTGTCTCCCATTCCTGGAAGAAAGGCCAAAGCCAACCCTTGCAGGAGACTACCCACGGAGGAGCCCTCTCTAGCCAGAGGTTGGAGATGTTAGTCTTAAGAAAGGTGTTTACTAGAAACACCACCGGGTTGACCATACCCAACCCGCCTAGTCTCCTCGTATGGTATGTAACCTCCCTCTTGATTAGGTTAAGCCTATTCCCCCATAACAATTGGAAGAACAGGCTATAGACCCGTGTCCAGAGAGGTTCCGGCAAGATGCACACACTGCCCAGGTATATTAATAAAGGTAGCAGAAAGCCTTTAGCCAGGGCAACCCTTTCCCTCAGGGTTAAAGACCAACCCTTCCATTGGTCCACCTTTTGGGCGGCGATCTTAAGTCTGCCCTCCCAATTTTGCTGGGGGTAATCCCCGGGGCCAAATTCGATGCCTAGAATTTTGGCGGTGGCCTGGGGCCCTGGAAGGGTGTCCGGGAGATCAAACCTAGGATCTCCCCCTCCCAGCCAGAGACTTTCACACTTATCCCGGTTGATCGTGGACCCGGATGCCTCCGAGTAGCGCACTACCTCCGACATGACCCAATCCGCCTCCCCTCTCGAGGACACGAAAAGGGAAACATCATCAGCATACGCCACCACCCTCAGAGAGGACCCAGAGCCCGCCTGGTCCATCCCGACTCCCGCCAACGGTCCACGATCTACCCTCCTTAGGAAGGGATCGATCGCAAACACGTATAAAAGCGGGCTCAGCGGACAGCCCTGACGGACCCCAGAACCCACCTCAAAAGGGCGACCTGACCAACCGTTCACCAGCGGAAAAGTCTCAGCCCCTTGGTACAAGATCTCTAACCATTTTACAAACCTCCCAGGCAGACCATACCTCAAAAGAACGGACCAGAGGTACTCGTGGTTGACCCGGTCAAAGGCTTTCGCTTGATCTAATGACAGCAAGTACCCCTTCCAGTGACCTGCCCTACCCTGCTCCACTGCCTCTCGGACACCGAGCACAGCACTAAAAGTACTGCGGCCTGGAACAGAGCAATGCTGGGCCCCTGACAGGAGCCGGGGTGCAAACTTCACCAGCCGATTAAACAGCACCTTGGCCAGAACCTTCCGGTCCGTATCGAGAAGCGCTATGGGACGCCAATTCTCGATACGGGACGGATCCTTACCCTTTGACAGAATAATGAGGGCTGACTTCCTCATTGAGTCGGGAAGAGTGCCCGAGGAGAGACACTCATTGAATACCCCTGTCAAGAGGGGGACCAAGGAGTCCCTAAAAGTCTTATAGAACTCGGATGTTAAGCCATCCGGACCTGGCGACCTGGCCCATCAATGGCCAGTCTCACTTCCTCTTCCCTGATTTCTTCTGCCAAAACACCAAGAGAGGGATCACCCCCTGGCTCAGGGACGGTTTCAGCCAGGAAAGCCGACATCCTGTCCCGATCCAGATCCTTCTTTTCCAAGAGGCGTGAGTAGAAGGATCTGACCACCTCCAGGATCCCTGATTTGGATCTGTTCAGGGACCCCGTACTGTCGATCAGTCCTGTCACCATCTTACAATTCACTGACATCTTACAGTTTCTGTAAGGGTCGGGCGAGCGGTACTTCCCGAAGTCCCTCTCAAAAACTAAAGATGTGTGTCTATCATACTGGCACCTCTTGAGCAAAGATTTCACTCTGGAGATTTCCTCAGGGTCACCTCCAGTCGAGACAAGCTGCTCGAGTTTCCTCCCCAGGGCCTGATACAAGCGGTGCCTGTTCAGACTTCTGAGGTTCGAGAGCTGACAGAAGAACCCCGCCACCCGCTTTTTGAAGATCTCCCACCACTCTGACTTACTACTACAGAGATCCAACAGCGGTACCTGGCTCTAAAGAAAATCCTCGAAGGATTGTCTCACCTCCGCTTCTTCCAGCAGGGACGAATTGAGCTTCCACAGCCCTCTTCCCATCCGAGGAGTCTCTGCAACATTCAGAGAAAAGAAAATTAAACAGTGGTCGGAGAACTCCACCTCAACGGCGGACACAGCAGAAAAGATGGCGTCCTCCTTCAAAAAAACCTGTCTATTCTAGACCTACTGCTACCCCTATGGTAGGTGAAACCCCCGTGACCTGGGGTGTGCCGGATGTGGACATCCACCAGGCGAGCTTCGCTGGCTATGCTATTCAACGCGACGCTATCATAAGCCAGGCGGTCTCCGGGACCCCCCCGGTCACGGGACCTCGTAATGGTGTTGAAGTCCCCACCGAAGACCACCTGCCGGCTCGTAAAAAGAAAGGGCTTCATCCTCAGGAAGAGACATTTGCGGTCCCACTTGGACTGCGGGCCGTAGATGTTGATGAGCTGGAGCTCTTGTCCCCTCATGAAGACATCTAGGATCAGGCACCTCCCCATTTCCAACGCAGTAACCCGTCGGCATTCAGCAGCTGCAGTCTTAAAAAGGACTGCCACCCTGCTATACGGCTCGGCCGCAAGAGACCAGTATGAGTGCCCGCACCTCCACTCCCTCCGTGCTTTATAGATGGCCTCCATGTCTGTTAGTCTGGTCTCTTGCAAGAATAAAATTTCTGCCTCAATCCGGGAGAAAAAATCTAAGGCCGTGAAGCGAGCCGCATCTGACTTAATGCTGGCGACATTAATGGACACCAGCGTCAACGGGGCGAGTTCCGCCATCATGGGTGATCAAGTTGGATGGCCAGTTTCTTCCCTGCCCCGCTATCACCTCCACCTGGGGAGGGGTCAGACACCTTCCTTTTCAGGGAAGCTCCCGACGTGTCCATCCCACCCCCCCCCGGTGTCCTCGCCCCCGGGTTCCAGGTCTGTCCCCCCCTCAGGATGAACAGTGCCTCCTGAGGGATGGACTCCGCCATCCCCTGAAGGACCCTCCGGTGTTGCCCCCGGCCCAGCACCCTCGTCTTGCGGCTCATCATCTGAACCTCCGAGGGCGCTGAACCGGTTAGAGAGTCTGATCAGAGGGGGGTTAGCGGGCCCTTCCGTGTGCACCCTGGTGGTCGGGGGCGGGGGAGACTTTTGAAGGCTTGTCAGCCTTCTCCCCCCCCTGTTTTGCGCTTGGCACGCCTGGTTTTGCCACCTGATGCTGTAGGCTGCTCCCTGACATCCTCGTCGACACTTTCATAGCGAGAGGAGTCGTCTGAGTCAGCCGCTTTCTCCTCTCTCTCCATCCTCCTGATCTCCTCACTCACCGCTCTCTCCCCCAGGGCCTCAGAGGCTTTGGCCACGGGCCTGGAGGGAGGAGCAGGCATCACCCCGGTTGCCCGAGGCTCCACCTGTTCCTTACCTCCCTGGCGCTTTTCCTGCCTCCCCTGGTACGCGGGGCCCCTTGCAGCATTGCCCTTCCCCCTTCGCCACCACCTGCCACAGCAGAAGAAGCGCCACCGGGGGTTGCCCCCCACGGTCTCCCCCCACCGGGCCTGCGGCGGCATTAGAGAAAGAGCTAGGGCAGCGGCTGAGAGGGTGACCTAGGTCACCACACAGGTGGCACCGAAAATCCTTACACAAGGCGGCCAGGTGACCTACCCCACCACACAATGCGCACTTCTGCACCTTGCAGTTGGCGCTGAAGTGGGTAGGGTCGCCGCACTTGTGGCAGACCTTCGGTTGCCCCTGGTAGAAGACCAGGATCCTGTCCCTTCCCAGGAACACCGAGGAAGGGATGTGGGTGACCGTGCCGCCGGAAACCTTCAATTTGACCATGAAGGTCCAGCCCCCCCGACCAGATGCCAAACTCGTCCCTGTTCTTTTTTGGGACCTCGGTGACCTCCCCGTAACGGGAAAGCCACGTCATGATGTCCACGCCTGCGAGTGACTTGTTACATGTAACCACGGTCACTCGCTTGACGGAATTTTGGCGAGACACCGCTTGAGCCACGAAGTCTCGCCATCCGGGCTCTTCTCACACCAGCTCGTAATTCGACCAGAAGAGCTCAAGCCCCTCTGGCCGCACGAAGCTGACGTCGAAGAAGCGGGACGCCGAAGGATGTATCAGGGCAAAGATGTCATTTGCCCCAAAGCCCATCTTAAGGAGGAGCTCCACCACCGCTTCACTGCCCCCCCACCTAAGACGGACCACATTCCTTCTTGGCGGCCCCTGCCGGCTGTGGGGAGAGACCAAACAGTCCCTCCCTCCCTTTGATTATGGAAGGCAGCAAGGCCGTGTCTCTCTATCCAGAAAGACAAGTCCACTGTCCTCCCCTCTACCACTATTGATCTATCTCCCCTTTTGAGAGCCTCCAGGAAACGGCGGTGCGAAACGCCGTCCCTGGAGCCCGGAGGCGAGGAGACACCCCCCCCCCCCCAGGACCACCCCGACCCCCAGCCGCGGCCCCCGCATAATTGCGTTGGGGTCTCGCCGCTGGAGGGGCAGACGGGCCAGCCCTCCCACCACTACCACCACTTGTGCCAGCACCCTCATTCATCCTCCCAGTCACTCTCCCATTCACTCTTTTATTATTTGCATTCACTCCAGCACACTCACCCACATTTACAGTAGCACTCACTCCCTCATCCATGTCACTCATATCACCATTCACTTCAGCAAACATCTCCTCAAATATGTCCACTCCACTTTCGTACTCACTCTCACTTGCACAATTGGTGTACATAGCAACATTATTTACATTTTTTACATTATTTACATTTCCTGAACCGGTGCAGTTCCTCTCTTTGCCTGCTGGGGGCCCTGAGCTCTCTTGCTGGGAGCTACTCCAGCTCCTGTCCAGGAGCGCCGCTGCCCCTTTAAATGCCTCAGTGCTGATGACATCATGCACACTGCCCTGGCTGGGCCTAGGAGCAGCAGCAGCTCCTGGTTTCAGCTCCATTTTTTTTTTTCTATTGCTGAGTTTTCCTTGCTCTGGGCAGGGACGGCCTCTGGCACCGCTCCCTGCCCTGCACTTTTCTTCACCTCCGCCGCCGGCTTGCCAGGGAGCGCCAGAGTCCCCGCACCCTCAGATGAAGGTAGGTGGGCCGGGGACCCTGACAACTCCCCGCCAGCTTTTGGGGGCAGCACAGCATTACTTGGAAGGGTGGGTGGGACAGAGGGCAGCGGGCCCGCCGTGGCCACGCCCCCCCGCCGGTCGCAGCCACCCCAGGCAGAGCCGCAGCCCCTTGCGAGGCCACGGCCCCCCGGGTGACGCGAGCACAGCAGGCGGAGCCGCGACCGCCGAGGCCACACCCCCCCGCCAGTCACGGCCACCACGGGCAGAGCAGTGACCCCTTGCGAGGCCACGCCCCCCCGGGTGATGCGGACGCAGCGGGTGGGACGACGGGCGAGGAGGACACGCCCCCCCGCATGCCGCAGCCTTTGCAGGCCGGGCAACACTCGGGGAGGCCACGCCCCCTTCACGGACCACCGCCACCCTATGCTCACCACTTGAGACAGGCAAGGCCGGCCACTCCCCCCTCGTCGCCCAGCGGCGGCGGAGCCCCCTGCACGGACCCCTTTTTGGGTCGACGTGCCGGAGACCCCGCTCTCACCACAGGCGCCGACATGGGAGCGACCAGCACTTTGCACCGCCTCAGCTGCTGCTTGATGTTCTGTTCGCCCTTCCTAGGCTTCTGGACCCCCACTAGCGATCCAGACTTGGCGGATCCGTACGTGGGGGGTCCAGAAGCCCCAGCACTCGCCGCCGGAGGTGCGGCCCTGGCTGTACCAACTTTACCTTGTGCCAGGCCAGCCCCCCTGCCACCGAGGGCTGAGCCTGGACACCACCACCAACACCACAACCAGCACCGACCTCCATGTCGCTGCCCTGGTCTGAACTGTCACCAGATGCGACAGTCAGGTCACAACAGTCATCTCTCTCCCCGCTCCCTCGCTGCGGACCCACCACAGGGCCCGAGCCGGGGTGGGTAGCGGGTTCCACACAGAGGGGCCCCGGGAAGAGGAGCAAAAACCATTTGTTCCTCCACGCCTTCAGAGGCCTTACGCCTGCGCCTCCTGTTTCTCCTCTTCCCGGTTGCCTCTTCCTCCGGGCAGACTTCATACCCAAACAACAGCGTGCCAAACCGTGCTGGGGATTCCATCTGCCGTACTTGTTTAAGGATGAGGCAGCCCCCCTCAGAACTACTCCCGCTCCCTCCATCCTCCCCCTTGCTCCCGCTTTCCTCCGCGTTACTGGAGTCCAGCGGGAGGGCCACCTGCTCTGGGGCTATCCCACTGTATGTTACCCGGCTCACGCTGGTGTCCGCCAGGTCTTCAGGTGGAGGTGGCCCGGGTGTGGTGTGGGCGCCATCTTGCTCTTCCTCCTCCTCGCTTTCCTCCACCTGGATGGGGACTCCTGACCCCCCAGGAGACCCACCGGCCATGGCCCTGAACCGGTCCTCGTTGTGCAGCTTCTCCTGGAAGGGGCCGCTGCCGGCCATGATGGTACTTCGCCGGTCCTCCAGGGCCCGAATCTCCCCTTTCAGCCGCTTGACTGTGGCGGCGACCTCCGCTCTCTTTGAGGCAGGGAGCCTGTTTTTACTGATGACCCAGGCGCCCTCCAACTCCCCCCGGAGTCTCCTGAGCTGCTTGCCGGCCTCCTCGTACTCGGAGAGGTGGGCATGGATGCAGGAGGCGTAGGTGGTAGCTGGCTCTCCCGCAAACTTGGAGACCCAGATGTTAAGGGGGGGCCCCGCCTCACCTCTGCCGGCTGCTGCACCTCCGGGGGAAGGGCCCGCCACAGCCTTCACTTCGGGGGTCCCGGACCCTGGAGCCTTGCGGCCCCCTGGGGTCCGCTTTTTCCCCATCCCTGGGACTGGCTGGCTGTGCCTTGGGCCTCCTGGTGGTGGATGAGGCCCCCCACCCCCAGCTGGCTTGCCGGAGGGTGGGAGCCAGGGGCACAGCCCCGGCGCTCAGTCCCAGGGAGAGTCCTCTTTCCTGGGAAGGGGGCAGATGGAAAGTCCTTGCAGGAAAATAACCTCCCTTCCCAGGAGCTTAGCAAAACCCCAGCCTGCAGACGCTCAGCCCAGACGCTCCTCCTGTTCCTGGGCGTGCCCAGAGCTGCACTCACTATCCTGCTGGTGTAGTCACTGTGTACATACATTACATTACTGATCCTGAGTTACATCCTGTATTATACTCCAGAGCTGCACTCACTATTCTGCTGGTGCAGTCACTGTGTACATACATTACATTACTGATCCTGAGTTACATCCTGTATTATACTCCAGAGCTGCACTCACTATTCTGCTGGTGCACTCACTGTGTACATACATTACATTACTGATCCTGAGTTACATCCTGTATTAGGGTATGTGCACACGTAGCTTTTAGTCTCTGCGGATTTTGTAGAGAAAACCGCAGGAAATCCGCAGGACAAAGTGCTGCGGTTTATCTGCGGATTATCTGCGTTTTTTCTGCGGTTTTGCCCTGCGGTTTTACACCTCATAATGGATGAGGTGTAAAACCGCAGCGTTTCTGCACCAAACAATTGACATGCTGCGGATTGTAAACCGCAGCAAAACCGCGCGGAAAAAAACGCAGCATGTGCACAGCTTTTTTTTATTTCCATAGGAAATAAAGGTACTGTACAACGCAGCAAAATCTGCTGCGTTTCTGCAGAGCCAAAAACGCTGCGGAAACGCAGCAGAATCCGCAGCGTGTGCACATACCCTTATACTCCAGAGCTGCACTCACTATTCTGCTGGTGCAGTCACTGTGTACATACATTACATTACTGGTCCTGAGTTACATCCTGTATTATACTCCAGAGCTGCACTCACTATTCTGCTGGTGCAGTCACTGTGTACACGTGATGTAGATGTGTCGTTTGATTTTTTTCATTCTTTCTGTGCAGGAGCTGAATAAGCGTCTGACCGCTCCCATCTCTTCATTTCTCAGCCATCTGTCTCAGTTCATCCGTCCACTATTGGATTCTAAAGAGAAGACCCCACACTCATTATCTAGTTCCCGCTCCCCCGATCGCCTCGTGCTACATGTGAAGAGTCGGCTCTCCGGGCTCCCGTTTTATTGGGACTTCCATTGTAGAGAGGCTGATATCCGCACGGTGAGACGAGAAGATATAAAATAATGATGTGTTGTCCTGAACGATCTTCCCTTGTCACATTCAGAGATCCATTCAGTATTCTGCTAGCTGCTTCTTCGCATGGTGGCTCAGTGTGTAACACTCTACTGTATATAGGGCAGCACGGTGGGGCTCAATGGTTAGCACTATATTGTATATAGGGCAGAACAGTGGCTCAGTGGTTAGCACTGTACTGTATATAGGGCAGCACTGTGGTTCAGTGGTTAGATCTGTATGGTGGCTCAGTGGTTAGATCTGTATGGTGGCTCAATGGCTAGCACTGTAGTGTATATACAGCAGCAAGGTGGCTCAGTGGTTAGCACTGTACTGTGGCTCAGTGGTTAGCACTGTACTGTGGCTCAGTGGTTAGCGCTGTACTGTGGCTCAGTGGTTAGCTCTGTACTGTGGCTCAGTGGTTAGCACTGTACTGTGGCTCAGTGGTTAGCACTGTACTGTGGCTCAGTGGTTAGCACTGTATGGTGGCTCAGTGGTTAGCACTGTACTTTATATAGGGCAGCACTGTGGTTCAGTGGTTAGCACTGTATGGTGGCTCAGTAGTTAGATCTATATGGTGGCTCAGTGTTTAGCACTGTATGGTGGCTCAGTGGTTAGCACTGTACGGTGGCTCAATGGCTAGTACTGTAGTGTATATACAGCAGCAAGTTGTCTCTGTGGTTAGCACTGTACTGTGGCTCAGTGGTTAGCACTGTACTGTGGCTCAGTGGTTAGCACTGTACTGTGGCTCAGTGGTTAGCACTGTACTGTGGCTCAGTGGTTAGCACTGTACTGTGGCTCAGTGGCTAGCACTGTAGTGTATATACAGCAGCAAGGTGTCTCTGTGGTTAGGACTGTACAGTGGCTCAGTGGTTAGCACTGTACTGTGGCTCAGTGGTTAGCACTGTACTGTGGCTCAGTGGTTAGCACTGTACTGTGGCTCAGTGGTTAGCACTGTACTGTGGCTCAGTGGTTAGCACTGTACTGTGGCTCAGTGGCTAGCACTGTAGTGTATATACAGCAGCAAGGTGTCTCTGTGGTTAGGACTGTACAGTGGCTCAGTGGTTAGCACTGTACGATGGCTCAGTGGTTAGCACTGTACAGTGGCTCAGTGGTTAGCACTGTACTGTATATAGGGCAGCACTGTGGTTCAGTGGTTAGCACTGTATGGTGGCTCAGTGGTTAGATCTGTATGGTGGCTGTGTTTAGCACTGTATAGTGGCTCAGTGGTTAGCTGTACGGTGGATCAGTGGTTAGCTGTACAGTGGATCAATGGCTAGTACTGTAGTGTATATACAGCAGCAAGGTGTCTCTGTGGTTAGCACTGTACTGTGGCTCAGTGGTTAGCACTGTATGGTGGCTCAGTGGTTAGCACTGTACTGTATATAGGGCAGCATTGTGGTTCAGTGGTTAGCACTTCATGATGGCTCGGTGGCTGCATGTTTTATAGCCATGTACTCCGGTATAAGAGGTGTCCACAAGTGCCTAAAGCGTTCATCTGACAGTCTGCAGGGCGTTGAATGTAGCCTTAGGTGTGAATGATGCATACGCTAAATTTTATTTAACATTTTCAGTGTTTTTCGCCTAGTGTTAATCTGCACCTTTTTTTTAATTAGCTTTTTTTTTTCTCTTTTACACGGCTTTGTGTTTTTTTGAGTATTCATCATTGTGGACCAAGTTTCCCGTTTCCAGATGGTTTTGGCTGATTCATCAATTGTAACGTTCTAAAAAAGTCTCTAAATTTTGGTGCAAACGTCTCACAGGTAGCGATTTCATTTTTGTTTTGTTCTAAAAGGATAAAGAAAAAAATACAGGAATTTCATTCTTTGATTCTCTCGGCCTGAGTCGCTCTCAGAACTTGTGATTTCCTATACGAGCACTAGATGGCGCCATTTCTCCAGCTTCATTTCCATGGCTTGTGGCTGCATCTGTCAGTCATCAGAGCGGCCCCTGAGATTTCATCTCTTCAGAGTCTGTAGCAGCGAGTCGGCTGGTGAGATTTCCTGGGACTTGTAGTTCCACCGTGCACGTCTGCATGAATTTCAGTGTATACAAATAAAGGGGATCACTGTGAACAGAAGTGGCAGCAGAACTGAAGAGGAGATCTGAGGTCTTGTAGGACGACGCGTTTCGGTCCGTGCAAACACTAGTGACTTGCACACTTTATATGGTGGTTAGTGATCCAGATACAAAGGACCACTCAATGCTTGGCCAAAATTACTCTTAAGGAATAACACTGGCAGCACGATGGCTCAGTGTTATTTTACCGCATGGTGGCTCAGTGCTTAGCACTGTACTGTATATAGGGCAGCACCGTAGGGCTCAGTGGTTAGGACTTCACAGTGGTGCACTGGTTAGCACTGTATTGTATATAGGGCACAACGGTGGCTCATTCGTTAGCACTGTACTGTGGCTCAGTGGCTAGCACTGTACTGTTTATAGCAGTGGTTCCCAAACTCCAGTCCTTGTGGACCCCAACAGGTCATGTTTTCAGGATTTCCATAGTGTTACACATTTGAGAGAATTCCTGCTGCCTTGATGATACTTCCATCACCTGTGAAATACTAAGGAAATCCTCAAAACATGACATGTTGGGGGCTGTGAGGACTGGAGTTTGGGAAATACTGGTTTATAGGGTAGCTCGGTTTCTTAGTGGTTAGTGCTCAGTAGTTAGTACTGTACTGTATATGGGGCAGATTGGTGATTCATGTCTTAGCACTGCATAGTGGTACAGTGGCTAGCACTGTGATGTTTAAAGGGCAGCATGGTTTCTTAGTGGTTAGCACTGCCTGGTGGCTCAGTGGATAGCACTGTACTGTATATAGGGAAGCACGGTGGCTCAGTGGTTAACACTGTGGTGGCTAATTGGTTAGCACTGTACCTTTATATAGGGCAGCACACTGGGGAACAGTGGATAGCACTTCATGGTGGCTCTGTTTAGCACTGTACTGTATATAGGGCAGCATGGTGGCTCAGTGGTTATCACTGTACTGTATGTGGGGCTCAGTGGATAACACTGTACTGTATCTAGAGCAGAACGGTGACTCAGTGGTTAGCATTGCATGGTGGCTCAGTGGTTATCACTGCACTGTATGTGGGGCTCAGTGGATAACACTGTACTGTATCTAGGGCAGAACGGTGACTCAGTGGTTAGCATTGCATGGTGGCTCAGTGGTTAGTACTGTAGCCTTGCAGCACTTGGGGTCCTGGAATCACAACCCACCAAAGATTATATGTTCTCCCTGTGTCTTCACGGCACAGGAGGTGACTAATGATTGGATTTGCAGCGTTTCTCCGTCACAAATGATACATATTTCTTCCCTGGATGATAAGTGACGTTTGCTTCGGCTGCACCTGTAATAAGGAAAGTTTCTGAGATTCCTGTGTTTGATTGACAGGTGTGCCGCCACTTCCTGCAGCCTCTGATCTCCATGACTAAGGCTTTGGACGCTCAGTGTGAGGAGCTGTGCTCGATACTCCGGAGGAAGGATGAAGAGATTCAGGATTATCAGGAGGGTGGAGCAGTGCTCTCCCGCGGTAAGGAACTGACCTCTTACAGTTAGGATTGCACTGGATGAGGAAGGCATGGCTGGTATATTCTAGAAGAGCGCCACCCCTACCCACAGGTTGCATTTGGTATTGCAGCTCAGTTCTATTAAAGTGAATGGAGCAGAGCTGCAATTCCAGACACAACCTGTGGGCAGGGGTGGCGGTTTTTGGAAGAAAGCAAACATACTTTACTAATCCTCTACAACCTCTTTATTATATATATATATATTTGCGTCCTAGATGACCTTTCATGAACTTCTGCTGCTTTTCCTACAAAATTCACATTTAAGGTAATTTTAAAAATAAAAACAAAAAAAGCACCTTTTATGATTCCCTAAAGTTTCATATTCTTTATTGGCCCCATGACAACACTCCCTGTAGTGCAGTCTCATTTTTATCATGTGGACATGGGGAGAGGTTTTTTAACACTGTCCTACGTTTTGGTGGCGTCTTGCTGGACGTTGTAGTCTCTTTCTCTGCACTAATAGTTTGCACTAAGGTGCTGCCTATCGCCACTAATAACCAGCCGCATTTTACAAAGAACAGAAATAATGTATTTGGCGCACGGCACATATTCAACTTTTGTTTGTTAGTAAATCTCCACGTTGTGCTGGCCCCAAATCGCCATCTTTGTCACCGCCCGCCGGCTCGTGAGCTTGACTGGTGGTAGTCATTGATGCCAAGGGTGAAAAAGTCTCCGAATATTTCACATTTATTACTGATCTTTCTACAGATCGGCTCAGGACAGAGACTTTTGATGACAATGCCTTCTACAAGACTTTCATGAGTAAGGTAAGTCTCCATTCTCCAAGAGGGCTTCAGGGTCAAATCAGACAGCAAAGCCTGGACTGGGGGGTCACAAGCTTAGAGAAGTTGTCCCAAATGGCCAAGGTGTCAGCTATGCAGATCACTTGGGGTCCCAGCGATCCGTAAAGAGGGGCTGTCCATGTGCACCGATGCTTCACTCACTGGGGGAGCTGCAATTACTAAGGACAATGCATGGCGTGGAGGTGCACATGCTCGGCTGCCGCTCCATCCATAGGGGGCCCTGCAGAGGCCATTTGGAAAGACCGCTTCAATGCAAAAACACTTAAGTGGGCGGCTCTGAGGCCGCAACTATTGAGCTCCAAGGGGTAAATGGCTTATTAGCCCTGGTTCTGGGAACTGATGGCAATGTATGCAGTGTTTTTGGGGTGGCACCCATTGGCACCAGCTGGGCGTTTCCTGGTATGACTTCAGCACACACCTTGTACAAGGTGTGTGTCTATAAACACCGGGGGCTGCACAGACTTGCCTCCTGCCCGCGCGTTCCCATAGTCTGGGCGATCATTAGGATTCGGAGGTCGCATTTATTTTATCTCTACGTGTCAGATAATCAACAAAATGCAAAGATTCTGGGAGAGATGGAGAAGCTGATAACCGCTCTGGATGGAAACAGATAAAGCGGACGACATTGCTGCGAGTTACTGAAAACTGGGGGCGATCAGGTCTATGACAGGCGCTGTAAACCTGAGCGACAAGGCAGAGTGGTGAAGAGTTAATGCCAGCATCCCTGGTTGTCTGTGGCAGGGAAGGAGTTAGTACTACCATCCCTGGTGGGCTAGTGAAGGGGAAGAGATAATGCCAGCATTCCTGGTGGTCTGGAGTAGTGGAGGGGTTAGGGCCTGGTGTAGTGGAGCGGTTAGTGCCTGGAGTAGTGGAGGGGTTAGGGTATGGTGGTCTGGAGTAGTGGAGGAGTTAGGGTATGGTGGTTTGGAGTAGTGGAAAGGTTAGGGCCTGGTGGTCTGGAGTAGTGGAGCGGTTACTGCCTGGTGGCCTAGAGTAGTGGAGTGGTTAGGGTCTGGTCGTCTGAAGGAGTGCAGGGGTCAGGGCCTGGTGGCCTGGAGTAGTGGAGCGGTTAGTGCCTGGAGTAGTGGAGGGGTTAGGGTATGGTGGTTTGGAGTAGTGGAAAGGTTAGGGCCTGGTGGTCTGGAGTAGTGGAGCGGTTACTGCCTGGTGGCCTAGAGTAGTGGAGTGGTTAGGGTCTGGTCGTCTGAAGGAGTGCAGGGGTCAGGGCCTGGTGGTCTGGAGTAGTGGAGGGGTTAGAGTCTGGTGGTCTGGAGTAGTGGAGCGGTTAGTGCCTGGAGTAGTGGAGGGGTTAGGGTATGGTGGTTTGGAGTAGTGGAAAGGTTAGGGCCTGGTGGTCTGGAGTAGTGGAGCGGTTACTGCCTGGTGGCCTAGAGTAGTGGAGTGGTTAGGGTCTGGTCGTCTGAAGGAGTGCAGGGGTCAGGGCCTGGTGGTCTGGAGTAGTGGAGGGGTTAGAGTCTGGTGGTCTGGAGTAGTGGAGGGGTCAGGGCCTGGTGGTCTGGAGTAGTGGAGGGGTTAGAGTCTGGTGGTCTGGAGTAGTGGAGGGGTTAGGGCCTGGTGGTCTGGAGTAGTGGAGGGGTTAGAGTCTAGTGGTCTGGAATAGTGGAGGGGTTAGGGCCAACTATCTTGGTTGTTACAATAAAATTAAGGAGTCTTGTGCCAGAGGTCTCCACTCAGTGATCACTCACTAATCCCAAAACCAACACTCAAATTTTTGCTGCATCAGATCCTCACAAGGATTAATCCCATTTTTCTTCCATCCAGGAATTGTGTAATTAAGTAGCATTTTTAAAATCAGCACAGGGAGAAATCCTGATACAAACTTTCTCTAGCTTGTGAACTAAGGTATATACATGTATGTATAGTGTATATGTGTTTATATAGTGTATCTAAACTTCTGGTTTCAACTGTACATACATTACATTATTTCCAGTCATATCCACCCGTGGACCAGGGATGGGAAGCTTAACAGTACTGCTGAGGCTTGTAGTGCAAGTGATTGTGCTTTGTCTATTTATATATAAACAGGTATGTTCTTATCGGAGGAAATGTGAAATTATTGAACCAGGATTAGCTCAGTAGTGCATACATTCATTACATTACTGATCCTGAGTTACATCCTGTATTATACTCCAGAGCTGCACTCACTATTCTGCTGGTGCAGTCACTGTGTACATTCATTACATTACTGATCCTGAGTTACATCCTGTATTATACCCCAGAGCTGCACTCACTATTTTGCTGGTGCAGTCACTGTGTACATACATTACATTACTGATCCTGAGTTACCTCCTGTATTATACTCCAGAGCTGCACTCGCTATTCTGCTGGTGCAGTCACTGTGTACATACATTACATTACTGATCCTGAGTTACATCCTGTATTATACCCCAGAGCTGCACTCACTATTTTGCTGGTGCAGTCACTGTGTACATACATTACATTACTGATCCTGAGTTACCTCCTGTATTATACTCCAGAGCTGCACTCACTATTCTGCTGGTGCAGCCACTGTGTACATACATTACATTACTGATCCTGAGTTACATCCAGTATTATACTCCAGAGCTGCACTCATTATTCTGCTGGTGCAGCCACTGTGTACATACATTACATTACTGATCCTGAGTTACATCCAGTATTATACTCCAGAGCTGCATTCACTGTTCTGCTGGTGCAGTCACTGTGTACATACAGTACATTACTGATCCTGAGTTACATCCTGCATTATATCCCAGAGCTGCACTCACTATTCTGCTGGTGCAGTCACTATGTACATACATTACATTACTGATCCTGAGTTACATCCTGTATTATACTCCAGAGCTGCACTCACTATTCTGCTGGTGCAGTCACTGTGTACATACATTACATTACTGATCCTGAGTTACCTCCAGTATTATACTCCAGAGCTGCACTCACTATTCTGCTGGTGCAGTCACTGTGTACATACATTACATTACTGATCCTGAGTTACATCCTGTATTATACTCCAGAGCTGCACTTACTATTCTGCTGGTGCAGTCACTGTGTACATACATTACATTACTGATCCTGAGTTACATCCTGTATTATACTACAGAGCTGCACTCACTATTCTGCTGGTGCAGTCATTGTATACATACATTACATTACTGATCCTGAGTTACATCCTGTATTATACTCCAGAGCTGCACTCACTATTCTGCTGGTGCAGTCACTGTGTACATACATTACATTACTGATCCTGAGTTACCTCCAGTATAATACTCCAGAGCTGCACTCACTATTCTGCTGGTGCAGTCACTGTGTACATACATTACATTACTGATCCTGAGTTACATCCTGTATTATACTACAGAGCTGCACTCACTATTCTGCTGGTGTAGTCATTGTATACATACATTACATTACTGATCCTGAGTTACATCCTGTATTATACTCCAGAGCTGCACTCACTATTCTGCTGGTGCAGTCATTGTGTACATACATTACATTACTGATCCTGAGTTACATCCTGTCTTATACTCCAGAGTTGCACTCACTATTCTGCTGGTGCAGTCACTGTGTACATACATTACATTACTGATCCTGAGTTACATCCTGTATTATACCCCAGAGCTGCACTCACTATTCTGCTGGTGCAGTCACTGTGTACATACATTACATTACTGATTCTGTGTTACATCCTGTATTATACCCCAGAGCTGCACTCACTATTCTGCTGGTGCAGTCACTGTGTACATACATTACATTACTGATCCTGAGTTACATCCTGTATTATACCCCAGAGCTGCACTCACTATTCTGCTGGTGCAGTCATTGTATACATACATTACATTACTGATCCTGAGTTACATCCTGTATTATACTCCAGAGCTGCACTCACTATTCTGCTGGTGCAGTCACTGTGTACATACATTACATTACTGATCCTGAGTTACCTCCAGTATAATACTCCAGAGCTGCACTCACTATTCTGCTGGTGCAGTCACTGTGTACATACATTACATTACTGATCCTGAGTTACATCCTGTATTATACTACAGAGCTGCACTCACTATTCTGCTGGTGCAGTCATTGTATACATACATTACATTACTGATCCTGAGTTACATCCTGTATTATACTCCAGAGCTGCACTCACTATTCTGCTGGTGCAGTCATTGTGTACATACATTACATTACTGATCCTGAGTTACATCCTGTCTTATACTCCAGAGTTGCACTCACTATTCTGCTGGTGCAGTCACTGTGTACATACATTACATTACTGATCCTGAGTTACATCCTGTATTATACCCCAGAGCTGCACTCACTATTCTGCTGGTGCAGTCACTGTGTACATACATTACATTACTGATTCTGTGTTACATCCTGTATTATACTCCAGAGCTGCACTCACTATTCTGCTGGTGCAGTCACTGTGTACATACATTACATTACTGATTCTGTGTTACATCCTGTATTATACTCCAGAGCTGCACTCACTATTCTGCTGGTGCAGTCACTGTGTACATACATTACATTACTGATCCTGAGTTACATCCTGTATTATACCCCAGAGCTGCACTCACTATTCTGCTGGTGCAGTCACTGTGTACATACATTACATTACTGATCCTGTGTTACATCCTGTATTATACTCCAGAGCTGCACTCACTATTCTGCTGGTGCAGTCACTGTGTACATACATTACATTACTGATCCTGAGTTACCTCCTGTATTATACCCCAGAGCTGCACTCACTATTCTGCTGGTGCAGTCACTGTGTACATACATTACATTACTGATCCTGAGTTACATCCTGTATTATACTCCAGAGCTGCACTCACTATTCTGCTGGTGCAGTCACTGTGTACATACATTACATTACTGATCCTGTGTTACATCCTGTATTATACCCCAGAGCTGCACTCACTATTCTGCTGGTGCAGTCACTGTGTACATACATTACATTACTGATCCTGTGTTACATCCTGTATTATACTCCAGAGCTGCACTCACTATTCTGCTGGTGCAGTCACTGTGTACATACATTACATTACTGATCCTGAGTTACATCCTGCATTATATCCCAGAGCTGCACTCACTATTCTGCTGGTGCAGTCACTATGTACATACATTATATTACTGATCCTGAGTTACATCCTGTATTATACTCCAGAGCTGCACTCACTATTCTGCTGGTGCAGTCACTGTGTACATACATTACATTACTGATCCTGAGTTACCTCCAGTATTATACTCCAGAGCTGCACTCACTATTCTGCTGGTGCAGTCACTGTGTACATACATTACATTACTGATCCTGAGTTACATCCTGTATTATACTCCAGAGCTGCACTTACTATTCTGCTGGTGCAGTCACTGTGTACATACATTACATTACTGATCCTGAGTTACATCCTGTATTATACTACAGAGCTGCACTCACTATTCTGCTGGTGCAGTCATTGTATACATACATTACATTACTGATCCTGAGTTACATCCTGTATTATACTCCAGAGCTGCACTCACTATTCTGCTGGTGCAGTCACTGTGTACATACATTACATTACTGATCCTGAGTTACCTCCAGTATAATACTCCAGAGCTGCACTCACTATTCTGCTGGTGCAGTCACTGTGTACATACATTACATTACTGATCCTGAGTTACATCCTGTATTATACTACAGAGCTGCACTCACTATTCTGCTGGTGCAGTCATTGTATACATACATTACATTACTGATCCTGAGTTACATCCTGTATTATACTCCAGAGCTGCACTCACTATTCTGCTGGTGCAGTCATTGTGTACATACATTACATTACTGATCCTGAGTTACATCCTGTCTTATACTCCAGAGTTGCACTCACTATTCTGCTGGTGCAGTCACTGTGTACATACATTACATTACTGATCCTGAGTTACATCCTGTATTATACCCCAGAGCTGCACTCACTATTCTGCTGGTGCAGTCACTGTGTACATACATTACATTACTGATCCTGAGTTACATCCTGTATTATACCCCAGAGCTGCACTCACTATTCTGCTGGTGCAGTCACTGTGTACATACATTACATTACTGATCCTGAGTTACATCCTGTATTATACTCCAGAGCTGCACTCACTATTCTGCTGGTGCAGTCACTGTGTACATACATTACATTACTGATCCTGAGTTACCTCCAGTATAATACTCCAGAGCTGCACTCACTATTCTGCTGGTGCAGTCACTGTGTACATACATTACATTACTGATCCTGAGTTACATCCTGTATTATACTACAGAGCTGCACTCACTATTCTGCTGGTGCAGTCATTGTATACATACATTACATTACTGATCCTGAGTTACATCCTGTATTATACTCCAGAGCTGCACTCACTATTCTGCTGGTGCAGTCATTGTGTACATACATTACATTACTGATCCTGAGTTACATCCTGTCTTATACTCCAGAGTTGCACTCACTATTCTGCTGGTGCAGTCACTGTGTACATACATTACATTACTGATCCTGAGTTACATCCTGTATTATACCCCAGAGCTGCACTCACTATTCTGCTGGTGCAGTCACTGTGTACATACATTACATTACTGATTCTGTGTTACATCCTGTATTATACTCCAGAGCTGCACTCACTATTCTGCTGGTGCAGTCACTGTGTACATACATTACATTACTGATTCTGTGTTACATCCTGTATTATACTCCAGAGCTGCACTCACTATTCTGCTGGTGCAGTCACTGTGTACATACATTACATTACTGATCCTGAGTTACATCCTGTATTATACCCCAGAGCTGCACTCACTATTCTGCTGGTGCAGTCACTGTGTACATACATTACATTACTGATCCTGTGTTACATCCTGTATTATACTCCAGAGCTGCACTCACTATTCTGCTGGTGCAGTCACTGTGTACATACATTACATTACTGATCCTGAGTTACCTCCTGTATTATACCCCAGAGCTGCACTCACTATTCTGCTGGTGCAGTCACTGTGTACATACATTACATTACTGATCCTGAGTTACATCCTGTATTATACTCCAGAGCTGCACTCACTATTCTGCTGGTGCAGTCACTGTGTACATACATTACATTACTGATCCTGTGTTACATCCTGTATTATACCCCAGAGCTGCACTCACTATTCTGCTGGTGCAGTCACTGTGTACATACATTACATTACTGATCCTGTGTTACATCCTGTATTATACTCCAGAGCTGCACTCACTATTCTGCTGGTGCAGTCACTGTGTACATACATTACATTACTGATCCTGAGTTACATCCTGTATTATACTCCAGAGCTGCACTCACTATTCTGCTGGTGCAGTCACTGTGTATATACATTACATTACTGATCCTGAGTTACATCCTGTATTATACTACAGAGCTGCACTCACTATTCTGCTGGTGCAGTCATTGTATACATACATTACATTACTGATCCTGAGTTACATCCTGTATTATACTCCAGAGCTGCACTCACTATTCTGCTGGTGCAGTCACTGTGTACATACATTACATTACTGATCCTGAGTTACCTCCAGTATAATACTCCAGAGCTGCACTCACTATTCTGCTGGTGCAGTCACTGTGTACATACATTACATTACTGATCCTGAGTTACATCCTGTATTATACTACAGAGCTGCACTCACTATTCTGCTGGTGCAGTCATTGTATACATACATTACATTACTGATCCTGAGTTACATCCTGTATTATACTCCAGAGCTGCACTCACTATTCTGCTGGTGCAGTCATTGTGTACATACATTACATTACTGATCCTGAGTTACATCCTGTCTTATACTCCAGAGTTGCACTCACTATTCTGCTGGTGCAGTCACTGTGTACATACATTACATTACTGATCCTGAGTTACATCCTGTATTATACCCCAGAGCTGCACTCACTATTCTGCTGGTGCAGTCACTGTGTACATACATTACATTACTGATCCTGAGTTACATCCTGTATTATACCCCAGAGCTGCACTCACTATTCTGCTGGTGCAGTCACTGTGTACATACATTACATTACTGATTCTGTGTTACATCCTGTATTATACCCCAGAGCTGCACTCACTATTCTGCTGGTGCAGTCACTGTGTACATACATTACATTACTGATCCTGAGTTACATCCTGTATTATACCCCAGAGCTGCACTCACTATTCTGCTGGTGCAGTCATTGTATACATACATTACATTACTGATCCTGAGTTACATCCTGTATTATACTCCAGAGCTGCACTCACTATTCTGCTGGTGCAGTCACTGTGTACATACATTACATTACTGATCCTGAGTTACCTCCAGTATAATACTCCAGAGCTGCACTCACTATTCTGCTGGTGCAGTCACTGTGTACATACATTACATTACTGATCCTGAGTTACATCCTGTATTATACTACAGAGCTGCACTCACTATTCTGCTGGTGCAGTCATTGTATACATACATTACATTACTGATCCTGAGTTACATCCTGTATTATACTCCAGAGCTGCACTCACTATTCTGCTGGTGCAGTCATTGTGTACATACATTACATTACTGATCCTGAGTTACATCCTGTCTTATACTCCAGAGTTGCACTCACTATTCTGCTGGTGCAGTCACTGTGTACATACATTACATTACTGATCCTGAGTTACATCCTGTATTATACCCCAGAGCTGCACTCACTATTCTGCTGGTGCAGTCACTGTGTACATACATTACATTACTGATTCTGTGTTACATCCTGTATTATACTCCAGAGCTGCACTCACTATTCTGCTGGTGCAGTCACTGTGTACATACATTACATTACTGATTCTGTGTTACATCCTGTATTATACTCCAGAGCTGCACTCACTATTCTGCTGGTGCAGTCACTGTGTACATACATTACATTACTGATCCTGAGTTACATCCTGTATTATACCCCAGAGCTGCACTCACTATTCTGCTGGTGCAGTCACTGTGTACATACATTACATTACTGATCCTGTGTTACATCCTGTATTATACTCCAGAGCTGCACTCACTATTCTGCTGGTGCAGTCACTGTGTACATACATTACATTACTGATCCTGAGTTACCTCCTGTATTATACCCCAGAGCTGCACTCACTATTCTGCTGGTGCAGTCACTGTGTACATACATTACATTACTGATCCTGAGTTACATCCTGTATTATACTCCAGAGCTGCACTCACTATTCTGCTGGTGCAGTCACTGTGTACATACATTACATTACTGATCCTGTGTTACATCCTGTATTATACCCCAGAGCTGCACTCACTATTCTGCTGGTGCAGTCACTGTGTACATACATTACATTACTGATCCTGTGTTACATCCTGTATTATACTCCAGAGCTGCACTCACTATTCTGCTGGTGCAGTCACTGTGTACATACATTACATTACTGATCCTGAGTTACATCCTGCATTATATCCCAGAGCTGCACTCACTATTCTGCTGGTGCAGTCACTATGTACATACATTATATTACTGATCCTGAGTTACATCCTGTATTATACTCCAGAGCTGCACTCACTATTCTGCTGGTGCAGTCACTGTGTACATACATTACATTACTGATCCTGAGTTACCTCCAGTATTATACTCCAGAGCTGCACTCACTATTCTGCTGGTGCAGTCACTGTGTACATACATTACATTACTGATCCTGAGTTACATCCTGTATTATACTCCAGAGCTGCACTTACTATTCTGCTGGTGCAGTCACTGTGTACATACATTACATTACTGATCCTGAGTTACATCCTGTATTATACTACAGAGCTGCACTCACTATTCTGCTGGTGCAGTCATTGTATACATACATTACATTACTGATCCTGAGTTACATCCTGTATTATACTCCAGAGCTGCACTCACTATTCTGCTGGTGCAGTCACTGTGTACATACATTACATTACTGATCCTGAGTTACCTCCAGTATAATACTCCAGAGCTGCACTCACTATTCTGCTGGTGCAGTCACTGTGTACATACATTACATTACTGATCCTGAGTTACATCCTGTATTATACTCCAGAGCTGCACTCACTATTCTGCTGGTGCAGTCACTGTGTACATACATTACATTACTGATCCTGAGTTACATCCTGTATTATACCCCAGAGCTGCACTCACTATTCTGCTGGTGCAGTCACTGTGTACATACATTACATTACTGATTCTGTGTTACATCCTGTATTATACTCCAGAGCTGCACTCACTATTCTGCTGGTGCAGTCACTGTGTACATACATTACATTACTGATCCTGAGTTACCTCCTGTATTATACCCCAGAGCTGCACTCACTATTCTGCTGGTGCAGTCACTGTGTACATACATTACATTACTGATCCTGAGTTACCTCCTGTATTATACCCCAGAGCTGCACTCACTATTCTGCTGGTGCAGTCACTGTGTACATACATTACATTACTGATCCTGTGTTACATCCTGTATTATACTCCAGAGCTGCACTCACTATTCTGCTGGTGCAGTCACTGTGTACATACATTACATTACTGATCCTGAGTTACCTCCTGTATTATACCCCAGAGCTGCACTCACTATTCTGCTGGTGCAGTCACTGTGTACATACATTACATTACTGATCCTGTGTTACATCCTGTATTATACTCCAGAGCTGCACTCACTATTCTGCTGGTGCAGTCACTGTGTACATACATTACATTACTGATCCTGAGTTACCTCCTGTATTATACCCCAGAGCTGCACTCACTATTCTGCTGGTGCAGTCACTGTGTACATACATTACATTACTGATCCTGTGTTACATCCTGTATTATACTCCAGAGCTGCACTCACTATTCTGCTGGTGCAGTCACTGTGTACATACATTACATTACTGATCCTGAGTTACCTCCTGTATTATACCCCAGAGCTGCACTCACTATTCTGCTGGTGCAGTCACTGTGTACATACATTACATTACTGATCCTGAGTTACCTCCTGTATTATACCCCAGAGCTGCACTCACTATTCTGCTGGTGCAGTCACTGTGTACATACATTACATTACTGATCCTGTGTTACATCCTGTATTATACTCCAGAGCTGCACTCACTATTCTGCTGGTGCAGTCACTGTGTACATACATTACATTACTGATCCTGAGTTACCTCCTGTATTATACCCCAGAGCTGCACTCACTATTCTGCTGGTGCAGTCACTGTGTACATACATTACATTACTGATCCTGAGTTACCTCCTGTATTATACCCCAGAGCTGCACTCACTATTCTGCTGGTGCAGTCACTGTGTACATACATTACATTACTGATCCTGAGTTACCTCCTGTATTATACCCCAGAGCTGCACTCACTATTCTGCTGGTGCAGTCACTGTGTACATACATTACATTACTGATCCTGAGTTACCTCCTGTATTATACCCCAGAGCTGCACTCACTATTCTGCTGGTGCAGTCACTGTGTACATACATTACATTACTGATCCTGAGTTACCTCCTGTATTATACCCCAGAGCTGCACTCACTATTCTGCTGGTGCAGTCCCTGTGTATGTAATCCTCTGTGTGGATGATGTGATGACGCGGGTGTTGATCTCGTTACCTGGCAGAACGTTGATACTTTGTAACCAGCCATTTATCCATGTCATCAGCACAACAAGCAGTGATCTTGATAACTATGAGGAATTGGTACAGACGGTGTTTTGCAGAATTCTTTGCCTTTCTGTACTGTGATGAGTCTCTCTCTGCACACAGTGGAGTATAGGAAACCTCCGGTTTGTGGTGAACGCTGGAGCAGCCGATCACCAGACGGGGTCGGTGCAGGTCTGAGAATACTGTGCCGCTCGGATCGGGGCCTGTGTGTGGGCGCTAATTAAACACTTTGTTTGGAATGTAAACAAATTGAAAAAAAAAAAACTTCATAGCCGCCACGCCAAGATTAACAGCCGGCAAAATGTTAATTAGCCCTAACAAAATTACTATTCCGTCCCCAGATCACCTGGGCATTAAAGGGGCCGCGCGTAGGTTTGTTGTTGACGGCGACGTCACTTGTTGTTTTTGAGCTGTGTGAATCGTAGCTCGCTCCTTTGGTCTCGGCCGCCGTTCTTATTATTCCTAGCTCCTAATTCTTTTTTATCTCTCGTCTCGAGGCGTAAGAAGCCGCGTCTAATTGTTTGTGTTTGTGGGGAGATCATTATGGCCTCACAACATTGTCAGCCACACCATGGAGCTGGCTGCCGCCCAACGTATCGCGCACGGGGCGGGATGTGCGCTGCAATGTAACCTTTCTGCCGCCATTTATGTTCATGTTTTACAACGTCATTTCTTCTCTTTTTGGCTTTTTTTCATCTTTTTGTGACATTTGCCCTTGGTTGTTGTTTGTGATGTTCTTGGATATCATACATTTCTCTCTAGATGATCTGTGCGCAGGACTTGCTGAGCTGAATACAGCAGAATTCTGTTTGAAATTGCACATTACAGTCATGCGCCAAATATTTCATCTATTTATGATTTTGAAATCTTTCTAGAAAAAACAAGCTACAAATGTATTTATCACTTGTGCAGAGAAAAGTATCTAGCAGACTTTCCCAAATTTATGGTAGGGTCACTCAGGTTTTCTGTTCGATATTTATTCCGTGATAAAAATCCACTATTAACAAAAATAAACACTTCAAATCTGCTTGGAACAAGCTGAGAAAACTCCTTTTTTATACGTATTTTTTAACTTATTTTGCAAACTACGTCATGACAATTATTTTATTGCATTTTCTGCAAGTAAAGTGTTGCCAAATGGTCCTTTTAGGGTGTGTGCACACGCTGCGGATTCTGCTGCGGTGTACAGTACCATTATTCCCTATGGGAATAAAAAAACCGCAGTGCAGACGGTGCAGATTTTTCCGCGGGGTTTTGAAACCGCAGAAAGAATTGACATGTCAATTCTTTCTGCGGATTCCGCTGCGGTTTGCCATCTCCTCCATTGTGGAGATGAAAAACCGCAGAGCAATCCGCAGGTAAAACCGCAGGTCTTTTGACCTGCAGATTTACCTGCGGATTTTACAAAATCCTCACGGCCAAATCCGCACCCCATTCCGCAGCGTGTGCACGTAGCCTTAGGCAATGTGCAAACGCTGCAGATTCTGCTGCGCAGCCTGTGCGGATTTGGCCTCTGCGGATCCGCAGTAGTTCCGCAGACAGTGTACAGTACCATGTAAGTCTATGGGATTTACACTCCGCTGTGCACACGCTGCGGATTTTCAACTGCGGAAAAGCTGCGGTTTGAAATCCGTAGCATGTCAATTCTTTCTGCGGATTCCGCTGCGGTTTGCCACCTATGTCCAGGTGTCAAACCACAGGGGAAAACCGCTGGCCAATCCGCAGGTAAAACCGCAGGTCACTTTAGCTGCGGTTTTAGGCTGGTTTCACATTTGCGTTACAGGCCGCAGCGCCGGCCTGCGCACGGCCGCCGCTAAGCCCCGCCCCCTGCCGCGCCTCCGGGCGCATGACGCTGCATGCGTCCCCTATCTTTATCACTGAGGACGCAGGCTGTGCGCAGTATGCGTTTGGCGGCGCCTGCGTCCTTTTGACGGTGCGCTGACCAGCGCCAAACGCAACCTGTTGCAATTTGGTTGCGCTCGGCGCACCGTCAAAAGGCAGTATTTCTATTAGCTTAAATTTGTAGGATCTGATCAGTTCTCGATTATCGGATAGGTGTGGGAAGATATTTGGTAGATGCAAGATTATGAAATATTTTGGATTATTTTTGAGTTACTGAGAAAAAAATAATGGCCCCGGACAGATGCCAGATTACTGGACCTTCTTGGAGGAATTTATATTGGATTTGGTATTTGCTGGACTGAGATAGTCTGGATTATAGGACCATCATGGACAAGTACCCAGGCTTTGTGATAGGTGTTTAAATATGAGAAATTCTGAATTATCAGATAGTCACAGGAAAGTTTTTAGGACCTTATAGGCTCCGTGTTATTAATTATTCTGGATTATAGGACAGTCTCAAGAAAGTATTTTGATGGATTATTAATTATTCTGGATTATCAGACAGAGGTGGGGGAAAGTGGGACCGGATATGTGCTGGACTATGAAATGTTTTTGATTATTTTATCGGCATCCATGGGAAAGTATTTGGGACTTGAAAGGTGCCATATTATCAAATCTTTTGGATTGTTAGTCATGTGAAAGCAGGACCTGATATGTGCTAGATTATTGAATATTCTGGATTATTGGACTTCCATGTGAAAGTAGGACCTGATATGTGCTTGAAGATAAATATTCTGGATTATTGGACAGCTATGTGAAATTAGGACCTGATATGTGCTAGATTATTGAATATTCTGGATTATTGGACTTCCATGTCAAAGTAGGACCTGATATGTGCTTGAAGATAAAAATTCTGGGTTATCGTACAGCTATGTGAAATTGGGACCTGATATGTGCTAGATTATTGAATGTTCTGGATTATTGGACAGCCATGTGAAAGTAGGACCTGATATGTGCTATATTATTGAATATTCTGGATTATTGAACTTCCATGTAAAAGTAGGAACAGATCTGTGCTAGAAGATAAATATTCTGGATTATTGGACATTCATGGGGAAGTATTTTCTACTTGATAGGTGCCAGATCATCAAATATTCTGGATTATTGGACAGTTATAGAAAATCGTATTGCAGTTGCCTCCTATACGATCCATTCTGTTCAGTCTTCAGCGTCTGGATATGTGAAATTCAGAGATGGACACAAGTGACGGATTATCAGATTTTCTGGATTATGAAATGCTGAATAATAGATGCAGCGCGGGATGTGAGACCCTATGTGCCTCATGCCCCTGTGATTTTACCGGCACCTTTTTCGACTTCAAAGACCTTCATCTATGGTTAAGAAAAAATGGACGCCCTGAATTAAACGCCACCGCGGGCAAACCTTCGACTAATCTCGGAAAATAAGAACAGTCTATCTCAGATTTTAATGTGTTAAGAAAAAAAAAAAATCCTTGTGATGGTCGATAATCTGGCCGTTTTCATCCTTCTTCTCGGTGCCGTCTCTGTTAACGCTTCTGTCTGTTTATTTGCGTCCGCGGAGAAGTTCGGGCCATTCATGTAAACCATAAAACCATTAAAATAGCCACGTATCCATATTTAGCCGCGCGCCGAGGCCGAGAGGTAAAAGCTAATAGAGGCCTAAGTGATGTTTTTGGCTTTGGAACGACTTTAAAAGTTGTTCTCGAGGAGTGAAAAAAAAAAAAGTTCCTGGCGCGAAGCCGAAGCTACTGTACAAACTGTTAATAAAACTCGGTGTGTATGTGTCTGTATGGATATAAACGTATATAAATTTTATTAGTTAAAGGAGCCGGGGTAAAGTATGTGCCGCTGGCGGAGCGGAGGACTCCGACCTTCAGAGGAATCGCTGGCTGCCCAGTAGCCGTCAATTAGTCGCTGGAAGGAGACACGCTGCTAAGTCAACAAATTAGAGAGAGTCAAAAAGTGAATGTAACAGTCTGACCGAAACGCTCCCCCGAGGCCGAGGCGACAGAACACAGTTGTTACAATGTGGCAAAGTGTTACACCGAAATAGATTTAGAAAAGGGGGGGGGGGCACATAAATTACTGTTAGTTAAGAAAACTTCTGTCCATCATGAAAGTTTTGTTCGCCCCCAGTAAGCCACAAGCAGCGTTATCCCTTTAAATGGAGGTAGGCTCCACCAGTTTATGTACGGCGGGGGTCCTGATAATGGTCACTGTCTCATTGGGGGGTGTAGGCTTATAATCATCAGCTCTCTAGGTACTGAATTTAGGTTACACATAGAGCCAGCAGAGCTGCAGTATAAAGCATGGAGGAGGAAATGGGACAAGAGAGTCTAGAATGAGGCAACATGGTGGATTGTAAAACTACCCTAGACTCTCGATAGACAACGCAGCTGAGCTGGAGACTCGGATTATAGCAGGAGGAGAAGGACATGAGGATGTTTTAGAAAATTAAGATGTCCTCAGAGTGGAGAGAGGACAGAGGGACTAAAAAATGCCCGAGCTTTGACAGTCAAGACAATGAATGTTGTGCAGGATCATCTATCCATTTGGATGACTGTCATGCAATACTAAATTTCTCCTGCGGGGGCGCTGTGAGCCCGTGCGTGACTCCCTCCTGAAATTTTGGCTGATTGTATGAGGGTTTTCTACAACTTTAAAAGTATTCCTGTCTCGGAAAAGTGATGGACCGTCACTAGGAAAGGCGATCGTTATGTGATCGGTAGGGGTCTGACCTCTACGATCCTGTGATTGACACCCTATTTAAGTGAATGGTACCCTAACCCCAGTGGTCAGGAGACCCCAATGTAGTCCTTTCTTTCTGAGAGGTCAGTTTCCCACCGATCATAAACTAATGGAACATCCTGGTGTTTTATAACTGCAACAAGGGCAAACCAGGGTTAAGCCAATTAAGTAAATGGGGGGGTTAATGTCGTGTCATTTTGGAGTTACCCTTTAAGTGAAAATCTTGGCTGTGCATTATGTACTTTTCTGTCAATGTGAAACCATTTATAATCTGTGGCCTCTTGTAAAAAAAATAAAAAGTCTCTGATGATATTGGTGTACGCGAGCGGTTTGGCGCGATTCGGACGCGGCCGTATGTAATGAAGGTTGTGGCGTTACCGGACGGTAATAAATACCCCACCTGCTGTTTACCGTCTGGGGACTCAGGGAACATCCTTGTTACTTTCCCTCTTTTGGCCTTGTTTGCGGTGACCCACATTTTCCTAAAAGGCGCTGGGCTGTGAGTCACCTCTGTGTTTACCCACGGAACGGGCCCAGAATAGGCAGCGAGCTTCCCCCACACACACCTCTTTATACGCCTCGGCTCCGCGCCCGAGCTTCCACTTCATTGCTTGGTACACAATGTGCATGCGAGTCTCCGTCACACCCCATAGCGGTACCCGCACACAAAAACCGCCTTCCGGGATCAACGCCCATCGCCTGGCTGAAGGCTTCTATGTACAGGATGGTGATAGAAGCCGCTGTATTTATTCACAAGGGGGATATTGTGGCCCTGTGGCCCCCGCAGATCTAGAGCTGCCCCACAGTGGGTGTATACCCTGTATCATTTAAGGTTTGGTCCTTGGACAGTGCATCTTCTCTCTCTCTGTGCCTCATTGACCCCTCCCAGGTGTGATGATAGGGGTGTCCTAGACCAATCAGATCTCTCCTCACTTTTGCTCCTCCCGCCAGGTGCAGAGTCGCTAACACAGAGAGAGGGAATCTGCAGGAGAGCAGGTAAAAGAAGGTTTGACATTTACATGCTGCCTATTATGGCGCCACCTGGTGTTCACAATGTATACCAATGTGGCATGGTCACCTAATGAGCAGATCGCTTCCGGACACACAGACTTAGCCACTCTCCCCATAGCCAGGTCTCTGATTAGTGACCGTCTGTGCCCTGCAGGGCAGCCAGTGGCAATAGCTTTCTGCCTGTTTGTCTGCAGTAGCATAGTGGTATAGGTAAAACACTCCTTATGCAAGAAGAAAGTAAGAAAAAACTACATTGACAGCTGCCATAGGGGCTAGGAGATTGATTCTGTCCAGAGGATGTGGACTTTTGAGCGCTATAAAGCTAAAGTAAGAAATAAAACTGAGCGTTCTATTTAAGGGGAAAACTAATTCTGCAAGAAAAGAATGGAGACACTTTATTTTCAGCTGCCAGAGGGGGAAGGAGACTGATTCTGTCCAGAGGATTTGACGGTCATTGTACTAAAAAGTTATATTAAGAAATAAAACTGAGCCTCCACTTTAAGTGGAACATATGTGGGGGGGGGGGTAAATTAGGGAAAAGAATGTGAACTGGCTACTCATTACTTTAGTGTCAGGCCTCGGAGTATGGATATTCGGGTCCCCAGATTGCAGCAGCGTAAGGGTCTTAGGGGGCCACAGTGACACAGCAGTGGATAGGGCCACTCTGCTGTCCAGTCTCAGTGCAGCTTCAGGCCCAGAGAGTAAAATCTAGAAAGAGAAGATTCAGTGTTTGCCATCCTGGAAAAAGAAGAAACCTCGGAGAGTTAAAAACAGCATCACAGTAAACAGCGGCGGCAGTACAGACCCTTTATTAATGGCGCTGTGACCGCCCTCATCAGCTCCGGCCGAGGACGGATTTAGAACCCCCACGTTATGTGCCTGTATCTGTCATGGGGCTGCAGTGTATATAATATATTATGTATCACAGTCAGAATCTTATTATTGTTTACAGCTGGAGAATATGACGCCTTAAAGGGACAGTGCACCTCAACGTCATTTCAGGCTGAGGTTGCTGCCTGTCAGATTCTCCTATGAGATGTCCTTCTGTCCCCCATGTTAATGTCACTTATTTCCTGTGCTGAGGATCTGCACAGACATTTATGACCACATTTGCGCTGATGAACTATTATTTGCAGATTTTGCAACTTTAGAGAAGGGAAATTCCTAAAATGGGAACTAAAAATGAGGTGCAACATGCACCATGAAAACTTTTCTCCTATTCCTCACCTACCTTGGATACCAACCAAAACGATGGCGTTTTAATACCAAATACTACATTTAACCCCTTCAGTACACCCTTGAATAAATTCCTACCATAAACCAGAAAGCCTATTTAGAAAGCTAGGTTTTACCTACTTTGTATCCAGACCCAAGGCCAGAACCGGTCTGTAGATAGAGGCCATACCAGACCCCTTCTGTTTACAAATCCCAGATCAGACCCCTCACTATATGGAAGCCACACCGTACACCCTCTGTATAGAGATGCTAGACCAGACCCCTTTGGGCACAGATAGCTTTCCCATTGTATTCAGACCCCAGACCAGAAGGCCAGTAATTTCCTGTATACAAACCAAAGACCAGACCCTGTTGTGTTCAGCCCCTAAACCAGACCCCTTTTTGCTTAAAAGACCCCAAGATCAGACCCCGCCATATTTTCAATATGTAAACATCCAAAAGACCCTGTAGTTAGACCCCAGACCAAATTTTTTTTTTTTTTTTTTACACATAGACTTGACCCATCTTTTCCTGTATATTAACCCAAGACCAGACCCCTTTTTCCTTTAGACCGTTGACCAGCCCCTCATGTTGTCAGCCCATCAGATCAGATCCCATTTGTTCCTCTACTTACTTTTTGCCATTTCGGCGCTTCATTTTTATGGAGAGAAGACAATGAAAGTCATGAACGGGGTAACTGATCATTTGTTCTGAGGTCTGTATACAGGGAAGGGGCCTGGTTTGGGGGTCTGTATACAGTGAGATGGGTCTGGTCTGAACCCTATGTGAAGTTGCCGGTCTAAGAGTCGCTATACGGGGCAGGTCTGGTTCTCACTTTTTCGAGAAGTCTCAAAGAAGTTCTCAGAGAGTAAGGCAGTGTAAGCATAAGCTCCTGAGTTTTCCTGTTTGTTTCTCCCATCTTTCCCAGGTTTTTAATCTTCCTAGTTTTATTCCTCCTGTAATATTAGGCAGATTAATTTGTATCCCAGCTTTCTCGAAAACAAAGCGATATCTAAGAAAGTACTGAATAGAATTTGTCAGAAGCCGATGACTGAAGGGCTTCTATTGACTGGGGATAATATTGCATTTAGGTAAATGAACTTGAAATATCCGGTCAGTGGTGACGTCAGGGCGGCCATTATATAGCTATTAGCGCAATCGCCCTTCTACATCACTATCCCCCCCCCATCCGCAGCCGTGTAGCCAAAACAAGTGTAGTTCCGCGGCTGCAGCGTCCGTGCATTTCTATCATCCCTGTGCCGGGCGTCCCTGCGCTCGTGTTTATTTGGCTGCCGTTTCCCTGTGATAATGGGATGGATACAATGACAGGGCTGTGGTTACTCCACCAGGGTAAGTGGTCAAAGTGACAACACAATGAAATGATTTCAAACCCATTGTGGCGATCGGCGTCATGTTCTGCATGTTACCATGGAGGACATTAGACGACCAACGCCAGACCTGCTTTACGCCGTGTCCATCATCTCTATCCACAATCCTAGAATTGGCATCTCTTGATACAGTGTTGCAAATTCTATTCTTTTGTTTCAATATTTATCTTTTCAATACACATTAATATTCCATTAATGCAGCGCCTGGTGATCCAGAATATGACAGGACTGAATAAAGACAAAAGAATAATTAGTATTCCGAATGACGGAATCATGGCTCGGCCTGTACCCTACAGGACGGTGTAAGGCTAGTTTCACATTAGCGCTTTTGAGCGCAGCGGCGGCCTGCACACGGCCGCCGCTAAGCCCCGCCCCCTGCTGCGTCTCCGCCGGTAGCTCCGCCTACCGGCGCATGACGCTGCATGCGTCCTGCGTCCCCTATCTTTAACACTGGGGGCGCAGGCCGTGCGCAGTATGCGTTTGGCGGCGCATGCGTCCTTTTGACGGTGCGCCGACCTGCGCCAAACGCAACCTGCTGCAGTTTGGTTGCGCTCGGCGCACCGTCAAAAAGGCGCATGAGCCGCCAAACGCATACTGCGCACGGCCTGCGCCCCCAGTGATAAAGATAGGGGACGCATGCAGCGTCATGCGCCGGTAGGCAGAGCTACCGACGGAGGCGCGGCAGGGGGCGGGGCTTAGCGGCGGCCGTGTGCAGGAAGTCGCTGCGCTCAAAAGCGCTAATGTGAAACTAGCCTTATGGAGCCAAAGTATGGAATAAGGTATGAGGAAACTTCGATCCATCGGCAGCAACTTGTTTATGGTGTAAAATTGCAAAAAGAGATTTCAAATAACCTGAAAAGTCTGAGTTATTATATAAAAGATTCTGGAACCTTTATTTTCTGATTTTAAAGCCAATGTTACAGGCTGACCTTCAAGAAAAGTGTTTTTCCCACTATGGTAGCATATTGCTAGGACTGTAAGAGTACGGACTGCCGGGACCCTCCCGATCCTTAGAATGAAGGCGTCTAATTATGGACAACACTGGCCTAAGGCCATGGTCACACAAGGCAATTTTTTGCAGCGATGTCCCAAATTTGGGGTAAAATAACAGCATATGCAGTGCATCCGCCTGTCAACATAGCCTAAATCTTCCCATAAAGGAGTTGTCCCACTTACAAAGTATATTTTAATTAAGAGATCTTTGAATATAATGATAAGTTTCACAATTGATGTGTAAAAAAAAAAAAAATGTTCCTGTGCTGAGATAATCTTATAAATGTGCCTCTGCTGTGTACTGTGTAATGGCTGTGTCTGACCATGCAGAGCTGCTCCAGTTCTTGGTCTGCATGTACCACAACTCCCGACCTGGGAGGGAAGCAAAAGGTGAAGTAAGTAGATGTCAAACTCAACTGGTGGTGATATATCTTCCCCGAGAACAAAAGGATTGGGCATATTAAAATCCAATACGCCTGATCTATGTCTACCGTTACATTATCTGCTGGAATGAGTTGAGGTCTCCTTACATATAGATGCTCGGCCCGTCCCAGGCTCAGTTGACATTTATCTATTATCTGCGCCAGATTGTGTCCCTTTAACCATGTACTTCATAAATTTGTAGGGGACATACACGCTTGCCTTGTTTTTTGTGACAGCGGATGCCGGCTTGCATTGATGGAAGTGAGGTGCTCTCTCCAAACTCCCTTGTTTATGGCAGATAACCCAGTGGCCCCAACACTGTCCTTTATCTCAACTCTAAGGCTCTGAACGATGGGACGTGGAACGCTTCCGAGGTTGACCCATTTCTAAGATATTGCTTTTCCTTTTAGGTGGGGGTCCTCCCCAGCACATTTCTCCGATGAACTGAAATGTATCGGACTCATCGCTCATTGTTTGTTTAATATGCCCGGAGTGAGGCCGGCTGACCTGGGAGGAGACGGGTTGGCAACCGGCATTGTGTTCCAGGCAAAAAATAACTGCGTGTATTCTTAGAGAGGCAGGAAACGCTCGTACTAAGTGTATCCGAGGCAGAGGGGACCTTGTGTCACCACCAACCTGGCCTCTACTCAATCATTGTAAGTGTAGGAGAGATGGAAAGAGTTAAAGCAGAAGCTTACGGGAAAAGATGCAGGGATGCTCCTCCAGTGTCCTTCTACTCCCAGAGGAACTGACTCTTATTACTGCGTGATTGGCCCTATGTAGTGAACCTGGAGTCAGCTGGAGACTTTATAAAAAATCCTGTTCTGATGATACATTACCAGACGCCAGCAGTCAGGGGATGGGGATGTCAGGACTGCAGGTGATTTGTCATCTGTACGGACAACTTGTCATAGTGTAAAATAAATAAATAAATAATAAAAATATCACCAGCCAAAATGGACATTGAGTATATCAAATTGATTGATGGTATATATAGTGCAGTGTTATACCTATTATACTGCCGCTCTCTATTAACGAGAATATAACTACTATAATACTGCCCCTATGTATAAGAATATAACTACTATAATACTGCTCCTATGTACAAGAATATAACTACTATAATACTGCCCCTATGTACAAGAATATAACTACTATAATACTGCCCCTATGTACAAGAATATAACTACTATAATACTGCTCCCTATGTACAAGAATATAACTACAATAATACTGCCCCTATGTACAAGAATATTACTATAATACTGCCCCTATGTACAAGAATATAACTACTATAATACTGCTCCTATGTACAAGAATATAACTACAATAATACTGCCCCTATGTACAAGAATATTACTATAATACTGCCCCTATGTACAAGAATATAACTACAATAATACTGCCCCCTATGTACAAGAATATAACTACTATAATACTGCCCCCTATGTACAAGAATATAACCACTATAATACTGCCCCCTATGTACAAGAATATAGCTACTATAATACTGCCCCCTATGTACAAGAATATAACCACTATAATACTGCCCCATGTACAAGAATATAACTACTATAATACTGCCCCCTATGTACAAGAATATAGCTACTATAATACTGCTTCTATGTACAAGAATATAACTACTATAATACTTCCCCATGTACAAGAATATTGCTACTATAATACTGCCCCCTATGTATAAGAATATAACTACTATAATACTGCCCTTATGTACAAGAATATAACTACTATAATACTGCCCCCTATGCACAAGAATATAACTACTATAATACTGCTCCTATGTACAATAATATAACTACTATAATACTGCCCCCTATGTGCAAGACTATAACTACTATAATACTGCTCCTATGTACTAGAATATAGCTACTATAATACTGCCCCCTATGTACAAGAATATAACTACTATAATACTGCTCCTATGTACAAGAATATAACTACTATAATACTGCCCCCTATGTGCAAGAATATAACTACTATAATACTGCTCCTATGTACAAGAATATAACTACTATAATACTGCCCCCTATGTACAAGAATATAATTACTATAATGCTGCCCCCTATGTACAAGAATATAACTACTATAATACTGCTCCTATGTACAATAATATAACTACTATAATACTGCCCCCTATGTGCAAGACTATAACTACTATAATACTGCTCCTATGTACTAGAATATAGCTACTATAATACTGCCCCCTATGTACAAGAATATAACTACTATAATACTGCCCCCTATGTACAAGAATATAACTGCTATAATACTGCCCCCTATGTACAAGAATATAACTGCTATAATACTGCCAATTTGTACAAGAATATAACTACTATAATACTGCTCCTATGTACAGGAATATACACTACTATAATACTGCCCCCTATGTACAAGAATATAACCACTATAATACTGCCCCCTATGTACAAGAATATAACTACTATAATACTGCCCCCTATGTACAAGAATATAGCTACTATAATACTGCTTCTATGTACAAGAATATAACTACTATAATACTTCCCCATGTAAAAGAATATAGCTACTATAATACTGCCCCCTATGTACAAGAATATAACTACTATAATACTGCCCTTATGTACAAGAATTTAACTACTATAATACTTCCCCATGTACAAGAATATAGCTACTATAATACTGCCCCCTATGTACAAGAATATAACTACTATAATACTGCCCTTATGTACAAGAATATAACTACTATAATACTGCCCCCTATGCACAAGAATATAACTACTATAATACTGCTCCTATGTACAATAATATAACTACTATAATACTGCCCCTATGTACAAGGATATGACTACTATAATACTGCCCCCTATGTACAAGAATATAACTACTATAATACTGCCCCCTATGTACAAGAATATAACTACTATAATACTGCCCCCTGTGTACAAGAATATAACTACTATAATACTGCCCCCTATGTACAAGAATATAACCACTATAATACTGCCCCCTATGTACAAGAATATAACCACTATAATACTGCCCCCTATGTACAAGACTATAACAACTATAATACTGTCCCTATGTACAAGAATATAACTACTATAATACTGCCCCTATATACAAGACTATAACTACTATAATACTGCCCCCTATGTACAAGACTATAACTATATAAAACGCGGAAAAAACGCCACATGTGAACTCGGCCTAATACTGCTCCTATGTGCAAGAATATAACTACTATAATACTGCCCCTATATACAAGAATATAACTACTATAATACTGCTCCTATGTACAAGAATATAACCACTATAATACTGCTCCTATGTACAAGAATATAACTACTATAATACTGCCCCCTATGTGCAAGACTATAACTACTATAATACTGCTCCTATGTACTAGAATATAGCTACTATAATACTGCCCCCTATGTACAAGAATATAACCACTATAATACTGCTCCTATGTACAAGAATATAACCACTATAATACTGCCCCCTATGTGCAACAATATAACTACTATAATACTGCCCCCTATGTGCAAGAATATAACTACTATAATACTCCTATGTACAGGAATATAACTACTATAATACTGCTCCTATGTACAAGAATATAACTACTATAATACTGCTCCTATGTACAAGAATATAACTACTATAATACTGCCCCCTATGTACAAGAATATAATTACTATAATGCTGCCCCCTATGTACAAGAATATAACTACTATAATACTGCCCCTATATACAAGAATATAGCTACTATAATACTCCTCCTATATACAGGAATATAACTACTATAATACTGCCCCTATATACAAGAATATAGCTACTATAATACTGCCCCCTATGTGCAAGAATATAACTACTATAATACTGCCCCCTATGTACAAGAATATAACCACTATAATACTGCCCCCTATGTACAAGAATATATCTACTATAATACTGCCCCCTATGTACAAGAATATAACTACTATAATACTGCTCCTATGTACAAGAATATAACTACTATAATACTGCCCCCTATGTGCAAGAATATAATTACTATAATACTGCCCCCTATGTACAAGAATATAATTACTATAATGCTGCCCCCTATGTACAAGACTATAACAACTATAATACTGTCCCTATGTACAAGAATATAACTATTATAATACTGCCCCCTATGTACAAGACTATAACTATATAAACGGCGAAAAAAACGCCACATGTGAACTCGGTCTAATACTGCTCCTATGTACAAGAATATAACTACAATAATACTGCCCCTATATACAAGAATATAACTACTATAATACTGCTCCTATGTACAAGAATATACTATAATACTGCCCCCTATGTACAAGAATATAACTACTATAATACTGCTCCTATGTACAAGAATGTAACTACTATAATACTGCTCCTATGTACAAGAATATAACTACTATAATACTGCCCCCTATGTACAAGAATATAACTACTATAATACTGCTCCTATGTACAAGAATATAACTACTATAATACTGCCCCCTATGTGCAAGAATATAACTACTATAATACTCCTCCTATGTACAGGAATATAACTACTATAATACTGCCCCTATGTGCAAGAATATAACTACTATAATACTGC
This sequence comes from Dendrobates tinctorius, assembly GCF_039654945.1. Lineage (NCBI taxonomy): Eukaryota > Metazoa > Chordata > Amphibia > Anura > Dendrobatidae > Dendrobates > Dendrobates tinctorius. Next base: position 10,306,170 of record NW_027361810.1, on the reverse strand, counting down.
CCCCTATGTACAAGAATATAATTACTATAATGCTGCCCTCTATGTACAAGACTATAACAACTATAATACTGTCCCTATGTACAAGAATATAACTATTATAATACTGCCCCTATATACAAGACTATAACTACTATAATACTGCCCCCTATGTACAAGACTATAACTATATAAAGCGCGAAAAAAACGCCACATGTGAACTCGGTCTAATACTGCTCCTATGTACAAGAATATAACTACAATAATACTGCCCCCTATGTGCAAGAATATAATTACTATAATACTGCCCCCTATGTACAAGAATATAATTACTATAATGCTGCCCCCTATGTACAAGACTATAACAACTATAATACTGTCCCTATGTACAAGAATATAACTATTATAATACTGCCCCTATATACAAGACTATAACTACTATAATACTGCCCCCTATGTACAAGACTATAACTATATAAACGGCGAAAAAAACGCCACATGTGAACTCGGTCTAATACTGCTCCTATGTACAAGAATATAACTACAATAATACTGCCCCTATATACAAGAATATAACTACTATAATACTGCTCCTATGTACAAGAATATACTATAATACTGCCCCCTATGTACAAGAATATAACTACTATAATACTGCTCCTATGTACAAGAATGTAACTACTATAATACTGCTCCTATGTACAAGAATATAACTACTATAATACTGCCCCCTATGTACAAGAATATAACTACTATAATACTGCTCCTATGTACAAGAATATAACTACTATAATACTGCCCCCTATGTGCAAGAATATAACTACTATAATACTCCTCCTATGTACAGGAATATAACTACTATAATACTGCCCCTATGTGCAAGAATATAACTACTATAATACTGCCCCCTATGTACAAGAATATAATTACTATAATGCTGCCCTCTATGTACAAGACTATAACAACTATAATACTGTCCCTATGTACAAGAATATAACTATTATAATACTGCCCCTATATACAAGACTATAACTACTATAATACTGCCCCCTATGTACAAGACTATAACTATATAAACCGCGAAAAAAACGCCACATGTGAACTCGGTCTAATACTGCTCCTATGTACAAGAATATAACTACAATAATACTGCCCCTATATACAAGAATATAACTACTATAATACTGCTCCTATGTACAAGAATATACTATAATACTGCCCCCTATGTACAAGAATATAACTACTATAATACTGCTCCTATGTACAAGAATGTAACTACTATAATACTGCCCCTATATACAAGAATATAACTACTATAATACTCCTCCTATATACAGGAATATAACTACTATAATACTGCCCCCTATGTACAAGAATATAACTACTATAATACTGCTCCTATGTACAAGAATATAACTACTATAATACTGCCCCCTATGTACAAGAATATAATTACTATAATGCTGCCCCCTATGTACAAGAATATTACTACTATAATACTGCCCCTATATACAAGAATATAGCTACTATAATACTCCTCCTATATACAGGAATATAACTACTATAATACTGCCCCTATGTGCAAGAATATAGCTACTATAATACTGCCCCCTATGTGCAAGAATATAACTACTATAATACTGCCCCCTATGTACAAGAATATAACCACTATAATACTGCCCCCTATGTACAAGAATATAACTACTATTATACTGCCCCCTATGTACAAGAATATAACTACTATAATACTGCTCCTATGTACAAGAATATAACTACTATAATACTGCCCCCTATGTGCAAGAATATAACTACTATAATACTCCTCCTATGTACAGGAATATAACTACTATAATACTGCCCCTATGTACAAGAATATAACTACTATAATACTGCCCCCTATGTACAAGAATATAATTACTATAATGCTGCCCCCTATGTACAAGACTATAACAACTATAATACTGTCCCTATGTACAAGAATATAACTATTATAATACTGCCCCTATATACAAGACTATAACTACTATAATACTGCCCCCTATGTACAAGACTATAACTATATAAACCGCGAAAAAAACGCCACATGTGAACTCGGTCTAATACTGCTCCTATGTACAAGAATATAACTACAATAATACTGCCCCTATATACAAGAATATAACTACTATAATACTGCTCCTATGTACAAGAATATACTATAATTCTGCCCCCTATGTACAAGAATATAACTACTATAATACTGCTCCTATGTACAAGAATGTAACTACTATAATACTGCTCCTATGTACAAGACTATAACTACTATAATACTGCCCCCTATGTACAAGAATATAACTACTATAATACTGCTCCTATGTACAAGAATATAACTACTATAATACTGCCCCCTATGTGCAAGAATATAACTACTATAATACTCCTCCTATGTACAGGAATATAACTACTATAATACTGCCCCTATGTACAAGAATATAACTACTATAATACTGCCCCCTATGTACAAGAATATAATTACTATAATGCTGCCCCCTATGTACAAGACTTTAACAACTATAATACTGTCCCTATGTACAAGAATATAACTATTATAATACTGCCCCTATATACAAGACTATAACTACTATAATACTGCCCCCTATGTACAAGACTATAACTATATAAACCGCGAAAAAAACGCCACATGTGAACTCGGTCTAATACTGCTCCTATGTACAAGAATATAACTACAATAATACTGCCCCTATATACAAGAATATAACTACTATAATACTGCTCTTATGTACAAGAATATACTATAATACTGCCCCCTATGTACAAGAATATAACTACTATAATACTGCTCCTATGTACAAGAATGTAACTACTATAATACTGCCCCTATATACAAGAATATAACTACTATAATACTCCTCCTATATACAGGAATATAACTACTATAATACTGCCCCTATGTGCAAGAATATAACTACTATAATACCCCTCCTATGTACAGGAATACAACTACTATAATACTGCCCCTATATACAAGAATATAACTACTATAATACTCCTCCTATATACAGGAATATAACTACTATAATACTGCCCCTATGTGCAAGAATATAGCTACTATAATACTGCCCCCTATGTGCAAGAATATAACTACTATAATACTGCCCCCTATGTACAAGAATATAACCACTATAATACTGCCCCCTATGTACAAGAATATAACTACTATAATACTGCTCCTATGTACAAGAATATAACTACTATAATACTGCCCCCTATGTACAAGAATATAACTACTATAATACTGCTCCTATGTACAAGAATATAACTACTATAATACTGCCCCTATATACAAGAATATAACTACTATAATACTGCTCCTATGTACAAGAATATAACTACTATAATACTGCCCCCTATGTACAAGAATATTACTATAATACTGCTCCTATGTACAAGAATATAACTACTATAATACTGCTCCTATGTACAAGAATATAACTACTATAATACTGCTCCTATGTACAAGAATATAACTACTATAATACTGCCCCCTATGTACAAGAATATAACTACTATAATGCTGCCCCCTATGTACAAGAATATAACTACTATAATACTGCCCCTATGTACAAGAATATAACTACTATAATACTGCCCCTATGTACAAGAATATAACCACTATAATACTGCTCCTATGTACAAGAATATAACTACTATAATACTGCCCCCTATGTGCAAGACTATAACTACTATAATACTGCTCCTATGTACTAGAATATAGCTACTATAATACTGCCCCCTATGTACAAGAATATAACCACTATAATACTGCTCCTATGTACAAGAATATAACTACTATAATACTGCCCCTATATACAAGAATATAACTACTATAATACTCCTCCTATATACAGGAATATAACTACTATAATACTGCCCCTATGTGCAAGAATATAGCTACTATAATACTGCCCCCTATGTGCAAGAATATAACTACTATAATACTGCCCCCTATGTACAAGAATATAACTACTATAATACTGCTCCTATGTACAAGAATATAACTACTATAATACTGCCCCCTATGTGCAAGACTATAACTACTATAATACTGCTCCTATGTACTAGAATATAACTACTATAATACTGCCCCTATGTGCAAGAATATAACTACTATAATACTCCTCCTATGTACAGGAATATAACTACTATAATACTGCCCCTATGTACAAGAATATAACTACTATAATACTGCTCCTATGTACAAGAATATAACTACTATAATACTGCCCCCATGTACAAGAATATAATTACTATAATGCTGCCCCCTATGTACAAGACTATAACAACTATAATACTGTCCCTATGTACAAGAATATAACTATTATAATACTGCCCCTATATACAAGACTATAACTACTATAATACTGCCCCCTATGTACAAGACTATAACTATATAAACCGCGAAAAAAACGCCACATGTGAACTCGGCCTAATACTGCTCCTATGTACAAGAATATAACTACTATAATACTGCCCCTATATACAAGAATATAACTACTATAATACTGCTCCTATGTACAAGAATATACTATAATACTGCCCCCTATGTACAAGAATATAACTACTATAATACTGCCCCTATATACAAGAATATAACTACTATAATACTGCTCCTATGTACAAGAATATACTATAATACTGCCCCCTATGTACAAGAATATAACTACTATAATACTGCTCCTATGTATAAGAATGTAACTACTATAATACTGCTCCTATGTACAAGAATATAACTACTATAATACTGCCCATATGTACAAGAATATAACTACTATAATACTGCCCCCTATGTGCAAGAATATAACTACTATAATACTCCTCATATGTACAGGAATACAACTACTATAATACTGCCCCTATATACAAGAATATAACTACTATAATACTCCTCCTATATACAGGAATATAACTACTATAATACTGCCCCTATGTGCAAGAATATACTATAATACTGCCCCCTATGTACAAGAATATAACTACTATAATACTGCCCCTATATACAAGAATATAACTACTATAATACTGCTCCTATGTACAAGAATATACTATAATACTGCCCCCTATGTACAAGAATATAACTACTATAATACTGCTCCTATGTATAAGAATGTAACTACTATAATACTGCTCCTATGTACAAGAATATAACTACTATAATACTGCCCATATGTACAAGAATATAACTACTATAATACTGCCCCCTATGTGCAAGAATATAACTACTATAATACTCCTCATATGTACAGGAATACAACTACTATAATACTGCCCCTATATACAAGAATATAACTACTATAATACTCCTCCTATATACAGGAATATAACTACTATAATACTGCCCCTATGTGCAAGAATATAGCTACTATAATACTGCCCCCTATGTGCAAGAATATAACTACTATAATACTGCCCCCTATGTACAAGAATATAACCACTATAATACTGCCCCCTATGTACAAGAATATAACTACTATAATACTGCTCCTATGTACAAGAATATAACTACTATAATACTGCCCCTATATACAAGAATATAACTACTATAATACTGCTCCTATGTACAAGAATATAACTACTATAATACTGCCCCCTATGTACAAGAATATTACTATAATACTGCTCCTATGTACAAGAATGTAACTACTATAATACTGATCCTATGTACAAGAATATAACTACTATAATACTGCCCATATGTACAAGAATATAACTACTATAATACTGCTCCTATGTACAAGAATATAACTACTATAATACTGCCCCCTATGTACAAGAATATAACTACTATAATACTGCTCCTATGTACAAGAATATACTATAATACTGCCCCCTATGTACAAGAATATAACTACTATAATACTGCTCCTATGTATAAGAATGTAACTACTATAATACTGCTCCTATGTACAAGAATATAACTACTATAATACTGCCCATATGTACAAGAATATAACTACTATAATACTGCCCCCTATGTGCAAGAATATAACTACTATAATACTCCTCATATGTACAGGAATACAACTACTATAATACTGCCCCTATATACAAGAATATAACTACTATAATACTCCTCCTATATACAGGAATATAACTACTATAATACTGCCCCTATGTGCAAGAATATAGCTACTATAATACTGCCCCCTATGTGCAAGAATATAACTACTATAATACTGCCCCCTATGTACAAGAATATAACCACTATAATACTGCCCCCTATGTACAAGAATATAACTACTATAATACTGCTCCTATGTACAAGAATATAACTACTATAATACTGCCCCTATATACAAGAATATAACTACTATAATACTGCTCCTATGTACAAGAATATAACTACTATAATACTGCCCCCTATGTACAAGAATATTACTATAATACTGCTCCTATGTACAAGAATGTAACTACTATAATACTGCTCCTATGTACAAGAATATAACTACTATAATACTGCCCATATGTACAAGAATATAACTACTATAATACTGCTCCTATGTACAAGAATATATCTACTATAATACTGCCCCCTATGTACAAGAATATAACTACTATAATGCTGCCCCCTATGTACAAGAATATAACTACTATAATACTGCTCCTATGTACAAGAATATAACTACTATAATACTGCCCCTATGTACAAGAATATAACCACTATAATACTGCTCCTATGTACAAGAATATAACTACTATAATACTGCCCCCTATGTGCAAGACTATAACTACTATAATACTGCTCCTATGTACTAGAATATAGCTACTATAATACTGTCCCCTATGTACAAGAATATAACCACTATAATACTGCTCCTATGTACAAGAATATAACTACTATAATACTGCCCCTATATACAAGAATATAACTACTATAATACTCCTCCTATATACAGGAATATAACTACTATAATACTGCCCCTATGTGCAAGAATATAGCTACTATAATACTGCCCCCTATGTGCAAGAATATAACTACTATAATACTGCCCCCTATGTACAAGAATATAACTACTATAATACTGCTCCTATGTACAAGAATATAACTACTATAATACTGCCCCCTATGTGCAAGACTATAACTACTATAATACTGCTCCTATGTACTAGAATATAACTACTATAGTACTGCCCCCTATGTGCAAGAATATAACTACTATAATACTCCTCCTATGTACAGGAATATAACTACTATAATACTGCCCCTATGTACAAGAATATAACTATTATAATACTGCTCCTATGTACAAGAATATAACTACTATAATACTGCCCCCTATGTACAAGAATATAATTACTATAATGCTGCCCCCTATGTACAAGACTATAACTATATAAACCGCGAAAAAAACGCCACATGTGAACTCGGCCTAATACTGCTCCTATGTACAAGAATATAACTACTATAATACTGCCCTTATATACAAGAATATAACTACTATAATACTGCTCCTATGTACAAGAATATACTATAATACTGCCCCCTATGTACAAGAATATAACTACTATAATACTGCTCCTATGTACAAGAATGTAACTACTATAATACTGCTCCTATGTACAAGAATATAACTACTATAATACTGCTCATATGTACAAGAATATAACTACTATAATACTGCCCCCTATGTGCAAGAATATAACTACTATAATACTCCTCATATGTACAGGAATACAACTACTATAATACTGCCCCTATATACAAGAATATAACTACTATAATACTCCTCCTATATACAGGAATATAACTACTATAATACTGCCCCTATGTACAAGAATATAACTACTATAATATTGCCCCCTATGTACAAGAATATAACCACTATAATACTGCTCCTATGTACAAGAATATAACTACTATAATACTGCCCCCTATGTGCAAGACCATAACTACTATAATACTGCTCCTATGTACTAGAATATAGCTACTATAATACTGCCCCCTATGTACAAGAATATAACCACTGTAATACTGCCCCCTATGTGCAAGAATATAACTACTGTAATACTGCTCCTATGTACAAGAATATAACTACTATAATATTGCCCCCTATGTGCAAGAATATAACTACTATAATACTCCTCGTATGTACAGGAATACAACTACTATAATACTGCCCCTATATACAAGAATATAACTACTATAATACTCCTCCTATGTACAGGAATATCACTACTATAATACTGCCCCTATGTGCAAGAATATAGCTACTATAATACTGCCCCCTATGTGCAAGAATATAACTACTATAATACTGCCCCCTATGTACAAGAATATAACCACTATAATACTGCCCCCTATGTACAAGAATATAACTACTATAATACTGCTCCTATGTACAAGAATATAACTACTATAATACTGCCCCCTATGTGCAAGACTATAACTACTATAATACTGCTCCTATGTACTAGAATATAGCTACTATAATACTGCCCCCTATGTACAAGAATATAACTACTATAATACTGCTCCTATGTACAAGAATATAACTACTATAATACTGCCCCCTATGTGCAAGAATATAACTACTATAATACTGCTCCTATGTATAAGAATATAACTACTATAATACTGCCCCCTATGTACAAGAATATAATTACTATAATGCTGCCCCTATGTACAAGAATATAACTACTATAATACTGCCCCCTATGTACAAGAATATAACTACTATAATACTGCTCCTATGTACAAGAATATAACTACTATAATACTGCCCCCTATGTACAAGAATATAACTACTATAATACTGCCCCTTATGTAGAAGACACTACACACTATTCCTTGGCACCTTGTTGAAGTTTTCCTTTTTTCTGGTCTATCGGCCCAGTTTTAACAATGACATCATGTCAATTACAGTATTTACATCTTTGGCTTTTTTGGAATCATCTGTTCTTGTAAACAAGGGAGTTTTCGTCCACATGACCCACATCCCCTGTAAAGGTTGCCCCCTTATTGCCTGAACCATCTTCTGGAACCTTGGAACATGCCTTGATGCAATTATGGTTTAGCGGGAGCGGTCGTCGCTTACCATTAGGGATAAGGTCAACATGTGACTCCTTGGAATCACAGTTTGAAGTTATTGCATGGAAAGAAAACAAGGCAAAGGTCGTCTTGTTCTTAGATGTGTTTGTGGCCACCTGGGGTTAGAGAGGTGATTTGTCTTTGAATCACAGTGACTTGGCGCTGAGTCCTTGTCCTTCTTTCCTGCAGTCATCTTGTTTGTCCATCTTACTCACTTCCAGTATCGGTGGATCCGTTCTATGTACAGTTTTGGGTTTGTCACGGCCGATACAAACAATCTCTTCCTGTGCTGTGTCACCTCGCGATTTCTTAATTAAGGAAGTTTTGCCCTTAAAATTCCAAGATTTCTCCATGAACTTGTATCAATATGTTAAAAATAGTTTTCAGCCGCTCATTATACCGATCTTCATCTATGCCTACTCCACACAATTTGGCACCTTTTGGAAAACTTTGCCTCTTTTTGAATATATTTTGGGTGCTTAGAAATTGTCCAATAGAAGTTCAGCTCATCTTAATTTTTTCTTGTGTAAAATCTTCTGGGTATAATCCACCATTAGACCGACAGCAATGAGCGGCCGAAGTCTTCAGTCCACAGTACAGTCAATGAAGTCCTGACGTGATACAATGAATTTATGATAGAGATACATTTCCTCGGCCGCATATGTTCTGCAGCTGGGGGCAACAACTAATAATCCCAATGCCGTAGAAAAAGGAGATAAACGGCTGCTGCTAGAAGTTTTCAGGGGTGACCATCGATGAGACTGATAAAAACAGTGTATTCAGTGCTCATTTTTAAACATGAGAATGTCAATGACCAGATAATGAAGACATGGAGGTGATATCTGGTGACATCTCCGGCACAAGCAATTCATGTTTTGTCTTGTGGTCATTGTCTAATCAAATACATGGTTTATCCTATTTGTGTCATGCTTCAATGTTTTATGGCATTTTAGTACTGATTATGCAGTGCCAATGTTCTCCATGCATTTCTTAGTCCAAAAAGCATAAAAAAAAGTACCAACCTTCCCAAAAATGTCAGTAAGAGATTATAGACATATGGCTAGGGGAATTCATTTTTAAATCAACCTCTCGAGTTCTAGCGGCCTACCTGGTGCAGGAATGAAAATATGGTTCCGCTGATGTTGGTCGATGCCATCACATCCCACAACATATTGGTATTGGCCCATGGTATCACATCCCAAAATATGCTAATGTTGGTCCATGCCGTCACATCCCACATTGTGCTGGACCTGATCCATGACGTCACATTCCACATTGTGCTGGTCCTGTTCCTTGTTGTCGCATTCCCCATTATAATGGTACTGGGCCATGTTGTCACATTCCACATTGTTCTGGACCTGGTCCATGTTCTCACATCCCACATTGTAATGGTGCTGGTCCATGCCATTACATTCCACACTGTGCTGGTGCATGCCATCGCTTTCCACGTTGTGTTGGTCCATGCCATCACATCCCATATTGTGCTGGTCCATGCCACCATGTCCCACATTGTGCTGATGCTGGTCCATGTCAACGCATCCCACATTGTGCTGGTCCTGATCCATGTCACCACATTCATCATTGTGCTGGTCCATGCCATCACATCCCATATTGTGCTGAGTACACATATGTATTAGTAAACTCGACATAGACTTTTTAACAGGAGTGGTCACACTAATGTTTTGGGTGCCCGAACCCCTTTGGCACTTCTTAGAGATTTCCATTCTTGAATCTTACCAATGGTACAAACCTGAGCGGTGGTATAACGGTTCAGGCAGTGTGGTCCCCTGGGAGGAATTTTTTGGGTCCGGTTAGAGGAAAAGTTAGGATATCCCCTTTTAAGATACTTTGGTTCCAGCTCACGATCAGGACAAGGAATATTTGTACTTAGGGTTAATAATTCTGCAGGTTCTGAACCCGCTGACTTGTGGTGATTGTTGCAGGATGATCCGGCTTCCTGTGCGCAGGATTTTCTGTGTGATCAATGTTTGCTTTTGTGCACAACTTTCTGTTACCCAATTAGTGTAATTGCACATCGGGGTTTTTGTTTCCTATGTGTAACGCTTGGCAGTTAATATATGGAGTGGCGCACACTTGACTCTCGCTCTCCCGTCATGTGGCATGGCATGAGCTCAGAGCAGCCAGATAGGAGGACTGCGCCGTGGTTTCTGGCCGGGCTTTTTTGTCTCCCCTCGTAAGGAAGCAGTGAACTTAAAGCAGATGCTGTGCGACAGAATGTTAGTGCGGTGTCTGCACCATGAGCCCCATAAAGCAGCCCTGTAATCACCCTGCCTGCGCTGTTCTCCTGCCTTGTAATAAACACACCCTATATTTGTCCTCCTCTGTAATAACACCATGGCACAACGCAAGTATTTGCCATTTTTTGGTCAAATCTGTTAAGCATTTTGAGGGGAGACAAAGGTAAACAGATCAAAATTTCTGCAGATCCTGCTGATGTTTTTTTTTGCCAAAAGCGAACTGGATACAGATGCGTCTGCAGGACTGGGGCACGTGACATATATGTGGCCTGGAATCCGTCGTATACATCATATGTCGGGGAGCTTGGGATGTGTTTCCTACAACTCGTACATCTATATTTATCATCTTTGCTGATGTAGCGGAGCTGAGTTTGTCATTGCGCTTTTGGGCATTGAGTTTGTATTTGTGCGGACTCAAGGAGTTAATTGACGCTTTTAGCATCTGCTACATCCGTAAATGCACTTTAAAGACAGATTCATTTCCAAAAATCACATTGTGTTCGGCACTTTAGTTATGGGAGGGGGAAAGATATCTGATGTTTTGATGCCATTTATTCATTGTCACTTCCCCACCTGCGGGATTTAGTGTCAGGGTCTCGCCTCATACTCTAAGTTGCAAATTGAGTGTTTAATGCATCAGTTTTGCACCCACAATGTTACTTCTGGTCACTAAATGCTACTTTAATGCAATGGAGTAAAAAAGGAGCTGTGAGACTGGAAGTTGTGCAGTGTGTGGCTGAGGCCACATGGAGAGCCTGGGGAGTCTCTGCAGCCGGGACCCCATACTGTAGGGAGCCGGGACCCCATACTGTAGGGAGCCGGGACCCCATACTGTAGGGAGCCGGGACCCCGTACTGTAGGGAGCCGGGACCCCGTACTGTAGGGAGCCGGGACCCCGTACTGTAGGGAGCCGGGACCCCGTACTGTAGGGAGCCGGGACCCCGTACTGTAGGGAGCCGGGACCCCGTACTGTAGGGAGCCGGGACCCCGTAGTGTAGGGAGCCGGGACCCCGGACCCCACACTGTAGAGAGCCGGGACCCCAGACTGTAGGGAGCCGGGACCCCAGACTGTAGGGAACCGGGACCCCAGACTGTAGGGAGCCGGGACCCCAGACTGTAGGGTGCTAGGCCCTGAGAGTGACGCAGCAGAGAGGAGCTGCATCGGGAGATACAACGGGTAAGTGATTGACCAGAGACAGATGGGAGTGCAGCACTGGAGCCAAAGGAAAAGAAACGGCGTAAGAAATGTGAGTACTTAACGTAAAGGGTCATCTGTGGAGAGGATCATCCTAAAATATGTAGAAAGACTATGAGGAGGTGCAGTGTGGATGCTGACGGACCAGGATCAGCACGTCATTGTTTCTGTAATGAGTGTTACTACATTATAAAAGTCAGGGATAATGCTAGGAATTCTCCAATCTCTTTTAAAGTCGGGCTTGCAAATGGGGTAACGCCATAACAACCCAACTTGGCTACTGGAGTTTCATCTTTTCCAGTTTTCTCCTGCAGAATACAGGCTGCTGTAATCGGCATCCAGACCCTGCATAGCGAAATACAAGCAGCTCATCCCCATGCACCCAGGCTAGGTAATGATATGCATGCTCCTGCTTGCAAAAAAAACAGCTCTAACTGTGACCCTCCCTGTATGAGGGAATTGCTTATTGAGAAGTTTTCTAATATAATCCTAAAAACAAAAAGTACCAAGCGGAAAGATTGTCTTGGTGCCCTCCGGACTTGTTCGGGGGTTGGATGTAGTAGAGGTATGATTGCACCGGCTCTCAGTCGTTTCTGCTGCCAGATACTCGGGCAGCCGCTGTCATCCCCCATAGTCTAGTGCAGCAGTGAGTGGGTTAATTTCCCCACCTTGCGTCACAGTGTTGTGTTTTGGTGGAGTGAGCTCCAGCCGCTGACCAAGGCTTATTTTGGCCCATTCCCAGCTGGGAGCACAATGGGCGTGAGTGTGATATGCCAGGAATGCTGTTTTAAAACATTAGAAGAAGGAACACAGGGATGGTCAACCCATAAAAATAGCTCCAGCCCCGGCTGGCATGGCAGTGTTGTGGATGGCACGGGGGCCATGCACTGAGAGCGGTGGGCACCAGGTGCCAGGCTAGCACAGACTACAGGATTACAGAGGTCTGTGGACGACGGCTTAACGTGTCCTTTGCTACGTAAAAGGGGGTATCCTAGCCAGGCGCATGTAGCGGCTATCCATTGTGATAAGTGCTCGATCGGTGGGGGACTGACCAATCACCAAAGCTCTGAAAAACCGAGGAAGAGCTTTGAATGAAGCGGCAGACCACTTGCTTGACAACCACGTCATTAAAGTCTATGGTGATGGATGGGGGTCCCAACATTTGGATCTAGCCATTATCACATATTGGTGGATAGTAAATGCTTCCGGCTGGGACGATTCCGCTCTCCTCACAGGTCCGTTTATTTCTTCACGTTCCTTAGAACTCTTCTTTGTACCGTTCCTGTAATTCATCCTAGAAAAAGGTAGAAATAAACTGACATCTGGGAATTACCATTATCATTTCCCCCCCCAAAAAAGCGAAAGACAAGATTTTATAGAGTATTTATTCTACACCAAAGACAGACCTGTCAGGAGGGCTACCAAGTTTGCTAAGGTGGTTCTGAAAACCCAAAAGTCGTTGGCACAATAGCACCTGGTGAATGGCCCAGTCAGTCAGAAGTGATCCCCACCCCTGAGTACTAAGTAACCAGACCCCTCCTGGGCGGGTGGGACCACTATAGACTGTTTTGGATGTGTTCTTACATGTCAGAGGGGCTGAGGACCCCCTCAGACATCAGGGCCTTGGTGCAACATCTAGTTCTGCACCCCTTCCCTTGCTCAGATTGCATAGGTCAGCCTTAAATCTATTATACCGGTAGGTGACATCACTGTGCGCGATCTTTATGATGTCACTGGACTGCTTCTTTTTGGTGAGACCAGTGATGTCATCTTATGTAAGTCACGGAGCAGATCAGCCGGCCAAGCGTCCAATACTGGTGCCGTCTACTGACCTCTTCACATGGGGTCCTCCCCGGGGACCCTCATCTCCATCAGACAGAGGGATCCGAGAAGATTAAAGGCTCCTGAGGAATAAATGACACCAACATGTCAATGCTGCTCCAAAAGACTGCTCCATGGCACCGAGGAACTGGCTGCCGGCGCGCCTCCCCCTCTGCGGTTTCTTGCTATTACTGCCCTGGTTCGGCTTCTAATTTCCAAAGTGAGGAGCAGATGAAAAGCCCAAGTCATGACGGCGAAGGTGGAATTAATGGGCGCAGTGTGGCTTCATTAAGCCGCACGGTGCTCACCTGGCTATTCATAGCAGCCCTTTCATGAGAGCCTGTGCCTCACGGTCCTTTAGCCCGGAAAGGTTGGTGGCCGCAGTGTCTGAGAGCCCACATTGGGCCCCACTGTTTTCCTTGGTGTTTACTGTTCTCTGTGGGATGTGGGGTTGGCCCTGAGGACGGAAGACTTGTAGAATTAGGGGTGAGCCGAGAAGGTAACACACAAACACACAGTCCTTGTAACTTCGACGGGATGTGCAAGGAATAGCTCTGACAGACCAGATAAATCACCGGGCGGCAGGACGGCAGGTCACCAGGGGTCAGGAAGGAGCACACTTCTGGAAAAGCTCCAGGTCTGTGCCAGTCAGCCCGTCTGAATGCAGCATGCAACACTGAGCTACTGTGCGGGCGCAGCGCGAGGGTCTGGAAAGACATCTGCGCCATTTATTGTGTGGACATTGCCCTGAAAGCTTCTGACATTTTCTGCAATTATCCTCACTTTCTCCATCCCGTGAGTCGCTCTTTTCTGCCCCAAATTTTTTCCAGCAGGTTTTAGATATATATCTTTCTGGAAAAGCTGGGTGACCACCTATATGGCCGCCAACCGTCCCCACAGCTTTTCTCACCTTGGTAGTGCTGAATTTGCCCGGTAACTCTGCGACATGTCCCATAGTGCTCATTACTACATAGATGTGCAGGGGTCTGGAAAAGCTGGGTGACCATCAACATGAAAGCTGAAAGAGGCACTGCCATGTAGGAGGGTGTGGGGTCTGTACAATGATAAGTCAAGGGTAGGAGTCACATCCCTATGATGCCAAGACCCGAGGCTTCCAGCAGAACATCGCCCCATCACTGCCCCTCTGTCTGCTTACCATAAAGCCTCCTCGTGTCTTGTCTTCCCTGGTGAGTGACCACTGGCCGTCCACATGATGGAAAACAGCTTCCATCGCTCCGTAGTTCTGATGCTCATGTGCCCATTGTGGGTTTCAGGGGAGTGCAGGTGTCAGCGGGGGCACGCTGACCACTCCGGGGGAACACAGTCCAACACAACAACGTTCAATGCCCTGCATCAACTGACGCCTTTCTAGCAAAGCTGCGAAGATCCTGTCAACAGTTCTCCTTCGTTGAACCATGTTTGGTAACTAATAACTGGTGCATACTTGGAGCTCCCCAGAAGATCCGCCATATATCGAGAACATCCCTCAAGACCTAGCGGGAACACCCCATAAGGCCCATTGTATAGCGGGATCTCCCCACAAAGTCCACTGAATACAGGAAACCCCCTACAAGACACGCCATATGCCAGGAACACCTCAGAAGACCCGCCATATGTCAGGAACACTTCACAAGAGCTTTTGTATACAGGGAACACCCCACAAAACCTGCCAGATAACTGGAACAACCCACAAAACCCACCGAGTACAGGGTACACCCCACAAGACTCGTCGTATACCAGGAAAACCCTACAAGATCCGCCATATACCAGGAAAACAGAAGACCCACCGTATACCGGGAACACCCCCCCAAGACCTTCCTATACTAGGAACATCCTACAAGACCCACTGTATTCTGGGAACATCCGAGAAGATTCACCGTATGCTGTACACAAAAAAACACTGCACAAATGAGGACCTGCTGTATACCAGGAAAATCCCACAACAGCCGCTGTTTACCGGAAACACCCCACAAGACTCACTATATACCAAAAACACCCCACAAGACCCACCGTATAACAGGAACATGCCACAAAACCTGCTGTATAACGGGAACACCCCACAAGACCTGCTGTATAACGGGAACACTCCACAAGACCTGCTGTATACCAAGAGCACTCCACAAGACCTGCTGTATACCGGGAACACCACACAAGACCTGCTGTATAACGGGAACACCACACAAGACCTGCTGTATAACGGGAACACCCCACAAGACCTGCTGTATAACGGGAACACCCCACAAGACCTGCTGTATACCGGGAACACTCCACAAGATCTGCTGTATACCGGGATCACCCCACAAGACCTGCCGTACACCGGGATCACCCAACAAGACCTGCCGTACACCGGGAACACCCCACAAGACCTGCCGTACACCGGGAACACCCCACAAGACCTGCCGTACACCGGGAACACCCCACAAGACCTGCCGTACACCGGGTACACCCCACAAGACCTGCCGTACACCGGGAACACTCCACAAGACCTGCCGTATACCGGGATCACCCCACAAGACCTGCCGTACACCGGGAACACTCCACAAGACCTGCCGTATACCGGGATCACCCCACAAGACCTGCCGTATACTGGGAACACCCCACAAGACCTGCTCTATAATGGGAACACCCCACAAGACCTGCTGTATAACGGGAACACTCCACAAGACCTGCTGTATAACGGGAACACCCCACAAGACCTGCTGTATACCGGGAACACCCCACAAGACCTGCTGTATACCGGGAACACCCCACAAGACCTGCTGTATACCGGGAACACCCCACAAGACCTGCTGTATACCGGGAACACCCCACAAGACCTGCTGTATAACGGGAACACCCCACAAGACCTGCTGTATAACGGGAACACCCCACAAGACCTGCTGTATAACGGGAACACCCCACAAGACCTGCTGTATAACGGGAACACCCCACAAGACCTGCTGTATAACGGGAACACCCCACAAGACCTGCTGTATACCGGGAACACCCCACAAGACCTGCCGTATACTGGGAACCTCCCATAAGTTCCGCTGTTTGCTGGAAACACCCCACAAGACTCGCAATATACCAAAAACACCCCACAAGACCTGCCATATACCGGGAACACCCCACAAGACCTGCTGTTTACCAAGAACACCCCACAAGATTTGCTGTATACCGGGAACACCCCATAAGACCTGCCGTATACCGGGAACACCGCACAAGACCTGCCTTATACCGGGAACACCCCACAAGACCTGCCGTATACCGGGAACACCCCACAAGACCTGCCGTATACCGGGAACACTCCACAAGACCTGCTGTGTAACGGGAACACTCCACAAGACCTGCTGTGTAACGGGAAAACCCCACAAGACCTGCTGTATAACGGGAACACCCCACAAGACCTGCTGTATAACGGGAACACCCCACAAGACCTGCTGTATAACGGGAACACTCCACAAGACCTGCTGTATAACGGGAACACTCCTCAAGACCTGCTGTATAACGGGAACACTCCACAAGACCTGCTGTATAACGGGAACACTCCACAAGACCTGCTGTATACCAAGAGCACCCCACAAGATCTGCCGTATACCGGGAACACTCCACAAGACCTGCCGTATAACGGGAACACTCCACAAGACCTGCTGTATACCGGGAACACCGCACAAGACCTGCCGTATACCGGCAACACTCCACAAGACCTGCCTTTTACCGGGAACACCCCACAAGATCTGCCGTATACCGGGAACACCCCACAAGATCTGCTGTATAACGGGAACACCCCACAAGACCTGCTGTATACCGGGAACACCCCACAAGACCTGCCGTATACCGGGAACACTCCACAAGACCTGCTGTATACCGGGAACACTCCACAAGACCTGCTGTATAACGGGAACACCCCACAAGACCTGCTGTATAACGGGAACACTCCACAAGACCTGCTGTATAACGGGAACACTCCACAAGACCTGCTGTATACCAAGAGCACCCCACAAGATCTGCTGTATACCGAGAACACCCCACAAGACCCACCGTATACCGGGAACACCACACAAGACCTGTCATACTGGGAACACCCCACAAGACCCGCCGTATACTGGGAACACTCCACAAGACCTCCTGTATACTGGGAACCTCCCATAAGTTCCGCCGTTTGCTGGAAACACCCAACAAGACTCGCTATATACCAAGAACACCCCACAAGACCTGCCATATACCGGGAACACCCCACAAGACTCGCCATATAACTGGAGAACCCCACAAGACTTGCTGTATATTGGGAACACCCCACAAGACTCGCCATATAACTAGACAGTCCTACAAGACACGGGAACACCCCACTAGGCCTGCTTTTTCTCAGGTCCTCAGACCCAGCCGTCTAGTAATCAGTTTGGTCTTTGTCGCTCACATCCTTACACTTGTCTATTTTATTTGCTTTTAAAACAAAAAGTGACTTCTTGCCTATTATGTTGCACCCTGGCAGTTTGTTTGTGCTCAGGAAACCCTCATTGGGCATAGCCCTCACCCCAGCCCCCTTCACATCTGCGGCCTTAGATCTGGGGACTGCATTTTACTTAATAATCGCTGAATGTAATCCCACAGCGCAGTTTATCATGACATGGATGCACAGAGGACTGGCTGAAAAATCTGCCGTCACGTGGTGCAGAATGGATAAAATCCGCCATCTGTCTACATTGTGCTCAGAAGGACCCTCACCTCATTATACCTAAAAGCAGCCTCGTACTATTGGTTGGCACGGAGGATTAGCCAGGAATGTGTCTCCCTCTCTAATTACCTCTCATTCAAAGCGAGCTGCGTTGCTCTATCTTTCCCCTCGTTCTTACTTCTTCCTCTAGTGGCGGAAAGCGATTAAGCTGTGGTTTGCGTCCCACTCTCCTTTTTATGTTGGGCACATGGCCGGCTTATTTTTGTAATGCATAGGTCTTGGAATGATGGAATTCCTCGCCCTGCCCGCACTCTAATGTAGCTGCCTTTTTCAAGTGGTTTCAGCGTTACAGGTTTGAGGGCACAGGCCGCTGTTGCAGTTAGATTTAATTACAGGGGCTCGTTCCTTTGCGCCCATTACTCACAGGCTTTCTATATGGCCTTTCAAATTTTTTTTTTCCAGTTCGTTTGGGGCTGAATGGAGCTTTCTCTTGTCAGAAGTTCGGGGGCTGCAGAAACGGATTGAGATCTTACTTGATGCCAGTGTATCAGTCGGGGGACACAATAGAAGTGCCAAGGGAGCACGAAACCAGCATGCAATGCCATTTGGGGCCGACAGGGGGCATAACGTTTTGAGGGCTGCAAGAAGATGGCGCATGCACAATCATTTGGTGCCAGCGGAGGCATAATGTTGTGGAGGCTGTAGGATCATTTTGTTCTAGTAGCATTATTGGGCGCTACAGAAAGAAACTAAGGTCATTTGGTGCCCACGAGGGGTATAATGTTATGGGAGCTGCAAAAAAAACCCCAAAAAACAATGTGCCAGGTGGTGCCAACAGCGACGATAGTGTTATGGAAGCTGCAAGAGGAACCCAACGTGTCAGATGGTGCCAACAGCGACGATGGTGTTATGGAAGCTGCAAGAGGAACCCAACGTGTCAGATGGTGCCAACAGGGATCGAAGTGTTATGGAAGCTGCAGGAGGAAACCAGCATGCCAGGTGGTGCCAACAGGGGCTAACGGTGTTATGGAAGTCACGGCGAAACAAAACTAATTGCAGGATCGGTCGTCAGGTAGAAGAAATCATGCTGGCTCATTTAGTGCGAGAAAGCTGCAGAAAGAAGGCAACATGCACAATAATGTGGTGCCAACTGGGGCCATAGCGTAATGGCAGCAGCGGAGAGGAACCAAGATGCAGGGTCATTTATCACCTACAAAGGGTGAAGTGTTACAGGAGCTGCAGAAAGAAGCCAGAATGCAGGGTCACTTGGTGCCAATAGGGCATACAGTATTCTAGGAGCTGCAGGAAGAAACCAACGTGAAGGGTCACATTTGGTCACATATGTCATAGGGGTCTGGGATGTGACTCTAGCTATTACATTAAGGTCTAAAGTTTTCCAATTTTTAAGAATTCTAAACTTCCGGTCAATAGATAGAAATATATTGTTCATGTTCAAGAGCTAAAAATCTGTTCCCACCTTGTCCTGCTCCACAGCTGCCCGGCTGCCCTTCTTCCCACATCACGGTGTAGCCTGGTATACATTGGCCATTCCATATGATCCTGGCAGCCTTATTGACTGTCACCCAACTTTCTCAGTATCAGATGTAACGACATGATGGTTTACACCGGTGCGGACTTTATATTTTGTTTGTCCGGTCCGTCAATGATCCATATAACAGAAAGCGTCTTCTGTATCGGATCCTTTTCTCTAAAACCATCGGAATCCACAAAACGCCTAAAGTGAAAACAGCCGCCGGTGTGCGAGCAATTTGATATTTAATCTGTATATGTTTCGGTATATATTTCAACCCATACCCATTAATTTTCTGTCGGCCACAACCCTGCAGTAATAAGGTGCACACAGACTGCACGGATACGTTAACCCTGTCGATCTCTACTTTCCTTGTCGTGATGCGGCCTCTATGGCTTATTATGTACCTGCCTCCTCCTGTGGCCTTCGGAGACTCTGTGCCTTTTTCCGGTAATTATTCCAATGACCAATCTGTCTGTGGCTTGCCCCGTGGTTTGTCCACACTGTTGGCTTCAGCTTTCTCCTCACCAGATGCTTTTGTGGGTTTTGCTTCTTTTTTTTTTTTTTCCCAGTGGTCCGAGCCAGACTCTTAACCCCAGAGAACAAACAAGCCTATCACAGTCCGATGACGGCCCATGGGGGACAAGCTAAACAAATATTGATTACAGCGTGACGATAACTTGTGGTCTCGGTAGCGGAGGAGCGGCGTCACAGACCTCATGACATTTGTCTTGGTTATTTTGGAGGCCATTTAATGATATTAGTTTTCCAAATTTGAAATCCTTGGAAAAGGTTTTTATGGCAAGGACAGAGTATGAGGTGCATAGACAGTAGAATTGTCGTCTTTGTGCCCTGTGTGTAGCGAGCGGTCAGATTGTGGGGGCGTTATACCACAATGTGTATGTCTTGCTCGAAACGCGTGGAAGAAACCAAGATGCACACACCTAGGACTGTCTCTGGACACCGAGCCCTGGCCATGCTTCATTTTTGTATCACAGAGAAGCCATAGTTAGGAGGATGATGATGGGCAATCGGACTTGTCGTAGGCTCCGATCCATTTGCTATGAAAGCAGTCTTCTCTAGAAGATCTCATGTTTTGTGTTTCACCTTTTGGACACTACTTCAATAAATAATTTTGGTTGACCACCTTAAAATTAAACCTTTTGGTTCCTCGTACGGATAGAAAGATGTTTTCTTCTTTCGCGGCTTCCACTGACTCATTATTGACGTTGACATGGATATACCCATAATTATGGGTTTCAGGACGGTTTACCTTTACATACCAACATCCATACCTACACTTGTGCTCACTAATTTGCCTCCAAAAAGTGCCGGTGAGAAGGTATGAGCGTCAATGTCCTTCCCCCACAATCACTTAGAAACAGGACTCGTACTTGGAACGATGACTTAGTAGGTGAACTATTTGGAAATCTTTTAAAGTGAGATCGGTGTTTGAGGTGTGAAGAAGGTTCTAGTTTAGATGCCCAACATTGTGAACTCCACCTTTATGTGTAAAGAGGAAACCCAATGTCTCACAGCCAGGATTGTCTTCAGACACTGAGTCCTTCTTTTTTGAACCAGAATGAAGACCTAGTTTATGGGATGATGATAGGCAAATTGTCCGGTCTTCGTTCCTGCTCCATTTTGGGTGGTGGAGCGTGTCCAAGTTTTGTACACTTTTTGAGTAAACAATTTTGATTAATCGTTGTGAAATTAGACCTTTGTGGTTGAAAAAGATATTTTCTTCTCTTGTGTCTTCTACTGACCCTCTCATGACGATGACGGTTCCTTACCTATAATTGGACCCAGCTGTCTCCATGACAGGTTGACGCATTTGTACCAGCTGGTAAGTGCGAATCACCCTCAATAAAATGACAGTAAGACGGCACTAGAATCAAACCCAAGCTTCCCTAAACAGGACTTATTCCTGCAATGACGAATTGGCAGAAAGGTGTAAGAGATGTCGTAAATCACGTGTTCTCCTAGATTCAGTTATCTTTGATAGCCTTGTTTTTTAGGTGAGGTTGGTGTTTGAAGTGAGGGGTGATGGTTGTATTTTGGATGTTTAGGCTATGTGCACACGTTGCGGATTTTGCTGCGTATCCGCAGCGTTTCTGGTCCTGCGGGTCCGCAGCAGAATCTGCTGCATTGTACAGTACCATTTTACCCTATGTAAAATGGAACCCGCTGTGCACATGCTGCGGAATTTTCCGTGCGGTTTTGCTGCGGTTTCAAATCCGCAAAAAGAAATGACATGTCACTTCTTTTCTGCGGATTCCGCTGCGATTTACCATCTCCTCCATTGTAGAGATGATAAACCACAGGGCTAATCCGCAGGTAAACCGCAGGTCTTTTGACCTGAAATTTACCTGCAGATTTTTACAAATCCGCAGGGGGAAAATCCGCAGCTACAAAAAATACGTGTGCACATAGCCTTAATCTAACATTGTGAAATCTACCTTTATGATTAAAGAAGAAACCCGATTCCTCACATCTCGGATAGTCTTCAGACGGACATACTTCACTTTTGAATGGCAGAGAATACATAGTTGGTGGGATGATGATGATGTAGATCGGCTGGTCGTTGGTCCCGCTGTATTCGCTATGAATATCTCAGGTTATATGTGGTAGATTGTTGCCAATTTTTGGACAATTCTGTAAACCATTTTGGTGGACCTCTATAAAATCAGACTTTTTATCTATTGTTCAGATATTTTCTTCTTGTGCGGCTTCCGATGACCCACTAGTGATAGACATTGCAATATCTATTACTAAGCGTCAGCTAGTTTTGAAGGCAGGCTACCTTTACATTATGGTGTCTGTACCAACTGAGTAGTGCATCAGTGTTCACTTATGGGCCCTGGTATAGAGTCAGGAGTTTGGTTTTCAGTTGAAGTCAGAGAAGAATCTCAATTCTTCACACCTAGGATTGTCTTTTGGCACAATGTCCCAGCTTTGCTTGTTATTTTAAGTGCATGGAAGACATAGTTGGTAGGATGATGATGGACAGTTAACTGGTCATAGGTCCTGTCCATTCACTAACAATGTGGTCATCTCTAGAAAATGTCAGGTGGAAAGTTTTGAAGAATTTTTCAGTAGACAACTTTGGTTGGCCACCTTGAAATTACTCCTCTTGGTTTGTTTTCTTCTCTTGTGGCTTGTACTGACCCTCTTATGAACTTGACTTTGTCCAGCCTACAATTATGGACCTGTCTCCAAGACAGGATGGCTTCACATGACCACATTTGTACCAGCTGGTAAATGAATTTGTGCTCATTAATTGGCCCCAATAAAGTGCTGGGATGAAGGCACGAGGATAAAACCCTACCACCAAACACCAGGACTCGGTGCTGTGATGACGACTTTGTGGAGGAGCATCAAAAATGTTCTCTTTTTTTTCATGATTCCTCACATCTAACGATATCTCTGGACACAGTCCTTGCCTCGCCTAATTTTTCTATCAAAGAGAAGCCATAGCTGTTAGGATGATGACCGGTGGATGGCCTGGTAGTAGGTCCTGCTTCATTGACAGTCTTCTATCTAGTGTTTCTTCTGGGTGGACTGCTGTATAGTTGGACCTTTTTTTAGTCCTTGTACAGATAGAAGGATGTTCATTTTTTTTTTTTCTTGTGGCTTCTACAGATCGTCTTATGACATTGACTCTACCTTGTTAAGGATTCGCCTATCTTGGAGGAACTTGCAGTAAAGACTTCTTTGCAGCTTTTGTGTATTGTGCTGTTGACTTAGTTTATGACCACGTGCGACTGTAAGCAAGCTCTGGGAACTTTGATTGACAGCTCACTCTGCACAGATATGCTGCAGAGCGACCTGTCAATCAAAATGCCGGGGGGCGTGCTTACAGCCTACATGGCTGAAAGTCGGCTTCTCCCGGGAGGAAGTCAGTTCACTTTCTCCTGGTAGCTGCACTTTCAGTATGTCGGGAGGGCAGCATTATAACGCTATTTACCTGCAGATTAACCCTATATCTGCAGGTTTGTAGCATTTGGAGACATGACCATATATAAGGGGAAAAATCAACTATTTACACCCAGCTGTTTCTAGACATCAACGTTTTTTTTGGAAACCATGATTTTTTGGGGGTAATGGCCAATTTCCCACGTGGTTGGCTTTGGTCAGATGGCCATTAAGAGGTTTACTTAGGAGAAGGAGTTGGATTTCTGAACCACATCTTCAGCCGACAGTGTGACCTATCATCTCCTTGATGGTTACGATGGACACACTTTTACTGTCGAGTCTGTGATCTAATGAATGATTGAAAAAGTTTACAGATTAATGGAAAGTGTGTAACAAGCAGCTTTCCAGCTCCTGACTGGCCCCTTACCAGGTCATTCGGAGACCCCCCATTGTGCATCATTTGTGGTTATCGTTCTTATGCAAAACTCTACAAATATCCAATATGGACTCCGGCAGGCGAATTCTCTGTGAGGTGTTATTGCTTTGAGCCATTTGAAGTGGAAAATTTCCAAATGTAATGACCTCATTCGCGTCATCGGAACTCGGAACATGCAGAACGAGAAAAGGAACGAAATTGGCGGAAAATTAATTGCGATTTGTTTCTATATTTGGTTTCTCGGCTTTAATTATTAATTTAGTTAAATTTGTTCTTTGTGTCTGTTTGTACTGAGCTCAAAGACAATGACTTTTTTGTTCCAGCTTCTTCATTTATTATCTGATAAATGGCCGTTACAGAGATCACAGCTCCGCGGCCTCCTGTGTTACGAAGGCGGGAGTCAAGGAGAGTGATCAGGGATCGGCTGTGATCTGTGGCGAAACTCTCCAGCAAGTGTTTATTTCTCCTGCAGCGCCACCGCAGGTGAATTCATGTATCACGTGGTAATTCCAATAACACAGGCTCTTGTGTCTTCCAGAATGCGCTGGGATGGCAGATATAACCTGTGGACGGGTGTGGCGCTGATTTTGGAATAGAGCGGCCATGTTTTTGTAATCCTCGACAACACCTTTAACCCCTTAGTGACAGAGCCAATTTTTTAAAATCTGACCAGTGTCACTTTATGTGGTAATAACTCTGGAACGCTTCAATAAATCCCAGTGATTTTGAGGGTATTTTTTCGTGACACATTATACTTTTTGATAATGGTAAATTTAGGTCGATATGTTTTGTGTTTATTTATAAAAAAATATCAGAAATTTGAGAAAAATGTTAAAAAATTGGCAATTTTCAAACTTTGATTATCCCATAATTCAGGTAGTCACACAACACAAAAACATTAATAAATAACATTTCCCACATGCCTGTTTTACATCAGCACCATTTGTTAAATTTCCTTTTATTTTGTTAGCATTTTAGGAGGTTTAAAAATGTAGCAGTAATTTTTCATTTTTTCAAGGAAATTTACAAGATTTATTTTTTTAGAGACCTATCCATGTTTGAAGTGCCTTTGGGGGTCATATATATTGGGAAACCTCCAAAAGTTTTGCCATTTTAAAGACAGCACCTCCTGACATATTGAAAACTGCAGTCAGGTAGTTTATTAACCCTTCAGGTGATTTTCAGCAATTAATGCAAAGTGGCATGACAGAAATGAAAATGTGTATTTTTACAACCTAAATGCAGCTAACTTCTGAACAGGTTACAACAGCCGTCAGACTCTAAGGCTGCTATTTGGCCGTGAATTGCTATGGCAAACATCAGGACCACACAGTCATGATCTGAGGGCACCAAGGGGATAAAGAGGGAGCCCCCACACTCTGTTAACCATTTATAAGATGTAGTCACTATTGACAGCAGCATCTAAGGGGTTAAACCGATTTGGACAGTGAAAACACTGATCGTGGCTAATGCAGCAAGTTGTCAGCTATAGTGGACAGCTGACAGCTGCTGGATTGTCACCTGTATGGGGAGGCTATTTTCTTATATCTCAGGTCAGTTAAGACGTATTGGCGGTCATTAAGGGGTTAAGAGTAACTAAACTTTTTTTAAAACTAGAAACGTAATTTGGATACTTTTTCTAAATTGGTTAATTACCTTATTTTGCTGCCTTCATGGAGACAATAGGTGCTACACTTTGCTCTACCAAGTGCATAGACCTGTACTCCATGTCCGAGTGAGGGGGACGCAGAGTCTCCATCATGTGCAGTCACTGTGTATAGTGTGACTGTAGCATATTGTCCTTTACACAGGGGTGTATAGTTGAGAAGATACTGCAGTGACAGTGACCGCGCTCCTTCACTCCTCTCATTGTGGGCCCCTGATGAAGAAGCAGGCGAAACGCGTCTGGGTACAGTGTGGTGTTTGGCAGATGTGGCTCATTGTTGCTATGGGCTTTTATTTTTGGCTTCACTGTTAGTATTTATGAATTTGTCTTGTAGACATAATCTTGTATGAATGGGGCCTTATTACTCCTATCTGCACTTATCACCTTCCATAATATTTATTATCTTTAGTAACTTTATTATATACAGTGCCTTGCGAAAGTATTTGTCCCCCTGGAACTTTTCAACCTTTTCCCACATTTCATGCTTCAAACATAAAGATACCAAATGTAAATTTTTGGTGAAGAATCAACAGCAAGTGGGACACAATTGTGAAGTTGAACGAAATTTATCGGTTATTTTAAATTTTTGTGGAAATTCAAAAACTGAAAAGTGGGGCGTGCAATATTATTCAGCCCCTGTAACTTAATACTTTGTCGCGCCACCTTTTGCTGCGATTACAGCTGCAGTCGCTTGGGGTATGTCTCTATCAGTTTTGTACATCGAGAGACTGAAATTCTCGCCCATTCTTCCCTGACAAACAGCTCGAGCTCAGTGAGGTTGGATGGAGATCGTTTGTGAACAGCAGTTTTCAGCTCTTTCCACAGATTCCCGATTGGATTCAGGTCTGGACTTTGACTTGACCATTCTAACACCTGGATACGTTTATTTGTGAACCATTCCATTGTAGATTTTGCTTTATGCTTGGGATCATTGTCTTGTTGGAAGACAAATCTCCGTCCCAGTCTCAGGTCTTTTGCAGACTCCAACAGGTTTTCTTCAAGAATGGTTCTGCAATTGGCTCCATCCATCTTCCCATCAATTTTAACCATCTTCCCTGTCCCTGCTAAAGAAAAGCAGGAACAAACCATGATGCTGCCACCACCATGTTTGACAGTGGGGATGGTGTGCTCTGGGTGATGAGCTGTGTTGCCTTTACGCCAAAAATATCGTTTGGCATTGTTGCCAAAAAGTTCGATTTTGGTTTCATCTGACCAGAGCACCTTCTTCCACATGTTTGGTGTGTCTCCCGGGTGGCTTGTTGCAAACTTTAAACAACACTTTTTATGGATATCTTTGAGAAATGGTTTTCTTCTTGCCACTCTTCCATAAAGGCTAGATTTGTGCAGTGTACGACTGATTGTTGTCCTATGGACAGACTGTCCCACCTCAGCTGTAGATCTCTGCAGTTCATCCAGAGTGATCATGGGCCTCTTGGCTGCATCTCTGATCAGTCTTCTCCTTGTTTGAGATGAAAGTTTAGAGGGACGGCCGGGTCTTGGTAGATTTGCAGTGGTATGATACTCCTTCCATTTCAATATGATCGCTTGAACAGTGCGGCGTGGGATGTTTAAAGTTTTGGAAATCATTTTGTATCCAAATCCGGCTTTAAACTTCTCCACAACAGTATCACAGACCTGCCTGTTGTGTTCCTTGGTCTTCATGATGCTCTCTGTGCTTCAGACAGAACCCTGAGACTATCACAGAGCAGGTGCATTTATACGGAGACTTGATTACACACAGGTGGATTATATTTATCATCATTAGTCATTTAGGACGACATTGGATCATTCAGAGATCCACAATGAACTTCTGGAGTGAGTTTGCTGCACTGAAAGTAAAGGGGTTCCGAATAATATTGCACGCCCCCCTTTTCAGTTTTTGAATTTCCACAAAAATTTAAAATAACCAATAGATTTTGTTCAGCTTCACAATTGTGTCCCACTTGTTGTTGATTCTTCACCAAAAGTTTACATTTACTATCTTTATGTTTGAAGCCTGATATGTGGGAAAGGTTGAAAAGTTCCAGGGGGTCGAATACTTTCGCAAGGCACATTGTATTTCGCCTGCGGACTGGAAACTGATGGTCACAGTGTACAATACCTTTTTAATGGATGTATTTTGCCTGTTTTGGTATTTTGTGTTTTTTGTATATTTTTGATCAATAAAGAAATAAGATTTATACTACTTTTATGTAGGTTTTCACTTCTCTCACAGGGACTGCTGCACATTATGGAGCCTCTGCGCCCCCTGCTCTCATAGTTGGAACTCCAGAGATGGAGTACGGATCCATGCACTTAGTGGAGCACACTTTAGTCTCTATTTTCCCTATAAAGGCAGCAAAATGGGGTAATCAGTGCTGTTACTAAATCATATCCAAATTGTAATTCTAGGTTTAAAACAGGAAGTTTAGTTCCTCCTTTAAAGGAATCTTTCACCAGGTTTTGCCACCTAATCTGAGAGCAGCATAATGTAGGGGCAGAGACCCTGATTCCAGCGATGTGTCACTTACTGGGCTACTTGCTGCAGTTTTGATAAATCACAGTTTTATCAGCAGGAAATTATCACTAGAGGACTAGTAAGCCTGCAGCCATGTTTTCCGCCGCCGCCCCCAGCAGTGATTGGCAGGTTTCTGTTTACAGTGAACACTGAAAGCAGCCAATCAGTGGTGTGGGCGGGGTTATGCAGAGCTCAGCAATCAGAGAACTGGTAGATCTGCCTTGCTTTACACTGCAGCTCTGCTTATTCAGATTGACCGTTAAGTATAAGTATAACCTCTCAAGGAAATCCATAAATGAAAAGTTCATCTTCAATACTTTAAGAATCAATATATCCAATAAGTTACTAAAACGCCAGAAAGTAACTGCTGCAAAGACTGGGAGGAGGAGCCGTAATGAGAGGGAGGAGCCTAGAGGTCTGATTTTCTATCCTTCCAGATAATTTCTTGTTTTATCTTCGTCATCTTCACATTGGTACCGTTCTTCCTCGGCCAATGAAACCTCATGTAGAATCACTGGCTTCTGAGAGCTGCAGCAGAACATGCCGGAAGCCCTGACACGTGTGTGTCCTGTGTATGACCTTCTCTATTGTTCACTGGTGACAGCCCGGCCACCTTTCACCTTCCCGGCTGCTGGTGTAGACTCCCCTGAGACAGATCCGTCCTTTGGCCTAATAATCCCGTCAGCTGGAAATATTCCTGGATATTAAAGGGAACCTCGCGCTTGTATCTGTGCAGACTGGACAATGTAAAAGCTATCTGGCACCCGGAGTATTTTATTTTTTTAAGTTTTGGTACGGCGGCCATATTTTTCTGCAGAATTGAGGAGGGAGATATTGCTGCAATGTGCTTCCGGGACTTCTGTAGGATAAAAAGTCCCCCAAATGAGCAGGGGGTCCTGATGTAAAAGTTGAACTTGACCCCCACCTGTCAGAAATGCAAAACCTCTTCCCATATAAATGACATAAGTAAAACTCCTGTACTTTGGAGAATAACTATATACTGTACATATAAATAATACCGCTATATCATGTATAGAAATCATACTGCCATATAGTATACACACAGACATCACCGCATTAAGCTCTACAAGGCCAAACGTCACTCTCAGTTGTGATGTGGGGGGCCTGGCTGCACATAGTGAATAAGCTGCCATTTGTGAACACTTTCTGGCCATTATCTGTCTCTATGCAGCACGTGCTCAGAAATGCAGCATAAAGAATATTATACAGCAGTACTGAGCAGTGTATCTGTGAATTCAGCTCAGGGATGAGCTAAAACACTAAAAGCAGGGGCATGGGAGGAATCATTTTACAGTAATACTTAGTGTAGCTGTGAATCCAGCACTGGGGGTTGAGATAAAACACTAGAAAGCAGTAGCACATAGGATGTTGTACAGCAGTACTTAGCAGTGTAGCTGTGACTACAGCAAAGGGGGATGAGCTAAAAAACTTACTAGAAAGCAGCAGCCCTGAGGACATTATACAGCAGCACTTAGCAGTATAGCTGTGAATCCAGCACTGGGGGGTTGAGATAATACATTTACTAGAAAACAGTAGCATGGAGCACATTATACAGCAGTACTTAACAGTGTAGCTGTGATTACAGCACACGGTTGATATCCACTTACTAGAAAACAGCAACATGGAGGACATTATACAGCAGTACTTAGCAGTGTAGCTGTGAATAATGCACTGGGGGTTGAGATAATACATTTACTAGAAAGCAGTAGCATGGACGACAGTATAGAGGAGTACTTAGCAGTGTAGCTTTGAATCCAGCATTGGAATGAGATAAAGCCCGTTTTATGAAGGTAACACACGCTTCCCTTAGTCTCTATTCTCCTTATACTTCAGTAGTCACACAGCTTTATTTAAAGGGGTTCACTCGGGTGCAAAAAAGAAAAAAAAATCAGTAAGTTGCAGTTTAGGAATTCAACATTTATCATTTCCTTTTTTCATCTGCTAATTCAGAATAGACAGTTTACACTTTTTAGAATCACAAAGTGTAACAGCAGCACAGAGTATTTCTGTGCAGTAATGTTTTTGAGGACAGCACTGCATGTCACAGGCGCAGTAGCATGATGTAAGGAGGGAAGAGAGACAAGTTGGAGGTCACATACTGAAATTTGCATTGTGGAAGGAGCGCATACCAGCAGCACAGAGTATTTCAGGGGAGGAGTGTTCTGATATTGTGATGGCTTATGGCTGCATGTAAATGAATCTCTAGTACAATGTGAGGAGGGGACTGGAGATAAATCAGAGGTTGAAGAATCATGCTAGGAAGAGCAATGCCCCACAGCAGCACAGAGTATTTTAGGAAATTGGAAACAGTAGTGATGTTTGTTAGGACAGGGATGCACGTGACCAGTGGCGGTGTCAGCGGGATGGAGTCAAGTGGAAGATCGTAAGATTAGACTGACAGTGGAAACAGATGGATCGCTCAGCAGCACAGAGGATTTAAGCAAACAATTGTGCTGATTTTATGGGGGAGTTCGGTGATGTTAGCGAGGACAGGACTACATGTGACTGGGGCAGTGTCATGGTGTGAGAATGGGGATAAAGACAAGTGGAAGATCAGACACTGAAAACAGCGCGATCCCCAGCAGCACAGAGGATTTGAGACATTTCAATTCTTAGGATCGTTGCGATTATAAAAGTGGATTTTTTTTTTTTTTTTTTTTTTTTTTTTTTTTAATTTTTGCTTTTATAATTTACAAGGATGACTTCATTATTATTTATACAGCTGGGGGAAAACGTTTCCTTCAGCGCCGACTGCACTGACCTTGAATATATTTGGATAAAGTTATAATATGCACGGAGATGGGACTATTTTCATAACCGAGATTTCCCTCCTCCTTGCTGCCGTCTGTCCCTGAATAACACCCACTCCCTACATTGAATTGAATTTCACATTTTAGTCTTGGAGACTCACATTTGATTTTTATGATCAATTCTATTTTGGTGGCTTTTGCGGCACCTGATTGACATTGAGCACAGTCTCACCACTTTATTTAAAGGGGTTTAGCTTCTAATGCCACGAATCCGGCTAATCAGACACTCTGATCAATAAACTGCGGCATGACAGCAACGTTTCAGCACACAGGTCTATCGCAGGTCACTGAGCTCGAGAAATGTCTGCGTGCATGTGTGCTGCACGATACAGCAATGAAAAATTTGTCACAGTACAGGGATAATGCACACAGTGATGTCACAGTACAAGGATAGTCCACACAGTGATGTCACTGTACAGGGATAATGCACACAGTGATGTCACAGTACAGGGATAATACACACAGTGATGTCACAGTACAGAGATAATACACACAGTGATGTCACAGTACAGGGATAATACACACAGTGATGTCACAGTACAGGGATAATATACAACACAGTGACGTCACAATACAGGGATAATGGACACAGTGATGTCACAGTACAGAGATAATACACACAGTGATGTCACAGTACAGGGATAATGCACACAGTGATGTCGCAGAACAGAGATAATAAACACAGTGATGTCACAGTCCAGGGCTAATGCACACAGTGACGTCACAGTACAGAGATAATACACACAGTGATGTCACAGTACAGGGATAATGGACACAGTGATGTCACAGTACAGAGATAATACACACAGTGATGTCACAGTACAGAGAATACACACAGTGATGTCACAGAACAGAGATAATAAACACAGTGATGTCACAGTCCAGGGCTAATGCACACAGTGACGTCACAGTACAGAGATAATACACACAGTGATGTCACAGTACAGGGATAATACACACAGTGATGTCACAGTACAGAGATAATACACACAGTAATGTCACAGTACAGGGATAATACACAGTGATGTCACAGTACAGGACTAATGCACAGAGTGACGTCACGGTACAGAGATAATACACACAGTGATGTCACAGTACAGGGATAATACACACAGTGATGTCAGTACAGGGATAATATACAACACAGTGATGTCTCAGTACAGGGATAATGGACACAGTGATGTCACAGTACAGAAAATACACACAGTGATGTCACAGAACAGAGATAATAAACATGGTGATGTCACAGTACAGGGATAATACACACACAGTGATGTCACAGTACAAGGCTAATGCACAGAGTGACGTCACAGTACAGGGATAATACACACAGTGATGTCACAGTACAGCGATAATACACAGCGATATTACCATACAGGGATAATACACACAGTGATGTCACAGTACAGAGATAATACAGTGATGTCACAGTACAGAGAATACACAGTGATGTCACAGAACAGAGATAATAAACACAGTGATGTCACAGTCCAGGGCTAATGCACACGGTGACGTCACAGTACAGAGATAATACACACAGTGATGTCACAGTACAGGGATAATACACACAGTGATGTCACAGTACAGAGATAATACACACAGTGATGTCACAGTACAGGGATAATACACACACAGTGATGTCACAGTACAGAGATAATACACACAGTGATGTCACAGTACAGGGATAATACACACAGTGATGTCACAGTACAGAGATAATACACACAGTGATGTCACAGTACAGGGATAATACACACAGTGATGTCACAGTACAGGGATAATATACAACACAGTGATGTCTCAGTACAGGGATAATGGACACAGTGATGTCACAGTACAGAAAATACACACAGTGATGTCACAGAACAGAGATAATAAACACGGTGATGTCACAGTACAGGGATAATACACACACAGTGATGTCACAGTACAAGGCTAATGCACAGAGTGACGTCACAGTACAGGGATAATACACACAGTGATGTCACAGTACAGCGATAATACACAGCGATATTACCATACAGGGATAATACAGACAGCGATGTCACAGTACAGGGATAATACACACAATGATGTCACAGTACAGGGTTAATACACACAGTGATGTCACAGTACAGAGATAATGCACACATTGATGTCACAGTACAGAGATAATGCACACATTGATGTCACAGTACAGGGATAATGCACACAATGATGTCACAGCACAGGGATAATATACAACACAGTGATGTCTCAGTACAGGGATAATGGACACAGTGATGTCACAGTACAGAGAATACACACAGTGATGTCACAGAACAGAGATAATAAACACAGTGATGTCACAGTCCAGGGCTAATGCACACAGTGACGTCACAGTACAGAGATAATACACAGTGATGTCACAGTACAGAAAATACACACAGTGATGTCACAGAACAGAGATAATAAACACAGTGATGTCACAGTACAGGGATAATACACACACAGTGATGTCACAGTACAGGGATAATACACACACAGTGATGTCACAGTACAGGGATAATACACACACAGTGATGTCACAGTACAGGGCTAATGCACAGAGTAACGTCACAGTACAGGGATAATACACACAGTGATGTCACAGTACAGCGATAATACACACAGCGATATTACCGTACAGGGATAATACAGACAGCGATGTCACAGTACAGGGATAATACAGCGATGTCACAGTACAGGGATAATACACACAATGATGACACAGCGATGTCACAGTACAGGGATAATACACACACCGATGTCACAGTACAGGGATAATACACACAATGATGGCACAGTACAGGGATAATATACACAGTGATGTCACAGTACAGAGATAATACACACAGTTATGACAGTTATGTCACAGTACAGGGATAATACACACAGTGATGTCACAGTACAGGGATAATGCACACAGTGATGTCACAGTACAGAGATAATGTACACAGTGATGTCACAGTACAGGGATAATGCACCCAGTGATGTCACAGTACAGGGATAATACACACAGTGATGTCACAGTACAGAGATAATACACACAGTGATGTCACCGCACAGGGATAATACAAACAGTGATGCCACCGTACAGGGATAATACACACAGTGATGTCACAGTACAGGGATAATGCACACAGTGATGTCACAGTACAGGGATAATGCACACAGTGATGTCACAGTACAGGGATAATGCACACAGTGATGTCACAGTACAGGGATAATGCACACAGTGATGTAACCGCACAGGGATAATACACACAGTGATGCCACCGTACAGGGATAATACACACAGTGATGTCACAGTACAGGGATAAGGCACACAGTGATGCCACAGTTAGTTTGTGCCCCGTTATACGACCTCTCTGATATTAGGGTTTCATCTCTTCCTATCTGGGTTCTGTTTCCCTCTGTAACTAGCCTTCTTTTTGTATTCTTCCATGAATTACATAATGGCAGATTAGGAGAGTGTATCGGGGTCTTTCTCTGTCCCCGCTAGATCTGATAATCTGTCACCTTTGTGTGGATGAGTTTGTGCTCGTGTCCAGGTGATAACCTCACTTTTCATCTTGTTTTCCTGCTATATCTCTGGCCGGTTTTACATGGGACTGCAGATCATTATCTTCACTGAGGACTTGCCATCAGGCTTGGATGTTACGTTGTAGTCGGATCGGATTGTATAATGACAGATTCGCCTCTGCCACTTATGTATGTACTGCGCTCTGCCCGTGTGTCCGATATTCTTCGATCCTCCAGAGTTCTCAGCTTTGTCGGGGCAGATAATGGGGCATTGATGCCCGGTGTGGTGCCTTGATCTGGTGACCCGGTGCAGCCATGCTCTCTTGTATGGCCGTGTCACCCGCCGGGCACAGGACTCGTGTATGTATACAAGCCTTTGTGGCACTGGGCTAGTCAATGCCCTCTTTTTGGTGGCTTGCGCAGACTGCTCCTCGTACTGTCTCCATTCCCCTTCCTGTCCTGTGCTCCTTACCTCGTAAAATATACAGTAGCCGGCATTGTTTCCGCTGCGCTAAACCGATCACTTCCCTGACAGGGGTCTGGCTGCGCCCCCCTCCCTCCGCTACCTGTATTGCGGTGACTCCTGGCTCCCGTGCTTCTCCGCACTTGGAATGCTGATCCCTGATTGGCTAGTCTCCAGCGCAAACATCCCAATCTCACTTCACGGGGCCATCAGAGGGCCAAATCCCCCCCAAGACCCCAAATCCTCCATACTAAAGTTATGACCCCGTGTGGCACAATCCAGGACGCTTCTGTTCCTTTTTTTGGGAATGTTTTTGTCCGCACCGTCCGCCCTCTCTGCCTCCTTATCGGTCCCTTTCCAGCTGCTCCCTGGGCTGAGGGTAATAAGGGGTCTGGCCGGCCGGTCTGACAGGCGGGCGCTTTCACCTCACGGCTAACCAGAGTTATTTTTGCATGAATACCGGGGAGTGTCTCACCTTTTATTATGTTTGTTTTTCTGTTTGTGCGTGCGAGGGTATTTTTAGTTTTAAAAGACGGAAAAAAAAAAAAAATAGTGAAAAGTCCCCCTTCTTACACAGGGCCTTACTCAGTCGGATTTTCGAAGGTCGGTCCCCACGGACTCCGAACCCGAGAGTCAGGTTTCTCAATAAAACGGCGCGGCTCTGTCCCCGGCAGCAGCCAGACCAGGAGCTCGGCGAAAAGCTGGGGCCAGACTCCTGGAAGCCCTTCATCTCCCCTCATAAAGCCGCAGAGGTGATGTGTGCGTGGGACGGCTCCTGATAATGGCACACAATGTAATAATTAGATTTCCTCTGCAGCCGGCTGCCGAGCGAGACGGGGTTAAAATTCCTTCCAGGAGACGTTTAACTCTATGGGCCCAAGACGCTAAACCCGCAAGCGACAATATCTGAAAGTGCAGCGGCGATCTGCGTATACAGAGTTCACGGATCCTATGGCTGATAACAGAGAGCAATAGATTCAGCTGCAAAGCAACAGCGAACACTCTGAGCCCGATCCATTGGGGCATCTGCTCCTCCGTTCCTCTTGTTTTTGGTGCTTTTCACCGTATTCCTTTCATTTGCGTCTTTTTCATGGTCGGTTTTTAGCAGTGATCACCTGTTATCTTTTTCGTTCCCCATTGTGGGGGGGGGGGGAGGTTTGGATTTTCCAGATATTTGCGGCTGATTCATCAGACACAATATTTTGGAGCCAATTTACTCCAGTCCTCCCCTGACAGGGGTGATTTAATTTGCGCCAGAAGTGTTGGCGAAACTTTTCAACATTTCAGCAGAAGGTGCGACCTTTTTGCACGAAAAAATTGCAAATGACGTAAAAGACAAAAGGGACATTTTTTTGACTTTGTGCAAAATTCATCAGCTCATTTCAAGGAATTAGGCTCCAAAAATGTCAACAAATGCAACAAGATCTAAAGAGAAAAGGGACTTGGCCCCCCACAAATGGTGAATCAGGGCTCAAGAGTCTGTTTGATATAAGGGAATTTAAAGGGGAATTCCAGCAAGAGAAATGTGTAACTTCTTCATAGGAGAGGTGAGAACTGCCAAAACCTCGAGCAGTTGGGCGGGCGCGCCACCTCGCCAATCATTCTCTGGGGGACCGCTGCAGACAGTCTATAGAGAATAAACTGTGCTTGCTCCAGTGCCTTATACAGGGGACAGAAGTTCTGGTGATCGGTGGGGGTCTCAAGGATCAGACCTCAGTGGTCTCCTATTTCTTGCCAGAATATACCTTTTATAGGCAGATTCATACCTGGGAGCAATATTTAAAGACAGGCAAGTATCAGAAATCCGCCTCTAGGTGCATCTGCAGATTTTAGGTGCCACCTTACAGTGGCACCTAAAGACTTCCTTCATTGGAGTCCAGCTGTGTGTAATTAAGCTGATAGGACTTGATTTGTAAAGGCGCACACCGGTCTATATAAGACCTCACAGCTCACAGTGCATGTCAGACCAAATGAGAGTCATGAGGTCAAAGGAACCGGCCAAGGAGCTCAGAGACAGAATTGTGGCAAGGCACAGATCTGGCCAAGGTTACAAAAGAATTTCTGCAGTACTCAAGGTTCCTAGGAGCACAGTGACCTCCATAATCCATAAATGGAAGAAATTTGGGACCACCAGAAGTCTAACTAGACCTGGCCGTCCAGCCAAACTGAGCAATCGTGGGAGAAGAGCCTTGGTGTGAGAGGTAAAGAATAACCCCAAGATCACTGTGGCTGAGCTGCACAGATGCAGTAGGGAGATGGGAGAAAGTTCCACAAAGTCAACGATCACTGCAGCCCTCCACCAGTCAGGCCTTTATGGCAGAGTGGGACGAAGGAAGCCTCTTCTCAGTGCCAGACATATGAAAGCCCAAATAGAGTTTGCTAAAAAAAACACATGAAGGACTCCCAGACTATGAGAAATAAGATTCTCTGGTCTGATGAGACGAAGAAGGAACGTTTTGGTGATCGTTCTAAGCGGTATGTGTGGAGAAAACCAGGCACTGCTCATCACCTGCCCAATACAATCCCAACAGTGAAACATGGTGGTGGCAGCATCATGCTATGGGGGTGTTTTTCAGCTGCAGGGACAGGACGACTGGTTGCAATTGAAGGAAACATGAATGTGGCCAAGTTCAGAGATATCCTGGATGAAAACCTCTTCCAGAGTGCTCTGGACCTCAGTCTTGGCCGAAGGTTCACCTTCCAACAAGACAATGACCCTAAGCACACAGCTATAATAACAAAGGAGTGGCTTCAGAACAACTCTGTGACCATTCTTGACTGGCCCAGCCACAGCCCTGACCTAAACCCAATGGAGCATCTCTGGAGAGACCTGACAATGGCTGTCCACCAACGTTCACCATCCAACCTGACGGAACTGGAGAGGATCTGCAAGGAAGAATGGCAGAGGATCCCCAAATCCAGGGGTGAAAAACTTGTGGCATCATTCCCAAGAAGACTCATGGCTGTACTAGCTCAAAAGGTGCTTCTTCTCAATACTCAGCAAAGGGGCTGAAGACTTATGACCATGGGATATTTCAGTTTTCTTTTTTAATAAATTTGTAAAAATTTCTACATTTCTTTTTTTTCAGTGAAGATGGGGCACATAGTGTACATTAATGAGGAAAAAATGATCTTTGTTTCATTGCAGCCATTTGGTAAATTCAAAAAAAAAGTGAAAAATGTAAAGGGGGTCTGAATACTTTCTGTACCCATTGTATATATTTGAATAGGGATTGTTGCACCTTCCAATACATTGCTCTAAATCCCCTTCAGAGAACAGTAAAGCTTTGCATCAATCCCATGCACTTACAAGGACAATCGATTTTTGTTTGCAGCTCCTGTGCAGACCTATGTGTCTCTATGGTTACAGACTACAAACAGATCCTGCAGTCATGCGTTACTCCACTCCTCTTCTTGAAAATGCAGCAGATGGAAGAAAGTAACACAAGTTTGCCAACTGTCCCGGGAAAACCGGGAGAGCCACTGACTGCTGGAAGAGTTGGAAAATCTCCTGGGTATCGGCAAAGTCTCTGAAAGTCAGGGGTTCCTGCAGTTATTTTGGACAAATCCCAGTGTCCAATCACCTATTCTGGTGGAGGGGCATGAAATGAGAATGAAGAGATCTGTGAGTAAGAAAAGCTCCAAAATCAGTATGGCATTACATTGGGTGTGTGCGTTGGCAAGTACGGACTAACACACGAGTCTACACCCAGGGCTGCCCTGTACAGGAGCGATACACACATAATGGTAGGAGATTTTTTCCAGGGGGCTCTTTGCAAAGTTACATAATTTAATAAAGGTGAATATATAATGGTTGTGAATCTGTACTGAGCATTTAAATAACAAGATTCTGCCTGCCTGTTGCCACCACCAGGGGGAGCTCAGGAGCTTGTAACTCAGTTTTCTATTGCTCCCCCTAATGGCAGCTGCTTTCACTACAGTCTCCAGTGCAGGTAAGCATCTACAAGTGACAAATTCCTGCAGCATTGTACCTGATCGGTGTTGGTGCGCACAGCAGTTACATGTGATAACATTCTGCTACTTGATACATTTCTACAGGTTGTAACTTTGACCTGTGACCCCCGCGAGGGCACACGGCCGTGTCGGTCGTCTTTCCTTACCTGGATGACAATTCCTGCACAACACGGTTGCAGTTTATGAGTTTTCGACACTCAGTAAAAACGTGTGAAATTTCCATGTGTCTGATCCGTTAATATGATGTGTAAATCTGCAGGTGCCAAAACTAACATATAATATGCTGGAACAAGCTATAAGCCGATTACAGGCCCGCCAGCCCTGACTGCAGCCATAGGAGGCCATGTGCTCCCCCCTAAAGGACTTACAGGGACGCTAATCCTAAAGTCCGCAGCTTATAAATGTGCAGCAGCAGAGCGGGTGACAACAGAGAGCAATAGACTCACATGCACCCGTGGCAAGCATGGACACACGAGAGACTTTTGGTGTAGGCTGCGTGCCCACGATTAGGAACAGTAGCATTTTGGACCCAGCATATTTTCGCCGCGTTCCTCATTACAAGCACAGTGGATGACATTTCTATAAATCCCACACCCACTGTGCTTCAGTCTAGCCCTGTGGACACTGACCTGCGGTGCGGGTTTCTGAGCCGCAGCGTCTGAATTTCTGCAGCGGAGACGCTCGGCTCCTCCGTACTTTCCCTGGATACACAGTCAGTAGATGCGGTAAATCCGCAGAGTTCTAACAAAGTGCGTACTGTAGAACGCAGCGTCTGAAACGCGACTATTCCGGATCGTGGGCACGCAGCCTTAGTCTCCCATCTTTTCCACTTTTACTCCGTTGCTCCTTGTGTGAGCCTCCATCACTATCGTAATCTTTACCCTGGAACCAGATCTGAAATCTGAGCGTCTCTCTTCTATTCTCAGCTCTGGGCTGAGACATAGTAACAAACCTTCAGCTCTAAGAGCAGTTCTAAGGAAGAAGTTTGCAACCTCCCGATAGGAGCAAGAATGTGACTCTTCACTGACAGCAAACAGAGTTATTGAAGATGCAGAGAAATCGTGAAACCAAGTGTTCTAGAAAGATGCAGAACGTCTCATTATGCAAAGAAAAATTATATCTCCAGGAGATACAGATATAGCAGAGCCGAATGTGTTGTGCATCACGGTGATCCTGGATGATGAGTCGTATGTGAATACTGATAACAAACTCTGCTCTGCTACATCTATGATGGATGATAAGTCCTAAGTGAATATTGATGACAGACTCAGCTCTGCTATACCTATGATGGAAGACGCGTTTTATGTAATTAATTAATCATGTAATTAATTAATCATGCTATATCTATGATGGATGATGACTCCTAAGTGAATATTGATGAAAGACTCAGCTCCGCTGTACCTATGATGGATGATGAGTCATATATAAATAACGGTCATAAACTCTGCTCTACTACACCTATAATGGAAGAAGAGTTTTATGTGAATACCGATTACATACTCGGCTCTGCTACATCTATGATGGATGATGAGCCCTATGTAAATACTGATGACAGACTCAGATCTGCTACATCTATGATGGATGATGAGTTATATGTAAATACTGATGACAGACTCGGATCTGCTACAACTATGATGGATGATGAGTTATATGTAAATACTGATGACAGACTCAGATCTGCTACAACTATGATGGATGATGAGTTATATGTAAATACCGATGACTGACTCGGATCTGCTACATCTATGATGGATGATGAGTTATATGTAAATACCGATGACTGACTCGGATCTGCTACATCTATGATGGATGATGAGTTATATGTAAATACTGATGACAGACTCGGATCTGCTACATCTATGATGGATGATGAGCCCTATGTAAATACCGATGACTGACTCGGCTCTGCTACATCTGTATTCTGTACATGTAATATTCCTGATTTCAGTAATTAGCGGCATTACGTCCCGTCCATTTACTTGCGCTCGTTTTATATCCAGTCCATATAAATGGCCGCTTTTCTTTTGCCGTCCGGCGGCCGTGACTCAGACATGATCCTGTTTATTGGACATAATATACACTTGTAATCCAGCTCTGTAAATATGTGTCCGACCTCCGCCTCCTCCTGGCACTGCGGTGGCACCTCTGTGACAGGGTGCCGTGCTGCCGCTGCGTCTGATTGGCCCGGTCGGCTCTCGGGGGTCCCCGCTCTCTGCGGCTCCCAGATGTTTCATGTCAGCCCTGACCATGGGGAGCAGGTCCGGCCTGTGCCAAGCCGCAGTCAGCGGAGATCTGGAGACTGCAATGTACATATTCTGGCCGCGCAGGAAGCGGCATATTTTAAGGTGAAGACTCTCAATCCCCCCGTTGTGATCAGGGGGTCACGGCCTTCGGCTACCTGAGAAGGTGCTCTCTTTTCTTCCTCGGCTCTGAACTACTTAGTAAGATCTGATTGCTGGCAATGAAGCGTCCCGGCCCCTGTGCTGCATCCCGCTCCCCTCGCCGTCTGTGGACGCAGCCCTGCTGACGACTTCCACCTTGCCTTGTCAGGCTTCTTGCGTTTCACAAGGTGACACCAAAGAACTAATCTCATTTTTAGGCCTTCATTCTGAAATATTGTATGTGACTGGCATTCATAACGTTAAAAAACGGAGCAACACTGATGATAGCGTTGTTTAAAAACCCTCCTACCGTTTTGGGTATACAGCTAATATGCAAAGCTATGTGTCTCCCTGGTTAGAGACTGCACAAGAAGCCCTGTGATTCCACAAATCAGTGTTGTCTCCTAGAACCAAGACCCCCCCTCCCCCCAAAAAAACCCCCCTCTAATTCTGACCCATAAGATGTGCAGTTGAGATGCTGCGGTACCTGGGGCCCCAGGTTGCTTAGGGGAGTTATAGCCCCGCACCCCGACCTTCACTCGGCACATTCTGGAGGCTAAAACTTAGTCTTCTGATATTCCATAATCGTTACTCACCCTTTAAGACCCTTCAGACATCCTGCTTATTATCGTTATTGGTTTGGTGCATCTAAAATAAAAAAAAAAATAGTGATTTTATTAATAATTTAGATTAAACATCTTTTTGTTTCTTGTATACAGCTCCTTTGCAGAACCATGCGTCTCCGTGGTTACAGACTACAAACATATCTGGTGTAGTCGACTCTGCCCTGCAATTTAGTCTTCTGCTGTCTGTGGGTTATCCAAAGGAGGCAGAGCGAACAAATATAGGACTGCAGGATCAAACTACACAGGGTTTGTCTGTTACCATGGAGACACACAGGTCGGCATAGGAGCTGTGTACACGAAACGCTGGATTTTGTAATGAGGACTTTACAAGGTTCTTTGTGATTTTAGCATCTTCTAGGCATTGGAGCAATGAAATGGTTGCAAAAGTATTCATGTCTTGTGAATGGGAATCGGGTTTGGAAACTGCTCTGATACA
The DNA here is from genome assembly GCF_039654945.1 of Dendrobates tinctorius. Lineage (NCBI taxonomy): Eukaryota > Metazoa > Chordata > Amphibia > Anura > Dendrobatidae > Dendrobates > Dendrobates tinctorius. The sequence continues at coordinate 10,262,902 of NW_027361810.1, read as the reverse complement.
CTGTAACGACCCTGCATGTGTGTGAGGATGGGTTTTAAAGTGTCAGTGCGCTTTCAGAAAAGTTTTGATCTGTGGATGTCTGGGACCGCCGTAATGAGGACAGACCCCATAGATTTGCACTCTGTCCGTCTTCAGTATCAGAGCTCGGCTGGGCGACTCTGCCCTATGGTTTTGGCTGTTGCTGTGGGTCTCTGCACTTAGAACCTAGTCTAGAACCGACCTTAGAACTTAGTCAAAAGTTTTCTGAAAAGACAGCTCCATTTTAAGCCTGAAGAATTAAAAAGACAATTCTTCCGTTCACTGACTGCAAGCAGAGATCTTTAAATTGATGCAGAAAGTCTATTTGCCACTTCGCATAGCTTTTTTTTGCAGGGTGAGTGGACTTGTTAATGCACGGGATTAGTGGATTTAGCGGCCGCTGTGGAGCGGAGAGTGCGGCCGGGCAAGAGCTGCAGCCGGAGCGGGATTACTGGAGATTACGGGGTTTAGGATACAGTTACTTTAGGAAATGGAGGCTCCGGATTAGGAAACGCTCACTTCCCATATGAGGGAGCACTTACAGCACTCGCCTATCACTTCCCTACTGTTGAGGGATCATCAAAAAATGGAATGTGTGTAAGTTGCCAGACTGTGAGTGTCAGTGCTGGTGCCCCCTGGCACTCGGTGTATGTGGCACGCTACGGGCCGGCCGACCCGAGTCACTCCCAGAAGGAAGATAAACATGTAGGCACTGAAAGATTCCTTCATCGCTGCTCGCTGCCGGAGAGACTGCCAGGAATGACACCCGCCGGGAAGAAAGGCGAGCTTGTGACGGAGCGCACGGGGGAGACTGAGCGGCCGTGCCAGTCCTGCATCCCCAAAATACAGCGACAAGTGGCAAACTACAATGAAAGGGGCAGGAGAATGTATCACAGGGGCATCTCGCCCCTATTTTATGGGAGCCACTATATATGACTGATGCTTACATCCAGAGCTGTGCTCGGAATTCTGCTGGCCGACCCATGAGCTCTTCTCTCCTGTGAACTTTTTAATATTTTTATCTTTTTCTGTGGAGGTTGGATGACAGGATGCTCGATGGTACAGCTTCCCTATTGCGTCACATCCAGAGCTGTAATCTGAATTCTGCCAGATGCCTCTTCAGTCGGTACTAAAAAGTAGCCATTGATTTGTCATGTGCCAGCTTGTTAACAATTACAGTTATCTGTGTCTGGGAAAGCTGGATTACATCCGATATGGCGGAGATTACAGCTTTCCAGACAATTGTGTTGGAAAACGGCATAATTCTAAAATAATACAGTCCCTTAGATCCATACTCCAGTCACATCCAGAGCTGCATGCAGAAAGGAGCAGACTGGAATCCCTGAGAACATACAAGCCCTTCAGTCATCCTCTCACATATCTCTACTGATCTTGAGTTAACATCATGGACTCCAATCACATCCAGAGCAGCATTCAGAATTCAGCAAGCTGCCTTTTGGAGCACTGCGAGTAAATCTAAGCCATTGAGGCAATCTCTATTGGCTCCTAGTATATACATTCAATTACTTCTATATCTATAACTGATCTTGAGAGAATATCGTATACTCCAGTCACATCCAGAGCTGCATGCAGAATTCAGCAAGCTGCCTTTTGGCGCACGGCCAGTAAATATAAGACATTGAGACAATCTTGACTTCTAGTATATACTTTAATTTACTTCAATATCTATAGCTGATCTTGAGAGAATATCGTATACTCCAGATACTTCCAGAGCTGCATGCAGAATTCATCAGGTAACCCCTTGGATCCCTCTAGTAAATATAAGCACTTGGGTCGACCACTCTTGCTTCCTAATAACACATCACTCTACTCCCATCTCTATAACTGATCTTGCGTCATATACTTAAATCACATCCAGAGCTGTAATCAGAATTCTGCCTCTTGTAGTTGACACAGATATTAGTCCATACAATGATGGAGAAGCAATGGTGTTGGCTGTAGGAGACCCTCACCCTACCTAGACCCAGCTTGGATACCCAGGGGCAGTTTGCCTCCCCCTGGTGGCAGGTACAAATGGCTGCCGCTGGTGGGCACAAAGAAGTCTTCACACCCGTTTCTGGCAGTCAGACCTTGACCTTCTTGCCAGTTTTATCTGTGGTGAACAGATGATCTGAGACAGAAGTGCGGTGCCCACATGGCCCCGGGCCCGCGGGCAGACGTCTGACGGCACCGGTGTCTCGATCCGTTGTCAGCCCACCGGCCACTTCAATCAGGAGGCTGCAGTCTGATGGCGCGAGCGCCCCGGCCACATGGCGCGCTGTAACGTTTGGTTTAAGCAACTTGTTTTCTCTTTTTGGATAAATATAAATTTGGGAGAATATTTTTAGATTTGTGGGGTCGCTGAACGCTGACTACATCCAATTCTACACCCGGGGGGGCACTTATTTATAGCAGTCACCAAACTGAAGCAGAGACTAAATTATGAGTGAATCTGCAGAATAACAGAACTCCAATAAAATGATCCCTTGTCTCCGGTCACATCCAAAGCTGCAGTTAGAGTTCTGGGAATCTCAATGCAGCTCTGGAAGTGGCTGGAGTAAAATACCAGGTGAACATCATGGAGATGGAAATTGTAACAATGTTTAAAACCAGAGATGTTTGGGTGATTATCAAGACCACCCTGCCCATACGCCCCATTAGGGCATATGATCAACATAGAGGGGGGTCTCCCACTGAGCCAGGGTCTGTACCAGACATGGCTGACTATTCTGAGGGCTGACATGTAATACTGCACTTCCCATCCGTGTAATGATCCTTAGTGCTCATATTAAAGGGGTTGTTTTTGACGGGACAGCACCTTAAAGAAGAACTTCAACTCCCGGGTCACTCCAGCAGAATAGCGAGTGAAGCTCTGGAGTATAATACAGGATGTAACTCAGGATCAGTAATGTAATGTATGTACACAGTGACTGCACCAGCAGAATAGTGAGTGCAGCTCTGGAGTATAATACAGGATGTAACTCAGGATCAGTAATGTAATGTATGTACACAGTGACTGCACCAGCAGAATAGTGAGTGCAGCTCTGGAGTATAATACAGGATGTAACTCAGGATCAGTAATGTAATGTATGTACACAGTGACTGCACCAGCAGAATAGTGTGTGCAGCTCTGGAGTATACTACAGGATGTAAGTCAGGATCAGTGATATAATGTATGTACACAGTGACAGCACCAGCAGAATAGTGAGTGCAGCTCTGGAGTATAATACAGGATGTAACTCAGGATCAGTAATGTATGTACACAGTGACTGCACCAGCAAAATAGTGAGTGCAGCTCTGGGGTATAATACAGGATGTAACTCAGGATCAGTAATGTAATGTATGTACACAGTGACTGCACCAGCAGAATAGTGAGTGCAGCTCTGGAGTATACTACAGGATGTAAGTCAGGATCAGTGATATAATGTATGTACACAGTGACAGCACCAGCAGAATAGTGAGTGCAGCTCTGGAGTATAATACAGGATGTAACTCAGGATCAGTAATGTATGTACACAGTGACTGCACCAGCAAAATAGTGAGTGCAACTCTGTAGTATAATACAGGATGTATCTCAGGATCAGTAATGTAATGTATGTACACAGTGACTGCACCAGCAGAATAGTAAGTGCAGCTCTGGAGTATAATACAGGATGTAACTCAGGATCAGTAATGTAATGTATGTACACAGTGACTGCACCAGCAGAATAGTGAGTGCAGCTCTGGAGTATAATACAGGAGCTAACTCAGGATCAGTAATGTAATGTATGTACACAGTGACTGCACCAGCAGAATAGTGAGTGCAGCTCTGGAGTATAATACAGGATATAACTCAGGATCAGTAATGTAATGTATGTACACAGTGACTGCACCAGCAGAATAGTGAGTGCAGCTCTGGAGTATAATACAGGATATAACTCAGGATCAGTAATGTAATGTATGTACACAGTGACTGCACCAGCAGAATAGTGAGTGCAGCTCCTTTTATCATATGATTAACATTTTTTCGGCAGAACTGTAAATTCTCTTTAAACACTATTTACTAGACTCAAGAAACTCCTCATAGAGCAATGCTAAATGGAGAGTGCAGCTCTGGAGGGCACACAGCAGCGATCAGGATAGACCCTGCAGCTGTTAATAATGACTTGGTGACTACAGTAGTAATGAATCTATAATGTCAGCGCCCTGTACGTGCTGCGTACATCGCAGCCGGCTAATGTGGGGAACTGTACGGGATCGTCCTAATAAATGAAGATTAATGACTTTGTTAATTATGGACTAGAGCGGTATTTGGCCTTCAGTCTATTCACATAGGCACAAGCGTTCTTCAGTTTGTTGATGCTCATTGACTGCCAATTGCAGGATTTTATTAAATAATGGGATCATTATAGGAACATTACAGGGACACAACAAATCGACAAGGCGGAATGGTAACCCCTAGTTGTCAGTATATTCATACACGTCGTGGAGGAATAACAGAGAAACGGCAGGAGCAGGAGTCCCGGACGTGTCAGGAGAGCTTATCCGTCCTCTAAAGAAACGCAGGGTCCATTATTGGTTAAAAGGCCTTTTCAGAATCAAGTTACCAAGTGCCAAAATGCTGCTTTTGCTAAAATCGCCCCCTATTGGCCACTGTTTGTCATGTTACCCTGCTTTATGTTCAGAGCATGAATACTGCTCCTAGTATTCATATTTGTTGGCCAGAATTAGAAAAACATGGGTCATTTCATTTAGACAAACAGCATCCCCACTGTCCACAGGCTGCGTGTGGTAATAAAGCTCTTTCCCAGTCACATCAATGGAGCTTAGCTGCAATACCAGACACAACCCGTGGACAGGTGTGGCGCTGTTTCTGGAAAAAAAAAAAAAAAAGGAGTTGCGTGTTCCTATTTGTCCGGAATCCCTGTTTGTTGGATCCAGCGTGTCCCCCATTAACAGGTCTTCTGTGGGTCTGCTTCCCGTACGGTCGTCGGAGGCTTTTGTGCTTCTATTCTATGAAATTATAGTAAGATTTCTTTACATCCAATAATCCAGAGAGGTTAATAATCTGCTATTTTTTTCTTCATCTTTGAAGTTATGGAATCAGATTTTAGGGGTAATTTATCAAAACGGGTATTTCACACATCAATTTTGGAGGAAAACTAGCCTAATTTTTAAATTCGAATACAAGTGTCAACATTTTTGCACCATTTTAACAACTTTCTTCCCAGGTATGTTCTGTCCTTTAAGTGATTCTTAAATTGTACTTATAATTTCACAATAAGCTATTTTGTCTGTATATGAGGAATAAGGCCGGTTTCACATTTGCTTTTAGGGCTGCAGCGTTGGCCTGCACACGGCCGCCGCTAAGCCCCGCCCCCTGCCACGCCTCCTCTGGTAGCTCCGCCTCCGGGCGCATGACGCTGCATGCGTCCTGCGTCCCCTATCTTTATCACTGAGGACGCAGGCCGTGCGCAGTATGCGTTTTGGCGGCGCCTGCGTCCTTTTGACGGTGCGCCGACCAGCGCCAAACGCAACCTGTTGCAATTTGGTTGCGCTCGGCGCACCATCAAAAGGACGCAGGTGCCGCCAAATGCATACTGCGCACGGCCTGCGTCCTCAGTGATAAAGATAGGGGACACATGACACATGCAGCGTCATGCGCCCGGAGGCGGAGCTTCCGGAAGGGGCGGGGCTTAGCGGCGGCCATGCGCAGGCCGACGCTGCGGCCTTAAACGTAAATGTGAAACCGGCCTAACACTATTTGTGGCCATTATATGACTTATATCCTGAATTTTCAGCAGTTTTCCCCTCTGCAGTCTCTTGCTAATTGTTCAGTTGTCTCTGAGGTGGTGGGGGGAAGTCGACCTGCTATGATGTCTGTGTGTGCTGTGTATGGGAGACATGAGGGATTGCTGCTCTCCCATCTGTATGTAGCAAATGTTTAGAAGAAGCAGCAATATGTAGGATATTATACAGCACCAATGAGCAGTGTAGCTGTGAATCCAGCACTGGGGTGAGCTAGAACACTTAATAGAAAGTAGCAAGATCTCAAAGTCTTTCTCACTCTCTTACCAAAAACTTTTATATAGACACCTGTAATCTGACCCCTCAGTGAGCTGCCAGACGCTAGTCTAGATTTTAGCAGTACTTCAAAGTGAATGATTAGCTTAGAAACAGGAAGAGGTGAAGGGGATAAATGTAGTACGTAGAGAAATACGTCGTTTTCTCTTGTTATTTATATTTCAAAGTTTCTTAAATTTCCTTGTAATACTGATTTTTGTAGAATTGAATGAAATGACATTGACCAATTAATTACTCTCACTGTCTACCCTGTTTCCCTGAAAATAAGACACTGTCTTATATTAATTTTTGTTCCGAAAGTTGCACCATGTCTTATTTTCGGGGAGGTGTCTTATTTTCATGAGAAACATTCCAGCGCGCTCTACCCTTACATAAGGAACGTTCTGTAGCGTAAAACCAGTAGTCAGACATATAGACCGTTCAGCAGAAAAGCAGACAACAAATCAAAGTAACACACTACGGTACTGTAATTGCCTGACTCCCACACAGGGCCACAAAACATAAGGGCTCTACAATGGCTCCCACACACTTTCTGGATGCTGTACCGCTACTGTAACAATCACCCACAGCAGTTCCTTTACCGTAGCAGCCCCATCATCATTTTGCAGCCCCAAATATTCCCATCATCCCATTGCAGCCCTCATCATCCCTTTACAGTCCCCAATACAGCACCCCCATCAATCCATTACAGCCCCTATCATTCTACAGTACACTATTGCAGCCTCCCATCATCCCGGTATCCCACTGCAGCCTCCCATGTGTGTACCGTACACACACACACCCATACACAGACACACACAGACACACACTTTCACTTTCTTATTGGTTTCCTCCGCGGTGCTGCTTTCGGTGCTTTTGTGGTGCAGGAGCCCTGGGCCAGTCAGAGCGCAGGAGCCCTGGGCCAGTCAGAGCGCAGGAGCCCTGGGCCAATCAGAGCGCAGGAGCCCTGGGCCAATCAGAGCGCAGGAGCCCTGGGCCAATCAGAGCGCAGGAGCCCTGGGCCAATCAGAGCGCAGGAGCCCCGGGCCAATCAGAACGCAGGCGCCCTGGGACAATCACAGCCGAGGAACAATCAGAGGCTATGGATGACGTCAGCTGGCCCATGGTTCCTGCGCTGTGATTGGTGCAGGGCTCATGGACGGAGATCAGCACACAGCTCCGAGGCTAAGATTAACTCCTGCGAACAGCGCGGATGCAGTGGCGGGCACCGGACAGCGGGAGCGAGACACAACTGCATGCACAGAACAAGGTATGCCTTATTTTCGGGGGGGGGCGTGCCTTATATTAGCAGGCACAGTGCTCTCCCTAGCATGCTTTACTTTCGGGGGGCGCCCTATTTTCGGGGAAACAGGGTAATAAGCCCATACTTATAAAATTTTGACTGAATTAACCCCTTCCTGACATCCGACGTACTATCCCGTCCACGGTACCCGGGCCCGTATGACCGTGGACGGGATAGTACGTCTACCGCGATCAGCGGCCGGGTGTCAGCTGATTATCACAGCTGACACCCGGCACTATGTGTCAGGGGCGGTCACGGACCGCCCCCGACACGTTAACCCCTTGCACACCGCGATCAAACATGATCGCGGTGTACCGGGAGTTAAAGGGAAGCATCGGCAGGGAGGGGGCTCCCTCCGTGCTTCCCTGAGCCCCCCACGGCAGCGCAATGTGCAGCGCTGCTGCGGGGGGCTCCTATCCTCCAGGCCCCCGAATCCAAGATGGCGACGGGGGCCTTCGGGGACCTGAGGAAGCTGGCTTCCTCAGTGCCTGCAAAGCGCAGGCAAGAGGAAGTCTGCTTCAATGCCTGTGACAGATTGCTGATCTGTCACAGTGATCTGTGATGTGACAGATCAGCGATCTGTCACAGGACAGTGATGTCCCACCTGGGACTATGTAATAAAGTAAAAAAAAAATTAAAAAAAATGTAAAAATAAATTTAAAAAAATCGCCAAATAAATTAGTAAAAAAAAAAAAAAATATTCCCCAATAAATTCATTTTTTGAAAATAATAAAAAAAAAAACCAATAAAAGTACACATATTAGGTATCGCCGCGTCCGTAATGACCCGCCCTATAAAACTGTCCCATTAGTTAACCCTTTTAGCGAACCCCTTAAAAAATAAAAATAAAAAACGAAGCAAAAAATAATGATTTATTATCATACCGCCAAACAAAAAGTGTAATAACGCGCGATCAAAAAGACGCATATAAATATCCATGGTACCGCTGAAAACGTCATCTTGTCCCGCAAAAAACGAGCCACCACACAGCATCATCAGCGAAAAAATAAAGTTGTAGCTCACAGAATAAAGCGATGCAAAAATAATTATTTTTTATATAAAATAGTTTTCATTGCATAAAACCGACAAAAACATAAAAAAACGACCTAAATGAGGTATCACTGTAACCGTACTGACCCGAAGAATAAAACCGCCTTATCAATTTTACCGCACGCGGAACGGTGTAAACGCACCCCCCAAAAGAAATTCATGAAACGCTGGTTTTTGTTCATTCTGCGTCCCAAAAATAGGAATAAAAAGCGATCAAAAAATGTCACGTGCCCGAAAATGGTACCAATAAAAACGTCAACTCGTCCCGCAAAAAATAAGACCTCACATGACTCAGTGGGTCAAAATACGGAAAAATTATAGCTCTCAAAATGTGGTGATGCAAAAACTATTTTTACAATAAAAAGCGTCTTTTAGCGTGTGACAGCCGCCAAAAATAAAAACCGCCATAAATAGTAAATCAACCCCCCGTTATAATAATATAATAATAATAAATTTTATTTTTATAGTGCCGACATATTCCGCAGCACTTTACATTTCAGAGGGGATTATCACCCCCTTAGTTAGGGAAAAATAATAAAACTAAAAAAAAGTATTTATCTCCATTTTCCCGTTAGGGTAAGGCTGTGTGCACACGCTGCGGATTAGGTGCGGATTCATCCGCGTGGATTTTGTAGAAACCGCAGGTCAAAAGACCTGCGGTTTTACCTGCAGATTGCTCTGCGGTTTTGTCCTGCGGTTTTTCATCTCCTCAATAGAGGAGATGGCAAACCGCAGGAGAATCCGCAGAAAGAATTGACATGTCAATTCTTTCTGCGGATTGAAAACCGCAGATAATCCGCGCGGAAAATTCCGCATCGTCTGCACTGCGGTTTTTGATTCCCATAGGGAATCATGGTACTGGGGTCCGCAGCAGCCAAAACCGCTGCGGAACCGCAGCAAAATCCGCAGCGTGTGCACGCAGCCTTAGGGTTAGGGCTAGGGTTAGGGTTAGGGCTAGGGTTAGGGCTAGGGTTAGGGTTAGGGCTAGGGTTAGGGCTCAGATTAGGGTTAGGGGTGTGTTGGGGTTAGGGTTGGAGTTATAATTGGGGGTTTCCACTGTTTGGGCACATCAGGGGCTCTCCAAATGCAACATGGCGTCTGATCTCAATTCCAGCCAATTCTGAGTTGAAAAAGTCAAATGGTGCTCCTTCCCTTCCAAGCTCTGCCATGCGCCAAAACAGTGTTTTACCCCCACATGTAGGGTATCAGCCTACTCAGGACAAATTGCAAAACAATTTTTGGGGTCCAATTTCTCCTGTTACCCTTAGGAAAATAAAAAATTGGGGGCAAAAATATCATTTTTGTGGAAAAAAATTATTTTTTTATTTTCACGTCCGAGTGTTATAAACTTCTGTGAAGCACTTGGGGGTTCAAAGTGCTCACCACACATCTAGATAAGTTCCGTGGGGGGTCTAGTGTCCAAAATGGGGTCACTTGTGGGGAGTTTCAATAGTTTAGGTACATCAGGGGCTCTCCAAACGCACATGACACCCGCAGACCATTCCATCAAAGTCTGCATTCCAAAACGTCACTGCTTCCCTTCCGAGCCCCGACGTGTGTCCATACAGTAGTTTTCTCCCACATATGGGGTGTCAGCGTACTCAGGCCAAATTGGACAACAACTTTTGGGGTCCAATTTCTCCTGTTACCCTTGGGAAAATGAAAAAATTGCGGACTAATTGATCATGTTTCTGGAAAAAATACGATTTTTTTATTTTCATGCCCTGGCATTATAAACTTCTGTGAAGACCTTGGGGGTTCAAAGTGCTCACCTCACATCTAGATAAGTTCCTTAGTGGGTCTAGTTTTCAAAATGGGGTCATTTGTGGGGGGTTTCCACTGTTTAGGTACATTAGGGGCTCTCCAAAGGCAACATGACACCCGCAGACCATTCCATCAAAGTCTGCATACCAAAACGTCACTACTTCCCTTCCGAGCCCCGACGTGTGCCCATACAGTAGTTTTCACCCACATATGGGGTATCAGCATACTCAGGACAAATTGGACAACAACTTTTGGGGTTCAATTTCTCCTGGTACCCTTGGGAAAATAAAAAAATGGTGACTAAAAGATCATGTTTGTGGAAAAAATACGAATTTTTTATTTTCACGCCCGAGCGTTATAAACTTCTGTGAAGCACTGGGGGGGTCAAAGTGCTCACCACACATCTAGATAAGTTCCTTGGGGGGTCTAGTTTACAAAATGGTGTCATTTGTGGGGGGTTTCCACTGTTTAGGTACATTAGGGGCTCTCCAAAGGCAACATGACACCCGCAGACCATTCCATCAAAGTCTGCATTCCAAAACGTCACTACTTCCCTTCCGAGCCCCGACGTGTGCTCATACAGTAGTTTTCTCCCACATATGGGGTATCAGCATACTCAGGACAAATTGGACAACAACTTTTGGGGTCCAATTTCTCCTGGTACCCTTGGGAAAATAAAAAAATGGTGACTAAAAGATCATGTTTGTGGAAAAAATACGAATTATTTATTTTCACGCCCGGGCATTATAAACTTCTGTGAAGCACTGGGGGGGTCAAAGTGCTCACCACACATCTAGATAAGTTCCTTAGGGGGTCTAGTTTCCAAAATGGTGTCATTTGTGGGGGGTTTCCACTGTTTTGGTACATCAGGAGTTTTCCAAACGCGACATGGTGTCCGATCTCAATTCCAGCCAAAAACGTCAAATGGCGCTGCTTCCCTTCCGAGCTCTGCCATGCGCCCAAATAGTGGTTTACCCCCACATGTGGGGTATCAGCGTACTCAGAACAAATTGCACAATAACTTTTACGGTCCTGTTACCCTTGGAAAAATAAGAATTGAGGGTGAAAAGATCATTTTTGTGGAAAAAATATGATTTTTTAACTGTATGGCTTTATGTTATAAACTTCTGTGAAGCCCATGGGGGTTCAAAGTTCTCACCACACATCTAGATAAGTTCCTTAGGGGTCTAGTTTCCAAAATGGTGTCATTTGTGGGGGATTTCCACTGTTTTGGTACATCAGGGGTTTTCCAAATGCGACATGGTGTCCGATCTCAATTCCAGCCAAAAACGTCAAATGGCGCTGCTTCCCTTCCGAGCTCTGCCATGCGCCCAAATAGTGGTTTACCCCCACATGTGGGGTATCAGCGTACTCAGGACAAATTGCACAATAACTTTTAGGGTCCTGTTACCCTTGGAAAAATAAGAATTGCGGGTGAAAAGATCATTTTTGTGGAAAAAATATGAATTTTTAATTGTATGGCTGTATGTTATAAACTTCTGTGAAGCCCATGGGGGTTCAAAGTTCTCACCACACATCTAGATAAGTTCCTTAGGGGGTCTAGTTTCCAAAATGGTGTCATTTGTGGGGGGTTTCCACTGTTTTGGTACATCAGGGGTTTTCCAAACGCGACATGGTGTCCGATCTCAATTCCAGCCAAAAACGTCAAATGGCGCTGCTTCCCTTCCGAGCTCTGCCATGCGCCCAAATAGTGGTTTACCCCCACATGTGGGGTATCAGCGTACTCAGAACAAATTGCACAATAACTTTTACGGTCCTGTTACCCTTGGAAAAATAAGAATTGAGGGTGAAAAGATCATTTTTGTGGAAAAAATATGATTTTTTTAACTGTATGGCTTTATGTTATAAACTTCTGTGAAGCCCATGGGGGTTCAAAGTTCTCACCACACATCTAGATAAGTTCCTTAGGGGTCTAGTTTCCAAAATGGTGTCATTTGTGGGGGATTTCCACTGTTTTGGTACATCAGGGGTTTTCCAAATGCGACATGGTGTCCGATCTCAATTCCAGCCAAAAACGTCAAATGGCGCTGCTTCCCTTCCGAGCTCTGCCATGCGCCCAAATAGTGGTTTACCCCCACATGTGGGGTATCAGCGTACTCAGGACAAATTGCACAATAACTTTTAGGGTCCTGTTACCCTTGGAAAAATAAGAATTGCGGGTGAAAAGATCATTTTTGTGGAAAAAATATGAATTTTTAATTGTATGGCTGTATGTTATAAACTTCTGTGAAGCCCATGGGGGTTCAAAGTTCTCACCACACATCTAGATAAGTTCCTTAGGGGGTCTAGTTTCCAAAATGGTGTCATTTGTGGGGGGTTTCCACTGTTTTGGTACATCAGGGGTTTTCCAAACGCGACATGGTGTCCGATCTCAATTCCAGCCAAAAACGTCAAATGGCGCTGCTTCCCTTCCGAGCTCTGCCATGCGCCCAAATAGTGGTTTACCCCCACATGTGGGGTATCAGCGTACTCAGAACAAATTGCACAATAACTTTTACGGTCCTGTTACCCTTGGAAAAATAAGAATTGAGGGTGAAAAGATCATTTTTGTGGAAAAAATATGATTTTTTTAACTGTATGGCTTTATGTTATAAACTTCTGTGAAGCCCATGGGGGTTCAAAGTTCTCACCACACATCTAGATAAGTTCCTTAGGGGTCTAGTTTCCAAAATGGTGTCATTTGTGGGGGATTTCCACTGTTTTGGTACATCAGGGGTTTTCCAAATGCGACATGGTGTCCGATCTCAATTCCAGCCAAAAACGTCAAATGGCGCTGCTTCCCTTCCGAGCTCTGCCATGCGCCCAAATAGTGGTTTACCCCCACATGTGGGGTATCAGCGTACTCAGGACAAATTGCACAATAACTTTTAGGGTCCTGTTACCCTTGGAAAAATAAGAATTGCGGGTGAAAAGATCATTTTTGTGGAAAAAATATGATTTTTTAATTGTATGGCTGTATGTTATAAACTTCTGTGAAGCCCATGGGGCTTCAAAGTTCTCACCACACATCTAGATAAGTTCCTTAGGGGGTCTAGTTTCCAAAATGGTGTCATTTGTGGGGGGTTTCCACTGTTTTGGTACATCAGGGGTTTTCCAAACGCGACATGGTGTCCGATCTCAATTCCAGCCAAAAACGTCAAATGGCATTGCTTCCCTTCCGAGCTCTGCCATGCGCCCAAATAGTGGTTTACCCCCACATGTGGGGTATCAGCGTACTCAGGACAAATTGCACAATAACTTTTAGGGTCCTGTTACCCTTGGGAAAATAAAAATTGGGGTGAAAAGATCATTTTTGTGGAAAAAATATGATTTTTTAATTGCACCGCTGTACGTTATAAACTTCTGTAAAGCCCTTGTGGGTTCAAAGTTCTCACCACATATCTAGATAAGTTCCTTGGGGGGTCTAGTTTCCAAAATGGGGTCACTTGTAGGGGGTTTCCACTGTTTAGGTACATCAGGGACTCTCCAAACGTGACATGGCGTCCGATCTGAATTCCAGCCAATTTTGCATTGAAAAAGTCAAACGGCGCTCCTTCCATTCTGAGCTCTGCCATGCGCCGAAACAGTCGTTCCCCCCCACAAATCAGGTATCAGCGTACTCAGGACAAATTGCACAATAACTTTTGCAGTCTAATTTCTCCTGTTACCCTTGGTAAAATAAAAAAAATTGAACCTGAAGTATTTTTTTTGTGAAAAAAAGTTAGATGTTCATTTCTTTTTAAATATTCAAAAAAATTCCTGTGACGCACCTAATGGGTTAATAAACTTCTTGAATGTGGTTTTGAGCACCTTAAGGGGTTCAGTTTTTAGAATGGTGTCACTTTTGGGTATTTTCTATCATATAGACCCCTCAAAGTGGCTTCAAATGTGATGTGGTCCTAAAAATAAAATGGTGTTGTAAAAATGAGAAATCGCTGGTCAACTTTTAACCCTTATAACTTCCTAACAAAAAAAAATTTTGGTTCCAAAATTGTGCTGATGTAAAGTAAACATGTGGGAAATGTTACTTATCAAGTTTTTTGTGTGCCGTATCTCTGTGATTTAAGGGCATAAAAATTCAAAGTTGGAAAATTGCGAAATTTTCAAAATTTTTGCCAAATTTCCATTTTTTTCACAAATAAACGCAAGTTATTTGAATGAAATTTTACCACTAACATGAAGTACAATATGTCACGAGAAAACAATGTCAGAATCACTGGGATCAATGGAAGCGTTCCAGAGTTATGACCTCATAAAGGTACAGTGGTCAGAATTGTAAAAATTGGCCCGGTCATGAACGTGCAAACCACCCTTGGGGGTGAAGGGGTTAAAAGTAATTCACAGTGTTTTTAGCATAAAAATACCCTTAGATTTTTTTTTTACTACCATGAGTGCAGCTCTGGATAGAATCAGTGTCCTTCCCCCTCTGGAAGCTGACTGTATAGCACCTTTCTTACTTCCTCTATAGAAGCAGTCTTCGCAGTTACGCTGTTAGGCTACGTTCACACGTAGCGGACCTCTCGCGGAAATTACCACGAGAATTCCGAATTCCATTCCGCGGGAAAATCGCATTTTAAATTCCCGCGATTTTCCCACGGAAAAACTAGCATTTTGCAAGCGTAATTAGCTTGCAGAATTGCTAGCGTTTTCCAAACGATCTGTAGCATCGCTTGGAGAACTGATTGACAGGTTGGTCACACTCGTCAGTCATAGTGTTTGACGAGTGTGACCAACTTTTTACTATTGAGGCCACCTATGCGGCATCAATAGTAAAAGATAGGATGTAAAAAACAATAAAAAAAATATATATATTGTTATTCTTACCTTCCGGCGTCCCGCCTCTCTCCACGCTCCCGTTCCCAGTAATCCCTTGAGAGAATTACCGCAATGACATCTGTTCTCGCGAATGACCGCGAGACTTCGCGATCCCGCGAGAACGGATGTCATCGCTTGCAAAGGTTTACTGGGACCGGGAGCGGGGAGAGAGGCGGGAAGGCTGCGTGGGACGCCGGAAGGTAAGAATAACAATATTTTTTATTTTAAATTCTATCTTTTACAGGGATATGGTACCCAAAGCCTGGAGGACAGTCTCCTCTCCTCCGGACCGTGGGTACCATCCGCAAATGTTCTGCTTACTTTTCGCATGGTGTGCACAGCCACATGCAGAAAGTAAGCAGAACAATGCAATCCTATGGTGCGGGATCGCCGCGATTCCGCTAAATTAATGAGCATGCTGCGTCTTTTTACCGCGAAGCAATTCCACCGCGGTAAAAACCACAGCATTGTGGAATCCCATAGGAATGCATGGGATGCTTATTTTTGGCGTTTTCGCGGCAAAATCGCACAGTTAAAACCGCCGCGAAAAAACCGCCACGTGTGAACATAGCCTTATGCTGCTGCAGAAGCTCTTCTCCTCCCCAGACAAGCAGGCAGCTATTTCTGTTGGCCGCCCCGCAGTGCACCGGGGGTCTCTGCCTCATTCCTGAAGCCACTGGTGGCAGCTTAAGTCATATTTGTAAGGATAGAATTCAGCTTCCAGCATTCTTTCACTTCATTACTTCATTGCGTTCAATTCTGGGTCACCTAATAGTCAGCAATTAATTTGTTAAAAAAAAAAAATTGATAGCGATGAAGACGGAGCCCTCAGAAAGCCATGCTTGCTGCAGATCAAAGGGCCGTTGCTCCAGGTAATGGTGATTCAGCAGAGCGGGCAGTGCCATGCAGTCTGTGCAGGGTGAGAGTAATATTAATGTGGTTTAAACTTTTGGTTAAAGTTGAATTTCTGTATAAATACAAAGTTCTATGACTTTGTAATATCACTTTTGCTTTACATTCTCACCATTTTCCAGATCTCTGCTGCTGTTAGTACATTCAGCAGCAGTACACCTGTGCATAGCTAGTCCTGCTCTCAGCTGAGAAGTGGATACAATTGTATCCAGTGTAGACAAACAGCAGCAGCTGCACAATGTCTCTGCTACTTTGTTACAATGTATCAGTCTGGGGTGGCAGAACATGGTCTACACTGGATATAGTGCTGGGGGCAGAGCTGACACAGGTGTACTGCCTCTGACCCTAGGGAAAAAAAAAAATCTCATTCACTGATAGCAAGCAGAGATCTTTAAAATATAAAAATGAATGAAACTTTTTAAGCATAAAACATGAAAACCCTTTGAATAACTATAGACCAGTCATTGCATTGCATTTGGTGTAGAATGGGAGGGGAACAGGGGCCGTGCAGTTCTATGGAGCCTGGGTGACGCTCATAGCCATGAAAAATGGTGGCTGAAGCTCAGCAGAACCCGTGAGCCTCACTAGCTGACCTCCGATGTGCTGCAACGTTTTAGTCCTCCCGTCGTGCCCACTGACACTGAGCCGCAGGTGAGCAGGAGTTAATCTTTGCTTCTGTCTCACCCGAAGCCGTGAAAATAGCCCAGAGCGGAGATGGATTTTAATGTTGCACAGAGATACTGGAAGAAGGGGGGAAAGTAAGGCCCAAAATACTCCTCTCATGCTGCCCAGAGGAAACATTAGTGCAAGACGACGGCTTTAATGTGGGAAATGGAACGGTAGATGCTGTTCTGTGCTGTGGCCGACATTTATGATGTAAGCGCTGGCACTGGGCATGTAACGAGCCAGCGGCTCCCAGTAATGGTACTGGTCGTCAGTGATCGCAGGATGATGGATGTCTGCAGTCAGGTCATTGCTGAGAAGTTTAGGACGTGGTTATCCCATTATGGGAGCATATAAGGAGGTGGCGCTAGAAGCTATGGGGCACAAATGGAGCAGATACATTGCAGTCAGCGGCCATACAAATACGCACTGTAAGGTGAAGGGAAACCATTATTATATGGCCTGTAAATCAGATTTGGGTCACTATAAAGGGGTATTGTAGCTGCAGGATATGCCATGGGTGTCTGATCAATGCCTGTACCACCTATGGGGGCCTCACCTGTCTCCAGATAGAGGGGTTCCCCAACCTCTGTTATGGCCACTGTGAATGGAGAGATGACCCCTGCATGTGTCTCTCCATTGACTTCTGTGGGATCTTTGCATTTAACAAGCGTATCTGCTATTTCAAGAACCCCCATAGGAGCGAATAGAGACACAGGCACAGCTGCTTCTCCACGGCGCCATCACGGCTGCTTGAAGACATTGTCGCGCATTCATGTCTCTGTTAACTAGTTCTGATAATATCCAATCATGCTTATTTATTCCGCCATGATCGAAACTCCCCTACTAGTGAATGGAAAAAGCTGCACATGCGCGGCCGTCTCTCCATTCAGAGCAGATGAGAAGTCTCTAAGCTTAGATTTGATATGCAAATGAGGCTGAAGAGCTATGGCAGATCTGAAGCCTCTGTCACTCCAGCTCTATTCTTCACCCAAAGATGTTCTGGAGGAGGCACGAAATGCAGCTGGAGTGGCAGAGGCTTCAGATCTACCATAGCTCTTCAGCCTCATTTGATTATCAATTAAAAAAAAATTCCTCAGTAATGAAGGAATGGACCAGCCATGTAACAATAATTCTGGACTTGTGTTTGATAAAATTACATGTTTCGGTGAGTCAAATCCTGCTGACAGGACCCCTTAAGGTCTGCTTACACTGTCGGACTCCAAGGAATGCTCGTTTCTCGATAAACAGGTTGTTGATCACCCAATATTAAATGATCTCTGGTACTCTGATCAGCTCTCTTTTTATTGGCTTCTTGCAGAACATTTTGCTTATTCTCAACTGCCAATCTGAACAAGCAGAGCCGCAGGGTGAAGCATGCTGGAGCCGCAGCGTGAAGCATGCTGGAGCCGCAGCGTGAAGCATGCTGGAGCCGCAGGGTGAAGCATGCTGGAGCCACAGGGTGAAGCATGCTGGAGCCGCAGCGTGAAGCATGCTGGAGCCGCAGGGTGAAGCATGCTGGAGCCGCAGGGTGAAGCATGCTGGAGCCGCAGCGTGAAGCATGCTGGAGCCGCAGGGTGAAGCATGCTGGAGCCGCAGGGTGAAGCATGCTGGAGGTGCAGCGTGAAGCATGCTGGAGCAGCAGGGTGAAGCATGCTGGAGCCGCAGGGTGAAGCATGCTGGAGCCGCAGGGTGAAGCATGCTGGAGCCGCAGGGTGAAGCATGCTGGAGCCGCAGGGTGAAGCATGCTGGAGCCGCAGGGTGAAGCATGCTGGAGGTGCAGCGTGAAGCATGCTGGAGGCGCAGCGTGAAGCATGCTGGAGGCGCAGGGTGAAGCATGCTGGAGGCGCAGCGTGAAGCATGCTGGAGCCGCAGGGTGATGCATGCTGGAGGCGCGGCGTGAAGCATGCTGGAGCCGCAGGGTGAAGCATGCTGGAGGCGCAGCGTGAAGCATGCTGGAGCCGCAGCGTGAAGCATGCTGGAGGGCACAGCGTGAAGCATGCTGGAGGGCACAGTGTGATGCATGCTGAGGACAGTGTGAAGCATGGTGGAGGGCACAGTATAAAGCATGCTGGATGGGGCACAGTGTGAAGCATGCTGGAGGGCACAGTGTGATGCATGCTGGAGGTGCTGTGTGACGCATGCTGGAGGTGCTGTGTGACGCAGTCTGTGATGAGAGGGGGTGTATTTCAGACTACCACAGGCACTAATAGACTATTCATCAGATCTGGAGCTACCAATCAGAGAAGGTATAAAATGACATAAAGCGATGTCCTATTTCTTCTTTGTTCACATCCAAAGATTAAGAATAATGTCAGCCGTCATTCGCTCCCTGAAGATGATCATGTCCCACTGGCTGTCACCTTGTCCTCTACGCTCCCATGATGCACTGCAATGATCACATGAAATTGGGGCAAGATAAGGAAAGTGTTTCTTGTGGATTTCTTTTTATTATTATTAACCCCAGACTTCCCAGCTGCTTTACATGTGAGAGAGGGTTTACATACAAAATCCAGGTATAAAGGACCGTGACAGACTGGTACAGAGGGTAACAGAGCCTCGCTCAGTGGCAGACCGTGCACAGGGCACTGGGGAAGGAGGCCGTGAACGTCCTCTCCATCTGATGCGCAGTCCGGGCCGTGGTAGCGCAGCATCGGCTCCTCCAGTCGTCGGCGTTATCAGCTCTTACGTCTTTTACACAACCTTGAGTCTCTGTTTGTAGCAGAATGTCAGAGAAACATCGTCCTATCTTCATTCCCCGACACACAGGATCCTAGATATAAAGCTGCAGACTCCAGGAGTGGCCCATGGTCCTTGAATCAGTACAGTATGAGTGTTAAGTGTCTACTCTCTGGGGGTCCCACTGCTGAGACCCTCACCAATAATGAGAACGAGGTTCCTGTATCCTCCTAGTGGCGAACCCTATGCACGAATCTTGGCTAGAGAAATCTGACTACAGCGCTCGTGTTATATCTCATACTCCTCACCGGAGCTGTTCTGCTGGCTCAGTGGTTAGTTCAGTCTCCTGGCATCACCAGGGCTGCCCTGTTGGCTTAGTGGTTAGTTCAGTAGCCTTGCTTCACCAGGACTGCCCTGCTGGTTCAGTGATTAGTCCAGTCTCCAGGCATCACTGGGGCTGCCCTGATGGCTCAGTGGTTAGTTCAGTCTTCTGGCATCACCGTGGCTGTCCTGCTGGCTCACTGGTTAGTTCGGTCTCCTGGCATCAATGGAGCCTTCCCGCTGACTCAGTGGTTAGTTCTTTCTCCTAGCATCACTGTGGCTGTCTTGCTGATTCAATGGTTAGTTCTGTATCCTGGTATCATTGGGGCCCTCCTGCTGACTCAGTGTGTAGTTCACACTCCTGGAATTACAGGGGATGTCCTGCTGACTCAGTGGTTAATTCTGGCATCACCGGGGCTGTCCTGCTGGCTCATTGGTTAGCTAGGTCTCCTGGCATCAATGTAGTTCTCCTGATGGCTCAGTGGTTAGTTTGGTCTCCTGGCATTACTGTTGCTCCTCCGTGTTGTCTCCTTAACTGGCTCAGTGGTTATTATTACCTCTAGACCTTGTCTTTAACTTTAGTGTGAAACCCTACATGTGATTTGTTTTATTAAGTCCAGTTATTTTACCTTCTTACCAAAATCTACAAATGTCAGGATTTGGCTTTTTGTGCCTTTTCTGCCCCCACATTTCCTGATTGCATCAATCCAGTTTGGATCTTCAGACTCTGACATTTATGTTGTTTCAGAATATTCCGGAGCAGTGCGGACCGTCGGCACTCAGCGATCGGCTGCAGCAGTTATATCGCGATGTGGTCGTCTTTCAGGAACAGCAGGAAACTACAGGTGAGAGGAAAGGGTTAACTGACAATAACCTGAAAACCTGCGGCTCATCGTCTGTGTCACCCAGATACGGAGAAGGGGAGGCAAGGACGTTACGCTCCACAGCACAGTAGGGGGCGCCCTGAATGGCATGTAATGTAACTCCATATAACCAGGGTCTGTAATGCCGCCATATGGCTGCCAATAGTCGCCAACGTCTGATGCCCATTTATATAGGGCACCCTCTCCCCCGATCTATAGCAAACAGTAGTGGTATGTGTGGTGCCCACAGAGGACCCCAAACAGAGCAGACCCTGACTTTATACAGACTCCAGGCCATACTCCTCTTTACACAGACCAGGACCCCTGTATACAACCCCTCCCCCACCTCATTTACAGACCCCTGACCAAGCAGTGCCTGTTTATAAATCCCAGCCCAGACCCTTCCTTAAACAGACCCCAGACCGGACCCCCCCCCCCATATTCACCAGACCCGAGCCCACTTTATTCTAGGAGAAGTTCTATACCAACCCCAGACATTTCTACAGACCCAAGGCCAGACCCCATTATGTAGACACTAAAACAGGACCCATTTATAGAAATATTACTCCCCCATATACAACCCTTTGCCCCCTCCTGTTTATAGACTCTGAACCCCCCTATATCACCTTTTATATAAGCACCAGACCTTGTCTCTCCTAAATACAAACCTACACACTGCAGACCAGGCCCTTCGCATCTACAGACCCCTCCCATTGGCAATCGCCAAACTATAGCCCCCTGTAGGTAGACCCCTTTATATATAGACACTAGAATAAGACGCCCCCACCTGATTAGAAACCCCCCAAATTGCAAACTCCATGAGGCCTCCTCTGCTTGCAGACCCCAGAACTGACCCCTCCAGGAATGGAGACCAGTGTAGGAAGGAGACGTGAATCTGCGCCATTCGTGGGGGGGTAGGATGTGTTGACAGAGTACGTGGTTGCTGCAGTGGCCATTAGGGTGTCGGCCCCCCATGGTCGTGGTCAGACTCCTCATTCAGATGTTTGTCATCAGCTGCAGGTGATGGAGTTTGGCCGCTAACCGAACGGTCACATGACGGTAACGGCCACGTTTCTGCTGCGCCGGACCCTTCTACAGCTCAGCAAGATGTGGACGATGGCGCGACACAGAAGCCCTCCCAGGTGGGTTGTGATCCGGGCAGCGGACTACTACTCCATCATCTGCTGTGCAAGCACACCTCAGCACTGATGGGAAACAGAATTATACTCCATACACATCCAGAGCTGCATTGATTAGTATTTGCAAAAAAGCAAAATCCCCTTTTACAGGGAGAAAAACATTTAAAGGGACGGTTCAGCTTCTCACGAGAGGGGTGTCGGGGAGTCACAGTCTACAGGTGATCATTTACTGCAGCGTTTTGCGCTCTTGCTTCCTCGGAGCTGCACTTCTCCAGCAGTATATCTGGGGGAGTGACATCACTTGTGATGTCACTGTATGATGTCATCAGCGTCTCACCGCTGCACTGTTGTGTGCTATGAATAGGACGGTGACTGCGGAGCTGGGGCGAAGCTGCGAGGGGTTTTTGCTCTGCTGATCAGCAGCCACATCCAGTGGGAACACTGTGACCCGTGAGATCCTTTGATCTGATGCCCGCTACTGTCTTGTGACCTCCTGCTCTCGCTGTATGGCACCAGTCAGGTCATTGTGCTCTGAAGACACCGACATGGACCGAACGCCTCTGAGAGCCGATCAGTGACAAGCAGGGGCCTTTATAGGAGACCGGGCACATAAAGAAATCAGGTCATGTGGGTCGTGTTCATACTCTGCAATTAGGTGGCATTTTTTGGGCTACGTCACGGTCTCCCCAACAATCCGGAGCAAGGGCCTCTAAAAATGGTCAATCAGAATGGGTGGCTTATGGGATGGTCAAAGATGGTGGCGCCCCGTATTCGGTGACAGGTGATGAATGAGGGGTGCAGGCTCCATTTTTTGCCTTCTGCTTCTCTGGATGGGTCCTATCTCCCCGATCATTTGTCCTGTGGAAAGTTAATAACAAGAGATGGGCAAACCCAGTAGGTGTTTGGTGCAGACGCCAAACTTTACTGTTCGGGACTTCACCAGGAAGTCCGTGTTACTGTTCGAGTTCGGCTGCCCGAACACCGGGTGTTTGTCGCACTGTCATGTGCATGGCAGCGCGGTGAAATCATCCCCGCCGGTCAGAGCCGCGGTTCCCACGCTGTCAAAAGACAGCGGGAGCTCTCAGCTGTGATTGGAGGTATAAAGTTTACCTCCGGTCACTGGTGTCAGCTGATGATGGGACAACTGATCCCATCATCCGACCCCTGCAGCTGCTAATTACAGTGAGAGCAGGAGCGGCGGATGGGAGTATTCATCAGCCGCTCCTACGCCGTAAATAAATAATTAAAAAAAAAAACAACAACTGGCGTGGGTTCCCCTTATTTCTGCTAACAAGTCAGACAAAACTCAAAACTGGGGGCTGCAACCCTCAGCTGTCAGCTTCAGCAAGGCTGGTTATCAAGAATAGAGGGGTCCCCACGCTGGTTTTTAATTATTTAACCCCCTAACTCCCGGAGCTTTTTTCAGTTTTGCATTTTAGTTTTTCGCTCCCCATCTTCCCAGAGCAATAACTTTTTTATTTTTCCATCAATATGGCCATGTGAGGGCTTATTTTTTGCGGGACGAGTTGTACTTTTGAAATGACATCATTGGTTTTAGTATGTCTTGTACTGTAAAATGGGAAAAAAAATTGCAAGTGTGGTGAAATTGCAAAAAAAAAAGTGCAAACCCGCACTTGTTTTTTGTTTGGCTTTATGGCTAGGTTCACTAAATGCTAAAGCTGTCCTGCCATTATGGTTTTACAGGTCATTACGAGTTCATAGTCACCAAACAAGTCTAGGTTCTTTTTTTTTATCTAAGTGGTGAAAAAAATTAAAAAGTTTGCTTAAAAAAAAAAAAAAAAAAAAAAATTTTTTGCACCATTTTCCGATACCCGTAGCGTCTCCATTTTTCGTGGTCTCGGGTTGGGTCAGAGCTTCTTTTTTGCGCGCCGAGCTGACGTTTTTAAGGATACCATTTATGTGCAGATACGATCTTTTGATCGCCCGTTATTGCATTTTAATGCAATGTCGCGGTGACCAAAAAAACGTAATTCTGGCGTTTCGATTTTTTTTTCCCGTAACGCCTTTTAGTGATCGGGTTTTTTATTCATAGATCTGGCGATTCTGAACGCGTTGATACCTAATATGTGTATGTGTGATTTTTTTTTTTTTTTTTATTTTATTTTGAATGGGGCAAAAGGGGGGGTGATTTAAACTTATATATATTTTTTTTTTTTCATATTTTTTTAAAACATTTTTTTTAAATTTTGGCATGCTTCAATAGCCTCCATGGGAGACTAGAAGCATCCACAACTCGATCGGCTCTGCTACCTATAGGCAATCGCCTATAGGTAGCAGAATTACAGCATTGCTATGAGCGCCGACCACCGGCAATGACTCATCAACAACCATAGAGGTCTCTATGAGACCTCAGGTTGTTATGGCAATGCATCGCTGACCCCTGATCACATGACGGGATTTCACCGCAGTTCAGCCCAGCTGAGAACGGAGCCTCAGTGACCCGACATAACCTCTATGACGTCACCACCGGTCTCTGAGGCTGCTCTCACAGCATCTCATTCACAAGTGATTTTCAGCCTGGACGGACGCATCTTGGCACCGTCCAGGTTGAAAACTGTTTCTCCACCAGACATGGATTACAGCGTGGGACAGAACGACGGACAGGTGTGGTATATTGTTGTTTTTTTATTTTACTTTTATTATAGGAGAACTAGGGCTTAGCTGGAATTAGACGTTTAAATAAAAATGGAAAACTATGCTTAAATAAGTTTCTAATAAAGGACTTTATTCTGGCTGTGTCTTTATTTACTGTACAACTATAGGATTAGTAATAGATAGGTGTCTTATAGACGCCTCTTCATTACTAAGCTGTGGGCTTGATGTCACCTGACAATACAAAGGTGACATCAACCCCACAAATATGAACCCCATTTGCCATCTTACAGGGCAAGTGGGAAGAGACGGGCAAAGCGCCAGAATTGACACATCTAATAGATGTGCCTTTTCTGGGCAGCTGCGGGCTGCTATTTTTAGGCTGGGGAGGGCCAATATCCATGGCCCCTTACCAGCCTGAGAATACCAGCTCCCAGCTGTCTGCTTTAGCAAGGTTGGTTGTCAAAAATGGGGGGGACCCCACGCCGTTTTTTTTTTAAAACTATTTATTGAAATATTTAAAAAAAAAACAGCGTGGGGACCCCTCTATTCTTGATAACCAGCCTTGCTGAAGCTGACAGCTGAGGGTTGCAGCCCCCAGCTGTAAGTTTTACCTGGCTGGTTAGCAAAAATACAAGGGAACCCATGCAATTTTTAAAAAAAATTATTTATTTACAGTGCAGGAGCTGCTGAGGAATACTCCCATCCGCCGCTCCTGCTCTCACTGTAATTAGCGGTAGCAGGTGTCGGATGATGGGAGCTGTTGACCCATCAGCTGACACCAGTGACCAGAGGTAAGCTTTATACCTCCGATCACAGCTGAGTGCTCCCACTGTCTTGACAGCGTGGGAACAGTGGCTCTCTGACCGGCAGAAATGATTTCCCCGCCGATCAGAAGCGGTGTTTGCTGCGCTGCCATGCACATTACAGCGCAGCAAACACTGGATGTTCGGGCCCCTAGTCAAGTGAATGGGGTTCTGGTACCTGAACCTAAACTTTTTGTAACTGTTCGGCTGGACCCGAACATCCAGGTGTCCGCCCATCTCTATTAATAACTCACCATTATAGTGATGCCCCCTAATTACAGTTCCTGCATCGCACGGTTCCCACCCTGACACCTGTCGACGGGGGATTTCGGGAGTGTAAACTTTCACAACTACTGTTATGGATTTTCTGGTTAAATGCGTTTCTCTCAGCTGAGGGTTCGTTACAATAAATGTTCTAATAAATTACAAATGAGCAAACCCGTTCGTACCACGCTAAACAACGAACTTGGACGTGTGCCGCACGTCTGTTGCAAAGTTTGGGATTCTGGGGGCTGTCCATTGACAGAGAAATTTTTTTGTTCCAGATCCAGAGTTCGGGTCCCCGTTGTTCGGTTTGTCACTATTGTATCCTCTCTAGACAGTTCTCCAAAAGCTAAACCCATCAGCAGCCCAGCTCTCTCACCTGTCCTCATAGTTTGTTACTATGTATCGGTGCAGGGAACAGATATTGGTCCTTGGAGGACACAGTTCAGATCACAGAGGATACACTGGATACATTGTAACAAACCCTCGGCCTATAGCTGACTAGAAGAATGCTTCAATTCCCTGACAGCAAACAGAGATCTTGAAAATACTGACATAATCAAAGTTATATTAGCAAATTACAGAACTTTCCTTATGGCGAATGTTGTTTTTTACAGGTTCCTCTGGATGACGTTCTGTCACTGACACAGCGTCCTTCAATTGTCGTATCCAAGGCCAAGAAAAGGAAAGCCAAGGGGCTGTTCACATGATGAACCTCAGCAGGAGGGGGCGACACTACGCAGGACAGGTGCCGTGGCCCCCGCAGCATCACCTCTGCCATTGATTCACTGCAGAGTACAGGTTCCCATCTGACAAGCTGTGGCCCCCTAGTGGTGAATATGCAGATGACACCCTGTGTGTGGGGATCCGGCCACCAGGAATCTACTGCAGACTAAACGCAGGAAATCGCCTACTAGTTTATATTTAATTTAGAAGTGATTATTTCTAATAAATTTGTTTTCTTACAGATCTGCCCCTTTATTATTTCAAGCACATTGGGATGATCTGCAGTAATAGCGATGCGATATTCTGCAGGTGTATGGATATGTAAGGGTTTATAATTAATACAAGGAGCAACTAAAAACTGACAAAATAGTCCAACAACCTGCACTGATCACCGAGGGGGAGAACAACCCCTGTAATGAAACACATCGGAATTCTACTGTATTTTCCCCATAGACTTTCTGCACTGACTACTGAATATAGACAGCAGGGAAAGGGTGCACAGCAGCACAGAGCATCTCAGGATCAGTAATGTATGTACACAGTGACTGCACCAGCAGAATAGTGAGTGCAGCTCTGGAGTATAATACAGGATGTAACTCAGGATCAATAATGTAATGTATGTACACAGTGACTGCACCAGCAGAATAGTGAGTGCAGCTCTGGAGTATAATACAGGAGGTAACTCAGGATCAGTAATGTATGTAAAAAGTGACTGCACCAGCAGAATAGTGAGTGCAGCTCTGGAGTATAATACAGGATGTAATTCAGGATCAGTAACGTAATGTATGTACACAGTGAATGCAGCTCTGGAGTATAGTACAGGATATAACTCCGGATCAGTAATGTAATGTATGTACACAGTGACTGCACCAGCAGAATAGTGAGTGCAACTCTGGAGTATAGTACAGGATGTAACTCAGGATCAGTAATGTAATGTATGTACACAGCGACTGCACCAGCAGAATAGTGAGTGCAGCTCTGGGGTATAATACAGGATGTAACTCAGGATCAGTAATGTAATGTATGTACACAGTGACTTGCACCAGCAGAATAGTGAGTGCAGCTCTGGGGTATAATACAGGATGTAACTCAGGATCAGTAATGTAATGTATGTACATAGTGACTGCACCAGCAGAATAGTGAGTGCAGCTCTGGAGTATAATACAGGATGTAACTCAGGATCAGTAATGTAATGTATGTACACAGTGACTGCACCAGCAGAATAGTGAGTGCAGCTCTGGGGTATAATACAGGATGTAACTCAGGATCAGTAATGTAATGTATGTACACAGTGACTGCACCAGCAGAATAGTGAGTGCAGCTCTGGTGTATATTGCAGGATGTAACTCAGGATCAGTAATGTAATGTATAGGCACAGTGACTGCACCAGCAGAATAGTGAGTGCAGCTCTGGAGTATAATACAGGATGTAACTCAGGATCAGTAATGTAATGTATGTACACAGTGAGTGTACCAGCAGAATAGTGAGTGCAGCTCTGGGGTATAATACAGGATGTAACTCAGGATCAGTAATGTAATGTATGTACACAGTGACTGCACCAGCAGAATAGTGAGTGCAGCTCTGGGGTATAATACAGGATGTAACTCAGGATCAGTACTGTAATGTATGTACACAGTGACTGCACCAGCAGAATAGTGAGTGCAGCTCTGGTGTATATTGCAGGATGTAACTCAGGATCAGTAATGTAATGTATAGGCACAGTGACTGCACCAGCAGAATAGTGAGTGCAGCTCTGGAGTATAATACAGGATGTAACTCAGGATCAGTAATGTAATGTATGTACACAGTGAGTGTACCAGCAGAATAGTGAGTGCAGCTCTGGGGTATAATACAGGATGTAACTCAGGATCAGTAATGTAATGTATGTACACAGTGAGTGTACCAGCAGAATAGTGAGTGCAGCTCTGGGGTATAATACAGGATGTAACTCAGGATCAGTAATGTAATGTATGTACACAGTGACTGCACCAGCAGAATAGTGAGTGCAGCTTTGGTGTATATTGCAGGATGTAACTCAGGATCAGTAATGTAATGTATATGCACAGTGACTGCACCAGCAGAATAGTGAGTGCAACTCTGGAGTATAATACAGGATGTAACTCAGGATCAGTAATGTAATGTATGTACACAGGAGTGCACCAGCAGAATAGTGAGTGCAGCTCTGGGGTATAATACAGGATGTAACTCAGGATCAGTAATGTAATGTATGTACACAGTGAGTGTACCAGCAGAATAGTGAGTGCAGCTCTGGAGTATAATACAGGATGTAACTCAGGATCAGTAATGTAATGTATGTGCACAGTGACTGCACCAGCAGAATAGTGAGTGCAGCTCTGGAGTATAATACAGGATGTAACTCAGGATCAGTAATGTATGTACATAGTGACTGCACCAGCAGAATAGTGAGTGCAGCTCTGGGGTATAATACAGGATGTAACTCAGGATCAGTAATGTAATGTATGTACACAGTGACTGCACCAGCAGAATGTAATGTATGTACACAGTGACTGCACCAGCAGAATAGTGAGTGCAGCTCTGGAGTATAATACAGGATGTAATTCAGGATCAGTAACGTATGTACACGGTGAGTGCAGCTCTGGAGTATAGTACAGAATGTAAATCAGGATCAGTAATGTATGTACATAGTGACTGCACCAGCAGAATAGTGAGTGCAGCTCTGGAGTATAATACAGGATGTAATTCAGGATCAGTAACGTAATGTATGTACACAGTGTCTGCACCAGCAGAATAGCGAATGCAGCTCTGGAGTATAATACAGGATGTAATTCAGGATCAGTAACGTAATGTATGTACACAGTGTCTGCACCAGCAGAATAGAGAATGCAGCTCTGGAGTATAATACAGGAGGTAACTCAGGATTAGTAATGTATGTACACAGTGACTGCACCAGCAGAATAGTGAGTGCAGCTCTGGAGTATAATACAGGATGTAATTCAGGATCAGTAACGTAATGTATGTACACAGTGTCTGCACCAGCAGAATAGCGAATGCAGCTCTGGAGTATAATACAAGAGGTAACTCAGGATCAGTAATGTAATGTATGTACACAGTGACTGCACCAGCAGAATAGTGAGTGCAGCTCTGGAGTATAATACAGGATGTAATTCAGGATCAGTAACGTAATGTATGTACACAGTGTCTGCACCAGCAGAATAGTGAATGCAGCTCTGGAGTATAATACAGGATGTAACTCAGGATCAGCAATGTATGTACATAGTGACTGCACCAGCAGAATAGTGAGTGCAGCTCTGGGGTATAATACAGGATGTAACTCAGGATCAGTAATGTAATGTATGTACACAGTGACTGCACCAGCAGAATAGTGAGTGCAGCTCTGGAGTATAATACAGGATGTAATTCAGGATCAGTAACGTAATGTATGTACACAGTGTCTGCACCAGCAGAATAGCGAATGCAGCTCTGGAGTATAATACAGGATGTAACTCAGGATCAGTAATGTATGTACATAGTGACTGCACCAGCAGAATAGTGAGTGCAGCTCTGGGGTATAATACAGGACGTAACTCAGGATCAGTAATGTAATGTATGTACACAGTGACTGCAGCTCTGAGGTATAGTCCATGTTGTATTCAGGACTGTGGGTACAATGTTACTTTGACAGACGACTTCTTGGTGTGGAATTTGTTTACTTTGAAAAATCAGAGCGAGCCGATGGGCCAATTAGCTCTGTGTTATAATTTTGGAAAAGTACAGATGGAAATGTGTTACAAGCATCAATAACAATACAAATTTGTCCGTGCTGGATGCATCCGCTCTCGATTCACAAAACACCGTAAATGATCATTATTAACACAAAATTGCCATGAAAAATTAACCGTGCAGGAAACTAACAGAGATACAGCGGAAAAGGCTGAAAATATTCACAAAGGCTGACCTCTCATGGGCCACTGCTCCATCTTATGCTCCTGCGACTTTCAGCATTCACGAGGAACTGCAGGATCACACTTGCTACAAAATAAACAGAATTCTGGATGTTTTTCTTGAATCTTCCTCAACTTCTGATCAACTGGAACATCTCTGAACTTAAGGAAATGCCCAATATACAGTGGTGCTAAACATGGAGTAAAATTAGGAAAATCCTGACTGCCTGCAGCCACCACTAGAGGGAGCGCAGGAGGCGACTGTCTACACATTAACTACTTCCATACTGCTTAGAGACTTTAAACATCAGGGAGATCAATAAATTACTCTGCAATGACTCTCTAAATCATCATGGCAGAGTCAGCAAATACATGGATATTGTGCAGGAATCGGAAGTCAGATTTCAGACACAACCAGACTTCCCAAAGAGAGGGTAGAAATGGCTTATTATCATCTGTGCTTTCTTTGCTTTCTTGATATGCACAGCACGTGATAGCGCTTCTTCCTCTGGACCGAGTGGTCTTGTGATCACTGGGTGTCGGGGGGGTAGGAGCTGCTGGGTCGTAGAAGACGTCCGAGCAGCAAGGAAGTTGAATTTCCCCTGTAACTTGCACAACTATACCAGCCCCAGTTACAGGAAAAATCATATATATAAAAAAATATTGTATCAAAATGTTGTGATGCCGAAAATGACCCTGTCCCTGTTTTGAAAAATAAAGAAAATAAATATTTCGAAAAGGAAAATACAATTAAGAATGTATTTTAGCGATCCTTAGTGGTCATAAAAAATCTGAAAAAAACATTTAAATACTTTCCTTTAAAGTAAAATAAATATGTAAAAATTAGCCCCATGTATCATGAAGAGGCAAACATTATTTCATTATCGGAAGCTAAAAACATTTTAGACGTCTAAATACTCCATGTACGAAAAAACGTAAAAATGGCCGATCCTTAACGAGTTAGAGGAGTAATAGTAATGACATAGTCCACGACTGTCTATTGTGCCACGTGTGGTCTCTAACTGCTTCATTTAGTTCTTCGCTTCCTCCAGGTATTACTGGGATTCAGTGTATTAATTGTATACAGGATGCTCATGAGCTCCCCCTGGTGGTGAGTGCAGGCGGGCAAAATTCTGCCATTTACCTCTGTGTCTATGCAGGGGATTTGGAGCAGGTAATTTGCGCTTTATCTAGTAAAATGTCCAACATCATCTCCAGCCCGAGCCAAGGCCGGTACAGTATAAGGAGCAAGAAGGAAATATCCGGCGGAATAGTCTGCGGTTTGCACAGAGAATGAGGCAGCACAGTGAAGGAATTGAATTAAACTTGGTACAGACTTTAAAAATTAAAATAAAAATCATCTGTGGAAGGTCGGACGGACGGGAGAAGCGAGATCTTACATCAGATACTGACGCTGAAATGGGGAAAATCAAATATACTGAGGGGTGTCAGATTCAATGTAAACCCAAATGACGGGAGGAACGAAGGGAGGAATGTGCGGCTCAGGGAGGAAATGTACTCACCCCGGCGCTGAGCAGCATCGTACAGCTTGAGGTGCGACGCTCCTATACCAGAAAGGAGACGTAGCGCGGACTACAGAGAGAAGGACGGACAATCGGATTATTACAAAGGAAGGAAGAAGAGATGCACAAATACCATCTGTATCATCACTGCAGTTATCTGTCTCTCTATGGCATGAGAATGTGTCTGCCATTTTTATCCAAAACGTCGTGTGGGCTGATAAAAATCCATTTTTTCCTCATCTGATTTTGGAATGCTGCCCCCGTTTATTGGATCTTTATACGAGAGGTTTTGGTGATAATCTTGGAGGCTTTTACTGGTCTTTGAATGGAAATATGCTGCATCTATCTATCATTTATCTATCATCTATATCATCTATTGATTATATCTAAGATCGATAGTTACATAGACACTTGGATACAATGTATCTTTGTATTTATGTGTCTGTATCTGTTTGTATCTATCGATCTTAGATAAATCTAAATTTCTATAGTATATAAGATCCATAGATACAGAGATACTTTGTATGTATTGATCTTTGATAATGATGATATTTAGATTAATTATCTAAGATTGATCGATACAAGCATAAATACATTGATACTTTGTATCTGTGTCTTCCTATGTATCTATCGATAAGATACAAAATATGTATCAATCAATTACAGATATATAAATACTTAGATCACAATCTTTCCTTATAAAATTTCCTTCTGTGTCCATCACCCCGGATTATTTCTTGTATATCCACCATTTGGTGCGGATACGTTTTGTACATTACTCTTGCCTTACATCATTCTGCACTGTGTGTGTAATATTATATATATATATATACAGTATATATACACCTCTTCTCGCGGGTCACATCATGTATATCTCTGTATACTGCCACTGATATATGTGACTTCTGTCTCTTGCAGGATCTGATTAACCCCTCGTGAGGATGTCATTGTTGGCAGCGGCGCTGGGTTCGTCTGGGGTTGTAAATAGTGACTTTTCTGCCTGCCCCGTACTATGGCCGTGCCCCACCCGGATAATTTGTCACTTTTTTTTTTTTTTTTTATCGGTGGTTTTGGGGGAGCCAGGCTTGTGTAAAGGCCTCTTTGATTGGCCCTGGAGTATTTTTAGAATGGGGATAACAAGGGCAGTGAATGAACAAGGCTTGTAGAGAGTCCGTCTAGCTCCTGGCGGGACCTGGTGTCCCCATCTTTCATTAGTGCACCCCCCTCCTCCTCAGTCGGAGACAGTGCGACTGGCACTGAGGGGCTTGGATGCAGCGTATGGGGGCACCACGACCCAGAGGTCAAGGAGGGTTTTATTAGGGTTAAACCACAGTTTATATTTAGCTGTCGCTGTAAGGGGGGGGTTTAACCCTTTCATGGCCTACATGGATCACGCCAGTGTTGCAGTGAGTTGCGGCATTACAGTTCAATCATGCCGTACAAGGAATAAAATCAGTGGGTCCCTGAGCAGCGCAGAGTATTTCAGGAGAGAGTTGTGCTGACCTTGTTTGCTGGACTGAATGATGAGAAAATGGAAACAAATCAGGATGAAAGCTGTTGGAAGGGATGGGGGCTCCAAGTGGCGCAGAGTATTTAAGGAGATGAGTGTGTTGTTCCGTCCATTCAGGTGATGATGATCGTGAGAATTTAGGAGGGGGTGGACGGAGACAAGTGGGAGATGATAGACAGATTAAAATTGAATAGCGAATGTGCAGGTTTCCCCCAGCAGCACATAGTATTTTAGGAAAGCATTATGATGATCTTTTGGGAGGTGAAAGAATAAGAGCAATATTTAAAGGGGTAGTCCTTCCATGGAGGGCTGAGTGGACGTGATACCTCCTGGTTCGCATTCGCAGGACTATCACCTTTAGGGCTCATGCACACTCAGTATTTGGTGAGTTTTTTTACCCCAGTATTTGTAGCCAAAACCAGGAGTGGGTGATAAATGCAGAAGTGGTGCAGATGTTTCTATTATGCTTTTCCTCTGACCGATCCACTCCTGGTTTTGGCTTACAAATACTGGGGTAAAAAACTCACCCAAATACTCAATGTGTGTATGTGGCCTTAGTGGGTAAATTGAGCTTTTGATGCCTTTCCTGCCCGGCCGCGCTCCAGCAGCCGATGCAGACGTCACCGGGACAGACAACTGTTCCTGCCGCTCATGATCAGAACTATTATTCCCACATTTGATTTTTGTTTCGAAAACTTTTTTTTTTTTTTCCAAAAGGTCTAATTTCATAAAAGTGTCTGTAATTTGTGGTGCAGACGGTTCATATATGTGTCTTACAGCAGATCAGACATTACCCCGAGAACAAGGCGCAAATACACTGAAAAATGTGGGACTAAGAGGCAGCGTCTCCAGCAGCACAGAGTATTTTAGGATGACCGTGTGCTGATCTTAGGGTTCGGGTTGAAGAATCGGGGTTTCTGCAGCACAAAATATCTAAGGAGGATAGTGTCTCTTGTAGATGACAGTATGAGCATTACATGGGGGGGAGCAGCACAGAGGATTTCAGGACTGTAGGGTGCTGATTTTATAAAAGGTCACAGAACAAGTTCTATAGTGGAGGCAGCACAGAGTGTTTCAGAGAAGTGCGCAGATCTTGAAGACGGTCACAGACAGCTACATTGTGGAGAGAGTAAGGTCCTAGCAGCACAGAGTGTTTCAGGAGAAGGTCCCAGGAGGACTGTAGTGCTGGCTGCCCCATTCTGTGTACACCGCCCCTCACCCACATCAGGTTTTATTACAGGTCATTGTACAATTTCTGCTCAGGACGGACGTAACGCTGCAATGACATTATTTCCTTCCTCCTGTGCCATGTCTGCCCGCGTCCTGCCCTCGGTGCTGGTGCCAGCACTATTCCTCGGTGGCATCATCAGTAATTAGTATTTTCCCATTTGCAATCAGTGGGTGACGCCGCCCTCTGGTTCTTGTTCATAACCACCAGCCACCATATACGCACCGCAGATACAGTGCAAATGTGAATGGGGGGAGAGGAATTAAAGGGGACATCCACGTCTGATCCTAACTGGTCACCCGACATTCATTTTCCTCAGTGTTATCTGAATTTAACCAGTAAATGATGTGCAGGAGCCTGGTGGCACCAGAAACTTTTCTAGGAAGGGGACGGGGCAAGGCAGACATAGGACAAAGGGGTGGAGCTAGACTGTAAAATGTGCAAACGGGTGGAGTTAAATGAGCACAGAAGAGGCATGAATCCTGTTAACATTAATTGTGATGTCACTGCAGACGTAGTAGACTATACTGGATAGGGCACAGTGAACGTGCGCACTGCTGTGCATCATTTTCGGGCATGTACACCTACCGGAAGACACTTGGATGGACTAGACTGCTGTCCACCTCCGAAAACTATGCACAGCAGTGCGCACGTTCACTCAGCCGGCACCATTATAGTCCCGTTAGTGCATACATCCACATCCCATTTTGGGGGGGGAGGGTGAGTATGGAGAAATCACCATAAGGATGAAGGCAACATCAAGGGCTTGAAGGGAAAGTCCACTTTTCTGAACTTTTTATTGTTCCACTGCTTCTAAAATAGGAAATGAGGCGCCCTTGTCTACAGTACACAGCTCCTGTGCAGTCCTATGTGTCTCCATGGTAACTGACTACAAACAACCCCTGTGTAGTCTGGTCCTGCAGTCAGATCGTACCCTACCTCTTACTAATTGACCCAGTGTGAACCAGTGAGACGTCTGATCCTCGCTCGCTGAGTGTTGTTCTGCAAGTTGCTCATCTTTGGTTACATCTGATGTTTCAGGAACATTGTTGTTGTCGTTGTGGTTTTCTGTTGCTTTGATCTCTTCTCTGAGGAATATTAAAGATGGTATTAAAGCAGACAAGACGCTATTGTCCTCCCAGGTGACAATGGTACGACATAAGCTTGGAGCATCTGGTTGTACCAGCAGGTGGGGACTATAACGAAATTCCTATCTGGCACTCCTTCCATGAGACACTCGAGGAACAGCCTAAAGCCGCAGAGGACAGACCCTCCTCCCTGGCATTAGATCTTACAAGATCATGATCAGCTGGAAAACCAAAGGCTGCGGTGTAGTCCGCGCCCAACTGTACAAGGAGCCAAAGTGCCGCAGCTTTGGTCAGTAGCTTTGGTCACTCTCTCATCAACTGTATATGGAGCTGGAGTGCCGCAGCTTTGGGCACAAGCCTTGGTCACTCATCAACTGTGCATGGAGCCGGAGTGCAGCAGTTTTGGTCAATCACTCGACAACTGGACATGGTGCCGGAGTGCCGCAGTTTGGTCACGAGCTCATCAACTGTACATGGAGCCAGAGTGCCATAGCTTTGGTCACACTTGCTCTGATCAATTGCTCATCAACTGTACATGGACCCAGAGTGCCGCAGCTTTCAACTGTATATGGAGCCGAAGTGCCGCAGCCTTGGCCACGAGCTCATCAACTGCACATGGAGCCGGAGTGCCGCAGCCTTGGCCACGAGCTCATCAACTGCACATGGAGCCGGAGTGCCGCAGCCTTGGCCACGAGCTCATCAACTGTACATGGAGCATCAACCTTTTTCCTCCAAAGACTCCACAAAGAAGGAGCATAGAGCCTGAAGCTGTTTCACTAGAAAACTCATTGATTTTGATTGCGACCTAAAAAACCTCAGTGTACAAAGAGCCTAAGTCAG
Organism: Dendrobates tinctorius; assembly: GCF_039654945.1. Classification (NCBI taxonomy): domain Eukaryota; kingdom Metazoa; phylum Chordata; class Amphibia; order Anura; family Dendrobatidae; genus Dendrobates; species Dendrobates tinctorius. The sequence goes on along the minus strand of NW_027361810.1, from coordinate 10,226,812 downwards.
TGTCCAGCTCTAGCAGCTGGTGCAACGTGATAAGTCGCTTCCAACACCCAACCGATTCTGAGGAGTTGGCCTCTAGTCACAAGGCAAACACTCTATGAGACAGCAGGTCACTGATGCGGTACCGTGATGCCGAAGCGGCACTGGAAACCGAAGAAGATAGCGACTATAAAGATGTGATTGGTCACGGGGGGGACAATAGTCACCGTGCTACCTCCAACACATGGCAGAAGGGAGAGAGTTTTCTTCTTTCTGGGAGAAAGCTTATTTGCATGTTTTTTTCCCAGGGAGCATTGCCTGACCAGTAAGACGTCCTACACCAGATGGAGATCACCGCAAGACTGCCTGAAAGAGCAGGAAAACTGAGAAATTCCATTAAACAGATCCCTAATTTATAATATTTTATGATTTTACCAGTTTGTAATAAGATCACTTTTTTTTCTGAACTTGTGAAAGATACAAGAAAAGCAGCGACTTTCATAAAGTTTCTGAGTATTCGCAGTATAATTGCCAGGTTTGTGTACACAATGGACACTGGAATCTGATACAATGTATCTCTTCGGTGAATGAATGGCTCCTTGGCATCTCTAGGACACATTCTGATCTTCTACAATATGAGTCTTCCCTCTAAAGACTTTTTTATGTCTGATTTTAGGAGCGCGATTTGCCAATTTATGTTATTTCCACATCTTCTATGCTCCCCGGCCGGCTGATTGCACTTTATATCGGCAGTGCGCTTAAGGACAAAGCTTCAAAGTCTTCACACAGGAGCAGTTATCACAGCACGGTTGTCACCAGTGGCTCACGTGCGTCTACACCTGGTATAATCGGTGTGAACATCTGTGCTGCACAATGCAAACATTTATGCCGGCCTCCCGTCATTGCAGGGTGTGCTGAGAAATATCACTGCAATCAGTGACATCACAGCGAGCATCCGTCCACTGCCGAGACTGTACCACCGCGGGACGGGCTTCTGCCCTGCATTACAGCTCTAGTGTCTGGGCTCATCTGCCGTGCTCACTCCTGTTATACTGTACAGTCATGGCAGAAAGTGTTCCAGAAAATGAAGTATTTCTCCCAGAAAATTATTGCAATTACACATGTTTATTTACTTTTTGTGTATTAGAACAGCACAAATAAAAACTGAGAAAAATTGGCCATCATTTCCCACAGAACCCCAAAAACAGGCTGGAAATAATTGTTTAGCACCTTTCCAAAATTGTGGATAAACAACTTTGTTTCAAGCATGTGATGCTCGATCAGACTCACCTGTGGTAAGTAACAGGTGTGAGCAATATGATAATCACACCTGGAACCAGATAAAGGGGAGAAGTTGACACAATTTTTGCATTGTGTGTCTGTGTCTCCACTAAGCATGGATAACAGAAAGAGAAGTTAATCTCCCTGGACAGCAGCGAAAAATTGATGAGAGGATAGTCCGGAAGATGGAAAAGCTGCCCCAATCAAGGTCCAAAGTAATTCAAACTGTCCTGCAGGCTCAGGGTGCATCAGTGTCAGCGTAAACTATCTGTCCACATGTGAAAAAAATGAAAAGCTATGGCAGGAGACCCAGGAGAAACCCACTGCTGACATGGAGACATAAAGAAGCTTAACTGCAGCTTGCCAAAAATGTACATGAGTAAGCTAAAATCCTTCTATAAAAGAGTATAATAATAATCTTTATTTTTATATAGCGTTAACATATTCCACAGCGCTTTACAGTTTGCACACATTTTCATCACTGTCCCCGATGGGGCTCACAATCTGAATTCCCTATCAGTATGTCTTTGGAGTGTGGGAGGAAACCGGAGTACCCGGAGGAAACCCACGCAAACACGGGGAGAACATACAAACTCCTTGCAGATGTGGTCCTTGGTGGGATTCGAACCCAGGACCCCAGCGCTGCAGTGCTAACCACTGAGCCACCGTGCTGCCCTAGTATTGTGGACAGAGAAGATTATGATGGAGCTTTTTGGTAAAACACATCATTCTACTGTTTACTGGAAAGCAAATAAGTTCCGCAAAAAAAAAAAAGAACACAGTACCTACAGTCAAATATGGTGGAGGATCAAAGATGTTTTGGGATTGCTGTGCAGCCTCTGGCACAAGGTGCCTTGACTGTGTGCAAGGTATCATGAAATCTGAAGATTACAGAAGATTTGGGTGGCAATGTAGTGATCCGTGTTGGAAAGCTGGGTTTGTGTCCTAGATCATGGGTTTTCCAGCAGAACAATGACCCCCAAACATACTTCAAGAAGCACCAGAAATGGAAGCAAAGTGTGGGACAGGTCTGCAGTGGCAGCAATGAGTCTGGATCTAAATCCCATTGAACATCTATGGAGAGCTTAAAATTGCTGTTGGGAGAAGACACTCACTATTCTACTGGTGCAGTCACTGTGTACATAAAATACATTACTGATCCTGAGTTACATCCAGTATTATACTCCAGAGCTGCACTCACTATTCTGCTGGTGTAGTCACTGTGTACATACATTACATTACTGATCCTGAGTTACATCCTGTATTATACCCCAGAGCTGCACTCACTATTCTGCTGGTGCAGTCACTGTGTACATACATTACATTACTGATCCTGAGTTACATCCAGTATTATACTCCAGAGCTGCACTCACTATTCTGCTGGTGTAGTCACTGTGTACATACATTACATTACTGATCCTGAGTTACATCCAGTATTATACTCCAGAACTGCACTCACTATTCTGCTGGTGCAGTCACTGTGTACAGACATTACATTACTGATCCTGAGTTACATCCTGTATTATACCCAAGAGCTGCACTCACTATTCTGCTGGTGTAGTCACTGTGTACATACATTACATTACTGATCCTGAGTTACATCCTGTATTATACTCCAGAGCTGCACTCACTATTCTGCTGGTGTAGTCACTGTGTACATACATTACATTACTGATCCTGAGTTACATCCTGTATTATACTCCAGAGCTGCACTCACTATTCTGCTGGTGCAGTCACTGTGTACATACATTACATTACTGATCCTGAGTTACATCCTGTATTATACCCCAGAGCTGCACTCACTATTCTGCTGGTGCAGTCACTGTGTACATACATTACATTACTGATCCTGAGTTACATCCTGTATTATACTCCAGAGCTGCACTCACTACTGAGGACTCTCAATCCTGAATATTTTTCTACATTACATTACTGATCCTGAGTTACATCCTGTATTATACTCCAGAGCTGCATTCGCTATTTTGCTGCTTGTTTCTCTGGGGGGATGCATAGGCAGCTGAATGGCTGTGGTGGAGGTGGTGAATAAGAGGTAACATGGAGGCCTATGAAGAGCTAAGGAAAGGGGTTATCTGCTAAAGATTGAGCAGAGCGGAGAGCAGTATGACTGATCTACCAAGCAGGACTGTGAGGTAGCAAAGCAACCAGAAATGTATAAGGCCCGTTGTCAAATTCTAATTTCCCAGGATATAAATGATTAGAGAAACCTCTGCACAGACACTGAACAAGCAGGTAATACTGAAAGATTTCAGCTCTAAAGCCTGCAGGATTATAAATACAGCTCTGAAATCCGACGTGTGAAACCAGTGTATAGTTGGTTGGGGGTTACAAGGAAGATGGTTCCAGCAATCATACCGCCCGTTTGGGCCACACTCCAGCACCGCCAGTTTTGAAGAGGTTAACATATTGCGCGGTCTTCATTTCACAGAACGAGGGTGTTTTAGTATTATTTTTTCACGCTGGCAACTCTAAAGGGAAGCCCATCCCTGCCCAGTATTGTTGTTTGACAGAGTTAATCAGATCATTTAATCCTGTTGTGGAAATATTGGGCCTCATATCAAAACAATAGAGACCGGAGCCTGTTCTGGTTAAACTTCAACCAGCAAGTAACAGCGCAGGCGGCCTTAACCTTTATCCCAATGGAGCAGAGTCCCTTAATGTTGTGTCTGTTGCTGTGATAAAGGAGGTGCTGCTCAGCCGGAGGCCAAACTTCAGATTGATTCTAGATGCCCTGTACCCACTGCACCCAGGGACAGATAGTGAGAATGACCCAGGACTTCCTCAGCAGACAGGAGCTGAACATTCAGGACCATGATGCTTTCCACTAGGCGCCACATTCAAAGGAGAGAACTGGAATCTGCACTGCACAGACCTCCAAAAATAAAGAGACAAGATGATAGTAGTAAAAATCAGAACAGTGACAAGATTTGTAATATAATATTCTCATCATTTACCCCCCTGATTAATGAACAAAAGATATAACAAGTCTAATTATACTGCCCATATGTACAATTAAATAACTACTATAATACTGCCCCTATGTACAAGAATATAACTACTATAATACTGCCCCCTATGTACAAGAATATAACTACTATAATACTGCCCCCTATGTACAAGAATATAACTACTATAATACTGCCCCTATGTACAAGAATATAACTACTATAATACTGCCCCCTATGTACAAGAATATAACTACTATAATACTGCCCCCTATGTACAAGAATATAACTACTATAATACTGCCCCTATGTACAAGAATATAACTACTATAATACTGCCCCCTATGTACAGGAATGTAACTACTATAATACTGCCCCTATGTACAAGAATATAACTACTATAATACTGCCCCTATGTACAGGAATGTAACTACTATAATACTGCCCCTATGTACAAGAATATAACTACTATAATACTGCCCCTATGTGCAAGAATATAACTACTATAATACGGCCCCCTATGTACAAGAATATAACTACTATAATACTGCTCCTATGTACAAGAATATAACTACTATAGTACTGCTCCTATGTACAAGAATATAACTACTGTAATACTGCCCCTATGTACAAGAATATAACTACTATAATACTGCTCCTATGTACAAGAATATATCTACTATAATACTGCCTGTATGTACAAGAATATAACTACTATAATACTGCTCCTATATACAAGAATATAACTACTATAATACTGCCCCCTATGTACAGGAATATAACTACTATAATACTGCCCCTATGTACAAGAATATAACTACTATAATACTGCTCCTATGTACAAGAATATAACTACTATAATACTGCCCCTATGTACAAGAATATAACTACTATAATACTGCCCCCTATGTACAAGAATATAACTACTATAATACTGCCCCCTATGTACAAGAATATAACTACTATAATACTGCCCCTATGTACAAGAATATAACTACTATAATACTGCCCCCTATGTACAAGAATATAACTACTATAATACTGCCCCCTATGTACAAGAATATAACTACTATAATACTGCCCCCTATGTACAGGAATGTAACTACTATAATACTGCCCCTATGTACAAGAATATAACTACTATAATACTGCCCCTATGTACAGGAATGTAACTACTATAATACTGCCCCTATGTACAAGAATATAACTACTATAATACTGCCCCTATGTGCAAGAATATAACTACTATAATACGGCCCCCTATGTACAAGAATATAACTACTATAATACTGCTCCTATGTACAAGAATATAACTACTATAATACTGCTCCTATGTACAAGAATATAACTACTGTAATACTGCCCCTATGTACAAGAATATAACTACTATAATACTGCTCCTATGTACAAGAATATATCTACTATAATACTGCCTGTATGTACAAGAATATAACTACTATAATACTGCTCCTATATACAAGAATATAACTACTATAATACTGCCCCCTATGTACAGGAATATAACTACTATAATACTGCCCCTATGTACAAGAATATAACTACTATAATACTGCTCCTATGTACAAGAATATAACTACTATAATACTGCCCCCTATGTTAAAGAATATAACCCAACAGCTTAGGGACAATCTCCACACATCTTTAGCCCCCATCTCCACCCTCTCCTGTCCAGACATAGCATTGTCACACTTCAATAATACACTGAAGAATGCCCTAGATGAAGCAGCACCTTCTATACGCAGAAAGACCCGACACAGACAACGGCAGCCCTGGCACACAACGCAAACACGCTTTCTTCAGCGCTGCTCGAGGTGTGCAGAGCGGCAGTGGAGAAAATCTCTCTTAGCAGAAGACTTCATCCACTATAAGTTCATGCTCAAAACCTATAACTCTGCCCTTCATCTGGCCAAACAATCCTACTTCACCACCCTCATCACCTCACTATCCAACAACCCAAGACGACTTTTTGAAACCTTAAACTCCCTCCTGAAACCTAAAGTACAGGCCCCCATCACCAACCTCAGCGGTGAGGATCTGGCCACTTATTTCCTAGAAAAAATCAACCACATCCATCAGGATATCTCAGCCCTATCTCCTCAGTGCCTGGATCCCCTTCCCTGCCGCACCTCAAGCTCACTAGATATCTTTGAGCCTGTTTCAGAAGAAGAAGTTTCCAAGCTCCTCGCTTCTGCTCGGCCTACAACCTGCAACAGTGACCCTATTCCTTCACAGCTCCTGCAGTCTCTCTCACCAGTGGTCACCACTCACCTGACTAAAATATTTAACCTCTCTCTTTCTTCAGGTATATTTCCCTCCTCATTTAAACATGCCATCATAACCCCTTTACTTAAAAAGCCATCCCTGGACCAGAACTGCACTGCTAACTACAGACCTGTCTCTAACCTTCCCTTCATCTCTAAACTCCTGGAACGCCTGGTCCACTCCCGTCTAATCCGCTATCTCTCGGATAACTCTCTTCTCGACCCCTTACAATCTGGTTTCCGCTCTTTACACTCTACTGAAACTGCCCTCACTAAAGTCTCTAATGATTTAATAACAGCTAAATCGAAAGGTCATTGCTCCCTGCTGATTCTACTGGATCTCTCTGCCGCATTTGACACTGTGGATCACCAGCTCCTCCTCACTATGCTCCGCTCTATAGGCCTCAAGGACACGGCCCTCTCCTGGTTCTCCTCCTACCTCTCTGACCGCTCCTTCACTGTATCTTTTTCCGGCTCCTCTTCCTCTTCTCGTCCCCTTACTATCGGGGTCCCGCAGGGCTCAGTCCTAGGCCCCCTCCTCTTCTCTTTATACACTGCCCCTATTGGACAAACAATCAGCAGATTTGGGTTCCAGTATCATCTCTATGCTGATGACACCCAATTATACACTTCTTCCCCTGACATCACCCCTACCCTAATTCAAAATACCAAGGATTGTCTGTCTGCTGTCTCTAGCATCATGTCCTCCCTCTATCTGAAACTAAATCTCTCTAAAACTGAACTTCTTGTGTTTCTCCCCTCTACTAACCTCACTCTACCTAACATCGAAATAACCCTGGAGGGTTCAACCATAACTCCCAAGCAGCATGCCCGCTGTCTTGGGGTCATATTCGACACTGAACTTTCCTTTACTCCGTACATCCGATCACTCAGTCGCTCTTGTCACCTGCATCTTAAAAACATCTCCAGAATCCGACCTTTTCTCACCTTTGAAACTGCTAAGACTCTTACTGTCGCTCTTATTCATTCTCGCCTGGACTACTGCAACTCTCTACTGATCGGTCTCCCTCTTACCAAACTTTCTCCTCTCCAATCCATCTTGAATGCGGCAGCCAGGGTCATATTTCTGTCCAGCCGCTTCACCGATGCCTCCATCTTGTGCCAGTCATTACACTGGCTACCTATTCGCTACAGGGTCCAGTATAAACGCATCTCTCTCACCCACAAAGCTCTCCACTGTTCTGCACCGCCTTATATCTCCTCTCTCATCTCTGTCTATCGCCCTACACGTGCCCTCCGTTCTACAAATGACCTAAGACTAACATCCCCCGTAATCCGAACCTCGCACCTCCGCCTCCAAGACTTCTCTCGTGCTGCTCCAGCTCTCTGGAATGCACTTCCCCAGGCGATCAGACTGATACCTAGCCCTGACCTATTCAAGCGCGCTTTGAAAACCCATCTCTTCAAACAAGCCTACCACATCAACTACCCAGCAAGCTAACTTTGCCCTGTTCCCTCCTTCCAAATATTATTCTGAATCTGCACCCTACTATTCATCTGTCTCCACACCCTTCATGCACATGATAACTGCACTTGATACTTGTCTATTGCACTTAAACACACGGGCTGATGACCGGATCATGCAGCTTTATATGAAAATCCCTATTATAATTGCCAGACCTGAATTAACAAGCATTTTTCACCTACTGTGTCCCCCCATTTCCTTTTAGATTGTAAGCTTGCGAGCAGGGACCTCACTCCTAATGTCACTGTTTGAATTGTCTTAACTTGTATTGAATTTATTGTCTGTACATGTCCCCGCTTAATTGTAAAGTGCTGCGGAATATGTTTGCGCTATATAAATAAAAATTATTATTATTATTATTATTACTGCCCCTATGTACAAGAATATAACTACCATAATAAACTACTATAATACTGCCCCATATACAAGAATATAACTACTATAGTACTGCTCCCCATGTACAAGAATATAACAACTATAATACTGCTCCGCATGTACAAGAATATAACTATAATAATACTGCTCCTATGTACAAGAAGATAACTACTATAATACTGCCCCTATATACAAGAATGTAACTACTATAATACTGCCCCCATGTACAAGAATATAACTACTATAATACTGCTCCTATGTAGAATAATATAACTACTATAAGGGTATGTGCACACGCTGCGGAATGATCTGCGGATTTGGCCGCGCGGATTTTGTAAAATCTGCAGGTAAATCTGCAGGTCAATCTGCAGGTCAGAAGACCTGCGGTTTTACCTGCGGATTAGCTTGCGGTTTTTCATCTCCACAATGGAGATGGCAAACCGCAGCGGAATCCGCAGAAAGAATTGACATGTCAATTCTTTCTGCGGTTTCGAAACCGCAGCAAATCCGCGTGGAAAATTCCGCAGCGTCTGCACAGCATTTTTTTTTCCATAGGTTAGAATGCTACTGTACACCGCAGCAAAAACTGCTGTGGATCCGCAGCAGAATCCGCAGCGTGTGCACGCACCCTAATACTGCTCCTATGTACAAGAATATAACTACTATAATACTACCTCTATGTACAAGAATATAACTACTATAATACTGCCTCTATGTACAAGAATATAGCTGCTATAATACTGCCCCTATGTACAAGAATATAACTACTATAATATCGCCCCCTATGTACAAGAATATAACTACTATAATACCGCCCCCTATGTACAAGAATATAACTACTATAATACTGCCCCTATGTACAAGAATATAACTACTAAAATACCGCCCCCTATGTACAAGAATGTAACTACTATAATACTGCCTCTATGAACAAGAATATAACTACTATAATAATACCTCTATGTACAAGAATATAACTACTATAATACCGCCCCCTATGTACAAGAATGTAACTACTATAATACTGCTTCTATGAACAAGAATGTAGCTACTATAATACTGCCCCTATGTACAAGAATATAACTACTATAATACTACCTCTATGTACAGGAAGATAACTACTATAATACTGCCCCTATGTACAAGAATATAACTACTATAAAACTGCTCCTATGTACAAGAATATAACTACTATAATACTGCCCCCTATGTACAAGAATATAGTTACTGTATCAAATGGGTACACCTTGCCGTGGTGGGACAGCTTTATACTTTTTTGATCAAAATAGTGTTTACCAAGTACCCTATGTTATTTAATACACTTGCTTTTTTACTTATTTATTTTCATTAGGGTATATACACACATTGTTTTTTCCTTTTGGTTTTATAATACTGCCTCTATGTACAAGAATATAACTACTATAATACTGCCCCCCTATGTACAATGATATAACTACTATAATACTGCCACTATGTACAAGAATATAACTACTATAATACTGCTCTTATGTACAAGAATATAACTACTATAATACTGCTCCCTATGTACAAGAATATAACTACTATAATACTGCTCCCTATGTACAAGAATATAACTACTATAATACTGCCCCCTATGTACAAGAATATAACTACTATAATACTGCTCCTATATACAAGAATGTAACTACTATAACACTGCTCCTATATACAAGAATATAACTACTATAATACTGCCCCTATGTACAATAATATAACTACTATAATACTGCCCCTATGTACAAGAATATAACTACTATAATACTGCCCCTATATACAAAAATATAACTACTATAATACTGCTCCTATGTACAAGAATATAACTACTATAATACTGCCCCTATGTACAAGAATATAACTACTATAATAGTGCCCCTATGTACAAGACTATAACTACTATAATACTGCCCCTATGTACAAAAATATAACTACTATAATACTGCCCCTATGTACAAGACTATAACTACTATAATACTGCTCCTATGTACGCGAATATAACTACTATAATACTGCCCCCTATGTACAAGAATATAACTACTATACTACAACCTAATACTTTCTACCATGTAATGTATAGGGGCTACACTTTGTCAGCAGTGGATACATTGTGTAGATTATTATCACTGTAGATGATTTTCCTCCAATTCAAAAGTCCTGATAAACTTGCAGTGAGATAACATATTGCACAATGTGTGGAAACAGCTATAGATCCATTTGCTATTGACTTCTATCATTTCAGTCGTCCTCTACGTCTGGATCTCCAACCGTGAAAAACTATCACTCCCAGTTGAGTACATGCTGGGTGTTGTAGTTGGAAAGCTGGAGCCATAGTTTGGGCATCACTGATTTAGGGGCTTTCCTTATTGCAATCATCTACCGTCAGCCTCTACCCATCTCTTTTGGCTGATAACTGGGAGCAATAGTCATGTAGTCGGTTTGGTGACCCCGGGATGCGGTATCTGACTCCTTCCTGTTCTCACAGACATTGTCACACAGACAGATCCATAGAATAGCAGCAGAGGAGGGAGCACAGGGCAGGACAGGGAGAGGTCTCTGCAGGGATCTCAGCTCTCCAGCCAGTAATAGAACATAACCAAAGGGGTTTAACCCTCTATTGACTGTGATTACGAATGTATTCGTAAAAGGGTTGAGGGGGGAATAAATTCCCATGCTACAGTATGTGACTCCTCCAGCTCATGGACGGTGACCAGCAATATAACTTGCATGCACCAGTCAGGAATAACCAGTATCACTGCTGCTTCCACCATCTGTCTGTAACTGCACATGGAAAATGGGGATTTACAATGAAAATCAAGAATGGATTGGAAACGTATAGATTGTCAGAGTTGATTTCACTGTCTGGCAGAGCAAGATGGGTCTTCAGGTTCTACACTGTGCTACCGGGAAGAGTATATCGTAGTTATCAAGTGTAATGCAGGGTAACAGAGTGTGGCACTTAAAGGGGTTGTGCCACGAACCAAAGTATACTTTAAAGGGAATCTGTCACCTATTTTTTGGCATATAAGCTACCGGCACCGCCATCAGGGGCTTCGCTACAGCATTCTGTAATGCATTCTGTAATGCTGTAGATAAGCCCCGATGTAACCTGAAAGATAAGAAAAACGAGGTATAGTGTACTCACCGGGGGGCGAGGTCCGGTGCGGTGGGTATCGCGGTCCGGCGCCTCTCATCTTCTAGCGATGGCGTCCTCTTCCTTGCTTCTGCCGCGGCTCCTGTGCAGGCGTAATTCTCTGTCCTGTTGAGAGCAGAGTAAAGTACTGCAGTGCGCAGGTGCTGGACCTCTCTGACCTTTCTCGGCGCCTGCGCACTGCAGTACTCTGCTCTGCCCTCAATAGGGCAAAGAATTACGCCTGCGCAGGAGCCGCAACAGAAGCAATGAGGAGGACGCCATCGCTAGAAGATGGGAGGCGCCGGACCGGACAGCGACACCCATCGGACCCGGACCGTCCCCCCGGTGAGTGTAATATGTGTTTTATCTTTCACAGTAAGAGCACATTTACAGGAATATTTTTCTAAACACATCCAATTGTAGAGTTTAATTCTTATTCCAAGATCTACTGATTAAAATATACCTTTGATAGTGGTACAATCCCTCTAATGTTAAAGAAAAGCCAAGATGCCCCTCAGTGAGTCAACGTATCAGTGGTAAATCCTGCACCAGGAGCCCCCTCTATGATATAATGTATCAGTGGTAAATCCTGCACCAGGAGCCCCCTCCTTGATGTAATGTATCAGTGGTAAATCCTGCACCAGGAGCCCCCTCTATGATATAATGTATCAGTGGTAAATCCTGCACCAGGAGCCCCCTCTATGATATAATGTATCAGTGGTAAATCCTGCACCAGGAGCCCCCTCCTTGATGTAATGTATCAGTGGTAAATCCTGCACCAGGAGCCCCCTCTATGATATAATGTATCAGTGGTAAATCCTGCACCAGGATCCCCCTCCTTGATGTAATGTATGTGTAACACAGTGGCTCAGTGGGTATCACTGTTGCTTTGGAGCTCTGGGATCCTGGGTTCAAATCCCACCAAGGACAACATTTGTAAGAAGTTTGTATGTCCTACTCGTGTTTGTGTGGATTTACTCTGGGTACTCTGGATTTCTCCCACATTCCAAAGACATAATTATAGGGAATCTAAATCGTGAGCCCCATTGGGGACAGCGATGATTATTTATGTAAAAATGTATCAGAGGTAAATTCTGCACCAGGTGCCCCCTCAAGTAATCATATTTGCAGACGATGCAAAGCTAAAAGGGATAGCGAACACTACAGAAGACAAAGGATTCAGAAGAATCTAGATAATCTTGAACAGTGGGCAGCGACTAATAGAATGGTATTTAACAAGGAGAATTGCAAGATTCTACATCTGGGCAAGAAAAATGAAAATTACATCTATAGAATGGGAGGAATAGAACTAAGCAACAGCACGTGTGAAAAATACTTTTGTATACTAATAGATCACAGACTGAATATGAGTCAACAGTGTGATGGAGCAGCAAAAAAGGCAAACACAGTTCTAGGATGTATTAAGAGAAACAGCGCCTAGATCACGTGAAGTCATTATTGCCCTCTACTCCTCCTTGGTCAGACATCATCTGGAATACTGTGTCCAGTTCTGGGCAACACATTTTTAAAAAGACATCAACAAACTGGAGCAAATTCAGAGAAGAGCTACCAGGATGGTGAGCGGATGGCAAAGTATGTCTTATGAAGAAGGGTTAAAGGATCTGGGAATGTTTAGCTGCAAAAATGAAGGCTAAAAGGAGACTTAATAGCTGTCTACAAATATCTGAAGGGCTGTCACAGTGTAGAGGGATCATCATTATTCTCATTTACACATGGAAACATGAGAAACAATGGGATGAAACTGAAACGGAGAAGATACAGATTAGATATTAGAAAAAACTTTTTGACAGTGAGGGTGATCAATGAGTGGAACAGGCTGCCACGAGAGGTGGCGAGTTCTCCTTCAATGGAAGGCTTCAAACAGAGGCTGGACAGGCATCTGTCTGAGATGGATTAGTGAATCGCGCATTGAGCAGGGGGTTGGACACGATAACCCCGGAGGTCTCTTCCAACTCTAACATTTTAGGATTCTTTGATTCTCAGTAATATAAAGCCACAAAAGAGGACTAAAATCCTCCAAAAATTCAAAAATACAGCAGAAAAAAGGGCAGCACCGCTTACCTGCCCAGGTCTTTGAACAAATGCACTACAGGATGCAGCCAACCCATATAGAAAGATGTTACAAAATACAGCTGCAAAATACTAAATAGACATCCACTCACCACCTACCAATTCATGGAGGATGTGACTGCTTAGTGTACATTTGCACAATAAAGGCCTGTATAGGGCGCTGTTCACATGCATGTAATGCATAGTGTCTGGTTCTCAGCCTATTCGTCACACCCCTACTATTCGATTAGGCGGGCCTGGCCAGCACTCTCTAAATGCATCCCATGTGACCACCCCTGTATACAAGATCCAAAGTCCTGGGCTTGGCTACACCCTGAAAAATAAAGTGCACAAAATAATGGTAAAGGTGGGGGATCGGTCGATATTTTGGCCAAGATATGCAAGCTTGCAACTCGCGCCAAGGGTCCTCATGCTTGCGAGTCCTGTCACTAAACTAACAGCAAAGTCACAAAAGAGTACTAAAATCCTCAAACAATTCAAAATATTTCTGCTGTATTTTTGATACAATGTATGGGCAGCATGATGGCTCGGTGGTTAGCACTGTTGCTTTGCAGCTCTGGGGTCCTGGGTTGAAATCCCACCAAGGACAACATCTGCAAGGAGTTTGTATGACATACTGATAGGGAATCGAGATTGTGACCCAAATGGAGACAACGATGATAATGTCTGTAAAGTGCTGCGAATATGATGGCGCCATATAAGCAAAGCATAATAAATAAACAATCAGTGGTATATTCTGCACCAGGTGCCCCCTCAGTGGTGTATTCTGCACCAGGTGCCCCCTCAGTTGTATATTCTGCACCAGGTGCCCCTTCAGTGGTAAATTCTGCACCAGGTGCCCACTCAGTGGTATATTCTGCACGAGGTTCCCCCTCAGTGGTATATTCTGCACGAGGTTCCCCCTCAGTGGTATACTCTACACCAGGTGCCCCCTCAGTGGTATATTTTGCACCAGGTGCCTCCTCAGTGGTATATTCTGCACCAGGTGCCTCCTCAGTGGTATATTTTGCACCAGGTGCCCCCTCAGTGGTGTATTCTGCACCAGGTGCCCCCTCAGTGGTATATTTTGCACCAGGTGCCCCCTCAGTGGTATATTCTGCACCAGGTGCCCCCTCAGTGGTATATTCTGCACGAGGTTCCCCCTCAGTGGTATATTCTACACCAGGTGCCCCCTCAGAGGTATGTTTTGCACCAGGTGCCCCCTCAGTGGTATGTTTTGCAACAGGTGCCTCCTCAGTGGTATATTTTGCACTAGGTGCCCCCCAGTGGTATATTCTGCACCAGGTGCCCCCTCAGTGGTATATTTTGCACTAGGTGCCCCCCCAGTGGTATATTCTGCACCAGGTGCCCCCTCAGTGGTATATTCTGCACGAGGTTCCCCCTCAGTGGTATATTCTGCACGAGGTTCCCCCTCAGTGGTATACTCTACACCAGGTGCCTCCTCAGTGGTATATTTTGCACCAGGTGCCTCCTCAGTGGTATATTCTGCACCAGGTGCCTCCTCAGTGGTATATTTTGCACCAGGTGCCCCCTCAGTGGTGTATTCTGCACCAGGTGCCCCCTCAGTGGTATATTTTGCACCAGGTGCCCCCTCAGTGGTATATTCTGCACCAGGTGCCCCCTCAGTGGTATATTCTGCACGAGGTTCCCCCTCAGTGGTATATTCTACACCAGGTGCCCCCACAGAGGTATGTTTTGCACCAGGTGCCCCCTCAGTGGTATGTTTTGCACCAGGTGCCCCCTCAGTGGTATATTTTGCACTAGGTGCCCCCCCAGTGGTATATTCTGCACCAGGTGCCCCCTCAGTGGTATATTTTGCACTAGGTGCCCCCCCAGTGGTATATTCTGCACCAGGTGCCCCCTCAGTGGTATATTCTGCACCAGGTGCCCACTCAGTGGTATATTCTACACCAGGTGCCCCCTCAGTGGTATATTCTACACCAGGTGCCCCCTCAGTGGTATATTCTGCACCAGGTGCCCCCTCACTGGTATGTTTTGCACCAGGAGCTCCCTCAGTGGTATACTCTACACCAGTTGCCCCCTCCATGGTATATTCTGCACAACGTGCCTCCTCAGTGGTATATTCCAAAGACATACTGATAGAGAATTTAGATTGTGAGCCCCATCGGGGACAGTGATGATAATGTGTGCAAATTGTAACGCTCTGCGGAATATGTTAGCGCTATATAAAAATAAAGATTATTATTATTTGTATTCTGCACCAGGTGTCCCCTCAGTGGTATGTTTTGCCCTAGGTTTCCCCTCAGTGGGATATTCTGCACCAGGCGCCCCCGCAGTGGTATACTCTGCACCAGGTGCCCCCTCAGTGGTATGTTTTGCACCAGATGCCCCCTCAGTGGTATATTCTGCACCAGGTGCCCACTCAGTGGTATATTCTGCACCAGGTGCCCTCTCAGTGGTATATTCTGCACCAGGTACCCCCTCAGTGGTATGTTTTGCACCAGGTGCCCCCTCAGTGGTATACTCTGCACCAGGTGCCCCCTCAGTGGTATACTCTGCACCAGGTGCCCCCTCAGTGGTATATTCTGCACCAGGGGCCCCCTCAGTGGTATGTTTTGCACCAGGTGCCCCCTCAGTGGTATATTCTGCACCAGGTGCCCCCTCAGTGGTATATTCTGCACCAGGTGCCCCCTCAGTGGTATGTTTTGCACCAGGTGCCTCCCTCAGTGGTATTCTCTGCATCTGGTGCTCCCTCAGTGGTATACTCTGCCCCAGGTGCCCCCTCAGTGGTATGTTTTGCACCAGGTGCCCTCTCAGTGATGTATTCTGCACCAAGTTCCCCCTCAGTGGTATACTCTGCACCAGGTGCCCCCTCAGTGGTATATTCTGCACCAGGTTTCCCCTCAGTGGTATATTCTGCACCAGGTGCCCCCTCAGTGGTATATTCTGCACCAGGCGCCCCCTCAGAGGTATATTCTGCACCAGGCGCCCCCTCAGAGGTATATTCTGCACCAGGTGCCCCCTCAGTGGTATGTTTTGCACCAGGTGCCTCCGTCAGTGGTATTCTCTGCACCACGTGCCCCCTCAGTGGTATGTTTTGCACCAGGTGCCCCCCTCAGTGGTATTCTCTGCACCAGGTGCCCCTCAGTGGTATATTCTGCACCAGACACCCCCTCGGTGATGTATTCTGCACCAGGAGCCCCCTCAGTGGTATATTCTGCACCAGGTGCCCCCTCAGTAGAATGTTTTGCACCAGGTGCCCCCTCAGTAGTGTATTTTGCACCAGGTGCCACCTCAGTGGTATATTCTGCACCAGGTGCCCCCTCAGTAGAATGTTTTGCACCAGGTGCCCCCTCAGTGGTATACTCTGCACCAGGTGCCCCCTCTGTGGTATGTTTTGCACCAGGTGCCCCCTCAGTGGTATATTCTGCACCATGTGCCCCCTCAGTAGTATGTTTTGCACCAGGTGCCCACTCAGTGGTGTATTCTGCACTAGGTGCCCTCTCAGTGGTATGTTTTGCCCTAGGTGCCCCCTCAGTGGTGTATTCTGCACCAGGTGCCCCCTCAGAGGTATGTTTTTCACCAGGTACCCCCTCAGTGGTATATTCTGCACCAGGTGCCCCCTCAGTGGTAAGTTTTGCACCAGGTGCCCCCACAGTGATGTACTCTGCACCAGGTGCCCCCTCAGTGGTATATTCTGCACCAGGTTCCCCCTCAGTGGTATATTCTGCACCAAGTGCCCCCTCAGTGGTATATTCTGCACCAGATGCCCCCGTCAGTTGTGTATTCTGCACCAGATGCCCCCTTCAGTTGTGTATTCTGCACCAGGTGCCCCCTCAGTGGTATATTCTGCACCACGTGCCCCCTCAGTGGTATGTTTTGCACCAGGTGCCTCCCTCAGTGGTATTCTCTGCACCAGGTGCCCCCTCAGTGGTATATTCTGCACCAGGTGCCCCCTCAGTGGTATGTTTTGCACCAGGTGCCCTCTCAGTGATGTATTCTGCACCAAGTGCCCCCTCAGTGGTATACTCTGCACCAGGTGCCCCGTCAGTGGTATATTCTGCACCAGGTGCCCCCTCAGTGGTATATTCTGCACCATGTGCCCCCTCAGTGGTATATTTTGCACCAGGCGCCCCCTCAGAGGTATATTCTGCACCAGGCGGGCGCCCCCTCAGTGGTATATTCTGCACCAGGCGCCCCCTCAGTGGTATGTTTTGCACCAGGTGCCTCCGTCAGTGGTATTCTCTGCACCACGTGCCCCCTCAGTGGTATATTCTGCACCAGATGCCACCTCAGTGGTATGTTTTGCACCAGGTGCCTCCGTCAGTGGTATTCTCTGCACCACGTGCCCCCTCAGTGGTATATTCTGCACCAGATGCCACCTCAGTGGTATGTTTTGCACCAGGTGCCCCTCTCAGTGGTATTCTCTGCACCAGGTACCCCCTCAGTGGTATATTCTGCATCAGATACCCCCTCGGTGATGTGTTCTGCACCAGGTGCCCCCTCAGTGGTATACTCTGCACCTGTGCCCCCTCAGTGGTATATTTTGCAACAGGTGCCCCCTCAGTGGTATATTTTGCACTAGGTGCCCCCTCAGTGGTATATTCTGCACCAGGTGCCCCCTCAGTAGAATGTTTTGCACCAGGTGCCCCCTCAGTAGTGTATTTTGCACCATGTGCCCCATCCATGGTATATTCTGCACCAGGTGCCCCCTCAGTGGTATACTCTGCACCAGTTGCCCCCTCAGTGGTATACTCTGCACCAGGTGCCCTCTCAGTGGTATATTCTGCACCAGGTGCCCCCTCAGTGGTATGTTTTGCACCAGGTGCCCCCTCAGTGGTATATTCTGCACCAGGTGCCCACTCAGTGGTATATTCTGCACCAGGTGCCCACTCAGTGGTATATTCTGCACCAGGTACCCCCTCAGTGGTATGTTTTGCACCAGGTGCCCCCTCAGTGGTATACTCTGCAGCAGGTGCCCCCTCAGTGGTATACTCTGCAGCAGGTGCCCCCTCAGTGGTATATTCTGCACCAGGGGCCCCCTCAGTGGTATGTTTTGCACCAGGTGCCCCCTCAGTGGTATATTCTGCACCAGGTGCCCCCTCAGTGGTATATTCTGCACCAGGTGCCCCCTCAGTGGTATATTCTGCACCAGGTGCCCCCTCAGTGGTATATTCTGCACCAGGTGCCCCCTCAGTGGTATATTCTGCACCAGGCGCCCCTTCAGTGGTATGTTTTGCACCAGGTGCCCCCTCACAGGTGCCCCCTCAGTGGTATGTTTTGCACCAGGTGCCTCCCTCAGTGGTATTCTCTGCATCTGGTGCCCCCTCAGTGGTATACTCTGCACCAGGTGCCCCCTCAGTGGTATGTTTTGCACCAGGTGCCCTCTCAGTGATGTATTCTGCACCAAGTGCCCCCTCAGTGGTATACTCTGCACCAGGTGCCCCCTCAGTGGTATATTCTGCACCAGGTGCCCCCTCAGTGGTATATTCTGCACCAGGTGCCCCCTCAGTGGTATGCTCTGCACCTGTGCCCCCTCAGTGGTATGTTTTGCACCAGGAGCCCCTTCAGTGGTATATTCTGCACCAGGTGTCCCCTCAGTGTTATATTCTGCACCAGGTGCCCCCTCAGTGGTATGTTTTGCACCAGGTGCCCCTCAGTGGTATATTCTGCACCAGGTGCCCCCTCAGTGGTATATTCTGCATCAGGTGCCCCCTCAGTGGTATGTTTTGCACCAGGTGCCTCCGTCAGTGGTATTCTCTGCACCACGTGCCCCCTCAGTGGTATATTCTGCACCAGATGCCACCTCAGTGGTATGTTTTGCACCGGGTGCCCCTCTCAGTGGTATTCTATGCACCAGGTACCCCCTCAGTGGTATATTCTGCACCTATGCCCCCTCAGTGGTATATTCTGCACCAGGTGCCCCCTCAGTGGTATATTTTGCACTAGGTGCCCCCTCAGTGGTATATTCTGCACCAGGTGCCCCCTAAGTAGAATGTTTTGCACCAGGTGCCCCCTCAGTAGTGTATTTTGCACCATGTGCCCCATCCATGGTATATTCTGCACCAGGTGCCCCCTCAGTGGTATATTCTGCATCAGGAACCCCCTCAGTGGTATACTCCGCACCAGGTGCCCGCTCAGTGGAATATTCTGCACCAGGTGCCCCCTAAGTGTATATTCTGCACCAGTTGCCCCCTCAGTGGTATACTCTGCAGCAGGTGCCCCCTCAGTGGTATATTCTGCACCAGGTGCCCCCTCAGTGGTATGTTTTGCACCAGGTGCCCCCTCAGTGGTATGTTTTGCACCAGGTGCCCCCTCAGTGGTATATTCTGCACCAGGTGCCCCCTCAGTGGTATATTCTGCACCAGGTACCCCCTCAGTGGTAAGTTTTGCACCAGGTGCCCCCTCAGTGGTATATTCTGCACCAGGTACCCCCTCAGTGGTATATTCTGCACCAGGTGCCCCCTCAGTGGTATATTCTGCACCAGGCGCCCCTTCAGTGGTATATTCTGCACCAGGTGCCCCCTCAGTGGTATGTTTTGCACCAGGTGCCTCCCTCAGTGGTATTCTCTGCATCTGGTGCCCCCTCAGTGGTATACTCTGCACCAGACACCCCCTCGGTGATGTATTCTGCACCAGGAGCCCCCTCAGTGGTATATTCTGCACCAGGTGCCCCCTCAGTAGAATGTTTTGCACCAGGTGCCCCCTCAGTAGTATATTTTGCACCAGGTGCCCCCTCAGTGGTATATTCTGCACCAGGTGCCCCCTCAGTAGAATGTTTTGCAACAGGTGCCCCCTCAGTAGTGTATTTTGCACCATGTGCCCCATCCATGGTATATTCTGCACCAGGTGCCTCCTCAGTGGTATATTCTGCACCAGGTGCCCCCTCAGTGGTATATTCTGCATCAGGTTCCCCCTCATTGGTATATTCTGCACCAGGTGCCCCCTCAGTAGAATGTTTTGCACCAGGTGCCCCCTCAGTGGTGTATTCTGCACTAGGTGCCCCCTCAGTGGTATATTCTGCACCAGGTGCCCCCTCAGTGGTATATTCTGCACCAGGTGCCCCCTCAGTGGTATACTCTGCACCTGTGCCCCCTCAGTGGTATGTTTTGCACCAGGAGCCCCTTCAGTGGTATATTCTGCACCAGGTGTCCCCTCAGTGGTATATTCTGCACCAGGTGCCCCCTCAGTGGTATGTTTTGCACCAGATGCCCCTCAGTGGTATATTCTGCACCAGGTGCCCCCTCAGTGGTATATTCTGCATCAGGTGCCCCTTCAGTGGTATGTTTTGCACCAGGTGCCTCCCTCAGTGGTATTCTCTGCATCTGGTGCCCCCTCAGTGGTATACTCTGCACCAGGTACCCCCTCAGTGGTATGTTTTGCACCAGGTGCCCTCTCAGTGATGTATTCTGCACCAAGTGCCCCTCAGTGGTATATTCTGCACCAGGTGTCCCCTCACTGGTATATTCTGCACCAGGTGCCCCCTCAGTGGTATGTTTTGCACCAGGTGCCCCTCAGTGGTATACTCTGCACCAGGCGCCCCCTCAGTGGTATATTCTGCATCAGGTGCCCCCTCAGTGGTATGTTTTGTACCAGGTGCCTCCCTCAGTGGTATTCTCTGCACCTGGTGCCCCCTCAGTGGAATACTCTGCACCAGGTGCCCCCTCAGTGGTATGTTTTGCACCAGGTGCCCTCTCAGTGATGTATTCTGCACCAAGTTCCCCATCAGTGGTATACTCTGTACCAGGTGCCCCCTCAGTGGTATATTCTGCACCAGGCTCCCCCTCAGAGGTATATTTTGCACCAGGCGCCCCGTCAGTGGTATATTCTGCACCAGGTGCCCCCTCAGTGGTATGTTTTGCACCAGGTGCTCCCCTCAGTGGTATTCTCTGCACCAGGTGCCCCTCAGTGGTATATTCTGCACCAGACACCCCCTCGGTGATGTATTCTGCACCAGGTGCCCCCTCAGTGGTATACTCTGCACCTGTGCCCCCTCAGTGATATATTCTGCACCAGGTGCCCCCTCAGTGGTATATTCTGCACCAGGTGCCCCCTCAGTGGTATATTCTGCACCAGGGCCCCCCTCAGTGGTATGTTTTGCACCAGGTGCCCCCTCAGTGGTATATTCTGCACCAGGTGCCCCCTCAGTGATATATTCTGCACCAGGCGCCCCCCTCAGTGGTATATTCTGCACCAGGTGCCCCCTCAGTGGTATGTTTTGCACCAGGTGCCTCCCTCAGTGGTATTCTCTGCATCTGGTACCCCCTCAGTGGTATACTCTGCACCAGGTGCCCCCTCAGTGGTATGTTTTGCACCAGGTGCCCTCTCAGTGATATATTCTGCACCAGGTTCCCTCTCAGTGGTATATTCTGCACCAGGTTCCCCCTCAGTGGTATATTCTGCATCAGGAGCCCCCTCAGTGGTATATTCTGCACCAGGCGCCCCCCTCAGTGGTATATTCTGCACCAGGTGCCCCCTCAGTGGTATGTTTTGCACCAGGTGCCTCCATCAGTGGTATTCTCTGCATCTGGTACCCCCTCAGTGGTATACTCTGCACCAGGTGCCCCCTCAGTGGTATGTTTTGCACCAGGTGCCCTCTCAGTGATATATTCTGCACCAGGTTCCCCCTCAGTGGTATATTCTGCACCAGGTTCCCCCTCAGTGGTATATTCTGCATCAGGAGCCCCCTCAGTGGTATATTCTGCACCAGGTGCCCCCTCAGTAGAGTGTTTTGCACCAGGTGCCCCCTCACTAGTGTATTTTGCACCAGGTGCCCCCTCAGTGGTATATTCTGCACCATGTGCCCCCTCAGTAGAATGTTTTGCACCAGGTGCCCCCTCAGTAGTATATTTTGCACCATGTGCCCCATCCATGGTATATTCTGCACCAGGTGCCTCCTCAGTGGTATGTTCTGCACCAGGTGCCCCCTCAGTGGTATATTCTGCATCAGGAGCCCCCTCAGTGGTATACTCCGCACCAGGTGCCCCCTCAGTGGTATATTCTGTACCAGGTGCCCCCTCAGTGGTATATTCTGCACCAGTTGCCCCCTCAGTGGTATATTCTGCACCAGTTGCCCCCTCAGTAGAATGTTTTGCACCAGGTACCCCCTCAGTGGTGTATTCTGCACCAGGTGCCCCCTTAGTGGTATATTCTGCACCAGGTGCCCCCTCAGTGGTATAGTCTGCACCAGGTGCCCCCTCAGTGGTATATTCTGCACCAGGTGCCCTCTCAATGGTATACTCTGCACCTGTGCCCCCTCAGTGGTATGTTTTGCACCAGGAGCTCCTTCAGTGGTATATTCTGCACCAGGTGTCCCCTCAGTGGTATATTCTGCACCAGGTGCCCCCTCAGTGGTATGTTTTGCACCAGGTGCCCCTCAGTGGTATATTCTGCACCAGGTGCCCCCTCAGTGGTATACTCTGCACCAGGTGCCCCCCTCAGTGGTATATTCTGCATCAGGTGCCCCCTCAGTGGTATGTTTTGCACCAGGTGCCCCCTCAGTTGTGTATTCTGCACTAGGTGCCCCCTCAGTGGTATATTCTGCACCAGGTGCCCACTCAGTGGTATATTCTGTACCAGGTGCCCCCTCAGTGGTATATTCTGCACCAGGTGCCCCCTCAGTGGTATATTCTGCACCAGGTGCCCCCTCAGTGGTATGTTTTGCACCATGTGCCCCATCCATGGTATATTCTGCACCAGGTGCCCCCTCAGTGGTATATTGTGCACCAGGTGCCCCCTCAGTGGTATATTGTGCACCAGGTGCCCCCTCAGTGGTATATTCTGCACCAGGTGCCCCCTCAGTGGTATATTCTGCACCAGGCGCCCCCTCAGTGGTATATTCTGCACCAGGCGCCCCCTCAGTGGTATGTTTTGCACCAGGTGCCTCCCTCAGTGGTATTCTCTGCATCTGGTGCCCCCTCAGTGGTATACTCTACACCAGGTGCCCCCTCAGTGGTATGTTTTGCACCAGGTGCCCTCTCAGTGATGTATTCTGCACCAGGTGCCCCCTCAGTGGTATACTCTGCACCAGGTGCCCCCTCAGTAGTATGTTTTGCACCAGGTGCCCCCTCAGTGGTATGTTTTGCACCAGGTGCCCTCTCAGTGATGTATTCTGCACCAGGTGCCCCCTCAGTGGTATACTCTGCACCACGTGCCCCCTCAGTGGTATATTCTGCACCAGGTGCCCCCTCAGTAGTATGTTTTGCACCGGGTGCCCCCTCAGTGGTATACTCTGCACCAGGTGCCCCCCTCAGTGGTATATTCTGCACCAGGTGCCCCCCTCAGTGGTATATTCTGCACCAGGTGCCCCCCTCAGTGGTATAGTCTGCACCAGGTGCCCCCCTCAGTGGTATAGTCTGCACCAGGTGCCCCCTCAGTGGTGTATTCTGCACCAGGTGCCCTCTCAATGGTATACTCTGCACCTGTGCCCCCTCAGTGGTATGTTTTGCACCAGGAGCCCCTTCAGTGGTATATTCTGCACCAGGTGTCCCCTCAGTGGTATATTCTGCACCAGGTGCCCCCTCAGTGGTATATTCTGCGCCAGTTGCCCCCTCAGTGGTATATTCTGCACCAGTTGCCCCCTCAGTGGTATATTCTGCACCAGGTGCCCCCTCAGTGGTATAGTCTGCACCAGGTGCCCCCTCAGTGGTATATTCTGCACCAGGTGCCCTCTCAATGGTATACTCTGCACCTGTGCCCCCTCAGTGGTATGTTTTGCACCAGGAGCCCCTTCAGTGGTATATTCTGCACCAGGTGTCCCCTCAGTGGTATATTCTGCACCAGGTGCCCCCTCAGTGGTATGTTTTGCACCAGGTGCCCCTCAGTGGTATATTCTGCACCAGGTGCCCCCTCAGTGGTATACTCTGCACCAGGTGCCCCCTCAGTGTTATATTCTGCATCAGGTGCCCCCTCAGTGGTATGTTTTGCACCAGGTGCCCCCTCAGTGGTGTATTCTGCACTAGGTGCCCCCTCAGTGGTATATTCTGCACCAGGTGCCCACTCAGTGGTATATTCTGTACCAGGTGCCCCCTCAGTGGTATATTCTGCACCAGGTGCCCCCTCAGTGGTATATTCTGCACCAGGTGCCCCCTCAGTGGTATGTTTTGCACCATGTGCCCCATCCATGGTATATTCTGCACCAGGTGCCCCCTCAGTGGTATATTGTGCACCAGGTGCCCCCTCAGTGGTATATTGTGCACCAGGTGCCCCCTCAGTGGTATATTCTGCACCAGGCGCCCCCTCAGTGGTATATTCTGCACCAGGTGCACCCTCAGTGGTATGTTTTGCACCAGGTGCCTCCCTCAGTGGTATTCTCTGCATCTGGTGCCCCCTCAGTAGTATACTCTACACCAGGTGCCCCCTCAGTGGTATGTTTTGCACCAGGTGCCCTCTCAGTGATGTATTCTGCACCAGGTGCCCCCTCAGTGGTATACTCTGCACCAGGTGCCCCCTCAGTAGTATGTTTTGCGCCAGGTGCCCCCTCAGTGGTATGTTTTGCACCAGGTGCCCTCTCAGTGATGTATTCTGCACCAGGTGCCCCCTCAATGGTGTATTCTGCACCAGGTGCCCCCTCAGTAGTATGTTTTGCACCGGGTGCCCCCTCGGTGGTATACTCTGCACCAGGTGCCCCCCTCAGTGGTATATTCTGCACCAGGTGCCCCCCTCAGTGGTATATTCTGCACCAGGTGCCCCCCTCAGTGGTATAGTCTGCACCAGGTGCCCCCTCAGTGGTATAGTCTGCACCAGGTTCCCCCCCTCAGTGGTATACTCTGCACCAGGTGCCCCCCTCAGTGGTATATTCTGCACCAGGTGCCCCCTCAGTGGTATATTCTGCACCAGGTGCCCCCCTCAGTGGTATATTCTGCACCAGGTGCCCCCTCAGTGGTATATTCTGCACCAGGTGCCCCCTCAGTAGTATACTCTACACCAGGTGCCCCCTCAGTGGTATGTTTTGCACCAGGTGCCCCCTCCTCGGCTCACATGTGGCAGCAGACACTGACAGCTCTGGGTGACAGCTCGGTGACATCCCCCGGCTGACTGGCTGCTGCTGATGCTGGAGCCCCCGCCCTGCAGAGGTGACCCGGCGGCCGCACTGATTATTATAGGTGACGGGTGAGAGGAGCAGTGGGCGTGAGAGTGAGTGCGAGCTCCGCAGACCCCGGTATATAGCGCGCCCCCTCCTCCCGTGTGATCGAGGTGCCAAAACAAACCGCCTGAACTATTTATTACGGGCGGACAGTGCAGAGCGCCACAAGAGCAGAGCACAGCGCGACCTGCGGAGCGCACGGCTGGGGCGCAGACCCCGGAGCGCACGGCTGGGGCGCAGACCCCGGAGCGCACGGCTGGGGCGCAGACCCCGGAGCGCACGGCTGGGGCGCAGACCCCGGAGCGCACGGCTGGGGCGCAGACCCCGGAGCGCACGGCTGGAGCGCAGACCCCGGAGCGCACGGCTGGAGCGCAGACCCCGGAGCGCACGGCTGGAGCGCAGGCAGAACCCACTGGACTTAGCGCCGGACGCAGAGACTTTGCGGCTGATCGGGTCCGGAGATCACAGGCGCGGGATTGTCGCTGCGGGGCAGGAGCGGCGGATGGAGCTCCCGTGATCCAGGGCAGCCCCAGGGAGCACCGGACGCCCCATGCAGCTGCCCCCTCTGCTCGTGCTGCTGCTCTGCGGCGCTGCGCTGCTCCTGAGCCCGGCGGTGCACGGCTGTGGGCCGGGCAGGGTGGTGGGCAGGAGGCGAAGACCTGCCAAGCTCAGCCCGCTCTCCTACAAGCAGTTCAGCCCCAATGTGCCCGAGAAGACGCTGGGGGCCAGCGGGAGGTACGAGGGCAAGATCGCCCGCAACTCGGAGCGCTTCAAGGAGCTCACCCCCAACTACAACGCGGACATTATCTTCAAGGACGAGGAGAACACGGGGGCAGACAGACTCATGACCCAGGTGAGGGCACAGGTGTGAGCGAGACTGGCACAGAGGAGGGCGATGAGACTGGCACAGGTGAGGGAGAATGGCACATAGGAGGGAGATGAGACTGGCACAGGTGAGGGAGAATGGCACATAGGAGGGAGATGAGACTGGCACAGGTGAGGGAGAATGGCACATAGGAGGGCAATAAGACTGGCACAGGTGAGGGAGAATGGCACAGGAGGGTGATGAGACTGGCACAGGTGTGATGAAGAATGGCACAGAGGAGGGCGATGACAATGGCACAGGTGAGGGAGAATGGCACATAGGAGGGAGATGAGTGGCACAGGTGAGGGAGAATGGCACACAGGAGGGAGATGAAACTGGCACAGGTAAGGGAGAATGGCACAGAGGAGGGCGATGAGACTGGCACAGGTGAGGGAGAATGGCACATAGGAGGGAGATGAGACTGGCACAGGTGAGGGAGAATGGCACAGAGGAGGGCGATGAGACTGGCACAGGTAAGGGAGAATGGCACAGAGGAGGGCGATGAGACTGGCACAGGTGAGGGAGAATGGCACATAGGAGGGAGATGAGACTGGCACAGGTGAGGGAGAATGGCACAGAGGAGGGCGATGAGACTGGCACAGGTAAGCGAGAATGGCATAGAGGAGGGCGATGAGACTGGCACAGGTGAGGGAGAATGGCACATAGGAGGAAGATGAGACTGGCACAGGTGAGGGAGAATGGCACATAGGAGAGCGATGAGACTGGCACAGGTGAGGAGATTGGCACAGGAGGGCGATGACAATGGCACAAGTAAAGAGAAAGGCACATAGGAGGGAGATGAAACTGGCACAGGTGAGGGAGAATGGCACATAGGAGGGAGCTGAAACTGGCACAGGTGAGGAGAATGGCACATAGGAGAGCGATGAGACTGGCACAGGTGAGGGAGAATGGCACATAGGAGGGCAATGGCACAGGTGAGGGAGAATGGCACATAGGAGAGCGATGAGAATGTCACATAAGAGGGAGATGAGAATGGCACAGGTGAGGGAGAATGGCACAGGAGGGTGATGAGACTGGCACAGGTGAGGGAGAATGGCACATAGGAGGGAGATGAGACTGGCACAGGTGAGGGAGAATGGCACAGGAGGGTGATGAGACTGGCACAGGTGTGAGGAATAGCACATAGGAGGGTGATGAGACTGGCACAGGTGAGGGAGAATGGCACATAGGAGGGCAATAAGACTGGCACAGGTGAGGGAGAATGGCACAGGAGGGTGATGAGACTGGCACAGGTATGATGAAGAATGGCACAGAGGAGGGCGATGACAATGGCACAGGTGAGGGAGAATGGCACATAGAAGGGAGATGAGTGGCACAGGTGAGGGAGAATGGCACAGGAGGGTGATGAGACTGGCACAGGTGAGGGAGAATGGCACATAGGAGGGAGATGAGATTGGCAGAGGTGAGGGAGAATGGCACATGGGAGGGAGATGAGATTGGCAGAGGTGAGGGAGAATGGCACATAGGAGGGAGATGATACTGGCACAGGTGAGGGAGAATGTCACAGGAGGGTGATGAGACTGGCACAGGTGAGGGAGAATGGCACATAGGAGGGAGATGAGACTGGCACAGGTGTGAGGAAGAATAGCACATAGGAGGGTGATGAGACTGGCACAGGTGAGGGAGAATGGCACATAGGAGGGCAATAAGACTGGCACAGGTGAGGGAGAATGGCACATAGGAGGGCAATAAGACTGGCACAGGTGAGGGAGAATGTCACAGGAGGGTGATGAGACTGGCACAGGTGAGGGAGAATGGCACATAGGAGGGAGATGAGACTGGCACAGGTGTGAGGAAGAATAGCACATAGGAGGGTGATGAGACTGGCACAGGTGAGGGAGAATGGCACATAGGAGGGCAATAAGACTGGCACAGGTGAGGGAGAATGGCACATAGGAGGGCAATAAGACTGGAACAGGTGAGGGAGAATGGCACAGGAGGGTGATGAGACTGGCACAGGTGTGATGAAGAATGGCATAGAGGAGGGCGATGACAATGGCACAGGTGAGGGAGAATGGCACATAGGAGGGAGATGACACTGGCACAGGTGAGGGAGAATGGCACACAGGAGGGAGATTAAACTGGCACAGGTGAGGGAGAATGGCACAGGAGGGTGATGAGACTGGCACAGAGGAGGGAGATGAGATTGGCAGAGGTGAGGGAGAATGGCACATAGGAGGGAGATGATACTGGCACAGGTGAGGGAGAATGTCACAGGAGGGTTATGAGACTGGCACAGGTGAGGGAGAACGGCACAGGAGGGTGATGAGACTGGCACAGGTGAGGGAGAATGGCACAGGAGGGTGATGAGACTGGCACAGGTGTGAGGAATAGCACATAGGAGGGTGATGAGACTGGCACAGGTGAGGGAGAATGGCACATAGGAGGGCAATAAGACTGGCACAGGTGAGGGAGAATGGCACAGGAGGGTGATGAGACTGGCACAGGTATGATGAAGAATGGCACAGAGGAGGGCGATGACAATGGCACAGGTGAGGGAGAATGGCACATAGAAGGGAGATGAGTGGCACAGGTGAGGGAGAATGGCACAGGAGGGTGATGAGACTGGCACAGGTGAGGGAGAATGGCACATAGGAGGGAGATGAGATTGGCAGAGGTGAGGGAGAATGGCACATGGGAGGGAGATGAGATTGGCAGAGGTGAGGGAGAATGGCACATAGGAGGGAGATGATACTGGCACAGGTGAGGGAGAATGTCACAGGAGGGTGATGAGACTGGCACAGGTGAGGGAGAATGGCACATAGGAGGGAGATGAGACTGGCACAGGTGTGAGGAAGAATAGCACATAGGAGGGTGATGAGACTGGCACAGGTGAGGGAGAATGGCACATAGGAGGGCAATAAGACTGGCACAGGTGAGGGAGAATGGCACATAGGAGGGCAATAAGACTGGCACAGGTGAGGGAGAATGGCACAGGAGGGTGATGAGACTGGCACAGGTGTGAGGAAGAATAGCACATAGGAGGGTGATGAGACTGGCACAGGTGAGGGAGAATGGCACATAGGAGGGCAATAAGACTGGCACAGGTGAGGGAGAATGGCACAGGAGGGTGATGAGACTGGCACAGGTGTGATGAAGAATGGCATAGAGGAGGGCGATGACAATGGCACAGGTGAGGGAGAATGGCACATAGGAGGGAGATGACACTGGCACAGGTGAGGGAGAATGGCACACAGGAGGGAGATTAAACTGGCACAGGTGAGGGAGAATGGCACAGGAGGGTGATGAGACTGGCACAGAGGAGGGAGATGAGATTGGCAGAGGTGAGGGAGAATGGCACATAGGAGGGAGATGATACTGGCACAGGTGAGGGAGAATGTCACAGGAGGGTTATGAGACTGGCACAGGTGAGGGAGAACGGCACAGGAGGGTGATGAGACTGGCACAGGTGAGGGAGAATGGCACAGGAGGGTGATGAGACTGGCACAGGTGTGAGGAAGAATGGCACAGAGGAGGGCGATGACAATGGCACAGGTAAAGCGAATGGCATGTAGGAGGGTGATGAGACTGGCACAGGGGAGGAGAATGGCACAGAGGAGGGCGATGAGACTGGCACAGGTGTGAGGGAGACTGGCACATAGGAGGGCGATGAGATTGGTACAGGTGTGAGGGAGACTGGCACATAGGAGGGAGATGTGACTGGCACAGGTGTGAGGGAGAGGAGACTGGCACAGGTGAGGATAATGGTACATAGGAGGGCAATGAGACTCGCACAAGTGTGAGGAAGAATTGCACATAGGAGGGAGATGAGACTGGCAGAGGTGAGGAGAATGGCACAGGTGAGAGAATGGCACAGAGGAGGGCGATGAGACTGGCACAGGTGAGAAGAATGGCAGAGGTGAGAGAATGGCACAGGAGGGCGATGAGACTGGCACAGGTGCGGAGAATGGCACAGAGGAGGGCGATGAGACTGGGACAAGTGTGAGGGAGAATAGCACATAGGAGGGCAATGAGACTGGCACTGGTGAGGGAGAATGGCACATAGGAGGGCGGTGAGACTGGGACAGGTGTGAGGGAGAATGGCACATAGGAGGGCAATGAGACTGGCACAAGTGTGAGGAAGAATGGCACATAGGAGGGCGATGAGACTGGGACAGGTGTGAGGGAGACTGGCACATAGGAGGGCGATGAGACGGACAGGTGTGAGGGAGAATGGCACATAGGAGGGCGATGAGACTAGCACAGGTGAGGAGACTGGCACATAGGAGGGCAATGAGACTGGCACAGGTGTGAGGGAGACTGGCACATAGGGGGCGATGAGACTGGCACAGGTGAGGAGAACGGCACATAGGAGGGCGATGAGACTGGCACAGGTGAGAGGGAGAATGGCACATAGGGCAGTGAGACTGGCACAGGTGTGAAGAAGAATGGCACATTGGAGGGAGATGAGACTGGGACAGGTGTGAGGGAGAATGGCACATAGAAGGGCGATGAGACTGGCACAGGTGAGGAGAATGGCACATAGAAGGGCGATGAGACTGGCACAGGTGAGGAGAATGATACATAGGAGGGAGATGAGACTGGCACAGGTGAGGAGAATGGCACATAGGAGGGTGATGAGACTGGCACAGGTGAGGAGAATGGTACATAGGAGGGCGATGAGACTGGCACAGGTGTGAGGGAGAATGGCACATAGAAGGGCGATGAGACTGGCACAGGTGAGGAGAATGGCACATAGAAGGGCGATGAGACTGGCACAGGTGAGGAGAATGATACATAGGAGGGAGATGAGACTGGTACAGGTAAAGAGAATGGCACATAGAAGGGCGATGAGACTGGCACACGTGAGAGAGAATGGGACATAGGAAGATGAGACTGTTACAGCTGTGATGGAGAATGGCATATAAGAGGGCAATGAGACTGGCACATTTGTGGATAAAGAATGGCACATAGGAGGGAGATGGTACTGGCACAGGTGAGGAGGAAGAATGGCACAGTAAGTTTATGAGATTGGCCCAGGTGTGGCTAGAGAATGGCACATAGTAGGACAATGAGACTGGAACAGGTGTGAGGGACAATGGCATTTAGGAGGAAGATGAGACTGGTGCAGGTAAAATGGTGGTGACGAGGATGTTGGCACTAATTAGGTTATGATGGGGCACATGTGGAGGGTTCAGATTGGCACAGGGCAGGGGCACAGGTCTGGGATGAGAACATTGGCACATATAAGACTGATAGCAGAAAATAAGCGATCTGACTGACACAAGTGAAGTGTGACAATAAAAACTAACATTGTCATGTACAAAATAGGGGCTAAGGCTGGCACAGATGGGGCACATGTGTGGGAAGTGACCAATGAGAGGGAAAATGGTGGCACTTATGTAGTAATAGTGGCACTATGGAAGGGATGAGATTGGCACAGGTGGGAAGATGAAGATCACACATAAGGATGGGTTGGGAAAAAAGTAAGAGTGTGAGACTGGCAAAGGTGAGGGTGACAACAAAATAGCATGGTGCAATCATGGCAAGTGGGCAATGAATGGAGTTTAGGTTATAGGTGAGGTGACTTCTATGGAAGATACCGATGAGTGAGATCCGGACACAGGTGACATGGGTTAGGGTGGACACAGGTGACATGGGTTAGGGTGGACACAGGTGACATGGGTTAGGGTGGACACAGGTGACATGGGTTAGGGTGGACACAGGTGACATGGGTAAGGGTGGACACAGGTGACATGGGTTAGGGTGGACACAGGTGACATGGGTTAGGGTGGACACAGGTGACATGGGTAAGGGTGGACACAGGTGACATGGGTAAGGGTGGACACAGGTGACATGGGTTAGGGTGGACACAGGTGACATGGGTTAGGGTGGACACAGGTGACATGGATAAGGGTGGACACAGGTGACATGGGTTAGGGTGGACACAGGTGACATGGGTAAGGGTGGACACAGGTGACATGGGTTAGGGTGGACACAGGTGACATGGATAAGTTGTGGACACAGGTGACATGGGTTAGGATGGACACAGGTGACATGGGTTAGGGTGGACACAGGTGACATGGATAAGGGTGGACACAGGTGACATGGGTTAGGGTGGACACAGGTGACATGGGTTAGGGTGGACACATGTGAGCACCAATAGGTGACGTGGTAGCTTATTTACATCGGCAAGATCCTAAACAGTTTGGAGGTGTGAGGGTGACAGGTGCCATGGAAGAGATGCCGTTAAGATTGGTGCTACCCAGGTGATAAGGCACAGAGGTCTTATGTAAGCACCTGGGCATAGTTTTGAGCAGTGGATTGGGCTCATGACAGGTGGCAGAAATGTGGGGAGAAACTGAGGACAGTTTATAGCAGAGGGTGCTGGATTATGGGATCAGCCCATGATGGGGATCCATGTACAGCAGGGAATGTTCTGGATTTATGTCAGGATCAGCCACTAGGTATCATCCAGGTGATGCCAGCTACACACTGACTACATAGCAACAACCCGCAGATCTGCAGCACATCCAGATAGTTATGCTCATGTCCAGGGAGGATGTTTGGTTGCTAATGGTTCCTGCACTCAGTAATTACAGGGGAGTCTCTCTCTTCCTATATGATGAGGGGTCTTCTAGCTGCTGACTGGTTATTTTGGGATTTAATTGCCGTTTCACAAAGTATAGAACAGAGTCTGCAATGTAAAGCTGTATGGTCTCCCCATGTAATATCACTCAGGGCATAGGCAGGCTACCTGTTGCTTTTCTTTTGTGGCACTACAAATATCAGCAAGTCCTCCATTCGTTCATTAGAATAGCTGCTTTAAGCCTGTATTCTGCAGCCGGTGGTTCTCCAGCCTTTTGGAAACTACAACTCACCTCCCAGTATTGCCTGGGAACTGCAGAAAACTCCTATCAAGTGTTTTTACACCTTCAGGCTTGTGAGCGGTCATGCTGGGAGTTGTAGTTCACCTCCAGCTGAGAGCCTCAGATTGCAGACTAGTGTAGTGTCGTTACTGCCGTCATGCGTCATTGAGCTCTAATGCTGGGACTTGCAGTTCCCCAACAGCTGCAGACCTCTGTGACGTTACATTTCAGTCTTACTTCCGTCATTTGTCATTTTGCTTTAAATTTGAATTTGCCGAATTAGCAGTAATTAGTGGATTTAAATGGTGTTACATGGGACTGCTGCTTTTCGGTACTTCAAGTGCATAGATCAGATGGCAATGTTTGGCATCTGCTCAGATCAGTTATGACCCTCCTTGGATAATGGCCACAATCTCCGCTGTCCGGATGGATGCACTGATCACCTACAGATCTGCAGCTGGCAGAATTGGTCACAAATTGTCACTTGTAGTCTGAGATCTGATTGTCACGTGGACTTTGATCTGGTTGTAAATCGCCAACAGATTGTCCTGAGAGCAACAACCAACAGCAGGTTCACTTCAGGAATGATAGAAAGATAACGTTACTATCCCATAGTCACAGGAAGCTGAGATATAGGGAGCTGTATGCTTTCAGGGGAGGAAAATCCCTCTGCGGAACCTAACAAACAGCCCCCAATATCTGAGCTTCCTCTACCCTACAAGGCTGGATTCAGACAGCTGTAATGTAGCTGCATTAATCATTGTTCCACGGCCGTAAGAATCAGCTCCTCTCTGTGGTTCCTCAGAAATCCTCTATAGATCTCTACCATGGGGTTGGTTTGGGTTAGAAGCCCCCGGGGGTCCAGGTAACATAGAGGCGACGAGGCTTAATTATGGCCATATTCCTAGATAGCGTAAATGCTTCGTTTTTTTGTGCAGAAAATCTGCTGCGTTTTTCAATTCAATCAACGTGTGATTTTAAGAAAATGTGTGTTGCTCTTGGTGAGTTTTTTCCTTTGGCTTCTATGGAAGATCTGCTAAATGCATGTTAAAAATGCAATCACAATGTTATCTGCACAGCCCCAGTGTTGCTGCACTAAAAATACACAAAAAAAACCCTGCCGTGTCAAATGTGCAAAACAAATGTCTACAAATAAGGAAAAACATGCAAAAAATTCAGCTAAAACCCAATAATTGAGCAGATTGCTATTGTGTATGTTGGTGCAGACACTTGCAGCATTTTACTCCATGTGAACGTAGCTCAAGTGTGTGCGTAGAGATTGGGGTTTACTGCGGTCACTTCTGCGTGCACATGGGTGGATGTTGAGGGTTATACTTTTCATATAGCGATTTGCATACAAAGTGCTGAGTGTATGATGAGCAGGTAATGGGGAGTAGAGCTGGACGCTGGAGGCTACGTTCGCCATTGCTTTATGTGCACTTATGGAGGAAACTGTCCAGTTCTTGCTTGATAAAGATGATATCAACACTACATGATAATTCTCACGTCTCTGGCACCACAAAAAGGAAACTCAGGGGAGCAGCGGGAAGAAAATAAGAGCAAAAACGGACATCTTTGACCTGGTGACAGCGTACTAAAGCCTTGCAGTGAAGAGGAAGAGGGGCAGCCTACGAATTGTTGGGGTTCGAGCAATCAGGCATTTATCACCTATACTTTAAATAAGTCAATGCAAATCTATAAAAAGTGATGGCTCAGGAGGGGAAAGTCACCATCCGGACAAAATCTCGAGGGTTTCAATGAATTTCTGTATCACTATCTATGCTGTGACTCAGGAGCACAAGAGGTATTCTGCATCTTTTACGTCTACCTCCTGCCAGATTTGCAATGATCAGAGTTGCTTCCGAGTTTAATTATTGGGGGTTGTTGTTCCTCTCTGTCCGTGTGGGCACCAATTTCATGTTAAATTTCATTAGTTTAATAAATATCATATCGCTACCGCAATAAAAATCAGACTTGAGAAATCTGACTGTCTGCTTAAACACAGAATTCAATGTGAACAAGCAGAGCAGCAATGTAAAGCATGGAGGACGGTGCAGCAGCCTTCATCTTCAATGAAACGGGGCTTATTTTGGACTACCTTAGACTCGCAGCCAAGCTACAGCCATTAACTATAGATATGTCTTCAAAACCCACTGCAAACAGAGTTTGACCTGCATACAGCAGATATAGGCATCCTGGTATATATGTCCCCAGTTTTGCTGCTGTTCTTTAATGTATAGAAAAAATAAACCATTCTAATCACCAGGGGCATACATAGAAGTCATGGGGCCCCATAACAGCAGTATAATGCACTCCCCATTGTCCTCCATATAGTATAATGCACACCCATAGTCTTTCATATAGTATAATGCACCCCCATAGTCCTCCATATAGTATAACACACTCCCCATAGTCCTCCATATAGTATAATGCACCCCCCAAGTCCTCCATATAGTATAATGCACCCCCATAGTTATCCATATAACGCACCCCCATAGTCCACCATATAGTATAATGCACCCACATAGATCTTCATAGTATAATGCACACCCCATAGTCCTCCATATAGGATAACGCAATCCCACAGTCATTTACATAGTATGTGCCCCATAGTCCTCCATATAGTTAAATGCACCCCTCCATAGTCCTCCATATAGTATAATGCACCCCCATGGTCCTCCATATAGTATAATGCACCCCCATAGTCCTCCATATAGTATATTGCACCCCCCATAATCTTCCATACAGTATAATGCACCCACATAGTCCTCCATATAGTATAATGCACCCCCATAGTCCTCCATACAGTATAATGCACCCCCATAGTCCTCCATATAGTATAATGCACCCCCATAGACCTCCATATAGTGTAATGCACCCCCATAGTCCTCCATATAGTATAATGCACCCCCATAGTCCTCCATATAGTATAATGCACCCCCATAGTTATCCATATAGTAAAATGCACCCCCAATTGTCCTCCATATAGTATAATGCACCCCCATAGTTCTCCATGTAGTATAATGTGCCCCATAATCCTTCTTACATTATAATGCACCCTTCATAGTTATCTATGTAGTATAATGCACCCCTATAGCTCTCCATATAGTAAAATGTGCTCCATAGTCCTTATGGTATAATGCAACCTTCATAGTTCTCGATGTAGTACAATGCGTCCCCCATAGTCCTCCAGATAGTATATTGTGCCCCCCATAATCATCAATATAGTAGAATGCATCCTATAGTGCTTCTTATAATATAATGCACAGCCCATAGTCCTCCATATAGTATAATGCACAGCCTATACGCCTCCATATTGTATAATGCACCGCCTATAGTCATTCATGTAGTATAACGCACAGCCCATATCCTTCATATAGTATAATGCACAGCCCAGAGTTCTCCATATAGTATAATGGACCCCATAGTTCTCCATATATTATAATGCACTGCCTATAGCCCTCCATATAGCATAATGAACAGCTCATAGCCCTCCACATTGTATAATGCACAGCCCATATCCTTCATATAGTATAAGGCACAGCCCATAGTCAACCATCTAGTATAATGCACAGCCCACAGTCATCCGTCTAGTATAATGCACAGCCCATAGTCATCCATCTAGTAAAATGCACAGCCCATAGTCACTGACAAAGACATGAACAGTCTGTAATTTTAAGGGTATGTTAATTTTAAAATTGAGAGCTACAATATCAAAAATAAAATCCAGAAAATTACATTGTACAAATTTATTTGCATTTTGCAGTGAGAAATAAGTATTGGGCTGTGCATTATACTATATGGAGGACTATAGGCTGTGCATAATACTACGTAAATGAACATGCTAAATATCACAGTGTATATAACAACATGGATCAGTCAGGACAATAAGTGACTTTGGGATGAAGTAGTTAGCAACCAAGAAATGACAACTGTACAGACCCA
Source organism: Dendrobates tinctorius (assembly GCF_039654945.1). Classification (NCBI taxonomy): domain Eukaryota; kingdom Metazoa; phylum Chordata; class Amphibia; order Anura; family Dendrobatidae; genus Dendrobates; species Dendrobates tinctorius. Next base: position 10,189,524 of record NW_027361810.1, on the reverse strand, counting down.
GCTTTTTTGCCAGTCTTCAGGTTTCAGAACAATATTGTTTCTTATCTCCAGTTATAAATCTGTACCTGTGGAATGTCAGCTGCTTCCATCACAAGTGTTCTCATAAAGTGTCCTCAAGCCAAAAGTCCACTAACAAGAGGGATTTCCTTATATCGTCTATATTCACTTTCTTACATGATTTAACAATATAATGTATGCAAGTATTTAATGTAAAAAAAAAATCACTAGTTACATCCTGTATCATACTTCAGAGCTGCACTCCCTATTTTGCTGGTGTAGTCACTGTGTACATACATTACATTACTGATCCCGAGTTACATTCTGTATTATACTCCAGAGCTGCACTCGCTATTCTGCTGGTGCAGTCACTGTGTACATACATTACATTACTGATCCTGAGTTACATCCTGTATTATACCCCAGAGCTGCACTCACTATTCTGCTGGTGCAGTCACTGTGTACATACATTACATTACTGATCCTGAGTTACATCCTGTATTATACCCCAGAGCTGCACTCACTATTCTGCTGGTGCAGTCACTGTGTACATGCATTACATTACTGATCCTGAGTTACATCCTGTATTATACCCCAGAGCTGCACTCACTATTCTGCTGGTGCAGTCACTGTGTACATACATTACTGATCCTGAGTTACATCCTGTATTATAACCCAGAGCTGCACTCACTATTCTGCTGGTGCAGTCACTGTGTACATACATTACATTACTGATCCTGAGTTACATCCTGTATTATACTCCAGAGCTGCACTCACTATTCTCCTGGTGGAGTCACTGTGTACATACATTACATTACGGATCCTGAGTTACATCCTGTATTATACTCCAGAGCTGCACTCACTATTCTCCTGGTGGAGTCACTGTGTACATACATTACATTACTGATCCTGAGTTACATCCTGTATTATACTCCAGAGCTGCACTCACTATTCTGGTGGAGTCACTGTGTACATACATTACATTACTCATCCTGAGTTACATCCTGTATTATACTCCAGAGCTGCACTCACTATTCTGCTGGTGCAGTCACTGTGTACATACATTACATTACTGATCCTGTGTTACATCCTGTATTATACTCCAGAGCTGCACTCACTATTCTCCTGGTGGAGTCACTGTGTACATATATTACATTGGGTGATAACTTACTGATTGCTGGGGGTCTGAGTGCCGGGACCCCTAGCAATTCCTATATTGGGGTTCTGCAGCCTCATCCTTAATGAAGCAGTGGTTTGGAAGCTCGGCCTCCACTCCTCTCATTGTCTTTGATCTGCTGCGTCCGGCTATTTTCAGCAGCCCCATAGGCAGTTGAGTGGGGCAAAGATCGACCTTTTGCTTTCTGCTTGTTTCATGTCTGCATTGAGCTTGGTCTGGTTATTTGCATTCTAGGAAGTATTTTCATCTGATTTAGGAAATACTATCAGCCCCCCTGCATTATGGGAGTTCAGTTGAGCTGTTAGGCGTGTGTCTGATAACAGACTTGCTGACAGTTTCCAAAATTGATTCTAAGCTGTATACAGTGTTCAAAAGAAGTCATAACCTTTAAAGAGGAGCCTATAGGTCAGCCCTTGTGGCAGCAGCAATGGTCATACTACTCCTGACCCAGTGACAACCTGCTGTGGGAGTTGCAGTCTTGCATCCAGTGGTTGTCGCGCTGCTTTCCCAGAGAGGAGGAATATATTTCCAATATTGGATGATAGGACGTATAGGGAGTATTTGGGGACACTGGATGTAAAGGAGAACACTGGATCTCTGTGCAGATGTCTTGATAAAGGAAATGTTACTGGGTTAGGAATTCCCCTAATTAGAGGAGCGAGTGGCTGGAAACAGAACAATCACTCCCATTGGAAGGGATGGTAGTGATACATTTTTTTAATGTTTTGTTGCTGCAGAAAAATCCAGGGAGCGGCATCGCTCTGCGTGTCCCTCTCCCGCTCTCGTCGTGAGGTGTGTGTATATTGGAGGGGGCTTATACTTACAGAGGTATGTGAAATATTTATTTGACACTGAAAAATTCACAAGTGCAGCAAAACTCTTCTCACATCGTCTAGAAATTAACGAACGTACAGTAAATGGATGTCCGGAGTCGCCGTCTTGTAAAAATGCTCCTGGAAAAGCTGAGTGACAACTAAATTAGCCTCATTAACCCTTCTAAAGGGGTCATCACCCATATTTCCAAAAGTCCCACATGGCACATTTGTGGAATTATGAAATGATATGTTCCCCATTTGCAAATTTCTGCATAATTAGGCAGATCTGACATTCCAGAGGGTCCACAAGATGGGAGAGCCGCCATATTGATTGTCATCCAACTTTCCAAGGAGCAGATATAGCTAAGAAAGAACTGAATATATTTATAAAAATGACTTTAATTTGTGTTTTGTCAGTGACCATTTTGGTCGGGCTGATTGGTAATAGGGCGACAGTTCTGGTCCTTGGAGCCAACATTCACATTGCAGAGGCTCATGGGAAAATCATTGTATGGGGCCCTTTTTTGGAAGCAGGGAATGAGTTCCCAATAACTTTAGTATCCAGAAAAATAACTACCATACAGTGTCCAAAGTGAAAATTACACACCATGCTCAAATGATGTCGCCATACCAAGCCGTAATAATATTCCAAAGCAATTCCCAAATAATGCGTCATACAGTGCTCAAATATGTCCACCATAGAGTTGTCAAATAAGTCCACAATACTGTGCTCAAATAAGTCCACCATACAGTGCTCAAATAAGTCCACCATACTGTGCTCAAATAATTCCACCATACTGTGCTCAAATAAGTCCACCATACTGTGCTCAAATAAGTCCACCATACAGTGCTCAAATAAGTCCACCATACAATGCTCAAATAAGTCCACCATACAATGCTCAAATAAGTCCACCATACAGTGCTCAAATAAGGCCACCATACAATGCTCAAATAATTCCACCATACTGTGCTCAAATAAGTCCACCATACAGTGCTCAAATAAGTCCACCATACAATGCTCAAATAAGTCCACCATACAATGCTCAAATAAGTCCACCATACAATGCTCAAATAAGTCCACCATACTGTGCTCAAATAATTCCACCATACTGTGCTCAAATAAGTCCACCATACAGTGCTCAAATAAGCCTACCATACAATGCTCAAATAAGTCCACCATACTGAGCTCAAATAAGTCCACCATACAGTGCTCAAATAAGTCCACCATACTGTGCTCAAATAATTCCACCATACTGAGCTCAAATAAGTCCACCATACTGTGCTCAAATAAGTCCACCATATAGTGCGCAAATAAGTCCACCATACTGTGCTCAAATAATTCCACCATACTGAGCTCAAATAAGTCCACCATACTGTGCTCAAATAAGTCCACCATATAGTGCCCAAATAAGTCCACCATACTGTGCTCAAATAAGTCCACCATACAGTGCTCAAATAAGTCCACCATACTGTGCTCAAATAAGTCCACCATACAATGCCTAAATAAGTCCACCATACTGTGCCCAAATAAGTCCACCATACAATGCCTAAATAAGTCCACCATACAATGCTCAAATAAGTCCACCATATAGTGCCCAAATGATGCCACTATACTACGCCCCCAATAATAACAATCTACAGTCAGAGTTGCCATATAGCGCTCATATAGGATCACTGTATAATGACTCCATTCAGGGTAATGATGTACTTGCCTATTACTGCTAAACAGTACTCAATTAATAATACAACACGTTGTCCAAATAATATTTCCAAACAGTTTCCATGTAATGCCACTATACAGTGCCCAAACTACAGTGTAAAAAAGCCTGTAAATAAAAAAAAGCTAAAACAGTTACCAAATTATACCGCTGTATAGTGCAAAAATAATGGCGCCATACAGTGCACAAATAATGTTAATGTTACCATTAAGTTCAAAAATACCAGTTTGAAACAGATTTTGCTTTTTTTGGGCAATTACACGAATCCTGTAAGATTTCTGTCATTTCCACATTATGTGGCTCTTTGGCATTGGGCTGAATTACCGTCCGCTCACAGCTGACTATCGCTCTCTGCGGCTTTGTGATGCTTTTTATTGGTCGCTTGCAGCATGTTTGGCATTTTGCGCCATTGCGGTCTAATAAATTGCCTTTTGCTTTTGCACACATTTTGCTTTCATCGTAAATTGTGGTGTAATTTTATCCTCCAGTCACATCTCAAGGTTAATTTTTTTTTTTATGTTCTTTTTTTACTGCTCGGAATTTGTAGGTGTTTGTAGATGAGCTTCGCTCCGCTGTCACCCAAGTGACTTTTCCTATTATTGTGGATCATCTGAAGCCCCACAATGCACTGCTTTCAGAATTCAGCTTTGGCTGTGACCGGAGCATATGACATGGATAGAAGATAAGTAAATCTGACGCTTGCAGATCTATTCTTCATTCCGTGTAGCTAAACTGAACAGTGTGACGCAATTTAATATTTTTTACTTGCAGTGAAGTTATAAAGTTATATTGAGCCGTATTTATGGTGGAAAGTCAATAAAAGGGGCGGCTCCTGATTACTCGCCGCGCGGACTTTGACACATTGTTTACTGTTCTACACTGTTGGCTATCCCGGGCACACATCAGACAGGAGGCCGAGCCTTGTGCGCGGAAGCAGGGAGATGGGCACGCTCCTGCAAATTAAAAACGATGCACCGTGCAGAATATGCACTTAATACGTGACCTATTGTACAAGTACCGGCTGCCCCGTCATGGCAGGCTCAAACTCTACAACTGAAAGGGGTTCGCCGCTTGTATGTAAATGAGGCTTAGGCTACTTTCACACTTGCGTTTTTTTGCTGCGCGTTTTTTGCGCACACAAACGCATGAAAAAAACGCATCATGCGTTTGTGTGCATTTTTTGCGGGTTTTGGTGCATTTTTAAAAAAAAAAACGCATGTTTTTTTGCGCATACGTGCGCATTACAATGCGTGCCCATAGACTTTAATGGGTGTTTTGCTGTAAAAAAAAAACGCATTGCGTGCGCATGCGTTTTTTGGGGGCAAGTCGGACGCACAAAAAATGTAACAGGATGCATTTTGTGCGCCCGATCGCACACTGCAAAAAAAACGCATGCGCATACAAACGCGTAAATGCATAAGCGCACCCATGTTAAAGTATAGGGGAAAAAACGCATGTTTTTTTGGCGCTAAATAGCAGCGCAATAAAACGCAAGTGTGAAACCAGCCTTATTCATTGTACAATGAAAAGTTCTGCAACTTTGTAATATAGTTTGTGTTTTAATTCCTCATTTTTTTCAAGTATGGCCTGTTTCACATTTCAGTTTTCTGGCGTCAGTCAAAATCCGCCAGAGTGTGAAAAAACGGATCTGTTTCCTTTTTGTGACAAACGGATGCCACCGGATCCGTTTTTTGTACGGATCCGCTTTAGTCGCTAGTGCATGAAATTTAAAGTAACACGACTCTGGAAAGGAGGAGAGCGAGAGAAAAGAGAGAGAGAAGAGAGAGAAAAATTTTAGCTGCCAGAACAGGATTTGGAGTTAAAAATCATGAAATGAAATTCTTTTGGGCATTCTCAGTATAAAAAGGCGGATCCGTTCCCGGATTACATCAATTAACGGTTGGCAACGGATCCGCCGCCCATAGGCGTCCATTATAACGCATAGTGGACAGCGACGGATCTGTTGCTATCCGCTGTTTTAACGCACACAAAAAACGTTTCATTGTCCGTCCACTCCAGACAGTGGACGCCAAAATTATGACGGATCCATCAAAAAACGGATGCAAAGGATGACCATCCGTCAAAATCAGCCGCAATGCAAGTCAATGGGAAAAAAAAACGTATGCGCCCCAAAAAATGGGGGATCCGTTTTTGTTTGCAAAACGGCGGATTTTGACTGACGTAAAAAAACTGAAGTGTGAAACAGGCCTTCAACAACTTTCTTGTATGTTTGGCTTCTGATGGTTTGCTACAATTGTATCATTCTGGACAATGCTCTGCGAGATAAACAGTCTGAACTCCAAGCTGATACACTGCATCGAAACTTGCCTTAACGGCTTATTTTAGGACTGAGTCTGCTGTGGTTGAGTTAGCACTTACCTTTTTTTTTTTTTTACACCTGACATCCTTCTGATCAAGGCAGTTTAAACCCTAGTTAGTAAGGGTGCCCCCGTATTCTATCACATCAGCAAACTCCCACCCTAAAATGTGATCATGGAGTCATAATGGGTTATTATAGCTGGCAGCCTGATGAATACCCTGGTGTCTGACATACTTGAACTCCTATTAAAGGCATACAATGGTTCTGATAACGTCTGCATTGATGACTTCACACCTACAGATACCTGCCAGGATGTGTGTGTGATCAGCAGGTATTTCGGGGTGTCCGGACAGGCGGCCCCGCAGTTCACCTTATCATCCTGTTTGCTGACTTTTCCTGTCGCACAGCCGACGTCTCAGGATTACCACTTGTAGAAGATGTGATTCTTAATTTGCTTTTCGATGTAAACATCTTTGCTTTTTTCAGAAGCGCTTGGCGAAATGCAGCTAAATTTAGTGGGGGATTCTAGGAATGTGTTCTGGAAAATTGGAGGTTCAGATAATTTTCAGGGTTCACCTAGTGATGTTTGTAGCCTCTCTGAAGCCAGGAGATACAGATTGGGTGCTTGAGGTATCGGGACCACATAATCCAATGTTAGCATTACCACCACTTATACTGTGCTGCTTAAAGGGGCGCAAATATAATGGGCCCTTGGAGCCCTGGTTGGACCTCCAAAGATTTGCTGTTGGGTGAGAATTCACTTTACAGAGGAACTCCCATCGCCACCAAATAAAGGAGTAAAGACCTGATGCAAGAGTGCCAGTAAGGGTAAAACCTGGCACCATCATGGGAACCCAGCTTGGGCTTTGCCATCTGACCCTTTTTGTCTTTTGCATGATTTTTGCAAAATTTCAGACCACTAAATTAATCCTGAACTCAGGCCCTAAAATTACTAGAGACCCCAGACTAGACCCCTCAGAAATTCTACACAATATCTTTACTCTGTATTATTATTATTTATTTATATAGCACCATTAATTCCATGGTGCTGTACATGAGAAGGGGGGTTACATACAAAGTTATAGATATTGTTTACAGTAAACAAATTTACGATGACAGAGGGGAGAGGACCCTGTCCTTGCGGACTTACATTCTACAAGATAATAGGGTGATAATGGGATTGCCTTTGGGGTCCTGGTTTTGATGTAACCTATTTAGCTAGACCATTGCTTACATCCCAAGATAAGTCTGTTGTCAGATCCTCTGCTTGATGCTTCTCGGTGGTAGCAGAAGTCTTGGGAGTTCGCCGAGATTGTGTGATGTCATCACTTTATGGCCAGGTTGCACTTGTGATGTCATGGCATGTTCTATCTCATCTAATTGACATCAGATTGATGGAGTGTGAAGATGACACTTCCTTTTATCAGTTTTAGGGGCAATGTTCCTCTGTATTACAAGTTTCAAACTTCATGATTGGAACAAGAGCTGCATTTATCTGTGATCTTTTTATAAGCAGCAATTAATTCTGATTTTAGAACAAGTTGAAAAAAAACCCTCACTATTGATCTTTCCTGTCCGGTCGATACGACACTGCTGTGAAATGCTGCATAGTGTGAGGTTCTTCAGGGTCACCATGTCTCCGAAGTTTCAGGCTCTGGAAATGCAGCAAATGTGGCCGTCTAGAGCCATCGTCTACGGAGGATGACATCACGAGCCGCTGTCCATGACGCCATCACGAGCCGCTGTCTATCACGACATCACGCTGTATGGGGTGTCAGGGACAGAAAACATTTTTAGAGCTCGGCATAACACTGATATTTGAAGTTAATTAAATTCACCGCACACTCAAACAGACTTTATGCAAATAGGTGTTCATTTTATTACATGTGGGAGCCAAACAGGAATATAGCACACAGTGGAAGCGATACAAATAAAAGACGTTTCGGCTCAGCCCGAGCCTTTATCATATTATCGCTTATTCCAATATTGGAGGTTTGTAAAGGGTGCAGAAGGAGAGGAGAATCTCTCAAGAAGAAATACCAAGATAAATGGCTGATGTGTGCTGAGAGAAGGAAGCGCTCCCGCGCCTGTCAGAGGTGGCGTCCTGTCAGGAACACCTATTTGCATAAAGTCTGTTTGAGTGTGCGGTGAATTTAATTAACTTGTAATTAGGACCTACTGGTCCGTTGCACCTCGTCTATATTTGACTAGAGTGCACGCTAACTACCCAGTTTAACACTGATATTTGGGCACTCTCTGGACATAGAACAATATATGGCACACTGGAGGTAACACACTACATGTTTTATTGGATTTTATGGGACGGTTATGTGAGCACTGTATGGACACTGCACATTACATGATGGATAGCATTGCATGGCTCTTACATTTTGACCTGGTCACAGGCATCACACTACATGGTGAATATGGTGGCGTATTCTTTGGCCTCTATAGCATAGAACAGTTATGGTGAACCTTTCTGAGACCGAGTGCCCAAACTGCAACCTAAAACCCAATTATTTATGACGAGGTGCCAACATGTGCCAAATGCCCCATCATGATCCCCTTCATGCAGAAATATGCCCCATCATGATCCCCTTCATGCAGAAATATGCCCCATCATGATCCCCTTCATGCAGAAATATGCCCCATCATGATCTCATTCATGTAGAAATATGCCCCATCATGATCCCCTTCATGCAGAAATATTCCCCATCATGATCCCCTTCATGCAGAAATATGCCCCATCATGATCCCTTTCATGTAGAAATATGCCCCATCATGATCTCATTCATGTAGAAATATGCCCCATCATGATCCCCTTCATACAGAAATTGCCCATTCCACCATCTCCATCATTTCCTCCTCCCTATCACCCCTTCATTGTCCTATCCCCCACCACCATTGTTGCCCTCTCTCCATCGCTCCCATCATTGGCCCTCTGCCCTTCATTGGCCCTCTCCTTGGCCTTCTCACCATCACTCCCATCATTGGCCCTCTCCTTGGCCATCTCCCCATCACTCCATTCATTGGCTCTCTCCCCATCACTCCCTTCATTGGCTCTCTCCCCATCACTCCCATCATTGGCCCTCTCCCCATCACTCCCATCATTGGCCCTCTCTCCATCACCGCCATCATTGGCCCTCTCCCCATCACTCCCATCATTGGCCCTCTCTCCATCACTCCCATCATTGGCCCTCTCCCCATCACTCCCATCATTGGCCCTCTCCCCATCACTCCCATCATTGGCCCTCTCCCCATCACCGCTATCATTGGCCCTCTCCCCATCTGACACACACACACCCACACTCCACAGCCGCTTCACTGGCACAGCGGCCACACTCACCACTCCGCGCACCGGCAGCTTTCTTCCTCTCACTGGCACAGGGGCCGCGGAGCTAAATAATGATGTCATCCAACCGTGGCCGCGCCGCTCAGTGTGTGAGGCAGGAAGCTGCAGCTCCGGAACAAGGTTGAGGCGATGCCGCGTGACATAGGTTCGCCACCAGTGGCATAGAACATGGTATGAACTGTTTGACACGGTGTGAACCTAGTTCACTACATGTTTTATAATATTGTATGGCACTGTTATTTTGGCGTGAAATGGACAGCACAGTACAGTGTACGGTACTAGTATTTGGTCATGTTTAGCACTATATGACAAGGTCCTTTGTGCACTGTATGGCACCATCATTCTGACCCTGTATAGTGGTATCACAAGGCATGGTATATGGCGCTATTATTTGGGCACTGCATGGATGTAACCCAATATAATATACGGCACTGTTATTGTGACCCTGTATAGAGGAGCACAGTACATGGTATACAGCACTGTTATTGTGGCCCTGTATAGAGGAGCACAGTACATGGTATACGGCACTGTTATTGTGGCCCTGTATAGAGGAGTACAGTACATGGTATACGGCACTGTTTTTGTGACCCTGTATAGAGGAGCACAGTACATGGTATACGGCACTGTTTTTGTGACCCTGTATAGAGGAGCACAGTACATGGTATACGGCACTGTTTTTGTGACCCTGTATAGAGGAGCACAGTACATGGTATACGGCACTGTTATTGTGGCCCTGTATAGAGGAGCACAGTACATGGTATATGGCACGGTTATTGTGACCCTGTATAGAGGAGTACAGTACATGGTATACGGCACTGTTATTGTGACCCTGTATAGAGGAGCACAGTACATGGTATACGGCACTGTTATTGTTACCCTGTATAGAGGAGCACAGTACATGGTATACGGCACTGGTATTGTGACCCTGTATAGAGGAGCACAGTACATGGTATATGGCACTGGTATTGTGGCCCTGTATAGAGGAGCACAGTACATGGTATACGGCACTGGTATTGTGACCCTGTATAGAGGAGCACAGTACATGGTATACGGCACTGTTATTGTGACCCTGTATAGAGGAGCACAATGCATGGTATACGGCACTATTATTGTGACTCTGTATAGAGGAGCACAGTACATGGTATACGGCACTGTTATTGTGGCCCTGTATAGAGGAGCACAGTACATGGTATACGGCACGGTTATTGTGACCCTGTATAGAGGAGCACAGTACATGGTATACAGCACTGGTATTGTGACCCTGTATAGAGGAGCACAGTACATGGTATACGGCACTGTTATTGTGACCCTGTATAGAGGAGCACAGTACATGGTATACGGCACTGTTATTGTGACCCTGTATAGAGGAGCACAGTACATGGTATACGGCACTGTTATTGTGACTCTGTATAGAGGAGCACAGTACATGGTATACGTCACTGGTATTGTGGCCCTGTATAGAGGAGCACAGTACATGGTATACGGCACTGTTATTGTGACCCTGTATAGAGGAGCACAGTACATGGTATACGGCACTGGTATTGTGACCCTGTATAGAGGAGCACAGTACATGGTATACGGCACTGATATTGTGACCCTGTATAGAGGAGCACAGTACATGGTATACGGCACTGTTATTGTGACCCTGTATAGAGGAGCACAGTACATGGTATACAGCACTGTTATTGTGGCCCTGTATAGAGGAGCACAGTACATGGTATACGGCACTGTTATTGTGGCCCTGTATAGAGGAGCACAATACATGGTATACAGCACTGTTATTGTGGCCCTGTATAGAGGAGCACAGTACATGGTATACGGCACTGATATTGTGACCCTGTATAGAGGAGCACAGTACATGGTATACGGCACTGGTATTGTGACCCTGTATAGAGGAGCACAGTACATGGTATACAGCACTGTTATTGTGACCCTGTATAGAGGAGTACAGTACACGGTATACGGCACTGTTATTGTGGCCCTGTATAGAGGAGCACAGTACACGGTATACGGCACTGTTATTGTGGCCCTGTATAGAGGAGCACAGTACATGGTATACGGCACTGTTATTGTGGCCCTGTATAGAGGAGCACAGTACATGGTATACAGCACTGTTATTGTGACCCTGTATAGAGGAGCACAGTACATGGTATACAGCACTGGTATTGTGACCCTGTATAGAGGAGCACAGTACATGATATACAGCACTGTTATTGTGACCCTGTATAGAGGAGCACTGTACATGGTATACGGCACTGTTATTGTAGCCCTGTATAGAGGAGCACAGTACATGGTATATGGCACTGGTATTGTGGCCCTGTATAGAGGAGCACAGTACAGGTATACAGCACTGGTGTTGTGACCCTGTATAGAGGAGCACAGTACATGGTATACGGCACTATTATTGTGACCCTGTATAGAGGAGCACAGTACATGGTATACGGCACTGTTATTGTGACCCTGTATAGAGGAGCACAGTACATGGTATACGGCACTGTTATTGTGACCCTGTATAGAGGAGCACAGTACATGGTATACGGCACTGTTATTGTGACCCTGTATAGGGGAGCACAGTACATGGTATACGGCACTGTTTTTGTGACCCTGTATAGAGGAGCACAGTACATAGTATACGGCACTGTTATTGTGACCCTGTATAGGGGAGCACAGTACATGGTATACGGCACTGTTATTGTGGCCCTGTATAGAGGAGCACAGTACATGGTATACGGCACGGTTATTGTGACCCTGTATAGAGGAGCACAGTACATGGTATACGGCACGGTTATTGTGACCCTTTATAGAGGAGCACAGTACATGGTATACAGCACTGTTATTGTGACCCTGTATAGAGGAGCACAGTACATGGTATACGGCACTGTTATTGTGATCCTGTATAGAGGAGCACAGTACATGGTATACGGCACTGTTATTGTGACCCTGTATAGAGGAGCACAGTACATGGTATACGGCACGGTTATTGTGACCCTGTATAGAGGAGCACAGTACATGGTATACAGCACTGTTATTGTGACCCTGTATAGAGGAGCACAGTACATGGTATACGGCACTGTTATTGTGATCCTGTATAGAGGAGCACAGTACATGGTATACGGCACGGTTATTGTGACCCTGTATAGAGGAGTACAGTACATGGTATACGGCACTGTTATTGTGACCCGGTATAGAGGAGCACAGTACATGGTATACGGCACGGTTATTGTGACCCTGTATAGAGGAGCACAGTACATGGTATACGGCACTGTTATTGTGACCCTGTATAGAGGAGCACAGTACATGGTATACGGCACTATTATTGTGACTCTGTAAAGAGGAGCACAGTACATGGTATACGGCACTGTTATTGTGACTCTGTATAGAGGAGCACAGTACATGGTATACGGCACTGTTATTGTGACCCTGTATAGGGGAGCACAGTACATGGTATACGGCACTGTTATTGTGACCCTGTATAGAGGAGCACAGTATATGGTATACGGCACTGTTATTGTGACCCTGTATAGGGGAGCACAGTACATGGTATACGGCACTGTTATTGTGACCCTGTATAGGGGAGCACAGTACATGGTATACGGCACTGTTATTGTGACCCTGTATAGAGGAGCACAGTACATGGTATATGGCACTGTTATTGTGATCCTGTATAAAGGAGCACAGTACATGGTATACGGCACTGGTATTGTGACCCTGTATAGAGGAGCATAGTACATGGTATACGGCACTGTTATTGTGGTCCTGTATAGAGGAGCACAATACATGGTATACAGCACTGTTATTGTGACCCTGTATAGCGGAGCACAGTACATGGTATACGGCACTGTTATTGTGATCCTGTATAAAGGAGCACAGTACATGGTATACGGCACTGTTATTGTGACCCTGTATAGAGGAGCACAGTACATGGTATACAGCACTGGTATTGTGACCCTGTATAAAGGAGCACAGTACATGGTATACGGCACTGTTATTGTGACCCTGTATAGAGGAGCACAGTACATGGTATACGGCACTGTTATTGTGACCCTGTATAGAGGAGCACAGTACATGGTATACGGCACTGTTATTGTGACTCTGTATAGAGGAGCACAGTACATAGTATACGGCACTGTTATTGTGACCCTGTATAGAGGAGCACAGTACATAGTATACGGCACTGTTTTTGTGACCCTGTATAGAGGAGCACAGTACATAGTATACGGCACTGTTTTTGTGACCCTGTATAGAGGAGCACAGTACATAGTATACGGCACTGTTATTGTGACCCAGTATAGAGGAGCACAGTACATGGTATACGGCACGGTTATTGTGACCCTGTATAGAGGAGCACAGTACATGGTATACGGCACTATTATTGTGACCCTGTATAGAGGAGCACAGTACATGGTATACGGCACTGTTATTGTGACCCTGTATAGAGGAGCACAGTGCATGGTATACGGCACTATTATTGTGACCCTGTATAGAGGAGCACAGTACATGGTATATGGCACTGTTATTGTGGCCCTGTATAGAGGAGCACAGTACATGGTATACGGCACTGTTATTGTGACCCTGTATAGAGGAGCACAGTACATGGTATACGGCACTGTTATTGTGACCCTGTATAGAGGAGCACAGTACATGGTATACGGCACTGTTATTGGGACCCTGTATAGAGGAGCACAGTACATGGTATACGGCACTGTTATTGTGACCCTGTATAGAGGAGCACAGTACATGGTATACGGCACTGTTATTGTGACCCTGTATAGAGATGCACAGTACATGGTATACGGCACTGTTATTGTGACCCTGTATAGAGGAGCACAGTACATGGTATACGGCACTGTTATTGTGACTCTGTATTGAGGAGCACAGTACATGGTATACGGCACTGTTATTGTGACCCTGTATAGAGGAGCAAAGTACATGATATACGGCACTGTTATTGTGACCCTGTATAGAGGAGCACAGTACATGATATACGGCACTGTTATTGTGACCCTGTATAGAGGAGCAAAGTACATGGTATACGGCACTGTTATTGTGACCCTGTATAGAGGAGTACAGTACATGGTATACGGCACTGTTATTGTGACTCTGTATAGAGATGCACAGTACATGGTATACGGCACTGTTATTGTGCCCTGTATAGAGGAGCACAGTACATGATATACGGCACTGTTATTGTGACCCTGTATAGAGGAGCACAGTACATGGTATACGGCACTGTTATTGTGACCCTGTATAGAGGAGCAAAGTACATGGTATACGGCACTGTTATTGTGACCCTGTATAGAGGAGTACAGTACATGGTATACGGCACTGTTATTGTGACCCTGTATAGAGGAGCACAGTACACGGTATATGGCACTGTTATTGTGACCCTGTATAGAGATGCACAGTACATGGTATACGGCACTGTTATTGTGACCCTGTATAGAGGAGCACTGTACATGGTATACGGCACTGTTATTGTGACCCTGTATAGAGGAGCACAGTACATGGTATACGGCACTGTTATGGTGACCCTGTATAGAGGAGCACAGTACATGGTATACGGCACTGTTATGGTGACCCTGTATAGAGGAGCACAGTACATGGTATACGGCACTGTTATTGTGACCCTGTATAGAGGAGCACAGTACATAGTATACAGCACTGGTATTGTGACCCTGTATAGAGGAGCACAGTACATGGTATAGGGCACTGTTATTGTGACCCTGTATAGAGGAGTACAGTACATGGTATACGGCACTGTTATTGTGACCCTGTATAGAGGAGCACAGTACATGGTATACGGCACTGGTATTGTGACCCTGTATAGAGGAGCACAGTACATGGTATACGGCACTGTTATTGTGGCCCTGTATAGAGGAGCACAGTACATGGTATACGGCACTGGTATTGTGACCCTGTATAGAGGAGCACAGTACATGGTATACGGCACTGTTATTGTGGCCCTGTATAGAGGAGTACAGTACATGGTATACGGCACTGTTATTGTGACCCTGTATAGAGGAGCACAGTACATGGTATACGGCACTGGTATTGTGACCCTGTATAGAGGAGCACAGTACATGGTATACGGCACTGTTATTGTTGCCCTGTATAGAGGAGCACAGTACATGGTATACGGCACTGGTATTGTGACCCTGTATAGAGGAGCACAGTACATGGTATACGGCCCTGTATAGAGGAGCACAGTACATGGTATACGGCACTGTTATTGTGACCCTGTATAGAGGAGCACAGTACATGGTATACGGCACTGTTATTGTGACCCTGTATAGAGGAGCACAGTACATGGTATACGGCACTGTTATTGTGGCCCTGTATAGAGGAGCACAGTACACGGTATACGGCACTGTTATTGTGACCCTGTATAGAGGAGCACAGTACATGGTATACGGCACTGGTATTGTGACCCTGTATAGAGGAGCACAGTACATGGTATACGGCACTGTTATTGTGACCCTGTATAGAGGAGCACAGTACATGGTATACGGCACTGTTATTGTGGCCCTGTATAGAGGAGCACAGTACACGGTATACGGCACTGTTATTGTGACCCTGTATAGAGGAGCACAGTACACGGTATACGGCACTGGTATTGTGACCCTGTATAGAGGAGCACAGTACATGGTATACGGCACTGTTATTGTGACCCTGTATAGAGGAGCACAGTACATGGTATATGGCACTGTTATTGTGACCCTGTATAGAGGAGCACAGTACATGGTATACGGCACTGTTATTGTGACCCTGTATAGAGGAGCACAGTACACGGTATACGGCACTGTTATTGTGACCCTGTATAGAGGAGCACAGTACATGGTATACAGCACTGGTATTGTGACCCTGTATAGAGGAGCACAGTACATGGTATACGGCACTGTTATTGTGACCCTGTATAGAGGAGCACAGTACATGGTATACGGCACTGTTATTGTGGCCCTGTATAGAGGAGCACAGTACATGGTATACGGCACTGTTATTGTGGCCCTGTATAGAGGAGCACAGTACATGGCATACGGCACTGTTATTGTGACTCTGTATAGAGGAGCACAGTACATGGTATACGGCACTGTTATTGTGACCCTGTATAGAGGAGCACAGTACATGGTATACGGCACTGTTATTGTGGCCCTGTATAGAGGAGCACAGTACACGGTATACGGCACTGTTATTGTGACCCTGTATAGAGGAGCACAGTACATGGTATACGGCACTGTTATTGTGACCCTGTATAGAGGAGCACAGTACATGGTATACGGCACTGTTATTGTGACCCTGTATAGAGGAGCACAGTACATGGTATAAGGCACTGTTATTGTGACCCTGTATAGAGGAGCACAGTACATGGTATACGGCACTGTTATTGTGACCCTGTATAGAGGAGCACAGTACATGGTATACGGCACTGTTATTGTGACCCTGTATAGAGGAGCACAGTACATGGTATACGGCACTGGTATTGTGACCCTGTATAGAGGAGCACAGTACATGGTATACGGCACTGTTATGGAGACCCTGTATAGGGGAGCACAGTACATGGTATACGGCACTGGTATTGTGACCCTGTATAGAGGAGCACAGTACATGGTATACGGCACTGTTATTGTGACCCTGTATAGAGGAGCACAGTACATGGTATATGGCACTGGTATTGTGACCCTGTATAGAGGAGCACAGTACATGGTATACGGCACTGTTATTGTGACCCTGTATAGAGGAGCACAGTACATGGTATACGGCACTGTTATGGAGACCCTGTATAGGGGAGCACAGTACATGGTATACGGCACTGGTATTGTGACCCTGTATAGAGGAGTACAGTACATGGTATACGGCACTGTTATGGAGACCCTGTATAGGGGAGCACAGTACATGGTATACGACACTGTTATGGAGACCCTGTATAGGGGAGCACAGTACATGGTATACGGCACTGGTATTATGACCCTGTATAGAGGAGCACAGTACATGGTATACGGCACTGTTATTGTGACCCTGTATAGAGGAGCACAGTACATGGTATACGGCACTGTTATTGTGACCCTGTATAGAGGAGCACAGTACATGGTATACGGCACTGTTATTGTGACCCTGTATAGAGGAGCACAGTACATGGTATACAGCACTGTTATTGTGACCCTGTATAGAGGAGCACAGTACATGGTATACGGCACTGTTATTGTGACCCTGTATAGAGGGGCACAGTACATGGTATACGGCACTGTTATTGTGACCCTGTATAGAGGAGCACAGTACATGGTATACAGCACTGTTATTGTGACCCTGTATAGAGGAGCACAGTACATGGTATACAGCACTGTTATTGTGACCCTGTATAGAGGAGCACAGTACATGGTATACAGCACTGTTATTGTGACCCTGTATAGAGGAGCACAGTACATGGTATACGGCACTGTTATTGTGACCCTGTATAGAGGAGCACAGTACATGGTATACGGCACTGTTATTGTGACCCTGTATAGAGGAGCACAGTACATGGTATACGGCACTGTTATTGTGACCCTGTATAGAGGAGCACAGTACATGGTATACGGCACTGTTATTGTGACCCTGTATAGAGGAGCACAGTACATGGTATACGGCACTGTTATTGTGACCCTGTATAGAGGAGCACAGTACATGGTATACGGCACTGTTATTGTGACCCTGTATAGAGGAGCACAGTACATGGTATACGGCACTGTTATTGTGACCCTGTATAGAGGAGCACAGTACATGGTATACGGCACTGTTATTGTGACCCTGCATAGAGGAGCACAGTACATGGTATACGGCACTGTTATTGTGACCCTGTATAGAGGAGCACAGTACATGGTATACAGCACTGTTATTGTGACCCTGTATAGAGGAGCACAGTACATGGTATACAGTACAGTACATGGTGTTTAGCATCTTATTTCTAACAAGCAATAGATTGGGGAAAATATCTGCGGTTATATAGTGCACGTGACCAAGATGGCTGCCACCGCTGTACGTTTTCCTGGCGCTCATCCTATATTTTGCTTCCTTTGCCTACAGTAAAAGCTTCTTTCCAGATCATAGCATGTCACTTCCCAAACCAGGAAAAAAAAAAAAAACACATTGGCACAAAGCCAAAAAATGAATTTCCATTTGCCCTGCGGTCGACACGTCTTTTGAACATTGTATCGAATATTTTGTCAATGTGATAATTCTTTTTATCCAAAATGTGTAGTTAAAAAGAAATTAATCAAAAAATCAAAAAGTGATTAGGACTTCTGCAGAGGGAGAGCCTTTGATCTACTGCTCTTATTGCAGGTTCAGGGCAATTAACCATAATATATGCGGAGGTGACACGCTCCTCCAGTGTCATGTGATACAGCGTCTCGTGTCGCCAGGTCACACAAGTCCGTCACCTGAACCGCGCTGCCGCTCCCCTCCCTGAAAGCGCAGACGTCAGCGCAGCTCAGAAGTCATGGAAGCCTCGTCCCTCCAGTGCCACCGATTTACTGGCTGATTATTAATAAGCCAAGGGGACACAATTTATAGAAGATTTCCAATATATTTCTGTTTCCATTCCTCATTATTTCAGGATCTCTACTTGCGGTCAATGAACAATGACATTTACAAGGGTTCAAAATTGTACAATGAAATGAAAGCTGTTCATGGATGTTGTTGATAAGAGCCGTGTAACAGCAAGATCACCAGCAGTAAGGTGATCACAGAGATCCAGCACCAAGATCTCACCGAAAGATCTATCATTGTGGTGGAAGCTACAGCCGCCTGTCTCATATTCCCTCCTGTGTCATCATATACCCTCTTGTCATTGTATAACCTCCAATGTCATAATTCACTGTCTGATGTGATCATATCCCCTCCTATGTCATCTTATCTTTCTGTATCATCACACATCACATCCCCTCCTTTGTGATCATATACCCTCCTTTATCATCACTCGCTTCATCACGTACCCTCCTGCGTCATCACGTACCCTCCTGCGTCATCACGTACCCTCCTGTGTCATCACATACCCTCCTGCGTCATCACGTACCCTCCTGTGTCACTGTATACCCTTCTGTGTAGTCACTTGTCATCACGTACCCTCCTGCGTCATCACGTACCCTCCTGCGTCATCACGTACCCTCCTGTGTAGTCACTTGTCATCACGTACCCTCCTGCGTCATCACGTACCTTCCTGCGTCATCACGTACCCTCCTGTGTCACTGTATACCCTTCTGTGTAGTCACTGTTGTCATCATATACCCTCCAATGTCATCACATACCCTCCTGTGTCAACATTGTTGTCATCATACACCCTCCAGCCATTATAAAGTCTCCTATTTCATTCCATCGCCTCATCAGTTATCAGATTATGGCAGACTGTAATCACTTTACATTATTTGCTGAGATAAACCTCATGCTAAGTAGCAGACAGAGTAGATATAAATTATTGCTCATTTCAAGAAAAATTCTGAGTGCAGCTCTGGCTGTGACTAGAGGAAAAGACATTACATTTTACATTGTTAAACCTGGAGTTGCAATTTTCGTAAAGGAAGCACTGAGTATATCACTGCAAAAATAACGCCTTCACGATTTCTCAATGTTTGCGCAGGGAAGTCTTAAAAAATTGTTATAGTGTCTTGGAAGGGCGACGTGACTGAGCGACAGCAGCTCCTTAAAAATAATAACATTTATTTTGAGACGTCACCTGCGGAAATAGCAAAAAAACACAGAAACCGCCAAGTTCTTCTTGCATCTGGTAACACATGGTCAGAAACCACCGCGCTTGTCCTGTGGTCGCTCCGCACTGACTAGAAGTAATGATGCTGTTATTTTAGGTTTTGTAGCTTTTTCTTTCACAAGGGGGCGGATTATGGGCGAATCATGGCGATATTTACTCCCAAAATAGCAATGACAGGTACATAAATATGGGTCTTGTTCTTCTTTCTTACAATGTGTTTGGAAATATATTTTCTGGGAAATCTGTGTGACGACCAATATGGCCTCCAGGGCTCATGCCAATGCTTAAATTGGCCAGATGGCAGCGCCCTGCACATGGCACATTGTGGTACTGCTGCAGAAGCTGCGCCACGTGTTGCCCACGTGGTATGGATGTACAAGCAATTTTGCAGGTTTTACGGTAATCACAGGGTGAAATCATGGGCAGAGAATTGGTACGCGCTTGGCAACTTCTGGAGAGCACAACACCGCCTGAACATTTGGTCCCGGTCATGCCACACTTACAGGTCAAACCCCTCCATGCCAGATCTCCTCGCCCTCAATGCCTCCCCGAGATCCTAGGGCTCAAAGAACCTTCCAGATAAGCTGCTTTACAGAAAGCTTCGGACTTACAAACTTTTCCAAGAGTCCAGTCGGTCTTCCATTTTTTCCTGGAGCCGCCAGGAAATTATGTATGAGTAGGAGCCCATAAACTATCGTTTGGCCCCGTAGATTTCTTTGGGAGCCCTAAAATATCTCTGACTGTAATGAAGCTATAAGGCTAGGTTCACATCGCGTTAGTGCCATCCATTTAACGGATCCGTTAAACAGATGAGCTAACGCTGATGGCCAAAATCAACTTTTGTCTTCCATCACGTTAACGCATGCGCTAACGCAAGGTCGGCAGATGTTAGTAATGGAGGTCTATGGACAGCAAACGCGTCCTCCATTCGCTGTGCGTTAGACCTAACGTACCCGAAAACGTGGTAGACCGCATTCGAATTTGTTAGGATGCACTACGATAATGGCTGGCAATGGGTGCGTTAATGCATCCGTTACATAGCATTAGTGCCACTTAGTAACGGATGCTTTAAACGGATGCCACCTAACGCGATGTGAACCCAGCCTAATTTGGCTGCGTACGACAGCTTCTATGTAGGACTCTGGAAGTCCTGTGGAGGATTTGATGGAAGCCATGTTGGTTGTTATCCAGTTTTTCTGGAAAGAGATTGAAGATCTAATTTATAAGGATACAAGTAAACAGGAACTTGTATTGCTTTCTGTACTATTACACACAGCAAAAAAAAGGGGAGAGGCTCCTGCTGCAGCTAGTTGCTTTACAGCCAGACACAGGACAATTCAGAGGAGAGACAACACTGATCTCCTAGGACACATTAGGATGAGGTTTTTCTTTAATAGATCTCTGATTTTTTTTATGATCATATGAGAGAAGAAGTGATCAAACAAAAGAATTGAATATTGCTGTTCTTTAAGGCCTGTTTCACACATCAGTTTTTTTGGTCAGCCAAAATCCACTAAAATGGCGGATAACGGATCCGTTCCTGTACTGACCACAACGCTTGGCACCGGACCGTTATTTTAACGGATCCGTCAAAGAAAGAATTTTAAAGGAACCACTGCCTGGGGAAGGAGCGAGAGAGAGGAGAGAGAGAGAATTTTTCAGCCGCCAGAACAGAGTTTAGGGTTAAATTTGCGGCTGAGTGAAGTCTTTCGGGCATGCGCAGTGAGAAATGCGGATCCGGCCGCCCGAAAAAACGTTGCATGGTCCGTTTGGACGTCAAAATTTGGGCGGATCCGCAAAAAAACGGATCAAACGGATGGCCATCCGTCAAGATCCGCCGGTAATGCAACTCAATGGGGAAAAAAAACCGGATGCGCCAAGAAAAATGGCGGATCCGTTTTTTTTTTTGCAAAACGGCGGATTTTGACTGATGGACACAAACAGATGTGTGAAACAAGCCTATGGTCTATGTTTAGTGTTCCTTGATTATAAAGCGAGCCGATGCCATTGTGTCCTGTGGTTATTGCTGGTCTGGATCTCCTCGTATGGCACTGACTCATCACTAGTTACACAGATTTTTACAATACTACAGTATTGTTGAAATGGGTATTCATGTCTGAAAATTTGATGGGGGTCTGACCACTGGGAACTCCACCAATCCCTAGAAAAGGGACTCTAAAATCCCCCGAGAATGGAGCGGTGGTCGATCATACGCACATCTGCTTCATTCTTAATGGGACCGCTAGAGATGGCAGAATGCAACGCTTAGGCTAGTTTCACATTGGCGCTTTTTTGCGCAGCGCATCGTGCGCATGAAAAACGCATGAAAAACGCAAGCAACGCTGCGTTTTTCTTTACGGCAAGCGAACGCTGATGCGTTAAAAAAACGCAGCGTTGCTTGCGTTTTTCATGCGTTTTTGGCTTGCGCATGCGTTTTTCACGCGCATGCGTTTTTAGGTGTATTTATTTCAAAAACTGTTTTTAACAAACAAGAGAGAGTTCACCAATGGGACAAATGGGCCAACAGTGGGAGTGTCTTTATATAGACCTTGTACAGCAGAATTCCTCACATTTTGCTGCTTTGCCAGTGGATATGATGGATATGCGTATGGATAATTTCCGTTTCAAGCTTGATCTTGACATCGCGATGTCTCAGGCGTATGCCTTTGCTTGCCAGCGGGAGAGGGAGAGACACCAGAGACGGCAGCGGCGTCGCTTTTGGAGGCATCCGATAATAGAAGTCCGGGAAAGCCGTGGAGCGTATCACACGCTGTACACCGAGCTCCAGGTCAACCCGCAGAAATTTGGAGACTATATCCGGATGTCCCAGGAGAGCTTCATGGACTTGCTGGGTATGGTCGAAGGTATCATCCGGAGACGGGACACTCAGCTTCGGCGTGCCATTCCTCCGGAAGAAAGGCTCCTGGTCACCTTACGGTATGTAATTTTTTGCCTAAATTTATTTATTTATTTATTTTTTTAAATTTTTGGTGGTTTTTTTTTTTTTTTTTATAAAAAAATTTTTTTGGGTAATATTTGTTTGCATCATTTTTAGAGAAACTGTTCGGCACCTTATGGTATGTAATGTTGTGCCTAAATTGTTTGGGTTTTTTATAAATTATTTTTTTTAACATTTTTGGTTTTTGGTTAATAATTTTTTGCATCATTTTTACTGAAACTGCTCGTCACCTTATGGAGTGTAATGTTGTGCCTAAATTAATTTGGATTTTTAAAAAATGTTTTTGTTTTTTTTGGGGTAATATTTTGTTGCTTCATTTTTAGTGAACCTTTTTTTTTCCCTAATTTTTTTTTCTCATTGGATTTTCTCATTTACTAATCAAAATTCTTTGCAAAATGTTTTTCTGCTATATTTTATTTAAAAATCATGCAAAACAGATATGCCATGTACTTTTGATTTCCAGGGTTTTTATTTATACCCTAGACAGAAATATAATTTTTTTTTTTTTTTTTTTTTTATTGACAGGTTCCTGGCAACTGGAGAGAGTCTGTCATCCCTGCATTTCCAGTACCGGCTGGGAATCTCCACTTTATCCAGGATAGTTGCCGACACCTGCAGGGCTCTGTGTGAAGTTCTCTGTCCGGAGTATCTGCCCTTACCCACCACCGAAAAGTGGCTTCAAATAGCTGAAAAATTTTGGGAACTCTGCAATTTTCCAAACTGCCTAGGAGCCGTGGATGGGAAGCACATCCGAATCACGAAACCAGCAAGAAGTGGCTCCGAGTTCTTCAATTATAAGAGGTACTTTTCCACAGTCCTTATGGCGATAGCGGATGCTGACTCCCGGTTTGTGGCGGTGGACATTGGGGCTTTCGGAAGGAGCAACGACTCGCACACTTTCAAGAACTCCAATATGGGCCGGAGGTTGTACAGCAACCATTTTAATTTTCCACAGGCACAGCCTCTTCCCCAAACTGATGCTCCACCACTGCCATTTGTTTTAGTTGGGGATGAGGCATTTCAGATTTGCCAGAACCTGCTAAAGCCGTACTCCAGCCGTGCCTTGGACCACACCAAGAAAATTTTCAATTACAGGCTGACAAGGGCACGCTGGACTGTAGAGTGCGCCTTTGGCATTTTAGTGGGCAGATGGAGAATTCTTAGCACCGCCATCAACCTGAAAATGGAAACTGTGGACGAGGTTGTGAAGGCATGCGTGGTTCTGCACAACTTTGTAATGGCAAAGGAGCCACCGAACTTTGATATGGACGAACCTGCTGCCAACCCTTTGCCTGATTATAATCAGCACCCTCTTCGGTCTTCAGTGGAAGTTGCCCAAATGAGGGACAAATTTGCGGATTTCTTCGTAACCGATGTGGGTCGTGTAGCATGGCAGGACCAAATGGTATAAATATGTTTGTTAATAAATGTTAGCATCCTTCACTCTGGTTGATAACTGACCATGTCATGTTAAATATTTTGGTTGTACTATCTCCACTCTTGCATGCAGACTGGAGAGATGAGAAAGGTTTACAACTTCTACCATTCCCTGGCCTGGTGTCATGAAGTGATGATGCCCCAAAAAAAAAAAAGCATCCTGACTTCATAAATAAAATAAAATAATAAAATACCATCCTCAAATCAGTCTTTATGATACCTGCAAGTTGAGAATATATATGCCTTGTACCCTCCACCATCATTCTGACCAATACCAACAGACAGAAGAGACTGGTGGATGAAAATACAAGTCATATATTTGTGTTTGTCACATCACATAGCTCCAAGAATGACACAAGAAACGTGTCAGTACTGGAGCTATGTGGTGTCACAAACACAAAGTGTAAGGCGCTGTGTGTGCAGGTGATGAAACACAAAATAACCAAACATTTTTATGAAAAAAAATTAACAATTTTTTTTATTTAGGATGGTGGAAATTGGGGGGTGTGGAGGGATGAGGAATGGCTGGTGGAGGTTGTGGTTAGAGGGGAGGGAGGAATTAAAGAAGTGGGAGAAGGGAGGCGAGGTAAGGAAATTTGGGAAGTGGGAGGTGAGGGAGGAGGGAGGGTGAGAGACCTCCTGCTGTTTTCCCTCCGATTTCGGCGGCTGCCTTCCCGTCTTGTGCCGGAGGACATACTGGACCCCCATGACCTGTGTGACCGCCTGGAGCTGGGGGACCGCATGGTGGTTGGGGACCGCCTGCCAGGATCGTGCTGCATGCTGGTGGAGGTTATGGTCGGTGCCGCAAATATCGAGTGCGGGTCCCCCGTCTGCTGATGCTCCGTGGTGGTGGCGGTGGCAGTCCAGGCAGGGGTGGTCCTCGTGCTGGTGGCGCTGAAGACAGGGGTGGTGACGGGCCATCCTGTGGTGGTGGCGGCAGCAGTGGTGGGCCAGGCAGGAGCAGCGCTTGGCATGGAGATGGCGGGTGACAGTCCAGCTGCACTCGGACTTGGGGTGGTATGCAGTGGTCCGGCGAAGCTTGGAACAGTGGTGGCCGTGCAGTGATATGCAGCAGATGTCGGTATTGCAGTATAACGAGTCAACGGTGGCACTGGTGGAAATGCCACCGCTGACTGCTGCATATACCGAGTCTGCTGCATAGCCTGCATATAAGCATTGTTGCAGGCCTGCATGACAGTTAACTGGAGTTCAGGGGTAAGGTGTTCCGCCAAGTCCCGAGCTATCTGTGTGTAAAAATGCTGGGCTGGTCTGGCGAGGTCGGCTTCCAGGCGCTCAAGGCGACCCTCGATAGACTTGAAGCGTTGGTCCAAAAGGAGGAACCCGCTATCAAGTCTATCAGAGAGTGCCTTGAGGCTACTCTGAAAGACCGAGCTCAACTGAACGAACTCGGGCATGGCAGGCCTGTCCGAGGCCCTCTGCCGCTGCTGGCGGGAAGTGCCCGCAAAACCAGTGGCAGAGACCAGGGACAGGGGAACACCTGAGCGACCAGCTTCCTGGTCTCCAGATGA
This sequence comes from Dendrobates tinctorius, assembly GCF_039654945.1. Classification (NCBI taxonomy): domain Eukaryota; kingdom Metazoa; phylum Chordata; class Amphibia; order Anura; family Dendrobatidae; genus Dendrobates; species Dendrobates tinctorius. The sequence goes on along the minus strand of NW_027361810.1, from coordinate 10,163,482 downwards.
CTGTGGTCCAGACCTGCAAGGTGCTTCGTCGCTGATGGATGGCTGGGAGGGGTCCGTGGCAGCTGGATGAAGGACCGCTTCGGAGCCAGGTTGCAGGGTGCTGCTCCAGGTGCTGTGAAAATATAAGAAAGAAATTAGTACCATAGCATAAAAATCGCCAAGTCCTGTGGAATTGAAAAGCACAGAATAAAACACAATACAACTAGAATATACTTACGTTCGGGAGGCAAGGACCGGTCTTAAAAAGGCCATGGCACGATGATACCGGTATTTCGTGCCGGTCCTTGACGCAGCACCACTGCGAACCTCTCTCTCCTGGCGGATATCCCTGTTGAAGCGGTCCTTCATCGAGCGCCAACGGGTTCTGACTTTGTTCACTGTAGGGAAACAATAAAACACACAAAAAAAAAAAAATTAAAGACAATGCGCTGGAGGCTGTGATCACCTAACTGTGTGTGATGCTAGAAACTCCATGGGGTTAATAGCATCACACCAAGTTGTGTGATCACGGCCAAGATCACTGCTGCATCACACTGCAGTGAAATACTTACGAAACTCCTTGCGGACCCTGGCAGTCGCGTTGTCCCAGCCATCCATCAGCGATTCGGCCACCTGGTTCCAGAGCCGCCGGATCACCACGCTGTCCGAGTGCAGCTGGTGACGGGTGTCCCACAACGGAACTCGCTCCTGGACTAGACGAATGAGCTCGTCATTGTCCAGGGCGAGCTCCTCCTCCCGCAGTGGAGCCTAGAAAATAAAGAAAAAAAATTTTGATACATTGAAATATAAAAATAAATGCATGAATGAAAATAAAATACAAATAAATTACATATACCCAAAAAATCCAGCAAAGTACGTTGCAGAAAATATAAAAAAAACAAACAAGCCATGCTATTAAAAAAAAACACACCAAAAAACCCCCCACACAAAATACATTAAAATAACCGAAAAAACATTTTCAACATTTTTTTTGGTGTGTTTTTTTTCATAGCATGGCTTGTTTTTTTTTTAATATTTTCTGCAATGTGTACTTTGCTGGATTTTTTTTTTTTTGCTTTTTGAAAGGCATTGAAAATGTTTTTTTCGGTTATTTTAATGCCTTTCAAATACCAAAAAAAAAAAAACCCAGCAAAATACACATTGCAGAAAATATTAAAAAAAAAATAAAAATACCAAGCCATGCTATTTAAAAAAAACCCACCAAAAAACACATAAAATACATTAAAGAAACCGAAAAAACATTTTCAATCCCTTTTCAAAAACAAAAAAAAAACAAAAAAAAAAACGTTGCTGTAAATATAATAAAAAAACCACACTAAAACCACAAGCATAACAAAAACCCAAAAATACTCATAAAAATGAAAAAAAAACCTTTCAATAATAAAAAAAATATAAAAAAAAACCAATACGGTTTCCCAAAAAAAATTGCATATAGAAATTAAGCTATCCCAAAAATTTAAACATTCTGTACTTACATCCCGTCTTCCCGCCCGCACTTGGCCTTGCTGCTGCTCCTGCCGTTCCTCCTGGCGTGGTGGAGGAAGAGCTCTGAAAAATAATAAAAAAAATTAGCCACATGTGTACATTTTTTTTTAACTATCCATAGGGAAGCATGGTACTCACTTCTTCGGCCTCGTGCCCAGTCTCGGGTACGAACTCTTCAGATGAAGAAGACATGCTGGAAAAAATAAAAAGAGAAATTAGTACATAGAAAAGTTTTGAACTTTTTTAATTCAACATTCAGGCACACATATAGGTATTTAGGCCTGTTTCACACTTCCGTTTTTTTGGATGGTCCGCTAAAAAAATGGATCCGCCGTTTTCCCCGCAAACGGATCCATTTTTTTGACGGATCCGCGGTAGCCGCAAATGTAAGTCTATGGGAAAAAAAAAAAACGGATCCGCGAAAAAAATCGCGGATCCGTTTTTTTAGCGGCGGATCCGTTTTTTAGCGGACCAAAAAAACGGAAGTGTGAAACAGGCCTTATACTTACATTATCAGCAGGTTCTTGTGGAGAAAATTTGATTGTGTCTGGCTCGCTCTCTACTCTCCAGAGTACTGGTGAATTCCACCGCCCACTCAAACTTTTTATCACCTGCTTAATTAGCGTCTAGACAACTTTCCAGACGTGTTGACCTTAAAAACGCATGCGCAAAAAAACGCAAGCGTGCGCAAACACATGCGCACGCATGCGCTCTCATAGGCGCCAATGGGGGGTTTTTGCGCATTCCGTGCGCAAGCGTGCGCATGCGTTTTTTTGCCGAGACAGGGCGGACCAAAAAATGCAACATGTTGCGTCTGGCGCGCCTGGCGCAACAGACAAAAAAACGCATGCGCACGAAAACGCTAACATGCGCAAAACACTGCGCACGCCATGTTAAACATAGGGGCACGGTGCGCTGCGCGCAAAAACGCCAATGTGAAACCAGCCTTTACCAGTTTTTCAGCACTCCCATAAGAATGTATGGCGTGGATATGTACATGATCAACCACCAAGCCATTCACACGTGGCTCTTCAGAGCCCTAGTTCTCGGGATCAGTGGGGGTCTCAGCAGTCGGACCCCCAGCGATAAAAAAAAGTTATCCTCTATTTCATTAATTAAGGTTGAACTTCCAAACTTGAAAATCCCCCTTTAAGTAAGAGATGTGGCTGCAGGAGGGGCACTATGAGCTTTACTGTGCCCCACTTTAAATTCTAGGCTCACCCCTGAGGGGGACAGAGGTTTTCTTAACTTTTCCCTACCATATAACTTGTGCAGCGCCCATAGATTGTTCATTTTGTGACGTCTAAGTCATTGTGTTGGTGACTGAGCAGTCATCATTACTCATTTCCTTCCATCAAATGCTATCACAGTATTTTCTACTCATTTCTCTTCTTTCCTTGTAGAAATTAATTAACTTTTCTACATTTCCACTTCTCCACATTTCCGCAGCCATAACCATAACCTCATATCTGTATGGGGCTGCATTTTATGCTGGAAAAATGGAATTTTATTTCAGGTGCTTTTTGAAGGTTACTATGAATTACTGAGCAATTCATATAATTATTTCTCAGGAAGTAAATATATATATATATATAGAAAATAATATTTGTGTAAAAATAATTTAAAAAGAGACCAGATGAATAAATTTCTCAGGTTATTAGTCTCTTGTGGATACTTTGTGTAGGATTTTATGTATGTAGGTTTTTATTAATGAGTAATGCAGGTGCAATAAAATAGATTTTTGTAGTTTTGGTGAGGAACGTGTGTCTTTTGTTTTGTATGTTTTTTGTATTTTTTTTAAATTTTACATAGCCAGTCCTGCTCTCAGCTCAGAAATGTACACAGCCATATATCCAGTGTAGACAATGTTCTGTGAGCTGCACAGAATGATACATTGTGGCAGAGTTCTGTGCATCTGCTGCTGATGTGTTTAGCTCACAGAGCATTGAGTAGTCCGGATACAATTGTATCCACTTCTCAGCCCTGACAAGCCTTGCTCTATACAGAATTAATTCCCCAAAAAGGAACAAAAATGTTCCGCTTCACCAACACCATACACAGATCTTGAAATTGAAGTAAAAAAAAAAAAAGTTTATTACAAAGCCGTAAGAAGAAATAATAAGGATTAAGCTTTATTGAAATGACTTGTCCTGTTTCAAGAACTATTGCTCCAAAGGCTCAGGGGGTCACACTCCCCACCGAAAACTGATATTTTACTAATCCTCCCAGGGTCCAGCACTGCCTCTTGCTGCTACTCTGGTGTTTGTGCCCTTTATAGTGAGAGGGCTGCAAAGTTCAGAGATTGCATCCACTGCTTTCAATGCGATTTCACCGCTGCAGCCGATCAACACAGACCGGAACAGTGATGAGAGGCAACACTAAACACAAAGACAGGAGCAGCAGTGAGAGGCAGTGCTGGACCCAAAGATAGGAGCAGCAGTGAGAGGCAATGCTGGACCCAAAGACAGGAGCAGCAGTGAGAGGCAGCACTGGACCCAAAGAAAGGAGCAGCAGTGAGAGGCAGCGCTGGACCCAAAGACAGGAGCAGCAGTGAGAGGAAGTGCTGGACCCAAAGATAGGAGCAGCAGTGAGAGGCAGTGCTGGATCCAAAGACAGGAGCAGCAGTGAGAGGCAGTGCTGGACCCAAAGATAGGAGCAGCAGTGAGGGGCAGTGCTGGATCCAAAGATAGGAGCAGCAGTGAGGGGCAGTGCTGGATCCAAAGATAGGAGCAGCAGTGAGAGGCAGTGCTGGATCCAAAGATAGGAGCAGCAGTGAGAGGCAGTGCTGGACCCAAAGACAGGAGCAGCAGTGAGAGGAAGTGCTGGACCCAAAGATAGGAGCAGCAGTGAGAGGCAGTGCTGGATCCAAAGACAGGAGCAGCAGTGAGAGGCAGTGCTGGACCCAAAGATAGGAGCAGCAGTGAGGGGCAGTGCTGGATCCAAAGACAGGAGCAGCAGTGAGGGGCAGTGCTGGATCCAAAGACAAGAGCAGCAGTGAGAGGCAGTGCTGGACCCAAAGATAGGAGCAGCAGTGAGAGGCAGTGCTGGACCCAAAGACAGGAGCAGCAGTGAGAGGCAGTGCTGGACCCAAAGACAGGAGCAGCAGTGAGAGGCAGTGCTGGACCCAAAGATAGGAGCAGCAGTGAGAGGCAGTGCTGGACCCAAAGACAGGAGCAGCAGTGAGAGGCAGTGCTGGACCCAAAGATATGAGCAGCAGTGAGAGGCAGTGCTGGACCCAAAGACAGGAACAGCAGTGAGAGGCAGTGCTGGACCCAAAGACAGGAGCAGCAGTGAGAGGAAGTGCTGGATCCAAAGACAGGAGCAGCATTGAGAGGCAGTGCTGGACCCAAAGATAGGAGCAGCAGTGAGAGGCAGTGCTGGACCCAAAGACAGGAGTAGCAGTGAGAGGCAGTGCTGGACCCAAAGACAGGAGCTGCAGTGAGAGGAAGTGCTGGATCCAAAGACAGGAGCTGCAGTGAGAGGAAGTGCTGGATCCAAAGATAGGAGCAGCAGTGAGAGGAAGTGCTGGATCCAAAGATAGAAGCAGCAGTGAGAGGAAGTGCTGGATCCAAAGATAGAAGCAGCAGTGAGAGGAAGTGCTGGATCCAAAGATAGAAGCAGCAGTGAGAGGCAGTGCTGGACCCAAAGACAGGAGCAGCAGTGAGAGGCAGTGCTGGACCCAAAGATAGGAGCAGCAGTGAGAGGCAGTGCTGGATCCAAAGATAGGAGCAGCAGTGAGAGGCAGTGCTGGACCCAAAGACAGGAGCAGCAGTGAGAGGCAGTGCTGGACCCAAAGATAGGAGCAGCAGTGAGAGGAAGTGCTGGATCCAAAGATAGGAGCAGCAGTGAGGGGCAGTGCTGGACCCAAAGACAGGAGCAGCAGTGAGAGGAAGTGCTGGACCCAAAGACAGGAGCAGCAGTGAGAGGAAGTGCTGGACCCAAAGACAGGAGCAGCAGTGAGAGGAAGTGCTGGATCCAAAGACTACAGCGCAAGCAAGAAGCAGCACTGCACCCAAAGACCGGAGCACCGATGTGGGGCAGCACTGGACCAAAAGACAGGAGAACTGGCAAGAGGCTGTACTGGAACAAAAGACAGGAGCAGCAGTGAAAAACAGCACTGGACCCAAAGACCGGAGGAGCGTAGAGCGGCAGTACTAGACCAAAACACAGAAGCAACGGTGAAAGGCAGCACTGGACCCAAAGACCAGAGCACCGAAGAGAGGCAGTACTAGACCAAAAGACAGGAGCACGGGTGAAAGGCAGCACTGGACTGAAAGACAAACAGCGGTGAAGGCCAGCACTGGACCCAAAGACAGGAGCAGCGGTGAGAGGCAGCACTGGACCCAAAGACAGGAGCAGCGGTGAGAGGCAGCACTGGATCCAAAGACAGGAGCAGTGGTGAGAGGCAGCACTGGACCCAAAGACAGGAGCAGCAGTGAGAGGCAGCACTGGACTAAAAGACAGGAGCAGCGGTGAGAAGCAGCAATGGAACCAAAGACAGGAGCACCAGCGAGAGGCAGAACTGGACCTAAATACATGAGCAGCGATGAGAGGCAATACTGGACCCAAAGAATGGAGCGCTGGTGAAAGGCAATACTGGACCCAAAGGCTGGAGCACCTAGGAGAGGCAGCACTGGATCCAGTGACTAGGCCAGCATCACTAGGCAGTACTGCACTCCAAGAAGGTCTGTAAAAGCTCCGCATCAGGATGTGGCAAGTTGCCTTCCTGAGCCTTTGGAGCAATAATTCTTCAAACTTGAAACCCCCCTTTGATTAAGATTGTAAACCCTTTTATAAGCTTCTTGACAACCTCTGAAGGAAATCTGTCCCTTTTGGGTGTAACATTTGGTAATTGTAGTCTTAGGATATTGTACTTGTGAGTTTGCCCTTTGTGGGGCACTGCAAATATTACATTTATTCCATCTCCACCCTGCAACATTACCAAACTGATCCTACAGATAACGGAGCTATTCCGGAAAGGACATGACATTCTGGAATTGCCCTTTAAGCCATTCTCTATGTAAGGACCTACAGTGAGCTCACAATGGCATCGTCTTGATTGTTCCTTCCAAGATGTCAGCATTTTCTTCAGTACCTTCTGGGGTCCTGAGCTCAGGGGACATCTCATTGTGTGAGAGGGCATTGAGTGAATTGCACCTTGGGGAGGCAAATATTATTTTTAGCTAGCAAACAGTCTGATGGGCTCTTTTTCCATTCAGACGCATTGAGGAAGGTGAACATTTTTCTCTTACTGTTTACTTTGTTTCAGCTCAGCCTTAAAAACACCAATTCTAAGTGAAAAGTGTCCGTCGTCGATGTGTTTACTCAGTGGGTCCGGTTCCAGGTCAGTAGAAGAGTAACCAGCCTGCCTGGGCCTTACTGTTCCACTTGACGGTGCAGCTGGGCGCTGGCAGGGGCCTTACAATGTGCATCCTTATAGGCAACGGCATTTAAAGGGATACTATGCCGAACATCTCTGTTACCTCTGCTTGCGGTGCAGGTGAATGTGCTAAGGTGTCGAATGCCTGTTCAAAAGTCTGAATGGATTTGCTTATGCATGCCTCAATATTAGCTCATTAGGACAACCCCATCTCTACATAAGGACCCGCTAATTTTTATACATTGGTGCCCTCCATGCAGGAGCCTGTCGCTGCAGCAGGTCTCAGGTTTAGCTTAATATTATCATCAATAACTATGTAGCAGATGAGAAAACGCAGAGAAGCTTTACTGCCTGATGTGTTCAGAGATTGGGATTAGCACATGTTATCATTAATAAACTCATTAGTTATCGCGCACAGTCATCCGGGGTCATGTATACAGCGGCCATATCAGGTCACACTGAGGCCTTCACAAATATTCATCAATTGCTCTTTATTGGGTTATAACAGCTAAATGGCCAAAGACGGGGGGTAGTGACAACCCCTCTGGGGACCATGTTACATGAGACTGTTGTCACTCGACTCTCCACACATTGAAGTAAAAAGGTAAAACAATCTTTTAGTAAGGACCAAAGATCTGTCCACAAGAGGTGGGTAGAGGGGGACACACTAGCACCCAAATTCTGGAGCAGGAGGTCCCTACAAAACACGGACAGTGTGATAAACGGCAGGAAGGGTCTGCTGAGAGTTTCACTGCTAAACACAGCGAGCGTGGAGGTCTCATTGCCAATGTGTATGAAGACAACAGCAAAATGGGAAGGGGGTATGATTATTAATCCTGTGTTATACTCCAGAGCTGCACTCACTATTCTGCTGGTGGAGTCACCAAGTAAGGTATACACAGTGACTGCACCAGCATAATAGTGAGTGCAGCTCTGGAGTATAATACAGGATGTAACTCAGGATCAGTAATGTAATGTACACTCACTGGCCACTTTATTAGGTACACCTGTCCAACTGTGTGTTAAGACTTAATTTCTAATCAGCCAATCACATGGCGGCAACTCAGTGCATTTAGGCATGTAGACATGGTCAAGACAATCTCCTGCAGTTCAAACCGAGCATCAGTATGGGGAAGAAAGGTGATTTGAGTGCCTTTGAACGTGGCATGATTGTTGGTGCCAGAAGGGCTGGTCTGAGTATTTCAGAAACTGCTGATCTACTGGGATTTTCACGCACAACCATCTCTAGGGTTTACAGAGAATGGTCCGAAAAAGAAAAAAAATCCAGTGAGCGGCAGTTCTGTGGCCGGAAATGAATTGTTGATGCCAGAGGTCAGAGGAGAATGGGCATACTGGTTCGAGCTGATAGAAAGGCAACAGTGACTCAAATTGCCACCCGTTACAACCAAGGTAGGCAGAAGAGCATCTCTGAACGCACAGTGCGTCGAACTTTGAGGCAGATGGGCTACAGCAGCAGAAGACCACACTGGGTACCACTCCTCTCAGCTAAGAACAGGCATCTGATGGCTACTTTCAGCAGGATAATGCGCCATGTCATAAAGCTCGAATCATCTCAGATTGGTTTCTTGAACATGACAATGAGTTCACTGTACTCAAATGGCCTCCTCAGTCACCAGATCTCAATCCAATAGAGCATCTTTGGGATGTGGTGGAACGGGAGATTCGCATCAGGGATGTGCAGCCGACAAATCTGCGCCAACTGTGTGATGCCATCATGTCAATATGGTCCAAAATCTCTGAGGAATGCTTCCAGCACCTTGTTGAATCTCTGCCACGAAGAATTGAGGCAGTTCTGAAGGCAAAAGGGGGTCCAACCCATTACTAGCATGGTGTACCTAATAAAGTGGCCAGTGAGTGTATGTATGTACACAGTAACCGCACCATCAGAATAGTGAGTGCAGCTCTGGGGTATAATACAGGAGGTAACTCAGGATCAGTAATGTAATGTATGTACACAGTGACTGCACCAGCAGAATAGTGAGTGCAGCTCTGGGGTATAATACAGGAGGTAACTCAGGATCAGTAATGTAATGTATGTACACAGTGACTGCACCAGCAGAATAGTGACTGCAGCTCTGGAGTATAATACAGGATGTAACTCAGGATCAGTAATAATAATAATAATAAATTTTATTTCTATAGCGCTGACATATTCCGCAGCACTTTACATTTCAGAGGGGATTTGTACAGTCGATAGATATTACAGCATAACAATAATCACATAGATCATAACAGATACCAAGAGGAGTGAGGGCCCTGCTCGCAAGCTTACAATCTATGAGGGGAAAAAGGGGAGACATGAAAGGTGGGTGGTAACAGTTGCTCTGATTGTTTGGACCAGCCATAATGTTAAGTGTGTAACAGTACAGACACAGAGGGCTAATGGATGCATAAAGCATGTGGTAACATGATGCGGGGAACCTGGTTATGGTAAAACTTTTGGCTGTGCCACCCAGGGATAGATTAGGTTAATGTGTTGAGGCGATAGGCCAGTCTGAATAAATGAGTTTTCAGGGCACGCTTAAAATTGTAGGTATTGGGGACTACTCGTATTGACCTGGGAAGTGCATTCCAAAGAATTGGCGCAGCACGTGTATAGTCTTGGAGACGGGAGTGGGAGGTTCTGATTATCGAGGATGCTAACCTCAGGTCATCAGCAGAACGGAGGGCACGGGTAGTGTGGTATACTGAAACAAGGGAGGAGATGTAGGGTAGTGCTGAGCCATGGAGAGCTTTGTGGGTGAGGGTAATAAGTTTATACTGAATTCTGGAGTGGATGGGTAGCCAGTGTAATGACTGGCACAAGGTAGAGGCATCGGTGTAACGATTGGCGAGGAATATGATCCTGGCTGCAGCAATCAAGACAGATTGGAGGGGGTAAAGTTTGGTAAGAGGGAGACCGATTAGAAGAGAGTTACAATAGTCGAGACGAGAATGAATAAGAGAAACAGTAAGTGTTTTTGCAGTCAAAAGTAAGAAAAGGTCGAATTCTAGAAATGTTTTTGAGATGCAGATAACAAGAGCGAGCCAGTGATTGGATGTGGGGGGTGAATGAAAGCTCGGAGTCAAGTATGTCCCCAAGACAGCGGGCATGTTGCTGGGGAGTAATAGTAGAACCACACACGGAAATGGCAATGTCGGGTATAGGTGCATTAGTAGCGGGAGGAAACACAAGTTCAGTCTTTGACAGGTTCAGTTTCAGATATAGTGAGGACATGATGTTAGACACAGCGTTTAGACAATCGCCGGTGTTTTCTAGAAAGGCTGGTGTGATGTCAGGAGAAGAAGCGTATAATTGGGTGTCATCAGCATAGAGATGGTACTGGAAACCAAATATACTGATTGTTTGACCAATAGGGGCAGTGTACAAGGAGAAGAGGAGGGGGCCTAGAACCCATCCTTGAGGAACCCCAACAGTAAGGGGAAGGTGAGAGGAGGAGGAACCGGCAAAAGATACAGTAAAGGTCAGAGAGATAGGAGGAGAACCAGGAGAGAACAGTGTCCTTGATGCCGATGGATCGGAGCATAGTGAGGAGGATCTGATGCTGCGGAGAGATCCAAGAGAATTAGCATGGAGTAATGACCATTAGATTTAGCTCTTAGTAGATCATTAGAGACTTTAGTGAGGGCAGTTTCAGTAGAGTGTAAAGAGCGGAAACCGGATTGGAGAGGGTCGAGAAGAGAGTTATCAGAGAGACAGCGGATCAGACGGGAGTGGACCAGGCGTTCCAGGAGTTTAGAGATGAAGGGAAGTTTAGAGACAGGTCTATAGTTAGCGGCACAGTTTTGGTCAAGGGATGTTTTTTTAAGTAGTGGATGTATGATGGCATGCTTAAATAAGTAATGTAATGTATGTACAAAGAGACTGCACCAGCAGAATAGTGAGTGCAGCTCTGGAGTATAATACAGGATGTAACTCAGGATTAGTAATGTATGTACACACAGTGTCTCAACTTTTCATGTAGATTGCATGTAGAAATAAATTGTAATATGATGTCAAAAGTCCTCAGCCAACCCCAGTAGGAAATACCTTGTCACCTATTTTAGAGGTTTACTGCACATTTCCCAGTCTTACGGTCACATTCTTGGTTTGTTATTTGGTCACACATCTGTGGATGACCTCATGTTTTAAGCAGAATTTAGTATCATGCAAAAACACATGATGGCCCTGAATGTTATTTTTTTAACACAGGAATTGCATTTTTGGTAAATAAATGTAATAATAAATGGTGTGTGGAGTGGAGCGCTCCGGGCCCACGATGCACATCCTGCTGGGATATCACATTGCTGTAGGACATGGCTGTCATCAGGTGAACTTAACTGGGACGTGTTGCAGGTATCGATCAGCCGCTCAGATTCCTCGGCCTAATCTCTGCGCTGAACCAGTTGGACTTTTGAACCTCAATGAGGAGTTGACATGGAGAAGGCTGTTATTATGTGACGGCCATGGGGTTTCTAGGTGGATCTCCACCTTTAAATAAAGAGCAAACATTGGGCTGCATTCCAGCAGAATCACTCAACAGTGGGGTGGGGAGGTCCAAGAAGCTGACCTGTTAACCCCTTCACTTACAGGGGGCAGAAACTGTCTCTGAAATTACCCATAATACAGGTCCTAGCACTTTAAAAAATATCATTTTCCATGGACCAGACAATGGACCATGCTAGTATAACCCGGGTAACTCCTGTATATAATTATATATCTACAGCCGGTATAACCCGGGTATCTCCTGTATATAATTATATATATGTACAGCTGATATAACCTGGGCGTCTCCTGTATATAATTATATATGTACAGCCGGTATAACCTGGGCATCTTCTGTTTATAATTATATATGTACAGCTGGTATAACCTGGGCATCTCCTGTATATAATTATATATGTACAGCCGGTATAACCTGGGCATCTCCTGTATATAATTATATAGGTACAGCTGGTATAACCTGGGTATTTCCTGTATATAATTATATATGTACAGCTGGTATAACCTGGGCATCTCCTGTATATAATTATATATGTACAGCTGGTATAACCTGGGCATCTCCTGTAAATAACTATATGTACAGCTGGTATAACCTGGCATTTTCTGCATATACATTAGTGTTCAAAATAATAGCAGTATGTTCAAAAACACAAGTTAATCACAAAATCTTTCTTCCAGTTTTTATTTCCATCACTGGGAACATAGAGTCACCAACTTCTGGCCCCGCTCACCTGTTATTCCAGCCCAGGATGCTCGGACTACCTCCCACAATCTCTTGGCATTTGTTGTCCCCCCACAAGTGTTCTATTGGACTAAGGTCCGGGATTGGGCTGGTTGCTCCATAACCTCAATTTTGATGGACTGAAACTAATATTTTGCTCGTTTCCTGGTGTGTTTAGGGTTGTCTTGTTGAAACCTCCATTTCAAGGGCATATCCTCTTGAGCGTAAGGCAACATGACCTCTTCAAGCATTTAAATATATATAAATGGGTCCCTGATCTCTGGTATACGGTAAATAGGTCCGGCACCATAGTAATAGAAACATGCCCGTATCATGATGCTTCCACCACCATGCTTCACTGTCTGCAGTGTACTGTGGCTGAATGCAGAGTTTTGGGGTCGTCTGATGAACAGTCTGCGGCCCTTGGACCCAAAAGGAACAATTTTACTTTCATTAGTCCACAAAATGTTTCTCCGTTTCTCTTTAGGACAGTTGATGTGTTCTTTGGCACATTGTATCCGCTTTAGTACATGTCTTTTTTTTTAACATTGGGACTTAGCGGGGACTTCTTGCTAAGAGATTAGCTTCACACAGGCGTCTTCTACCTGTCACAGTCCTCACAGGTAACTTGTGACTGTCTGTGATGATAACAATAATAATCTTTATATAGCGCCAACATATTCCGCAGCGCTTTACAGTATAACAGTTTCAAAACACAAGTCATAAGTAACAACGTTAACAATACAATAATTAAAGCAAAATAAGACGACCCTGCTCGTGAGAGCTTACAATCTACAATGAGGTGGGGGAGATACAAAGTACAGGTGTGTATTTACAATGATGTATTTACAATGATCGTCCAGCCATCTTGTGGGAGTGAGGGATGGATGGAGAGAGTGAATGGGCTACACACACACACTTACACATAGAATGACGTTGATTAGTAAACGTGATAGGCCGCTCTGAACAAATGTGTTTTGAGGGAACGCCTGAAACTATGCAAATTGTGGATAGTCCTGATGTCTTGGGGTAGAGCATTCCAGAGGATAGGAGCAGCACGGGAGAAGTCTTGGAGTCGGGAGTGGGAGGTACGGATTAGTGCAGAGGTTAGTCGAAAGTCGTTTGCAGAGTGCAGCGGTCGGTTAGGCTGATTGACAGAAATGAGGGAGGAGATGTAGGGGGTTGCTGCACTGTGGAGAGCTTTGTGGGTGAGAACAAGTACTTTGAATTGGATCCTATAATGAATGGGCAGCCAATGTAAGGACTGGCGAAGAGCGGACGCGTCTGAATACCGATTAGCCAGATAGGTGACCATGGCTGCTGCATTAAGTATGGACTGGAGGGGGGATAGTCGAGTAACGGGGAGGCCAATTAATAGAGCGTTGCAGTAGTCCATGCGGGATCAGGAGACAGTGAGGGTTTTTGTTGTTTCCATGGTGAGAAAAGGGCGGATTTTCGAGATGTTCTTTAGGTGTAAGGGGCAAGAGATTGTATATGGGATGTGAAGGAGAGATTGGTGTCAAACATAACACCCAGACAGCGCGCCTGCTGCCGGGGTGTTATTGTGGTGCCACCCACGGAGAGGGAAATGTCAGATTTCGGGAGGTTAGTAGACGGCGGGAGCAGAAGAAGTTCAGTTTTGGAGAGGTTGAGTTTCAGATAGAGAGTGGACATGATATTGGAGACTGCGGACAGACAGTCACTGGCGTTCTGTAGTACAGCAGGGGTAAGGTCGTGGAATGACATATATAGTTGTGTGTCATCAGCAAAAAGATGGTACTGAAAGCCAAATCTGCTGATTGTCTGTCCAATTGGGGCCGTGTAGAGAGAGAAGAGAAGGGGGCCAAGGACTGAGCCCTGAGGTACCCCAGCAGCAAGAGGAAGAGGAGATGAAGTGGAGCCAGAGAACAAAACACTGAAGGAGCGGTCAGAGAGATAGGAAGAGAACCAGGAGAGAGCAGTGTCCTTAATGCCTAGTGACTGGAGCCTAGAGAGTAGGAGATGGTGGTCAACAGTGTTGAAAGCTGTAGATAGGCCGAGAAGAATGAGCAGAGAGTGGTCACTGTTACGTTTTGCTGTCAGAAGGTCATTGGTCACTTTGATGAGTGCAGTTTTAGTCGAATGTAGGGGGAGGAAGCCGAACTGTGAAGGGTCTAGAAGGGAGTGAGTGGAGAGGTAACGGGTAAGGTGGGAGTAAACTAGGCGCTCCAAAAGTTTAGAGATGAAGGAGAGATTGAAGACTGGTCTGTAGTTGTTTGTGCAGGATGGGTCAAGAGCGGGTTTTTTTAGTAATGGAGTAATGATGGCGTGTTTGAAGGAGGATAGGAAAATGCCCGAGGAGAGGGAGAGATTAAAGATTGCAGTTAGGTGAGTTGTGACGACTGGAGAGAGAGACTGGAGGAGATGTGAGGGAATGGGGTCGGTACTGCATGTGGTCGGATGAGAGGAGTCTGGAGACTTCTTCTGTGATGGGATCAAATGTATAAAATGAGCCAGGGGAGATGCAGGAAGGGATGGGAGTCACAGCACTTGGTGGTTGGGAGCAGATTTCCTGTCTGTGATCATCCTGGAGCCGATCATTGGTAACGTGTGACTGTCTGTGATCATCCTGGAGCGTTTCGTTGGCTGAGCCTCTGCCATTCTGGCTTTTCTTCCATCCATTATAATGGTCGTCTTCCGTGTTCTTCCATGTCTCTCTGGTTTGGCTTTCCATTGTAAAGCATTGGAGATCATTTTAGCTGAACAGCCGATCATTGTCTGCACTTCTTTATTAGTTTTACCTTCTCCAATCAACTTTGTAATCAAAGTTCGCTGTTCTTCTGAACAATGTCTCCAACGACCCATATTTCTCAGGCTTTCAAGGAGAAATGCATGTTCAACATAAGGGCCTCGTGAGTCACACCTGTCTCGTCACAGAATGATTGACCGCACTACTTGATCTCCGCACTGATATTATTGTGAATACTTTCCCCTTTCAATTAATTATTCTAATACACAGACTCAGAAACCTGCAGATCATGAATGCTGAGTCTGGTGGGTTTCTTAGAATCTTCTGCACCAACTGGTAAATTGTGTGACATGTGGCGGTAGAATTTATACCATTAACAGTGATTAATCTGGTCAGTCATATTAGACTGCTGGTATTTTGAACACTACTTTAATTATATATGTACAGCTTGTATAACTTGAGCATCTCCTGTATATAATTATATATACATGGATGTCAGATTCTTTTCCAGCATTAGTGTCACTGTGCACCTTCGATGCTGCTGAAGTATCACACAGTGCAGAGTCTGAACCAGCTGCACATCTAAGCCGCTAGTGTGAACTGTCAATCTTCAGGAGTGCACTGTCCCCCCGACACAGGAAGCTCCTGGGCTAGGGAGCGGTGCACTTACCATGGATTCAGGAGTGCACTGTCCCCCCGACACAGGAAGCTGCTGGGCTGGGGAGCGGTTCGCTCCCAAGGATGACAAATGAGAACAATCCTTTAATAAAGTCCATTCCTGCAGTTCCATGCTGTGTAGGAGATGTGTGGAGAACTCAATGGCTTTTTCTGTTTTCAAGAATGGACCAAATATTTCCTTTAAAGGCGATGTCCATGATTGGGACAAAGCTCTGCAGTCCACATGATTGCAGACTGCCGAATCTTGACAGTGTGCGTTCTGTCACTATTCTCCGGTAGTCCCAGCGCACTAGAGTGGGCATGTGACCACATGTACGTGACTTTTATACTTGCGGTCATGGATCGATTAGACTCCTATGCGGTTCAGAGAAGAGCAGTAGTCTAGTCGGTGTGTGACTTTCCCCTCGCATCGGGAATACCGGGAAATTGTGCAAGTGTGCGCATCTAGTGCTGTCACGATTCTGCAGTCTGCAGTCACACAGGGTTACTGCTTACTTCTTTCCTAACTCTGGACAACCCCTTTAAAACTCCGGAGTTAGATGCACATTTTGCTACATGTAGTCAGATACATTTGTATTAAGAAATAAACATAAAATTGAAAACGCACAATGGGGCTATAGTGTTAGACACAACATATCCTCCCAGGAATGCAGACAAGTTACTGGGGGAGCAGATGGACCTTTATATCTGTTGTTTCAATTGTGTATTTCTGAGCTCGATTACCAGCTGGAAGAACACAGCAAATAAGTCGGAATTTAAAGCTTTACTCCCTTGTGAAGTCCATATTATTGTACATAGGCACAGTATTATAGTAGTTCTATTCTTTTACATAGGGGCAGTATTATAGTAGTTATATTCGTGTACATAGGGGCAGTATTATAGTAGTTCTATTCTTGTACATAGGGGCAGTATTATAGTAGTTATATTCTTGTACATAGGGGCAGTATTATAGTAGTTATATTCTTGTATATAGGGGGCAGTATTATAGTAGTTATATTCTTGTACATAGGGGCAGTACTATAGCAGTTATATTCTTGTACATAGGAGCAGTATTATAGTACTTATATTCTTGTACATAGGGGCAGTATTACAGTAGATATAGTCTTGTACATAGGGGCAGTATTATAGTAGTTATATTCTTGTACATAGGGGCAGTATTATAGTAGTTATATTCTTGTATATACTGGCAGTATTATAGCAGTTATATTCTTGTATATAGGGGCAGCATTATAGTAGTTATATTCTTGTACATAGGGGCAGTATTATAGCAGTTATATTCTTGTATATAGGGGCAGCATTATAGTAGATATATTCTTGTACATAGGGGGCAGTATTATAGTAGTTATATTCTTGTACATAGGGGGCAGTATTATAGCAGTTATATTCTTGTACATAGGAGCAGTATTATAGTAGTTATATTCCTGTATATAGGCGCAGTATTATAGTAGTTATATTCTTGTACATAGGGGCAGTATTATAGTAGATCTATTGTACATAGGGGCAGTATTATAGTAGTTACATTCTTATATATAGGCGCAGTATTACAGTAGTTATATTCTTGTACATAGGGGCTGTATTATAGTAGTTACATTCTTATATATAGGCGCAGTATTACAGTAGTTATATTCTTGTACATAGGGGCAGTATTATAGTAGTTACATTCTTATATATAGGCACAGTATTACAGTAGTTATATTCCTGTACATAGGGACAGTATTATAGTAGTTATATTCCTGTACATAGGGGGCAGTATTATAGCAGTTATATTCTAGTACATAGGAGCAGTATTATAGTAGTTATATTCTTGTACATAGGGAGCAGTATTATAGTAGTTATATTCTTGTACATAGGGGCAGTATTAGAGTAGTTATATTCTTGTACATAGGAGCAATATTATAGTAGTTATATTCTTGTACATAGGGGACAGTATTATAGTAGTTATATTCTTGTACATAGGAGCAATATTATAGTAGTTCTATCCTTGTTCATAGGGGACAGTATTATAGTAGTTATATTCTTGTACATAGGAGCAGTATTATAGTAGTTATATTCTTGTACATAGGGAGCAGTATTATAGTAGTTATATTCTTGTACATAGGGGCAGTATTATAGTAGTTATATTCTTGTACATAGGAGCAATATTATAGTAGTTATATTCTTGTACATAGGGGACAGTATTATAGTAGTTATATTCTTGTACATAGGAGCAATATTATAGTAGTTATATTCTTGTTCATAGGGGACAGTATTATAGTAGTTATATTCTTGTACATAGGGGCAGTATTCTAGTAGTTATATTCTTGTACATAGGGGCAGTATTATAGTAGTTATATTCTTGTACATAGGAGCAGTATTATAGTAGTTATATTCTTGTACATAGGGGGCAGTATTATAGTAGTTATATTTTTGTATATAGGAGCAGTATTATAGTAGTTATATTCTTGTACATAGGGGCAGTATTATAGTAGTTATATTTTTGTATATAGGAGCAGTGTTCTAGTAGTTATATTCTTGTACATAGGAGCAGTATTATTGTAGTTATATTCTTGTATATAGGGGCAGTATTATAGTAGTTATATTCTTGTACATAGGGGGCAGTATTATAGTAGTTATATTCTTGTACATAGGGGCAGTATTATAGTAGTTATATTCTTGTACATAGGAGCAGTATTATTGTAGTTATATTCTTGTATATAGGGGCAGTATTATAGTAGTTATATTCTTGTACATAGTGGCAGTATTACAGTAGTTATACTCCTTTCCTGGGGCAGCAGTAGGCTATCTTCCCACGTTGCGTTTTTGCTGCATTTTTTAGTGCAAATTTTAAGCTGCGTTAAGAGCTGCTTAAAAAAAAACAGGTCTTGTTGAGATTTTGCTCCTTTTTTGTTGTCTCTTGTGCATGTGAATATAAGTTTAATGGCCCAAAAAAGCCTGTTTTAACTTCCTTAGGTTTTTGAACCAAAAACGGAGGTGCCAGTTTTTCCTGCTCTTTTGCACTTACCCATTGTTTCCTATGGGTGAAAAAAAAAAAATGCTGAAAAAGTGATGTGCTGAAGTTTTCCAAATCAGTCGGGGAAATAAAACCAATGTGTGTGCATGAGATTTCTGAAATCTTATAGAACTTTGCTGGTACTGTAAAACGCAGATTAAAATTTGCATTATAAAAAGCTGCCAAAATGCAATGTGTGAACTTTGCCTTGTAGTAGATTTTTTTTTTGGACACTTTTTTGTGATGCATCAAACATAGTTTTACTTCCTGTCAGTTAATCTGGAAATGCTAGAACCAGTAATTATTATTTGAGCATTTGGGACACAAAAGTATAAAATGAAAACATGAAAAAGCTTTCAAGTCCAAGGGTTTTGTGTCGGCAATGTCATTTCCCGGGAAGGACACTGTTCTCATATCTTATCAAATAAGGAACTGATTTTCCTTGCAGCTGTGTTTGAATTCCGAGGCCTTGATAACGTTGTGTGCAGAAGATTCTTTACCTTTGGCTGGGACCTCAGAGCACATGGCAACAATGTAGCAGCCGCCAACTCATGCATTACATTGGGTTATGCCCAAACTACACTGCAGTCTTGGAGTCACATGAAATTTAATGAAAAACTAATGCTTTGTTGTCTCCCAGGGTGGAACTGTGGGCAGGGGCCGGGGTAAAGTATTTAACGTATATACAGTACAGACCAAAAGTTTGGACACACCTCATTCAAAGAGTTTTCTTTATTTTCATAACTATGAAAATTGTAGATTCACTCTGAAGGCCTCAAAACTATGAATTCACACATGTGGAATTATATAATTAACAAAAAAGTGTGAAACAACTGAAAAATATGTCTTATATTCTAGGTTCTTCAAAGTAGCCACCTTTTGCTTTGATTACTGCTTTGCACACTCTTGGCATTCTCTTGATGAGCTTCAAGAGGTAGTCACCGGAAATGGTTTTCACTTCACAGGTGTGCCCTGTCAGGTTTAATAAGTGGGATTTCTTGCCTTATAAATGGGGTTGGGACCATCAGTTGTATTGTGCAGAAGTCTGGTGGATACACAGCTGATAGTCCTATTGAATAGACTGTTAGAATTTATATTATGGCAAGAAAAAAGCAGCTAAGTAAAGAAAAACGAGTGGCCATCATTACTTTAAGAAATGAAGGTCAGTCAGTCCGAAAAATTGGGAAAACTTTGAAAGTGTCCCCAAGTGCAGTGGCAAAAACCATCAAGCCCCTACAAAGAAACTGGCTCACATGAGGACCGCCCCAGGAAAGGAAGACCAAGCGTCACCTCTGCTGCGGAGGATAAGTTCATCCGGGTCACCAGCCTCAGAAATCGCAGGTTAACAGCAGCTCAGATTAGAGACCAGGTCAATGCCACACAGAGTTCTAGCAGCAGACACATCTCTACAACAACTGTTAAGAGGAGACTTTGTGCAGCAGGCCTTCATGGTAAAATAGCTGCTAGGAAACCACTGCTAAGGACAGGCCACAAGCAGGAGACTTGTTTGGGCTAAAGAACACAAGGAATGGACATTAGACCAGTGGAAATCTGTGCTTTGGTCTGAGGAGTCCAAATTTGAGATCTTTGGTTCCAACCACCGTGTCTTTGTGCGACGCAGAAAAGGTGAACCGATGGACTCTACATGCCTGGTTCCCACCGTGAAGCATGGAGGAGGAAGTGTGATGGTGTGGGGGGGCTTTGCTGGTGACACTGTTGGGGATTTATTCAAAATTGAATGCATACTGAACCAGCATGGCTACCACAGCATCTTGCAGCGGCATGCTATTCCATCCGGTTTGCGTTTAGTTGGACCATCATTTATTTTTCAAGAGGACAATGACCCCAAACACACCTCCAGGCTGTGTAAGGGCTATTTGACCAAGAAGGAGAGTGATGGGGTGCTATGCCAGATGACCTGGCCTCCACAGTCACCAAACCTGAACCCAATCGAGATGGTTTGGGGTGAGCTGGACCGCAGAGTGAAGGCACAAGGGCCAACAAGTGCTAAGCATCTCTGGGTACACCTTCAAGACTGTTGGAAGACCATTTCCGGTGACTACCTCTTGAACCTCATCAAGAGAATGCCAAGAGTGTGCAAAGCAGTAATCAAAGCAAAAGGTGGCTTCTTTGAAAAACCTAGAATATAAGACGTATTTTCAGCTGTTTCACACTTTTTTGTTAATTATACAATTCCACATGTGGTAATTCATAGTTTTGATGCCTTCAGAGTGAATCTACAATTTTCATAGTCATGAAAATAAAGAAAACGAGATGAAAATGAGAAGGTGTGTCCAAACTTTTGGTCTGTACTGTATGTCCTAATCCTATCTGTTTTCTCTAGTTCATGGAGAAGTATGGAGTTCCAAGAATTTGCATTATTCTATCATTTCCAGCTTTATCATGTGCTCTGTTCCTTGTCTTAAGATTTTGGCTCTAGGACAGTTTCCTGTGGCAACATGTCATCATAGCTCTGTGTGAAGGGGGCTGGCTGGCTGCTTATTGCAGTGGCTAGGCCAGCACCCTCCCTTATTTAAAGCATTAGTAATAATGAAAAGGGGTGCTGGCCTAGCAATTACAATCAGCGGACTCCTTTCACATACAGCTCTGATGACAATATTGGCACAGGAAATGTTTTCTTAGTACAAGCCAACGAATGAGCATGTGGATTTTTTTTTTTCTGGGAAGGAAAACTCAGAGGTGTGACTAGGAGTGGTTCATTTTCTACTGGATGCTTGAGGTGCAAGTGTTTTTTGTAGGAAGATTTATTTTTTTCCTTTTTAACTGCAAAAATATTAATAAAGCCTAAAAAATGCTACCGGTTTGTGTTTACAGCTGCTGTGCAGATCTATGCGTCACCATGGTGACAGACAACAAAGTAACCATGCAGTCTGATCTTGCAGTCATACTTCCATCTGTCCACTATTTCTTCCATTTGCCAACAGATACAATTTAGTGAAACCAGATCACAAACGATGCCCAAAATTGGCCATTTTGGGCATAATTCCCAGGAGAGGGCTTTAATGTCCTGAATTTTCACTTTTATGTATTGATAGTTAAGATTCTTGCAATCTCACTGAATGCATGTGAGGAAGAAGCAGGTGTCAGGCTATGAGTTTGTGTCTGTAACCATGGAGACGCATTGTCCTGGACAGGAGATGAGAACGGATTTCACACAAAGTGTTTGCAAATTTTCGGAGCCATTCTGTTGGCATACGACCAGTTTGTTTTATGAGGTTGGTTATAGAGGTGACAGGCACACAATCCAATGTGACTGTAAACGTATAAGGAACCTCTCAGCACATTTTTACTTATGAAAGTAGCAGTTTGGCTGTTTAGATGAATGTCCCCCAATTACAATGATGCCTTTTTTTTGTAGAGATCCAATATTCCGGTCGTGAGAAATCTAGTGTAAAAGTCATATGTAAATCAGGCTGGAAGTGCACTGGGGGCGTGTCAATACATTTAGACTTATTCCTCGAAGAGGACTGACCCGCCCCCAGTGCACTTGAAGCCGGGTTTACATGTAGCTTCTCACTAGATTTCTCATGACTGGCTCATGAGGGATAATTTTTACTGGGGGGACAAGCAGAGGCGTAACTTGACGCCTGTGGGCCCCAATGCAAAAGCTCCAATGGGTTCCCCAATTATTTCAAGTCTTTAATAATAATGGACTTTTCAAGAGGCACACGTTGGGCCCCTTAGGCTCCAGTTACAATTGCGGCCCCTGAGGACAAGCGTCCATACAGCCGTACCACTATACTGCTACTTTAACATGTAAACACCTGCTGACGAGCCCCATTAATACGCAGGCAGTACCCAAGCGCTGCCGATAAGCGCACTGCATTGTTCTTGTGACGCCGGAGCGCGTGATCCCATTAACAATAAACTGCAGGGAGGACGATGCAAAGAGAATAATGTGCAATGGACCATGGCACCCGGCAAATTCAAGGCCGATTAAAACTGTGGAATTAACGATAAATGGAGCATTTACAAGAAGCTGAAGAATTCTGTGTGACGGCAGCTGGAAGCAAATACCGGCTTACAGTATCCCCCTCCTTCTAAGTCTGCTTTTCTTTAGTTGTATCTCTGTCCGATACGACCTACACAAGTTTTCACCCAACTGTTTCAGACTTGTGTCAGTTCAGTGATGCAGCAGTAAGGACAATGATGCAAGTTTTGCAGTTAAGCGGGGGCGGGGCTAGTGGGAGGGGCCTGAATGATGGGGAGGAGCCTGAATGCTGGAGAGGGGCCTAGCAAGCCACAAGATTTTTACTTAGAGGACTAGGGCAATGAATTTAGCTACATTTTAGACACGGCTCTGCTGTTAGGCACATGAGTTTTTACTAATAGTAGCCTCTTATTCCACAGCTTAAAGGGGATGTCCTCTACTAGACAACTTCTTTTTAATAGAACCACTCTTCAAAGCCAAATGTAAAAAATCCTCCAGCAGTCACAACATTGTTAGGTCATGTGACCTCTTCAGTCAATTAGCAGTCACATGGGTGCTATTAAGGAGTCGCCCAAAACAGGACAACCCCTTAAGTTACAGACAGACCTCTTTTTTTTTCTCTCCATATAATCTATAGACCTCAAAATGTAATATCCATAATGAGCCAATCAGAACCACTGCTCATTCACTGCAGGTCACCATTCTGCACAGCATATATAGATGTGAAAGCTCAATGCATGGATGCTCACATATGCATGCTCACTACATATATGCATGCTCACAAGATACATAGATTCCTATCCATGTATGTTACCATACATAAGACACAAATTCTGTAAGTGGACGCGGCACTTTTGGTTCTGTAAGGCTGGTTTCACATTAGCGCTTTTTAGTGCAGCGCATCGTGCGCGTCCATGCGCCCCTATGTTTAACATGGTGGGCGCATGGTCTAGCGTTTGCATACGTTTGTATACGTTTTCGTGCACATGCGTTTTTTGTAGTGTGCGCCTAGGCACTCCTGACACAACCTGTTACATTTTTGGTCCGTCCAACCTGTGTCAAAAAAACGCCTGTGCACGGAATGCGACAAAATAACCGTCTATGGGACCGCAGGCATGCGCATGGACATGCGCACGCCTGCGTTTAAAATCACATGCGTTTTAAGAGTTAACATGGCTAGAAACTGGTTAAAACGCATGCGCCTAAAAAAAAGCAAACGCAAGCAAAACGCATCATGCGTTTTTGCATGCATTTCTAATGCGCACGAAACGCTGCGCAAAAAAGTGCAAATGTGAAACTAGCCTAAGCCGGCAGCAGCGAAAAGCTGGAGCCAAAGTAGGGAATGATCAGGCAGTGTAGGCTGTATACATCTATATGCAGCAAACACTAGTGGCACACAGCGAGGACCTCAGTGACAATTGTCATATCTACACCATTACAGGAGCGGCTCTGCTCCAGAGTTATTTTACTCATAAATTGCGCTCATCCTTTATTGCTGCTTGTCCTGAGGATAATGTGAATGTAGCTTATATGAACCGTTGTATCAGGAGAGAATGTCCCATCTTCTATCTACCTGCCCGGGATCAATACCCTCTGCTGCCATTAATGTGTTATATCGATCTTAGTTTATTGTCCTCCACATTGTGCTCAATTATTATCAGTAATAACAAGGTCAGAAATCACGGGTGTAATATACCTGCCATTATATATAGGACACCTGCTGTCACATATCATATAACTGCCATTATATATAGGACGCCTGCTGCCATATACAATATACCTGCCACTATATATAGGACACCTGCTGCCATATATAATATACCTGCCATTATATATAGGACACCTGCTGCCATATATCATATACCTGCCATTATATATAGGACACGTGCTGCCATATACAATATACCTGCCATTATATATGACACCTGCTGCCATATACAATATACCAGCCATTATATATAGGACACGTGCTGTCATATACAATATACCTGTCATTATATATAGGACATCTGCTGCCACATATAATATACCTGCCATTATATATAGGACACGTGCTGCCATATATAATATACCAGCCATTATATATAGGACACGTGCTGTCATATACAATATACCTGTCATTATATATAGGACATCTGCTGCCACATATAATATACCTGCCATTATATATAGGACACGTGCTGCCATATATAATATACCAGCCATTATATATAGGACACGTGCTGTCATATACAATATACCTGTCATTATATATAGGACACCTGCTGCCACATATAATATACCTGCCATTATATATAGGACACCTGCTGCCACATATCATATACCTGCCATTATATATAGGACATGTGCTGCCATATACAATATACCTGCCATTATATATAGGACACGTGCTGCCATATTCAATATACCTGCCATTATATATAGGACACCTGCTGCCATATATAATATACCTGTCATTATATATAGGACACCTGCTGCCATATACAATATACCTGCCATTATATATAGGACACCTGCTGCCATATATAATATACCTGCCATTATATATAGGACACCTGCTGCCATATATAATATACCTGCCATTATATATAGGACACCTGCTGCCATATATAATATACCTGCCATTATATATAGAACACGTGCTGCCATATATAATATACCTGCCATTATATATAGGACACCTGCTGCCATATACAATAAAACTGCCATTATATATAGAACACGTGCTGCCATATACAATATACCTGCCATTATATATAGGACACCTGCTGCCATATATAATATACCTGCCATTATATATAGGACACCTGCTGTTGTATATAATTTACCTGCCATTATATATAGGACACCTGCTGCCATATACAATATACCAGCCATTATATATAGGACATGTGCTGTCATATACAATATACCTGCCATTATATATAGGACACCTGCTGCCATATATAATATTCCTGTCATTATATATATATGACACCTGCCATAATGTAGATATATAACGTACACCTACATACCCCGGCAGAATTTTTGCTTTCTTCATCTTTTTTTTCAGAGAATATGAATCATAACACCAAAACTTTTTCTCCACTCATGGTTAGTGGTTGGGTGAAGCCATTTATTGTCAAACTACTGTGTCTTCTCTTTTTAAATCACAATGACAACCCAAAACATCCAAATGACCCTGATCAAATGTTCACATACTCTGGTGATTTTGGCTTGATAATATGTACAGAAGTTGACACAAATGGGTTTAAATGACTACTAAAGGTAACATCCTCACCTGTGACCTCTTTGCTTGTAATCAGTGTGTGTGCATAAAAGTTGAGTGAGTTTCTGGGATCCAGACAGACTCTTGCATCTTTCATCCAGCCACTGACATTTCTGGATTGTGAGTCATGGGGAAAGCAAAAGAATTGTCAGCGGATCTACGGGAAAAGGTAGTTGAACTGTATAAAACAGGAAAGGGATACAAAGAGATATCCAAGGAATTGATAATGCCAGTCAGCAGCGTTCAAACTGTGATTAACAAATGGAAAATCAGGGGCTCTGTAAAAACAAAACTACGGTCAGGTAGAGCAACAAAAATGTCGTCCACAACTGCCAGGAAAATTGTTCGGGATGCAAAGAAAAACCCACAAATAACATTATTAGCTGAAATACTGGACTCTCTGAAAACTAGCGGTGTGGCTGTTTCAAGATGCACAATAAGGAGGCACTTGAAGAAAAAAGGGGTGCATAGTCGAGTCGCCAGAAGAAAGTCATTACTGCGCAAATAACACAAAGTATCTCGCCTACAATACGCAAAACAACACAGAGACAAGCCTCAAAACTTCTCGAACAAGGTAATTTGGAGTGATAAGACCAAAAATGAACTTTTTGGTCACAACTATAAACGTTACATTTGGAGAGAGGTAAACAAGGCGTATGATGAAAGGAACACCATTCCTACTGTAAAGCACAGAGGTGGATCACTGATGTTTTGGGGATGTGGGAGCTACAAATGCACAGGAAACTTGGTCAAAGTTGAAGGAAAGATGAATGCAGCACGTTATCAGCGAATACTGTAGGCAAATTTTCACTCCTCAGCCCGGAATCTGCGCATGGGACGTACTTAAATGTTCCAACATGACAACGATCCAAAACACAAGGCCAAGTCCACCTGTCACTGGCTACAGCAGAACAAAGTGAAGGTTCTGGAGTGGCCATCTCAGTCTCCTGACCTCAATATCATTGAGCCACTCTGGGGAGATCTCAAGTGCACAGTTCATGATAGACAGCCCAGGAATTTACAGGTACTGGAGGCTTTTTGCCAAGAAGAGTGGGCAGATTTACAATCTGAGAAAATAAAGAACCTCATCCACAACTACCACAAAAGACTTCACGCTGTCATTGTTGATGTTAGAGGGGGCAATACACGGTATTAAGAAATGGGGTATGTGAACTTTTGATCAGGGTTATTTGGATGTTTTGGGTTGACATTGTGATTTAAAAAGAGAAAACACAGTAGTTTGACAATAAATGGCTTCACCCGACCACTAACCAGGAGTGGAGAAAAAGGTTTGGTGTTATCATTCGTATTCTCTGGAAAAAAAAGGCCAAGAAAGCAAAAATTCTGCCGGGGCATGTAAACTTTTGAGCACAACTGTATATATCTTATACCTACCACCATATATATATAATATACCTGCCATTATATATTATATTTAGGACACCAGCCTAGATGTACAGCACCACTGCCCTTTTTTTTTTTTTTTTAAATGTCCATGTCAATTCATTTTCAGTGTTTTTAATGTTGTTTTTTTCTCCATTGAGATCAAAATGGCTTAGCACAAAGAAAGGCATCAAAATCACGTAAAAAAACACAATTTTCTATCCATAGTTTGCATTTTTCATGTAGAAAAGAAATGCATAGAAAAAGCTAGATGTGAACATTGAAGCTTATGATTGTTACAGTGTATCAGTACTGCGATATGGGAAGGTGCAGTGGTCATATACTTCACATGGTGTCCTGGGACTTGTAGTCTGCGACTGTTGCGGACGCGCGCTGGGGACTGGTAGAAGCTGCTGCTGTTTTTCTTCTTGCTCAGCTCATTGGCACCTCCAGGTTTGTAAACATTACCGCATGGCATGAAACATTAATGAGGCATCCATATTTTATAAGTGTAGCTGTGTGCGGGCAGACAGCCTGATGCTGGCACTGAACACTCGTCCCAGGAGGGAGATAAAACAATCTATTAGAGGCGATCTCTCCATCTTGACAGCATTGTGCAGAGTGTATGGAGGGGCAGGATCTAACTGTGGTGTGCGCAGCAGTATCTGGCTCAACCAGGACCCTCCTACTTCTGGGGGCTCAGGGAACACATATGAGATCAAGAGGTTTTTGCCCTATTCATGGATCCTATAGAGTGGTACATATTCACACACGGCTATCACACAAACCGTTTACGTCAGGGACCACGGAATGATAAAAGTGTCTGATGGATTTTCCTGGGGTCCAGGACACCAAGAAGAGTTTGGAATAACCTCCAATAGCTTCCTTAGGAGCCCCGGTCCTCTCATGGTTCTTTCCAGGTGACAGTGACCCTCTCATCTGTGGACCCCTGTATAGATGCCCCTTTTATGCTTCTGTACAATCTATAGGACCCAATAGGTGGCCATAACGTGTATGGTTATGCCTCTTAAAAGGGGATGTGCCATCTAGACAACCCCTTCTAAGAATGCAGCCGCCCCATGGTCACTGGATTACTGAAATTTGACTGCTATAAGGCTGGAGATGCACATTATATAGCAGTTGGCAAACCTCTCCTTCCACTGATCTCTCCTTACCATACACATGCATGCTCAGGTTAGCGGATTGTGCATATGTTCCCAGTAGGAATAGGACAGTAAGCAGCTGCCAGACTCTTTAGTGGCAGTTAATCTCCCCAAGAACAAAGGGATTCAGAAGCTAAAATACAACTGTAGAGTTGGGGGTAGACAGGGGAGGTCATCAAACATACTATGGCCGTCCTGTCCTGCCAGGATTAGTGAGTTAGACTCATATACATTGAATATGTAGACCCAGCAACTGGCTCTTTAAACCAGAGATTTCTGCAGGTGTCCAGGTGTAGGCACAGCGGCAGGACAAGTCTCAGCACAGTGCACCTGGCAGGAGCCATGAGAAGTCACTGTGCCCACGGTTTACTGTAACATCTGATCCCATGTGTCTGTGGGCAGGAGCGGGCGGCAGCTCTCCCATTGTCTTTGAAGCCGGTTATATGGATGACGTCACTTGGTATCAGAATGTAGTGAATACCTGTGGTATACCGGGCAGGAGAAGACTGGGAATAGTTATACCAGGTCATGTATGAACCATTCTCTGGGCATCGCAAGGGGCATTTGATGTGTAAAGCCCGCAGATGAGACCCCTATGACCCCCTAATAATGTCGGTGAAGCTTCATTCCAAAAGGACAAATGTATTTTTACAGCATTGTGCATAATAATGAGGTCCAGGACGGGTTCACCCCTTTCTAATGAATCCCCTGAAGCTTTGATTGAGCATATACATAGCGGTTGTCCTGCTGATTGTTGGGGTCTTCTTCTGGGACCAAATGGAAGCTAGAAGTGCGGCATCAGTAGCCAATACATTGGGCATCTATGTAATTCTGAACCCTGTGATCCTGACATTAGCAGTGGCTTCATGCCTTGTCTATAACCAGAGGATCCGCTACGGTTTCCTCCACACCCACTTGTACGAGGCCATATGGGAAGGGTTGATGCAAAGACGGAACCCTAATTGTGACACAAATGTTTCAGAGCCGCATTTTCTAAAATATTTCTGAGCCGAGTGCCCCTCACTCAAATAAATGGTGTGCTGCACATCAATGTAAAGCATAGAGCGCATGTACCCCCAGAAACATGGCGGCGCCCACTGTAGTAACGGCCAAAGCTTTGATACCCTAGTAGTGACCAAGAAGACCATTTTGATGCTTTTTTTTTTTTTATTTTGGTCCCTTTCCGAAGGACAGCGCCATCCTCCGGAACTCGCGCAGAATGTGATGTGGTCTCTTGAGCAGTTAATCACAACATCCATTAGTAAAGTAAAACTTCACTTTGAGACTAGGACTTGGTTTGTGGGTGAAGGACAAGTCCAGTGGTTGAAGGGAGACATGTGCACTATGGGCCTGGGTGCATATAGACTGGCGCTGTCTGTGCGCTAGGACTGAATCACTCATGATCCGCTAGGTTTACTTGGTCAGACTGCAGCAGAAGACCATGACCCACAAGCCCAATCCATTACTATCTCATACTGAATGTGGATGAGCCTCCTATACCTCCAACATGCAGGGAGCATAGGCTGGGATTTCGAGGATAGGGAATGTGGACCTCACGGTACATCAGGGAGCACAGGCTGACATTTTGAGGATGGGGAATGTGGACCTCACGGGCCATTAGGGAGCACAGGCTGAGATTTTGAGGATGGGGAATGTGGACCTCACAGGCTATCAGGGAGCACAGGCTGAGATTTCGAGGATGGGGAATGTGGACCTCATTGGCCATGAGGGAGCACAGTCTGAGATTTCGAGGATAGAGAATGTGGACCTCATGGGCCATCAGGGTGAACAGGCTAGAGATTTCGAGGATGGGAAATGTGGACCTCACAGGCCATCAGGGAGCACAGGCTGAGATTTTCAGTATGGGAAATGTGGACCTCAGGGGCCATCAGGGAGCACAGGCTGAGATTTCGAGGATGGGGAATGTGGACCTCATTGGCCATGAGGGAGCACATGCTGAAATTACGAGGATAGAGAATGTGGACCTCATGGGCCATCATGGAGCACAGGCTGAGATTTCGAGGATGGGGAATGTGGAACTCACAGGCCATCAGGGAGCACAGGCTGAGATTTTGAGGATGGGGAATGTGGATCTCACGGGCCATCAGGGAGCACAGGCTAGAGATTTCGAGGATGGGGAATGTGGACCGCACAGGCTGAGATTTCGAGGATGGGGAATATGGACCTCACAGGCCATCAGGGAGCACAGGCTGAGATTTCGAGGATGGGGAATGTGGAACTCACAGGCCATCAGGGAGCACAGGCTGAGATTTTGAGGATGGGGAATGTGGATCTCACGGGCCATCAGGGAGCACAGGCTAGAGATTTCGAGGATGGGGAATGTGGACCGCACAGGCTGAGATTTCGAGGATGGGGAATATGGACCTCACAGGCCATCAGGGAGCACAGGCTGAGATTTCGAGGATGGGGAATGTGGACCTCATGGGCCATCCAGCCCATGTCCAGAGTAGGAAACGCTAACATGTAGGAACTAATCTACATTATGGTACCGACGTCCACAGAACATTTTCTTTCTGTTTTTGTTGTTCTACAAGATCTAAAATAAAAATGAAGCCACTTTGCAAATGAAATTGTCCTACTGTTTTCAGTACACAGCTCCTGTGCATGCCTATGAGTCTCCATGGTTACAGACTACAAATAAACCCTGTGTAGTCTGATCCTGCAGACATGTGTTACTCTTCTGCCTTTTCTTATTGGACCTGCAGACAAGACTTGGTGCAAACCAATTTGCACGTCCTATTCCATCGGCCACGACAATGGTCTGTACCCGTCGGACGGGAGATTGGGGTCCCGCCTTTTACCTGGCGGTGTGCTCGGCTCTTCTTTTGATTAGTCGGCCTGGTGCAACGTCATCATTGCGATTTAACGAAATTTGATTTCACGCCAGGCCATCTAATCACAAGAAGAGTTGCGGACGCCACCAGGTAAGAGGTGGGACCCCCTCTCCTGTCCGGCGGCTTCAGACCATTATCATGGTTGATGGAATGGGACATGTAAATCGATTTGCACCAACTCTACTAAAGGCAATAGATGAAAACTAGCAGATGACTGCGAGATCAGACTACACAGGGTTCAATTGTAGTATGTAACCATGGAGACACATAGGTCTGCATAGGTGCTGCATACAAAATGGCAGAACATTCTTTATTGTGAGTATTTGCAAAGTTTCAATTTTTTTATTTCTAAATTTTTAAAATTTTATACACATTAGAGCAATAATCTCCAACTAGTGGCTCTACAGCAAAACTACAACTCCCATCGGCTGTCAAGACATGCTTGGGAGTTTTAGTGCCACCACATTAGGGTAAAATGTCATTCAATTGTGTAAATACCCTTTGAGTTTAGGTTTTTGGTGCGTCTTGAAGTTCATATCTTTTTTTTTTTTTTCCTTTTCCAGCGCTGCAAAGACCGTCTAAACTCGTTGGCCATTTCTGTCATGAACCAGTGGCCGGGCATTAAGCTGCGAGTGACTGAGGGCTGGGATGAGGACGGCCATCATTCTGATGAATCCTTACATTATGAGGGGCGAGCGGTGGACATCACCACCTCGGACAGGGACCGGAATAAATATGGGATGCTGGCACGGCTGGCCGTGGAGGCTGGATTTGACTGGGTGTACTATGAATCCAAAGCGCATATCCATTGCTCTGTCAAGTCAGGTAAGAACACGGCTTCTATACGATTACACCTCATAGCATACGTGTGCAGCATCTAGTCTGACCTCTATAGAACACAGCTATGTTCAGAGTCTGTATATCACAACACAACACTTATAGGGGCCTTGGCGCTATAGAACCAAGCACCGAATTGCACCCTCTGCTCTCAGTCATGTTGTTGTAGCTTTTATAAACATTAACCACTAGGGGGAGCTCAGTGCAGCTCTTATGGAGTACAGCTGTAGCTGTATAAATACATATGCAAATAGCTCCCCCTAGTGGTGGTCACATGCAGCCAGTATTTTAGTACCAGTATATATCTCACCGGATCTGAGTGCTAAGAACAGAACTGTTATCTCTGGTTCTCTGAACCCATTGAGGTTACCTCTTCTGCCACCTGTGGTTCTAGCTCACGTTAGCATTAACCCTTGCAAGACTCTGCCACTTCATTATCTTTCCAGAGGTTTCTCTTCTAAGAAACTCACTTATGAGAGAAATAAATCGGGCAGTTGGATGGAGATGATAGTGGCCATGACAAAGCATTTTATTTATGAATTTTACTTAATAAAGTTTAGGCCTCTTACCTATTAGGCAGAGCAGAAAGTGACAAGAGCAGTTTTTCTGCCTGGAGGACTTGCACTATGTAATACTTGCTTTCTCCTGTGGGGGCGCTGCAAGAAAATAACACTTGCTGCCAGATCACGTCTGATCACCGAGGATTCCAGATTTTCCTAAATTTGATGTGCCCTTCAAGAAGCCGGTGTAAATGGACAACCTCTCTGATCTTCGTAGAATCATACTGTTGTGGAGATGTCTATCCTTTACTTTGGATAGGTTTTTTTTTATGGAAAATGGACATGAAGCAGAATGAATGGCATCCAGTATGTCTGACGAGTCACTTTCATTGCTCAGCAAACCAGGCGAGGTCTCTTCTTGATCCATTCCCGATACTGTACCGGCCGTCAGATAAAGTTCTTTATCTGCTATTGATCCCGGTTGCAGAATGTCTTGCTATATCTCCCTTTCCTCTTAGAATAGATCAATAAGCAATCAATACTGCACTCATCTTTGGAGGACTAGTAAATCAAAACATGCTCTAATTGGAAATGCGCTAAAAATAAAAGATGCCGGAGGGAGTTACATAAAAAAAGAGGTTCTATGCAGCCGCATTCAAATGCAAAGAGAATAGCTGCACAAAACTAAAAGAAGGCTTTTTTTTGTCTAGGATACTGGGTACAAACAGGAAACATTCGAACATGTATGGAACAATATATAGAAGGATTTGGAGCTATGATAGTGTTAAAAAAAAGTTTTTATGTCTATCGGGTTCCTTCCCTAGACGGGTGACAAACAGCAATATAAGTGTGAGTAACGCGAGCTGTAAAAGTTGTGCCCCAGTGGTCATAAGAGGTACTGCATAATTTATATTGTGCAGTTTTGGAAACGCACGGTCCGTGCAAGCGTGACCAAGGTCATATTGTGGAAATATGTATATGGCATGAATAGAAAAAAAAAAAAAGACTGTACTGTAATACATAGGAGAATTTGTAAAAAAAAAGACAAGTTCTTGCAAAAATTCGACCAGCACCATTCAGCATGTGACAATCATACGGCGCATGCAGATCCTGTCCTAGGTTAGGCATCAAGCTGCAGTGCGCTATATGTGCTCAGCTGTAAAAGGTGCGCCCTAGTGGTCATGATTGGTACTGCAATTTACACAATACATTTATAAATGTATAAATACGATCATTTACATCGATACATGATGGCAACACAGAACTTTGTGGCAATCCGCTAAACCTTTAGGATTTGTGCCAAGTATTTCTGACACTGTATCAAATACGGAAACCAAAAGACCGTCACTGAAATTCCTAAGGGCAGCAGCTCTCTCCGCAGCATTCTCCGCGGCAGCCCTGTTATTACACGTTTTGTCATTACCTTGCCTCACTTACTCAAGTTTTTAAAGCCCATTTGCCTCGAGATTTCCTTTGTAAAATTAAAAAAACAAACATTCCCAGCAAATATTTGCAGTTTGATCTGGCAGAGCTTGTACATAGCTCACTAGACCATTCGAGATGTTTGCACAATGTGCTTTACCCCCCGGGGCTTGACAGCGGGCCGTCGTGCAGCCGGAGGTGAATATTGACAACCTGCGCTACCTATAAAATCTAAAGAATTCTGACAAGGAGAAAATCTAATATTTGGCGAAAACTTAACAATTTCTTGAAAGGAAATATTTGAGTCTGTAATAGTGATGGTTTCTGCGAGAGCTGACAGTCCGGTGTGTGAATGACAAGTCCTATGGGACGCAGGAGAGGTGTGTTGAGAATGAAGCTCCTCTCTTCTTGACTTGGGTTGTCCAACAGTTTTTGGGTTTTTTTGGAATGGTGCTCGTCACAGGGGTTCATGGTAGAAGATGGTCACCCCCCCCTTTGCCTTGGTAAGTATCATTTGTTTCAATGTCTTTATATACTTTTTGTTCCAGTCAGCTGACTCTGTGGGGTTTATGGCACTCTCTGTGTTTTCTCGGCAGACCACGGAAATCAGCCGATTGCCCCTCGGGATCATGGCAGGAAGTCTTCCATTGACAAAAGCAGAGCTGAAGAAGCCCAAGATCCGCACTCTGTGTGGAGGACACAGGGGGCTGCAGACGTGGAAGCAGAAGGGGGCAACAACCCTTGGGACAACCACCTAAGGTAATGCCAGTGGGTGGCCTGATACAGGCACAGAATTCCCAGACCCACGATCCATAGGTTCACTGGTCACTATATACAACATACAGAATATAGAGCAATTTAAAGGGAAACCACACCTAGAAATGCCTGACAACAGCAGACAACTCTTGTCTATTTTTTAGTTGTCAGGGCCAATTCCTGTTAGTCTTACAGAAATCCAGAAGTGAAGCAGATTAATTTCACACCTTGGTTTCCCCATGTTTCTGCTGAAGAACCGAGTTGGACTTGGCTTAATTAAAGAGGCAGGGATAACATTGTTTTATGTCAGGTTCATAGAGAGCAAGACTCCCCCCAGCTAGAGACAAATCCTCCACTTTCTCTAGAATTATCACCCAACAGGGGAGATGAAATAGAAAAGTATTGTGTTAGTATTGCTTTAAGGCTATGTGCACACGCTGCGGTTTTTGCTGCGGTTTTGGCCTCTGCGGATCCGCAGCAGTTCCGCAGACAGTGTACAGTACAACGTAAGTCTATGGGATTTACATTCTGCTGTGCACACGCTGCAGATTTTTAACTGCGGAAAAGCTGCGGTTTTGAATCCGCAGAAAGAATTGACATGTCACTTCTTTCTGCAGATTCCGCTGCGGTTTGCCACCTATTTCATTGTCCAGGTGTCAAACCGCGGGGAAAACCGCTGGCCAATCCGCAGGTCATTTTACCTGCTGTTTTACCTGCGGATCCGCAGATACAAATCCGCGGGTGAATCCGCAGCGTGTGCACATAGCCTAAAAGAAAGATGGTTACAAAGTAGCGACATTTGAATAAAAACATAACATCCTCCTCTCAGCACCAAGAATCTGTATGGGTCCATTCCCCTGTCAGTCATGTAAAGTGGCATTGCTTCTTAGTGTCAGAAAATGCTAATAACAGAGACTTACTGAAAATACAGCAATCCCAATGATAACAGCTCTCTGCTCTTCTGTCCCCATGACAACACTTCCTGCCTGTGCAATCACATTGCACTAGAGACGCCATGCAGCACCGTTACCAACTCAGCGCTTTACAGACATCATCATCATCGCTGTCCCCATTGGGGCTCACAATCTAGATTCCCTATCAGTATGTCTTTGGAGTGTGGGAGGAAAACCACACAAACATGGAGAGAACATACAAGCTCCATGTAGATGTTGTCCTAGGTGAGATTTGAGCCCAGAAACCCAACAGTGCAAAGCAACAGTTCTAACCACTGAGCCACCGTGCTCCCCAATATATAGTACAGTGCTAACCACTGAGCCACCGTGTTGCCCAATATGTAGTACAGTGCTAACCACTGAGCCACTGTGCTGCCATATCTATATTACAGTGCTAACCACTGACCCACCGTGCTGTCCTACATCTAGTACAGTGAACCACTGAGCCACTGTGCTGCCCTACATCTAGTACAGTGCTACCCACTGAGCCACTGTGCTGCCCTACATCTAGTACAGTGCTAACCACTAAGCCACTGTGCTGCTATACTGTATATATTACATTGCTAACCACTGAGCCACCATGCTGTCCTACTTCTAGTACAGTGAACCACTGAGCCACCGTGCTGCCCTACATCTAGTACAGTGCTAACCACTGACCCACCGTGCTGCCCTATATATAGTACAGTGCTAACCATTGAGCCACCGTGCTGCCCTACATCTAGTACAGTGCTAACCACTGAGCCACTGTGCTGCACTACATCTAGTACAGTGCTAACCACTAAGCCACTGTGCTGCTATACTGTATATATTACATTGCTAACCACTGAGCCACCATGCTGTCCTACTTCTAGTACAGTGAACCACTGAGCCACCATGCTGTCCTACTTCTAGTACAGTGAACCACTGAGCCACCGTGCTGCCCTACGTCTAGTACAGTGCTAACCACTGAGCCACTGTGCTGCTATACTGTATATATTACATTGCTAACCACTGAGCCACCATGCTGTCCTACTTCTAGTACAGTGAACCACTGAGCCACCGTGCTGCCCTACATCTAGTACAGTGCTAATCACTGAGCCACTGTGCCGCCTTAGATATAGTACCGTGCTAACCACTGAGCTGCCCACAGTGTTGATCCAAATCACCATCAGTATGAATGTGCACATACACACATCAGCGTAGATGCCAGAATTCAGGGTCGAATGTAGATATTGATGTGGAGATTTACTATGGCAAATGTGCTGGAGTTATGATGCAGATTGGACCACGGGGTGCACCAGATATGTGTTGTAGCATATTGAATACTAAATAATAATGTTCTAATGTGGCGATTTCCAACCTGCACGGCTCGAGTTGGTGCAAACTACAACTCCCAGCACATCCCGATAGCCTGCATAGAGCAGGGCATGGTGGAAGTTGTACTTTTACAACATTTGGAGAGCTGTAGTCTGCAAATCATTGCCCTAGAGACTGTGCCTTCATTATGCAATGCACCCTCTGCACCAGGTCCATCTGTCCAGCTCCAAGTCATTGGAACGCTGTGACGTTACTGAGGCTCAGCGTTCCTTGGAATATTTTTGTGGAGGAGACAGATGCACGCACGCTGTAAATGCCTGACATAAGCCAACAAGAAAGGGCAATCTGTAAATTGTCCACATAACCGGCTCTGCTACCTCACTGTCTGTAACCGATAACACTGGAGATATCAAGCGCAATTTGAAACAGCAAGAAAGCTGCAACAATTCCCAGCCATTACTGAGACCTCGATTTCATAGCACTGGTGACCATACAAGTTCTCACCCAGGAGTCAGCAACCTGCAGCACTACAGGTTTTGTGATACATAATTCACAGCATACCCTGACAACCATGCTGGCAGAGGATGCTGGGGGTTATAGTTTCACAACAGCTGAAGTCCTGCACATTGCTCACCCTTGGTCTAAGCTTCTAGGCTTCATGTCTCAAGAGACCATACAAGGTCTAAGCTTCATAACACTGGAGACCATACAAGGTCTAAGCTTCATAACACTGGAGACCATACATCGTCTAAGCTTCATAACACTGGAGACCATACAAGGTCTAAGCTTCCTAACTCTGGAGACCGTACAAGGTCTAAGCTTCATAACACTGGAGACCATACAAGGTCTAAGCTTCATAACACTGGAGACCATACAAGGTCTAAGCTTCATAACACTGGAGACCATACAGGGTCTAAGCTTCATAACACTGGAGACCATACAAGGTCTAAGCTTCATAACACTGGAGACCATACAAGGTCTAAGCTTCATAACACTGGAGACCGTACAAGGTCTAAGCTTCATAACACTGGAGACCGTACAAGGTCTAAGCTTCATAACACTGGAGACCGTACAAGGTCTAAGCTTCATAACACTGGAGACCGTACAAGGTCTAAGCTTCATAACACTGGAGACCGTACAAGGTCTAAGCTTCATAACACTGGAGACCGTACAAGGTCTAAGCTTCATAACACTGGAGACCGTACAAGGTCTAAGCTTCATAACACTGGAGACCATACAAGGTCTAAGCTTCATAACACTGGAGACCGTACAAGGTCTAAGCTTCATAACACTGGAGACCGTACAAGGTCTAAGCTTCATAACACTGGAGACCGTACAAGGTCTAAGCTTCATAACACTGGAGACCGTACAAGGTCTAAGCTTCATAACACTGGAGACCGTACAAGGTCTAAGCTTCATAACACTGGAGACCGTACAAGGTCTAAACTTCATAACACTGGAGACCGTACAAGGTCTAAGCTTCATAACACTGGAGACCGTACAAGGTCTAAGCTTCATAACACTGGAGACTACAAGATCTAAGCTTCTTGCCACTAGTGACCATACAAGGTCTAAGCGTCTTGTCCCAGGAGACCATACAAGTTCTAAACTTCACAGTACTCGAGACCGTACAAGGTCTAAGCTTCATAGCACTTTAACCCCATTCCGACATCGGGCGTAATAGTACGCCGTGTCGGACTACCTCCCTTTGATGTGGGCTCTGGTGGTGAGACCACATCTTTCTCGGGATATGTCAGCTATTTTAAACAGCCGACATGTGCACGCAATAGCCACGGGTGGAATCGTGATCCACCCGCGGCTATTAACTAGTTAAATGCTACTGTCAAACGCTGACAGCGGCATTTAAATAGCGCTTCCGGCAATCACGCCGGAAAAACGCACTCCAGTGACCCGCGTCATGTGATCACGAGTCACCGATGTGTCAGTATGACAACCCAAAGTCTCCAGAAGACAGCTATGGTTGTTAGTGCTGGATTGCTGTGAGCGCCACCCAGTGGTTGGCGCTCATAACAAGTCAGCAATTCTACTACATACTGTAGAGGCGATCTGACCATCGCCTCTATGTAGCAGAGCCAATCGGGCTATGGCAGCTTCTAGTCTCCTATGGAGACTATTGAAGCATGCCAAAAGTAAACAAAAATGTTTTTAAAAATATTAAAAAAAAATAAAAAGTTAAAATCACCCCCCTTTCGCGCCATTCAAAATAAAATATAATCGCACATACACATATTAGGTATCGCCGCGTTCAGAATCTGTCAATAAAAAAGGATTAACCTGAAAGCTGAACGGCGTAATGAGAAACAAAGTCAAAACGCCAGAATCACATTTTTTTGGTCGCTGCGACACTGCATTAAAATGCAATAACGGGCGATCAAAAGAACGTATCTGCACCAAAATGGTATCACTAAAAATGTCAGCCCGGCACGCAAAATATAAGCCCTCACCCAACCTCAGATCACGAAAAATGGAGGCGCTACAGGTATCGGAAAATGACAATTTTTTTTCTTTTAAAGCAAAGTTTGGAAAAAATTTTCACCACTTATATAAAAAAGAACCTAGACATGTTTGATGTCTATGAACTCGTAACGACCTGGAGAATCATAATGGCAAATCAGTTTTAGCATTTAGTGAACCTTGCAAAAAAAAGCCAAACAAAAAACAAGTTTTTGCACTTTTTTTTGCAGTTTCACCGCACTTGGATTTTGTTTCCTGTTTTCTAGTACATGATATGGTAAAACCAATGGTGTCATTCAAAAGTACAACTCGTCCCACAGAAAATAAGCCCTCACATGGCCATATTGATGGAAAAATAAAAAAGTTATGGCTCTGGGAAGAAAGGGAGGGAAAAATGAAAACGCAAAACCGAAAAAAAGCTCTGGGGGTTAAGGGGCTAAACTTCATAGCACTCGAGACCATACAAGATCAAAGTATTACATCACTGCAAATCATACAAGGTCTAAACTCCATAACACTGGAGACTATACAAGATCTAGGCTTCATGTCCTAGGAGACCATAGAAGGTCTAAGCTTCATAGCACAGAGGACCATACAAGGTATAAGCTTTATGTCCCTGAAAATCATACAATCTGAGAGCAGCATAATGTAGAGACAGAGGCCCTGATTTCACCAGTGAGTCACTTACTGAGCTGCTTGCTGTAGTTTTGATAAAATCTCAGTTTTATTAGCAAGAGTTTATCACTTGAGGACTAGTGAACCTGCAGTCATGTAGTTCTCCATAATTTTGAGTGGTGTATAACCCCACACCGCACCATTAATGGGTCACTTTTATGCCTATGCACAGTGCAGAGCTCAGCATTCAGAGGACTGGTAGATCTGCCGCAGATAAAACTGTTTTATCAATCCTACAGCAAGCAGCCCATTAAGTGACACATCGCTGGAATCAAGGTCTCTGCCCCTACATCATACTCTCAAATAGGGTATAAAAACCTGGCGATAGATTCCCTTTAGTATTAAAAAGACTGTCAATACAAAATGACTGTTCAAACCAAACACAAGCTTTTGGTGCATAAACAGTGTAGTGCAAATTCCAACCTACTTGTTTCCCAACTTTCTCTGCCTCCTCTTCCTTGATGGACAGTTCTGGCTTTACAGGAACCAGAGAAGTGCAAAAAATTGATGGCAACAAGTAGGTGGAAGGTGCACTTAACGGTTTGGCCATGGCCACACTGACGGTGCACCGAGCACTTATGCTTGATTTGAACAGTTATTTTGTGCTTACAGCCTTCCTGTAAGGAATTCCAAAAGCAGTATGGCATTCATTGGTCATGGGCCTGTAAATTTGTCCTAATGCCCGTAGATTAACCAATATGAAATTATTGAAAGGCAGAGTAAATGATAAAGATCTAATGCATTTAAATCTAGTTATAGGGAACTTTTAAGGGTATTATAAGTCTGCATCGAGGGATAGCCATTAATGTCCTTTTAATTTTCTTTCAGATCACATGGAGGTGAAGAATTAGGATCTACCAGCTTCAAAGGACTAAACAAGAAGAAGAAAAAAGGGGAAAGAAAATATAGAAAGGAAAAGAAAGGGAAAAGTCCAGGTGGTGAAGAAAAAAAATTCAAGAAAAGGAAAAATGAAGGAAAAAATGCAAGTGACAAAGCCTCAAGGAAGGGAAGGAAGGAAGGAAAGGGAAGGGTGACAAAGGAGAACTGAAGAAGGAAAGATACTGATTGACAAGAAAGAGAAAGTCATTGGTGGAATAGTGCAAAGAAATGGAGATGAGAAGCTAGTGAATTGGAAGACAGTACCTTCCAAACCCAGGGCACCGCCATGGGCACCGCAATGGGCCCTAAATAAGCACAAACCTAGGAGACAAGGAACAAAATGTTTATAGAAACAATAAGGAAATAAAAGAAAAATAAATCACTGGAGATGTGAGAAAATATAAAGGATGATAAAAAGCAAAGCATAACTGATCGACTAATGAAAATGAGCGTAATAATATATGTTAATTTATACATTGATATATACAGGGCCAGTCATTTCTAGAAAATACACT
The DNA here is from genome assembly GCF_039654945.1 of Dendrobates tinctorius. Taxonomy (NCBI): domain Eukaryota; kingdom Metazoa; phylum Chordata; class Amphibia; order Anura; family Dendrobatidae; genus Dendrobates; species Dendrobates tinctorius. Next base: position 10,122,068 of record NW_027361810.1, on the reverse strand, counting down.
GCTGAGCTATCGTAGAATATACATCAGTGTAGCTGACTAGTCCAATTCTCTTGTAACAAAAAAAAAGATATTAGATGTGAATGGTACAATGAAGCAGCTTCTAGTTGTATTGTGAAGAACTTGAGTTTTTTGAAGCAAAAGTCAAGTTCATCTTGCAAAAAAAAAGGGCATTTTAAAAGCTAGAAATGTTATTTAGAATGGGTATATTACGTGCTTATTAAAACAAGGATCACAAGCTAAATTAACAGATATATATATTTTTGTATTTTTTTTCAAGATAGAGACTCCATATATGGGGTTAGTGCAATAATAATTAATTTTTACAAATAATATATTGAACAATTCCCATGCATTTATTGAATTCATGAGAATTCATAGAATAAAAAAATTACTTAAGTTGTAACTTTTATTAATCTTTTAATATATTGTAGCCTCTAAAAATCTCTATAGATCAGTGGGGGTCGGGGGTCCTGAGAGCAGCACCAGTCACTTAGACCACAGGGCAGAAGTGGACTGCTCATGAACAAGCACACATATAGTGGTGCAAGGACTCAAAAACTTTCTATTGAGCCTATAAACTACTGACCTGCGGTTTGAGCGTTCAATGGGTGTCTCAACCCCTTGACTACAATATACCAAAGGATTAGTAAAAGGTTAGTTGCACTTAAATATTAAAATGTCATCTATAGGATGAGCTTTACGTATCGGAGAGGTCAAAGTCCAGTGTTGAGACCCCAACTTTAACCATAGGGTAAATAAGGTCCATGATGGATCCTGACATGATGAGATGTTGATGAAGCCCAGCAGGTAAGGTGAGTGCAGGCTCTGGGAGTGTGCGAGACTCCACGGTGGAACCTTCAGTAGGCAATTTGGGAGCACATGAGGATAGAGCACTGTATGGGGTCATTGGCACTTTAGGAGGCAGGTCTGTGGCAGGACCTCAGGAAACATCTGTGGCAGGTCCATTGTGGAGCATCTGAGCTTGAGGAACCTTACACAGTGCTCTGTGTAAGGCTTCATTTTTGGGGTCACATTAGTTTTACTGTCACCAGGGGATGGGAACTACGCCATTGTGGTGGGTGCACGATAGAATGGCGCTATCCCAATCTATTGTAAGACGGGAGGTCTAATAATATCCGCCATTGTGCCTTTGAGCGAGGCAGAACTCCGACAGCAAAAAGGGAACCTCTAGGGCTCTGCACATTTTAGATTTCTTTGGTACATTCTAGAAAAGGATCTGACGTAAGACGCGTAACTGAGCGCTAATCATATATCATGTGGAACTTAAATAAGAAAACTGTGAGATTCTGAGGAAAGGGCATTACTGATCCTAGTTCTTAAGTTTACGTCAGTCTCTTCTGTAGTCATCGAACAGGTGGTGGTGCATGTGTGTTGATCCTCGTTCATTAAGTAGAGAGGGCTCCTTAGCAAAATTTAAAAGGTATCCCCCCTCATTATATAGATCCTCCATTGCTCCCCATGACCACCTATACCCCCTCGTCACACACTTTCTGGTCCCCCTCACTACATGACAGTAAATGCTGGGTCACTGGCAACAAAGTGTCCATTTCTGGCATTATAAGTGTATCCAACTCTTGAAATATTTCTTGTAGATGATCCTCATGGGTTACAATGTATCTTGTGACACATCTGCAGACAGATCAGAGACCATGCATATTAACTCTTTCATGTCTTTGTTTTCATCAGCACGTAATATAAAATATTTCATTGAAGCGGTGGTCCTATTAAGGAGACCCCTTCTCTACAGATGGCCACTGCAAGGATTATCTGATCCGCCGTACATTTCTGCATGGGAAATGTAGAATTACATGATGGGCAATGAGTATTCCACCATATAGTAGAGGGAACACTGGCTCCTCTAGAGTGGGAGTTGCTTTTTGCTCCGATTTAGATTGGGGTCCCACGTGGTCAACCCTAATTGAGAAGCTAAAACTTAAAAAAGGACACGAGATGTTGTCAGTCCTGAACCTTGCAGAAAGTCCTAAATATCCCTCTGCCAGATATGAGGGGATCGGTACTAGACGTTGTGTGACACAGTTCTGTTGCAGATTCTAAGGCTGTGTGCACACGCTGCGGATTATGTGCGGATTCATCCGCGCGGATTTTGTAAAATCCGCAGGTGAAACCGCAGGTCAAAAGACCTGCGGTTTTACCTGCGGATTGCTCTGCGGTTTTGCCCTGCGGTTTTTCATCTCCTCAATAGAGGAGATGGCAAACCGCAGGAGAATCCGCAGAAAGAATTGACATGTCAATTCTTTCTGCGGATTGAAAACCGCAGATAATCCGCGCGGAAAAATCCGCACCGTCTGCACTGCGGTTTTTGATTCCCATAGGGAATCATGGTACTGTACACCGCAGCAGAAACTGCTGCGGGTCCGCAGCGGCCAAAACCGCTGCGGAACCGCAGCAAAATCCGCAGCGTGTGCACACAGCCTGAACCTGCACTTGGAAAGCATAAAGGGAACCGGTCACATTGTACCTGCAGTCCGATCTGTGCACAGCATGGTATAAAGCAGGAGAAGTGGAGCAGAATGATAAATAGGTTTGTAGGAAAGGATCAGTGAAATCCCTGCTGTTTGTATGCAGAGGAGTCCAGTGGGCGTTCCTTCTCAGTGACTGACAGTCTTACGTGTGAGTGTACACCCAGAGCCATCCTTCACCGAGTAGGACCGCCCACTGGACTCATCTGAACACAAAAAGCAGGGATGTCAATTAATAAAGTACAAGTCATGCTGAAACGTTTCCCACAAATAAATCTATATCAATCCGATCAGCTCCTCCTGCTTATAATATCCTGCCTGTAGATCAGACATCACTTTCAACAGGACTGGTTCACTTTATGGGGGGCCCCGCTGCATTTTAAGCTACAATCAGTGTAAGACCCGGGGGGATCATTGTAGCAAGAGGGGCTGGATCAGTACCGATTCTTCCAGTGTCTGGATACACCCGGCGGACACCTGAGGGCGACTGTCCATAACACACAATAGTTTTTCTCAACTTTGGAAAGTTATTTCCAAGTTATCTGGCATGGTGAAGGTGATTAGTAGGGTAAATCCTGATGACAGGTTCCCTATCACTTATTTCCATGACCGTCAAGTGATTGTCAAAGGGACGACAGAAGAATCTGAACCTGCAGGGGGTGCAGCTACTTACTGAACGATTTACATAAAGAGCTAACTTATTACTGTAAGCGATTTCTATTTTTTTATTTCCGTACAGTCGGTTTTGGTACTACGGTGATTGTAGAATGTATATTTTGCTTCTGTGAAATTGTACAATATATTTAAAATAAAGTGATCTGTGAGAATCTAATCTGCGCCGCGCTTCGTTATTTCGGGAAGGAAACAACGTTTTTGCCGCTGGGTGATGAGGCAATGTTACAAGAGATTCAGAGATGGAGCTGAACTTGAGATCTTACGCATGAATGCAGTTCACCTTTCCCCCCATTATCTGCTGACCGGGAGTCTGAGAAGCTGAGATAGGAGCTGCTGTTGGCTGGGTCCCTCTCACTAAAGATGATGGGAGATACCGTACGTATAGTGTGGGGAGATGCAGCTTTACTGAAGACTCCAGCAAACAGCGCCCTATATCTGAGCTACTGTGAGTATCCCCCCACCCGAAAGTGCAGGAGCCGCAGGATGTTGGGAGTTAATTGACTGCAGTTAATGATGGTTGAAGATTAGCAAACCTCTGAAACCTCTGAATCAGTGACGAGATGGAATGAACGGTGCCCCCCACAAAGAGCGGAGACCACCAGTTCCAGATATCGCTCATACCAAGTAGGGTTTGGAACATCGAAATTGCAAAAAATCTGACTCCTGGGTCAGGGATGGGCAAGGAGACCCCCATGTTTATGACAAGTGAATATGACAGTACTCAGTGTCCCCCGCTTGCATACGAGCTACAAGTGTTTGCCGCTGAGACTACAAATGGCAGAAAACCCTGGATGTCTGTAATATTCTGCTCCTCATCAAATCGGTCAATCTGAGGCCTCCAGCTTGAAGGTCACGGCCGTCCTTAAATACAGCAAAATCAGGAGAGAATTGTAAAGGAGTTGGACAAGATCGGAATAGCATGATTGTCTTCTTCCATGAACAGTGCCACAACTGTTAACAGGTTGTATGTGGTATTGCAGCTTAGCTTCATTAACTTCAAAGGAGCTGAATTGCAATACAAAAAAAAAAAAAACAACGCCGCCGCATGCCAGTGGCTGTCTTGGGTATTGCAGCTATACCTCATTGGGATTCATACTCTGCCTAGATAAATAGATGTAGCCTTCCAAAAATCCACAGGGCGCTCTGCCCAGGCAAGGGTTAAGTAGAGCTTAGCGCAGTGTGACAGAGGTGAGTGTTGTCACATTGTGCCATATCCGGTACACTTGAGACAATGGGATTGAAAATGTAGCCGATTTTTGCATATCTGGATTTTTTTTTTAGCAATTAGTTGTTAATGATTAGCCAGGCTCTCCTGACGCTGGGCAGGAGTGAGCTGGTCCTGGCAGGTCCCATCCTGCTCCACACCCCTTGCTGGGATTTCATATTGCCTCTGTGGGTCAGGTACTCAATGACAGAGCAGGAAATGCTGCTGAGAGCGCTAGACCACGGGGACACGGAGCGCGTGGGATACAGTGTGGTCACAAGAGCCGGGGACTTTCCTATGTTTAGTTACAGTATATGTGTAATCGATTCTAGAAGCTGTCACCTTTCAATAATTCCTTCAGTTGTTGTTAACCTCCCCACCCCTTTGAATATTTTCATCCCCTCCAGAATCCAAACATCACAAATTTTCAGTAAGTTTGTATAGTTACCAATAGGGGGAGCTCACTATATACAGATTATACTGCCACCACTTGGGTGAGCTTACTGTATACAGATTTATACAGCCACCACTAGAGGGAGCTCACTACATACAGATTATACAGCCTCCACTAGGGGGAGCTCAATACATGCAGATTTATACAGTCACCACTAGAGGGAGCTCACTACATACAGATTTATACAGCCACCACTAGAGGGAGCTCACTACATACAGAATTATACAGCCACCACTAGGAGGCGCTCACTACATACAGATTTATACAGCCACCACTTGGGTGAGCTCACTGCATACAGATTTATACAGTCACAACTAGGGGGAGCTCACTACATGCAGATTTATACAGCCACCATTATGGGGAGCTCAATACATACAGATTATATAGCGACCACTAGAGGGAGCTCACTACATACAGATTTATACAGCCACTACTAGAGGGAGCTCAATATATACAGATTTATACAGCCACCACTAGGGGGAGCTCACTACATAGAGATTTATACAGTCACCACTAGAGGGAGCTCACGACATACAGATTTATACAGCCACCACTAGAGGGAGCTCACTACATACAGATTTATACAGCCACTACTACAGGAGCTCACTACATACAGACTATACAGTCACCACTAGAGGAAGCTCCCTACATACAGATTTATACAGCCACCACTAGAGTGAGCTCACTACATACAGATTTATACAGCCACCACTAGAGGGAGCTCACTACATATAGATTTATACAGCCACCACTAGAGGGAGCTCACTACATACAGATTTATACAGTCACCACTAGAGGGAGCTCACTACATACAGATTTATACAGTCACAACTATAGGGAACCCAATATATACAGATTTCTACAGAGACTACTATGAGAATCTCTTTACATACAGATTTATACAGCCACCACTAGAGGGAGCTCACTACATACAGATTTATACAGCCACCACTAGAGGGAGCTCACTACATACAGATTTATATAGCTACCACTAGAGGGAGCTCATACATACAGATTTATACAGTCACTAGGAGGAGCTCACTATATACAGATTTATACAGTCACCACTAGGGGGAGCTCACTTCATACAAATAACAATGGACTAGTGAGCTCCCCCTAGTGGTTGCAGAATTTTATCATATAACAATAGCTGTGTGAAGGGAAGACGGGATTTGGAGATGTATCATAGAATTAAGGAGCAGAGTTACTAGGACTATGGGGAACTGAGTGAAGGACACTGCAGGTTATTTGATGTTTTTTATAGCAGAAGGAAGGAGAAGCGGCAGCTAACCGGTGGTGATGTCAGCCGAGATAAAGAGCTCTGGTATCAATATGAAGGTGGCGAGCAGGAAATCACAGCCATTAGTGAACTCTTACAAATACCAAAGAGGGGAGGAATAGGGAGGTTACTTAGGGACAGAGGGACAGTGAAAGGAAAGAGTGAAGAGGAGGACAAGGTAGTAGAGGACGGAGGTGAAAGAAGAGCGGAGGAGAGCGCAGGCCCCTGTAGAGCTGACGACTGCCAGACTGCTCCCCTTCGCGGTTACACGCAGCATCTTAAACCCACATCCCCAGACCACAGAGAACACACAGAGCCGCCCAGCAAAACAAGACGGATATTAAAAATAATCACAGTAAGGTCCTTGGAAAAGTTCAAAACGACCTAATCACCTATATATAAACCAAAAGCAAACAGGGGTTTGAGGTCGGGGGGCGGGTGTGCCCGAGGGGTGCCAGGGAGGGGTCCTCTCATAAAAGACCGTTTACTGACCAGAGGGCAATAAAGACATAAAGATGACTACTCATGTATAACATAAAGTGAGCAGACATCTAGTCTACTGCAGGGATGGATGGATAGATAGATAACTGATAGACGGATAATGGATAATAGAGAATATATAGAAAGATGATAGATATCCAGTTTTGTACAAGATTTTGGAAGTGTCTGTTGGAATTTTTGCCCCTTGATCCAGCAGAGCATTTCATGTGGTCCGTGCTCTGTGCAGCCCCTCATGTTCTCCTCCATGTCTGTATGGAGCTTGTGCACTGGGCACAGTCATGGGGGCAGATAAGGGTCTTCCCCAAACTGTTCCCACAAAGCTGAAGCTACAATTGTCCACAATGTCTTGTGCTGAAGATAAAGATTTCCCATCACTGGAGCTGAGGGTCCGCGGCCGCCCCCTGATAACAGCCCATAGCATTATCCTCCTCCACCATCTGTACAGGGGGCACAATGCAGTCAGGGGGTAACGTCCTCCTGGAATCACCAAACCCAGACTCCTCCACCAGCCGCAGAGGGAGAAGTGCGATCCGTCACTGCACAGAACACGTCTCCCCCAGAGTCCAGTGGTGGCGGCTTTACACCACTCCATCCGACGCTCAGCATTGTGCTTGGTGATGTACGACAGCATGCAGCTGCTCGGCCATGAAGCTCCCGGCGGGGGCGCATTGTTTGTGCTGATACCAGAGGAGGCCTGGACGCTGCAGTTATGGGGTCAGCAGAGCGGTGGTGACTTTTCTTCCCTCTGCTCCTCAGCATTCGGACCTGTTCTGTAACTTTTCGATGTCGCCACTTTGGGGCTGAGTTGCTGAGGTTCCTTCCACTTCTCTGTAATATCACTCACAGGTGATGGAGGAAGATTAGATCAGGGGCAATGAAGCCTGGATTTATACACCGGGGGCAATGGGGCAGGAAGAAAAACCTGAAAAACATGATTAAATTAGGCACCTCAGTACTTTCTCCGTTTAGAGAAGACAGATGGGAAATGAGGCAAGAAATGAAAATATATATCTATATCTCTCGTGGGGTGATATTCTTGGAGTCCCGTCCAGCAGGGAAGGGGTGAAACCTGCGGGTCTGATGTCCTGTGTGCTCAGTTCTGAGAAATCTCATTGATGAAGATCTTAGTGAAATGAGAAGCAGGCAGCTCACCGCCCCCGGCACCGGGTCCCCACCGCAGGCAGCTCACCGCCCCTGGCACCGGGTCCCCACCGCAGGCAGCTCACCGCCCCTGGCACCGGGTCCCCACCGCAGGCAGCTCACCGCCCCTGGCACCGGGTCCCCGACCTAGGCAGCTCACCGCCCCTGGCACCGGGTCCCCACCGCAGGCAGCTCACCGCCCCTGGCACCGGGTCCCCACCGCAGGCAGCTCACCGCCCCTGGCATCGGGTCCCCACCGCAGGCAGCTCACCGCCCCTGGCACCGGGTCCCCGACGCAGGCAGCTCACCGCCCCTGGCACCGGGTCCCTGTCGCAGGCAGCTCACCGCCCCTGGCACCGGGTCCCCACCGCAGGCAGCTCACCGCCCCTGGCACCGGGTCCCCGACGCAGGCAGCTCACCGCCCCTGGCAGCGGGTCCCCGACGCAGGCAGCTCACCGCCCCTGGCACCGGGTCCCCACCGCACGCAGCTCACCGTCCCTGGCACCGGGTCCCCACTGCAGGCAGCTCACCGCCCCTGGCACCGGGTCCCCGACGCAGGCAGCTCACCGCCCCTGGCCCCGGGTCCCCACCACAGGCAGCTCACCGCCCCTGGCACGGGTACCCGCCACAGACAGCTCTGTGCCCAGCTCAATATTTGTGATGAAGCTTATTTGTGGCCTGTCGGATGCGGGCAGCAACCATCCTTGGGATGGATCTATTTGTCAGCACCCGTGGCCAGCAGTGTTTATCCTGACCCCTCCCTCTCCGGGTCTTCGCCTAATTTTAGGTAAAGGATAAACATTTGACTATTTCAGCCATTCTTCCCCTAAATGGCATACAAAATATGAAAATGACTAATAAAAAGAAACAAATAACAAATGGTGCCGGCCGCGGGGTTGTAAAGCAAGCAGGACACACAATACAAAGCACATGTGTTTCGCTCTCTGACTGCAATAATGTAGGTAAAAAATGCATTGTGAATATACTCAAAGTAAAATGGCGCCCCCTCTGGCCATTACACTTTATTGCCACCTCCAGTACTTGTATTGGAGAAGAGTGGCAGTACCTTTGCTTGCTTCCATTGATGCAGTAGAGGAGCGATTAAGGCTTAGCATTGGTAACAACCCATGGCCACGTGTGTCGCTGTTTCTAGCACTTTTCAAGATCTCTGCTTGCAATGAGCAAACATTAGTTATGGAGCCATTGTGACGCTGCTCCGCTCCAGCAGATAGTTTCATTGTATTGCCTGGAGCTCACAGAGGATTTCCTGTAGATGTATAACTGCTGTACTGATGCTTAGCCACTTCCGTTCGCTGACAGCAAGCAGAGATCTGTAACATCACAACCTGTAATAACGTTTATGTTATTATTATGAGATATATTTTACTAACATTTCTTTTTTTTTTTTTTATCTAGAACATTCTGCTGCGGCAAAGACCGGAGGCTGCTTCCCGGGGACGGCAACTGCCACCTTATCCTCTGGGGACAAGATTCCCATCTCAGAACTTTTGCATGGCATGACAGTCTTGGCCATGGACAGCGATGGCCGTGCCACCTTCAGTGACTTTGTGACCTTCCTGGACCGAGACCCCGGATCTCAGCATCTGTTCCAGGTGATCAGGACAGCGGATCCACCTCGAAGACTTTCCCTTACACCAACTCATCTCATCTTTGTAGCGGACAATGCCTCCACCCAGGCAGTTGGGTACAAAGCTCTATTTGCCAGTGACGTAAGACCTGGTCAATATATCCTGGTGGCTGGAGCCCTGGGACTAGTGCCGGCCAGAGTCACCTCAGTCAGCACACAGACAGACACAGGAGTTTTTGCTCCTCTCACTCAACATGGGACCATTTTGGTGGATGATGTCGTAGTTTCCTGTTTTGCCCTGGTACAAAAACAGAGGCTGGCACAGATTGCCTATTGGCCTTTGCGGGTACTATATGGTCTAGGAGCAATGGAAGGAAGTGAGACATCTCAGCCGGTGGGTATTCACTGGTATAGTCAGTTCTTGTACGAGTTGGGTCGAAGGATCTTGGACAATAGTGAGTTCCATCCTCAGGTGATCCTCCAACTGGAAAGTTGAACTTTTGGGCTGAGGATCAACCAGTGAGATGACCCTAAGGTGCATCCTACCAGGGTTGACTAACCGTCTTGTTCTGCGTCGTCTACTGACCTACGAGAAGAGGTTCTACATAGGAGATAATGATGACCGGTCCTTCTTCCTGTAATTGGGTGGTGTCCATGATGAAGAAAGACTGTCCTCCATAGATCTCAAGAGCTTTAAGGTACCATGAAGTACTTACAGTGGAGAACGTTCCTTTAACAGCACTTATCTAGTCAAAACTGGGGCATTATCAGAACCTTCTCATCACTGGCAACTTACTGCGCCCATGAGTAGCTTCAAGGTCTTTATGTAGAACATTAGGGGATCCCGGAGATTTGGGCATCTGATGTCCATGCAGGTACTAACTCAAGGGAGAGCCATGTTTACCCAAGAACTGAACTAGGACGTTCCACCTTCAGACCCAGATGAGGCTCCAGACTTTGTGTACTGGTACAGGGTGGCATTGCCCCAAAATAACCCAGAGGGGGCAAGTGACGGCAGACAGCATTAACCCACGGTATGCTTCTAGTCTACCGACGGAACGTTATATGGTAAATCAATTCATCTAGTGCCGACGATGAACTCCCGAGCGTCTGCACCTGCAGGAGAAGAAATAACGGGCAGAACTGACAATTACCGTCTTCCAGGGAGACGTTCTAAGGCATCGCATGCCGCGTCTCTCCCACCACCATATTTATTTTATTATTATGTATCTGTGTATTATAGGTGTATAAATGTTTCCTGTTTATATATATATATATATATAAATCTATAAGACAAAGTTATTAATATTATATTCCTGCCAGGACTTCTATGGAGGGAAAGGGTCAAGTTGTAAGAGCTCTGTGGGGGTGGGTGACACGCCGAATAGCAGCACCGCAACTCCCCCCCCCCCCCCCCGGCAGAGAAATGATTCAAGCACACTTTCAGCTCAGGTCTTCCAATAAAAGAACATTCTGACTTATTGGCGCTATCATCTCTGTCTGGATATTGGACGGTGAAAAGGAGGTAAAGAGGAGACAACGGTGGAGATTTACAGGGGATTCACAATCACAATAGCATTTTATACACTTTGCATAAGGAAAAGTTCTAAAACTTTTTAATATATTTTCTGTTTCAATTCCTGATCAGTTCTAAGATCTCTGCTTGTCATCGGTGAATTGGAAAATTCTTGCTTACTTCTAAAAAACTGGATAGGAAAGCACAAAATGACAAAAAAAGCAAAATAAATCAAGAAGTAGAGAGGAGACCTAATACTTCTCACAGCTCAAGGTTTGCTACAAACTGTATCCAGACTGATAAACGGATACACTGTAACATAAAAGCAGGACAGAGATTTATGCTGCTGATGGGTTTAGATGAAAGATGATTGTGTAGACAGGATATCATTGTAGCAAACCCTCAGTGGTGAGAAGTATTATTATTATTCATTATTATAGCACCATTTATACCATGGCGCTTTACATGTGAGGGGGGTGTACATAATAAAACACAAGTACAATAATGTTAAACAATACAAGTCATAACTGGTACAGGAGGAGAGAGGACCCTGCCCGCGAGGGCTCACAATCTACAAGGGATGGGTGAGGATACAGTAGGCGAGGGTAGAGCTGGTCGTGCAGCGGTTTGGTGGATCGGTGGTTACTGCAGGTTGTAGGCTTGTCGGAAGAGATCGGTCTTCAGGCTCTTTTTGAAGGTTTCCACGGTAGACGAGAGTCTGATATGTTGTGGCAGAGAGTTCCAGAGTATAGGGGAAGCACGGGAGAAATCTTGTATGCGGTTGTGGGAAGAAGAGATAAGAGGGGAGTAGAGAAGGAGATCTTGTGAGGATCAAAGGTTTCGTGCAGGTAAGTACCGGGAGACGAGGTCACAGATGTATGGAGGAGACAGGTTGTGGATGGATTTGTATGTCATGGTTAGGGTTTTAAACTTGAGTCTCTGGGAAATGGGGAGCCAGTGTAGGGATTGACAGAGGGGAGAGGCCGGGGAATAGCGGGGGGACAGGTGGATTAGTCGGGCAGCAGAGTTTAGGATAGATTGGAGGGGGGCGAGAGTGTTAGAAGGGAGGCCACAGAGCAGGAGGTTGCAATAGTCGAGGAGGGAAATGATGAGGGAATACACTAGGGGGTTTTGCAGATTCTTGATTAAGGAATGTACGGATCCGGGAAATATTTTTAAGTTGGAGTCGGCAGGAAGTGGAAAGGGCTTGGATGTGTGGTTTGAAGGAGAGATCAGCGTCAAGAGTTACACCGAGGCAGCGACCTTGTGGGACTGGGGACAGTGAGCAGCCATTGACTTTGATGGATAGGTCTGCTGGGGAGGTTGAGTGAGATGGGAGAAAGATGATGAATTCTGTTTTGTCCATGTTAAGCTTTAGAAATCTAGTGGAGAAGAAGGATGAAATAATGTGATTCTGGTTAGTAAGGAGGTGATATCGGGTCCAGAGACATAGATCTGTGTCATCAGCATATAGGCGATACTGAAAGCCTATGAGCTGTCCCAGGCCGAAGGTGTAGATGGAGAAGAGTAGGGGTCCTAGAAATGAACATTGGAGGACACCTACAGATAGAGCATGCGATGAAGAGGTAGTGTGCGAGTGGGAGACGTTGAATGTCCGGTCTGTTAGGTGTGAGGAGATCCAAGATAGGACCAAGTCTGCGATTCTAAGAGATGAGAGGGTCTGTAGAAATACTGAGTAGTCCATTGTTTCAAAGGCAGAGGACAGGTCCAGAAGGAGGAGGAGGACAGAGTAGTGTCCATGGCAGAGGACAGGTCCATAAAGAGGAGGACAGAATAGTGTAGAAGGCAGAGAACAGGTCCAGGAGGAGGAGGACAGAGCAGTGAAGATGAGAGAGGACAGGTTGAGGAGGAGGACAGAGTAGTGTAGAAGGCAGATGACAGGTCCAGGAGGAGGAAGACAGAGTAGTGAAGATGACAGAGGACAGGTCGAGGAGGAGGACAGAGTAGTCTAAAAAGTAGAGGACAGGTCGAGGAGGACAGAGTAGTGAAGACAGAGGACAGGTCCAGGAGGAGAAGGACACAGTTGTGTAGAAGGCAGATGACAGGTCCAGGAGGAGGAGGAGGATAGAGTAGTGTAGAAGGCAGAGGACAGGTCCAGGAGGAGGAGGACAGAATAGCGTAGAAGGCAGATGACAGGTCCCGGAGGAGTAAGACAGAGTAGTGTAGAAGGCAGAGGACAGGTCCAGGAGGAGGCGGACAGAATAGTGTAGAAGGCAGATGACAGGTCCAGGAGGAGGAGGAGGACAGAGTAGTGTAGAAGGTAGACAACAGGTCCAGGAGGAGGAGGACAGAGTAGTGTAGAAGGCAGATGACAGGTCCAGGAGGAGGAGAGTAGTGTAGAATGCAGATGACAGGTCCAAGAGGAGGAGGACAGAGTAGTGTAGAAGGCAGATGACAGGTCTGGGAGGAGGAGGAGGATAGAGTAAAGTAGAAGGCAGATGACAGGTCCAGGAGGAGGAGGACAGTGTAATGTAGAAGGCAGAAGACAGATGCAGGACGAGGAGGAGGACTACAGAGTAGTGTAGAAGCCAGAGGACAGGTCCAGGAGGAGGAGGAGGATAGATTAGTGTAGAAGGCGGAGAACAGGTCCAGAAGGAGGAGGACAGAGTAGTGGCACTTGGATTTAGCAGTTAGTAGGTCGTTGGTGACTTTAGTCAGAGCAGTTTCAGTGGAATAGTGCGGTTGCAAGCCAGATTGTAAGTGGTTAAAAAGAGGGGGCGGGAGGAGAGGTGGGAGGACAGTTCAAAATGGACGTATTGTTCCAGTTTTGAGGCATAGAGTTGAAGTGATATGGGGCGATAGTTGGACACAGTATTAGGTCTGTGCACATTTTCAGCTTCTTACAGCGAGCAGAGATCTTTAGAAAGGTGAAGAACTGAAACACAAAGTCTGTTTGTAAGTTTCTGCACTGATTAGGTCCAGGTACATAACCTACCACTCTCCAGTGGCTGCGACACTACTATTCCGGTGGGATTTGTAATTTTGCAGCAGCTGGGGAGCCACTGCAGTTGTAACATTAGTGATGAATATGATTCATTCTATAAGACGACGGCTATTTTCCTTCATAGACAAGGTCAGTGACAGCTCAGATCTCAGGGACAGAACCACAGTAACCACACCGGTGTCCTCAGGTGCATCTATTGTCTTTGGGAGGGAATTTGCAATTACAAGGACTTTACTGCCATCTTGAGGCGCTCACTGATATTACAAGACAATAAAATAACTCGCATTTTGCAACTTTACTTTAGATGGTTTACCAACAAGTCCATGATTATCAGAAGAATTAGCAATGAACTTGGGTTATGCCTTAATCTGTAGCAAGTGTGCACCAAATATATATAGAATATACCGTGAGGTTTGCATAAAACCCCTTCTGGCTCTGCGGAGATACATTTTGGCCGATTATCACACTCAGATAATCACATTAGCAGCAGTGTAATATTGTGAAGGATTTATTGCCATAGAAGTAGATAAGGTTTCAGGTGTACATGACATTTAATGCGGCCACTATATTGCAACAGCAAAAACTGCAGCTCACAGGATCACAGGACCTGACGCTTGTTGACCCACGTTCCGTCTTTACACCCAGCGATGCCCCGCGCTGAAGGGGAAGTCATAGAGGATGAATTCAGATTCCGCAATTCCACCTGAGAGACATGAAGGATGCATTAGACAAGTACAATGCTAATGGCCACTACCAGGACAGGACGTCCTTTCCTAGGACTTATTGACTCACTACCAGTGCAGGGTTGGGAGAAATCAGTGTGGCAATCATCAACAAACCACTACTGAGCAATACTCATACTGACCAGTGGAGGTCAGAAGGTTAGAGCACTACTCATACAGACCAGCGGAGGACAGAAGGTTACAGAGCACTACTCATACAGACCAGCAGAGGTCAGAAGGTTACAGAGCACTACTCATACTGACCAGCAGAGGTCAGAAGGTTACAGAGCAATACTCATACAGACCAGCGGAGGTCAGAAGGTTACAGAGCAATACTCATACTGACCAGCGGAGGTCAGAAGGTTACAGAGACCTACTCATACCGACCAGTGGAGGTCAGAAGGTTAGAGCACTACTCATACAGACCAGCGGAGGTCAGAAGGTTACAGAGCACTACTCATACCGAACATCGGAGGTCAGAAGGTTACAGAGTACTACTCATACCGACCAGCAGAGGTCAGAAGGTCACAGAGCACTACTCATACTGACCAGCGGCGGTCGGAAGGTTACAGAGACCTACTCATACTGACCAGCGGAGGTCAGAAGGTTACAGAGTACAACTCATACCGACCAGCAGAGGTCAGTTGGTTACAGAGAACTACTCATACAGAACAGAGGCGATCGGAAGGTTACAGAGTACTACTTTACCGAACAACGGAGGTCAGAAGGTTACAGAGACCTACTCATACCGACCGGCGGAGGTCAGGTTACAGAGTACGACTCATACCGAAAAACGGAGGTCAGAAGGTTACAGAGACCTACTCATACTGAGCAGCGGAGGTCAGAAGGTTAGAGGACTACTCCTGCAGACCAGCGGAGGTCAGAAGGTTACAGAGCACTACTCACACCGACCAGCGGAGGTCAGAAGGTTAGAGCACTACTCATACCAACCAGCGGAGGTCAGAAGGTTACAGAGCAATACTCATACCGACCAGCGGAGGTCAGAAGGTTAGAGCACTACTCATACTGACCAGCGGAGGTCAGAAGATTACAGAGCACTACTCATACCGACCAGCGGAGGTCAGAAGGTTACAGAGCACTACTTATACCGACTAGCGGAGGTCAGAAGGTTACAGAGCACTACTCACACCGACCAGCGGAGGTCAGAAGGTTACAGAGCACTACTCATACCGACCAGCGGAGGTCAGAAGGTTACAGAGCACTACTTATACCGACTAGCGGAGGTCAGAAGGTTACAGAGCACTACTCACACCGACCAGCGGAGGTCAGAAGGTTACAGAGCACTACTCATACCGACCAGCGGAGGTCAGAAGGTTACAGAGCACTACTCACACCGATCAGCGGAGGTCAGAAGGTTAGAGCACTACTCATACCGACCAGCGGAGGTCAGAAGGTTACAGAGCAATACTCATACCGACCAGCGGAGGTCAGAAGGTTAGAGCACTACTCATACTGACCAGCGGAGGTCAGAAGGTTAGAGCTCTACTCATACTGACCAGCGGAGGTCAGAAGATTACAGAGCACTACTCATACCAACCAGCAGAGGTCAGGAGGTTACAGAGCACTACTCATACAAACCAGCGGAGGTCAGAAGGTTACAGAGCACTACTTATACCGACCAGCAGAGGTCAGAAGGTTACAGAGCACTACTCATGTTGACCAGCAGAGGGGGATATATTACACAGTGCTGCTCATTCTGACCTACTCATACTGACCAGCAGAGGACAGAGCACTACTCATATTGACCAGCAGATTACAGAACACTACTCATACTGACCAGAAGAATGCAGCAGATTTCAGAGCACTACTCATAATGACCAGCAGAGGACAGAGCATTGCTCATACAGATCAGCAGAGGGCGGTAGATTACACAGCACTACTCATACTGACCAGCAGATTACAGAGCACTACTCATACTGACCAGCAGAGGACAGAGCATTGCTCATACAGATCAGCAGAGGGCGGCAGATTACAGAGCACTACTCATACTGACCAGCAGAGGACAGCAAGTCATTAGTAATTATATAGATGCTTCACATTAGAAGACCTGAAAATATTAAAATTTGAGAGTTCTCAGTGGTTGACCCCTTTTAATGGCTAACTGAAAAGATGGTAACAAATATCAGCTCCGGAGACTCCTCGTCTCATCATCAGGATAACAGAAAATCTGAAGAGTCACAGATTTATACACAACAGGACACAGGAATAATGCAGCAATGAGACAAGTGACGAGGATCTGAACTACCAATGTGGTAGACAAAGTGGTGGCAGGAAATATCGGAGCAGTTCATAGATAAGCAGGAGTGTGAGAGTTTTATTGTCCTCTAATTGAGGAGTCTCAGATTGTAATATTTTTCTATCTTCTAGCAAACATGGTACAAAGATATATATTTTTCCTGTATTAGAAGCTCTATAACTTTTGTGTGGAAGCCTGAAAAATGTGTCCAACATTTATTCAGATCTTAGGGGCGACTTTTCTCCTCGTGGAGAGTGATAAGTCCGGACTGGCATGCCAATGTCAGCCAAATCAGACCTCATACTTTGCACTGATGAGGGGCAACACCCTGAAACACCAAGTCTGCACATACAAGATTTTGATTTGGCTCTTATACTAAGTCATGTGACAAGGCTCGTTAAAGGGTCGATATTGACTTTTAGGATCACTGCTTCCAATAGGTGGCGCTACGGAGTTCTAGTTCCTGTCCTCTTGGAAGAGACAATTTGCATACAACGTCTGTTCTGTGGCTCTTCCTCTAATCATCTCTTACACATTGTGCCACCGAAACGTTTGGGTTCCCTGCAATAGTTACACAAGAAAAAAAAGAAAAAAAAAAAACTACGTTTCATGAATTCCAGCAGTGGCGGATACAGAACTGGATCACGTCTGCGACTGCACAGGAAATCGTGTATTAGAGTTAGAATTTCTATAAAAATACGATGATTAAATCTGCAGAGAATACTGGAACTAGAAAGTAAAAGGTGTGAAAGGTGAAGAATAACCCAGTACAGACTAATCTGCATCAAAAACGCAAGTAAAAAAAAAAACGTGATTTGGCCAATGCGTTTTTCCTAACAAAGATGCAGAAATTTCTGGGTGTGCACATACCCTTCATATTCACTGACAGCAAGCAGGTATCTTGGAATAGGTACATTAGAAACGTGTCGACTGCAGGGCTACAGGTCAGTGATGTCCCCGGGTACCAATCATATGACCCTCTAGACAGTGATGGATACAGTATGTACAGTGCAGGGAAGGTCACGTGTGGAGGGGCCGGGTGGAGGTCTTACATTGGGGCCCTGTCCATACAAGGCGAGTGCTTTGTCTGCCCTGACACGAGTATAATACAGAGCACTGATACCTGGGTCAGGGTGCAGCTCGCTGAATGATCCTCTTGTCGTATTGGTGCGTTTATCAGAGCGGGTGATATATTAACAGAGGCAGTAAATGGCATATGTCACTGTG
Organism: Dendrobates tinctorius; assembly: GCF_039654945.1. Classification (NCBI taxonomy): domain Eukaryota; kingdom Metazoa; phylum Chordata; class Amphibia; order Anura; family Dendrobatidae; genus Dendrobates; species Dendrobates tinctorius. Next base: position 10,104,039 of record NW_027361810.1, on the reverse strand, counting down.
AACTCAGCCCAGTGGTCTCCGGGCCCTGAGTCGGGGGCAGATGTGGCTGCAGCTGCTCCACAAACATGTCTGATGTTATGTGGTATCTGGCACCATGAGACTTTCCGATCCCCGGTGCGCCCCAATCATGGCGGCGGCAACGTACAGCAGCCTGGGTACAATAAAGCATAAATATCTAATAAATGAAAAGTTCTGCTGCTCTTAATTATAATTATTCAACTTCAGGATCACTGTTTGTGGCCTGGAGGTCCCAGGCCGGAGACATCGTTGTCATGTTTCCTAATCACGATTCTATCTTTCTATAGTAATGAAACATGGCATGGATAGCATCATCCATCTGCCGATATTAAGTTGGAGATGTTAAGAAGACCTTACGGTGATATAAATGAATGTGTTATGTTCATCACTTCGACACAATGCCGAAAATATATCTCCCATAAATATCAGATTGATGCAAACTCCAATATTCATCAGTGTCATCTCTTTCTGGTTTCCACATTTATAAGTAATAGTATAGGTTCTATGTGAGGGTGATATGTCCCCTCTCCAGAGAGGTCTGTATGGATTTTATCATTTTTCTCAATGACACTTATTTACACAAGAAGTCCGTATGAAGTCTGGACAATCCTCTTACAATCCTACTACAGCCGCACCACAAATCCCTCTCTGCCTTGATAGTTTGTTACAATGTATCAGTCTGGAGTCTTCCTTGTGGTCCTGGGGGGGTGGTGGAAAAACTGTAAAACTAGCACTGCAATAATTGCCTTAGTAAAAAAAAAACAAAGAAATGTAATTTACAGCGAACCCATTCCTTGCAGTTGCAGTAGTGGCACAATTTTTCGGCACTGCCCCGGAGCCATCTAACAGCTCACAGAGGATTGCCCAGACTGGGTACAACTGTAACAAACCCTCAGCTTTGAGAATTATTAGGTCTGTACAGAATTGAAACCTCTGGTTTAAATGATAAAATGCTCTCACTGACAATAAGCAGAGTTCTTGCAAACCATGAAGAGTTAAATGTTATAACAGATAGCGGCAAAAGTTCCCCCTATACAATTACATTTAGCTTTATGTGATATTCTCAAACGGCCGCAGATACGCTGGCGTCAGCATGGAGAATAGCAGGAGGGAGCATATACAGACATAATGTGCCCTGAACATTTCAGGGTGTATAAAGGTCTTGTAGATAGGATTAAATGACATTACTCCCATTTCTGGCTCTGTGTGACTACTTCTAGCCACTGGTGGGAGGCTCCGCCATTAATCTGGAAGTCACCACCACAATGCGGTGACATGGAGACACTGGGGAGGGTGAACGCCCCCGTTGCCCTCTCCTCTGTTTGCCACAAACGTTCCCTGCATCCTCCATATCCTGGACGCGGCCGTCTGTCACTGCGCCCTTCTCATAGGCGGTCAGTGAATACCGGCAGGGTGACCGGCCGCTGCCTGCCCTCTCATCACTCGTATATCAGGAGTCTATACACTTTGGCTTTGATGCATCATCGTCTTTGCACCATTTTTTTTTTTTCGGGGGTAAAAATGGCTAAAAAAGCAACTTTTATATTTGCGCCTTATTCATTTTTTTTATTGTCGCCCTTTTATTAGCTATTTTTTTTTTTAGCTTGTTATTATGGGAGCGGTTTACCTTATCAAGGTATTTTTAAAGTAAATTTATTATTTGTGACTTTTCGGAATTTTTCCGCAATTTTACTACAGCTGAGTACAAAATATGTCTAATTTTATTTTGGCAAAGTTGAAGACTAATGTGCAACATTTAAAAGGACTGTGTGATTTTTACTGTTAAAAAAAAAAAAAAAAAAAAAGGTGTAAAAAGGCAACAGAAGAGTAAAAACAAAATTGAACAAAATTTATCAACCTGATGCCTGGTGCCTTTTTAATTATTTTGGGGCAAAATGAAAAAAAAAAGTCACTTAGAAAAAATGAAATGGGTCATTATGAACCCTGTGCAAAATAATTTTTGAAATCGAACAGTGCTTCAGGGTTTATGTTAATACATTTTCTGATTTACCAGAGGCTTTATACAAGTTGCATGCAGAAGAATAATTGAAAATCATGGTGCACTATGGCCCCTAATTCATCATTCTTGTTGCACTTTTTCTTTTTTTTAGAACTGGGAACATCATCAGGAATTTTATGCCAGAAGAATGGGGTAAGAGAACAGATGCACATTTTTGTGCAAAAATGTTCAAACTTTTGGCACTTTTTGAAAACTGGGTGGAGTTTAATACGAGTGGGAATGGTCTAGCGCGACCAAAGAGATTCACTATATTTAGTTATTGAAAGGATCCTGCACCATTTTAATGTTAAATGTGCTAAAACAAAAGGTTGCAATTGGGTGTTGAATTTTAGAATTTTAACATGCCCGACACTTCCCTGCCCCAACATCATCTGCCGGAGGAGACTTGGGATGCCACAATGTGAACCACATGGTTGGCTGATCCAGCCGAAACTTTAAGGTTCGCTTGACTTTACCCAAATGTGTTTTGGAGGCTTAAAAAAGTTATAGATACTTTGAATTTATCAAGTGATTGCACCTAATTTTCCTAAAATCAAAAAACATCTTCTTACCTTTTTTTTTTAATCTGTATCTTAAAAAGTAAAACTTTGTAGATGTCTAGAAACTTTTAAGAAGTAAAACTTAAGATAAAAAGAAAACTGCTTTATAGAGTATTCAGTATAGTCCCTTAGAGTAAAGAAAAAAAAACTTTGCCATTTTTCTTTTAAAATTGCATATTTACAAAACAATCTAAGAGTTGTAGGAGAGATCAGCGCAAAAATAGGGTATTTTCTGAGAGATATGACAGGCGGTAAAATCAGATTACACCCACCTTCTAGACATAGTCAAAAAGCATGTCAGATGGAATTTTAGCTGCAGCAGATCCACGGGTCAGCAATTGACCATAAGGCATCAAAAGATGGAAGGAAAGCTTTGTGGATGGTTTCTGCGCTTGCCGACAGTTAATGAGACGTATACCCCAGGATATAAAACGAAATGGTGGCTTATTCTACGCGGTTTACTTGTGGTCCTTCCTGATGAAGACGTCATTGGTACTTTGAAATGCGTAGAATAAACCACCTTTTTCATTCCAGGACACAATTCTTGCAGGTCTCTACCCCTGACCCATAATATGATTATTGGGGATTTATAATAGTGCAGTAAATTACAAGATTTCATTCCTATGACCCTACTCAGATTATTTTAAGAAATGGAAAAACCCTTTGGCCGTAGCCCTCGTTCATCAAGTCAGCTGCCTGGAGATTTATGGCGGAGCTTTCACGGCTGGGGTTGCAGGAATATAAGTGTCCTATTGACCTTGTGACCTTTCAGGCTTTTAATGATTAGTATGCAGATGAGGCCGGGGGGGGGGGGTCCAGACACTTGTTGTATGTGAAGGCCTGAACATCCATTAGGATTAATAGGTGTTAATTTGTCTGCAGACCCCCTGGCAACAATGACCAATGACCTGGCCATTGTGGTTGAGGGAGTGACAGATGTGTTTGGGAGTGTGTTGGCTTTCAGGCTGGTGAATAGTGGGATGGAGGGACAAGGTTAAGACATCCAAGGTGAACACTGGGCCGCACTGGGGCAGGTGGCACAATGGTGGTTACAGATGCCCCCCTGGCCCACACCCCTTTTCATTAGCCTAATTACAGAAGCAGCCGAGGCTACAAACTGATGTGGATTATCAGGCCTGTAATGGTTCCCAGGGGACAACTTGTTGTGAGTGACATCTCCCGAGTTCAGGGATAGCGAAGATTCAGAAATAGAGATTACAATCTAATGGCCATTTAAAGCAAATCTTAGCCTCACACAGAGGCAAAAAAAAATCTATGTGCACAAAGTCTTTTAAGAAGATGTCCAGGGAGGTTGGCCACAGTCCCAGACCCTAAACTTCTCAATAATATGTGCAGCTGTACTGCCATGGACGGCAAGAAGAAGAAACAAATCAACGTTCCAACAAATCAGGCCAGACAAGTCACTGGAAGCAGGGATCACCGAGCTACGACTTGTCGACTGTGGACACATCATACGAACAGAGCGATCACTAGAGAACATCATGGAGGGAAGAATAGAAGGAACGAGGCGAAGTGGAAGACCAACAACCCTTGGTACTATCAAGAAAGCTTCGGAGAAAACCCTAGTGACCCATCTAGGCTACACAAGATCGGTCTTCCTACACGTCCTTCATCTATCAAGTCACCATGATTTGAGATCGAGCCAAAGGCTGTTAAATAAAAAAGTAACAGGAACATCAAGCTGTTTGGAGTCATCTTATAGCCTTTACCTTTATCAGGGTTGTCTATAACCTTCTAATTTCCTGAGACCAGTCTCTCCTCAGCTTTCTTTGTTCCATGTTGAGTTTGGGACACACCATGATACCAAACAAAACAGTGACTACTTTTCATGTGGTACACACCATGATACCAAACAAAACAGTGACTACTTTTCACGTGGTACACACCATGATACCAAACAGCACAGTGACTACTTTTCACGTGGCACACACCATGATACCAAACAGCACAGTGACTACTTTTCTCATGGTACACACTATGATACCAAACAGCACAGTGACTACTTTTCACGTGGCACACACCATGATACCAAACAGCACAGTGACTACTTTTCTCATGGTACACACCATGATACCACACAGCACAGTGACTACTTTTCACGTGGTACACACCATGATACCAAACAGCACAGTGACTACTTTTCATGTGGTACACACCATGATACCAAACAAAACAGTGACTACTTTCCACGTGGTACACACCATGATACCAAACAAAACAGTGACTACTTTTCACGTGGTACACACCATGATACCAAACAGCACAGTGACTACTTTTCATGTGGTACACACCATGATACCAAACAGCACAGTGACTACTTTTCACGTGGCACACATCATGATACCAAACAAAACAGTGACTACTTTTCATGTGGTACACACCATGATACCAAACAGCACAGTGACTACTTTTCACGTGGTACACACCATGATACCAAACAGCACAATGACTACTTTTCACGTGGTACACACCATGATACCAAACAGCACAGTGACTACTTTTCACGTGGCACACATCATGATACCAAACAAAACAGTGACTACTTTTCATGTGGTACACACCATGATACCAAACAGCACAGTGACTACTTTTCTCATGGTACACACTATGATACCAAACAGCACAATGACTACTTTTCACCCTTTAAAAAAGCATAATGACTCCGAGTTTGTAGACTTCTATGATGCTAATTACAATACACACCTTAGTCTAAAGGTATGTGCACACACTGCGGATTCGCAGCGGTTTTGGCTCTGCGGGTCCGCAGCAGGTTCTGCTGCGCTGTACAGTACCTTTATTTCCTATAGAAAAAAAAAACGCAGTGCACATGCTGCGGATTTTTCCGTGCGGATTTGCTGCGGGTTACAATCCGCAGCATGTCAATTCTTTGTGCGGTTTCACACCTTATCATTATGAGGTGTGAAACCGCAGGGCAAAACCGCAGGCTAATCCGCAGATAGGATTTACCTGCGGATTTTCCAACAAAATCCGCACAACCTAAAAACTACGTGGGCACATAGCCTCACATCTCCCTTTGGTCACATTATTTTCAATCTTTTCTAGGGGAATCATCATTTTTGTCCAGGACATTTTTCTTAGGCCTCTTTCACACTTCCGTTTTTGACAATCAGTCAAGATCCGCCAATTTTGAAAAAAAACGGATCCGCCATTTTTCTTTGCGGATCCGTTTTTTCCCCATTGACTTTCATTATTGGCGGATCCTGACTGATTGCCGTCCGTTGCATCCGTTTTTTTGAGGATCCGCCACAATCCTCAAAGATTTCCAAACGGAGCTTGCAACGTTTTTTGGCTGGCGGATCCAACAATTTGGCCCATATGTGTTCACTGATGCCCACGTGTGCCAGGCTCATGGATGGCAATGGATAAATGCCATCCTTGCCTTCAGTATACACAAGTGCCGCATGTAGATACAGTACAGACCAAAAGTTTGGACACACCTTCTCATTTTCATCTCGTTTTCTTTATTTTCATGACTATGAATATTGTAGATTCACTCTGAAGGCCTCAAAACTATGAATTAAAACATGTGGAATTATATGATTAACATAAAAAGTGTGAAACAACTGAAAATATATCTTAGATTCTAGGTTCTTCAAAGTAGCCACCTTCTGCTTTGATTACTGCTTTGCACACTCTTGGCATTCTCTTGAGGCTTTCAGAGTGAATCTACAATTTTCATAGTCATGAAAATAAAGAAAACTCTTTGATTGAGAAGGTGTGTCCAAACTTGTGGTCTGTACTGTATATGTGGATATACTTTGCCCCTTTTATTAATGTATATTGGGGCTCATTCATCAAAGTGCATAAGTGGGGATATATTAACCCTTTACTTAACAGGAGAAATAGTCTTTCCTGCAGAACAATGGGGGGCGCAATTTCTGCTTCTTTGTCAGTCTGACTGACTGATGTGACAGGATGTATAATGGCGGAGCCAGACATGCGGCTCAGAAGCGAATGCTCCCCTTAATAAATGGCAGACTTGTATAAATATATCTTCAGCCAATCAAGGTAATGGGCACGGGAGGCTGTGAGTAATGGACTCTTTATATTTATGAGGTCTCCGTAGATGTGGCGTCAATGCAGCAAGAGAAATAACACCCAATAATGATTATGGGAGTGCAATTTAACCCCTAAACTACTGTCAAGCAAGCCATGCCCAGTGGTATGAAAAATCCATTGTGTCAAAAGATCCTCAGTGGGGTCTGTAATGTAGGTAAGCATCAACACATGATGGTGCCTGCAATGATCTGCTCCATTAGAGGAACACTAAACTCAGAAATAGAAATATGACCGACCCGGACAGAACAAAGGGTTAATCTCATGCTGATCAGTCCCATCTTTGGCTGACAGCCCACTTAAGTCCAATCCCTTTATCCAAGAGGTGGGCTTATCAATTTTTGACATACTGCAGACAGAGCAAAAGGGGGGAGGCTCCTGCTGAAGCCAGTTGTCTCACAGCCACATACAGGACAGAGAGGAGGAGGACATGGCTGAGCTCCTGAAACATGGAGATGTCTTAATACATTGTGATTTTTTTTTTTTTCAATTTTGTGCATTCTTTGTATAAACAGTGCGACTTGGATATTAGAGCCAATGTGTGTATTGTAGACCCCTCAACCACCCAATTCTTCACGAGATTGTCCCACAAAAAGGGCCTTCCACATGTGGACTTATGCCAACGTGGGCGTTCCTGCGAGGGTTTTCCGCCATTCTCAGGCAGGTCACAATTATAGGGAATGTATCACCCATTTACTAATTAGAAGTAGAAAGTTATACATATACAGTATGTTCTACATCAGCTGAATGGACCAATGGGGACAAAACGCTAGAAAGGATTCACAGATATCTATGGGAGAGTATTGTGGGCCTGTGCAGAGCTAATTGTATAGTAGGAGGAGGTGGTGAGCTGTGACATCACCTGTTGTGAATGACAGATCCAATGACAGATTCTGTGATAAGGAAATGACACTGCTGGCGACGGGCGGACACTACTGGTGACAGGCAGTGAAGAGGTCAAACGCAGAATTTAATTCAGTTAATTGGAGGTCAGGTGATGCCACGGGGACGGTAACGATCAATAAAGGGAGAATGAAAATGTACTTTGGGTGATTAGTTTCATTTACACACCAGATCTTTAATTAGAGACTGAAGGTGGAAGAGGGGACACGGCGAGAGCGATCCATCGCGGAAATGACAGCAACACAGCGCTGTAGCCATGGGCGTATATCACAAATAATCACATTGTAATGTCTCCAGATAGAGAGCGATGCAGAGTCTCATCCAGCAGACGGATCCGGGGCCGGGTGCAGTTATTTGCTGCTGTTATTCACTGTACGTCTATGTTTAGTAATGACTTTTCAAGATCTAACCATTAAATGGATTCCATTACAGCCAATGAGGGGTGCGATGCCACGGCCACTGCATATACTGGAAACGTATGATAAAAGGAGGCAATCGATGCAGTGTGAATAATCTTACATCCAGAAACAGCTGAAAGTTTGTTACAATTGAATCCAGTCCTCTGTGACATCAGCAGCACAATCCCATTCTACAGGGTTACAATGTATCAGAATATGGTGCAGGCTGGAGCAATTGTAGCAAACTCTCAGATGTGAAGTCTCCATAGATTTTCAGCATCTGACTGAACACAAGAATGTTCCTGTTTAATGACAACAAGCATTTAAAGATCTTTAAAATGATGACAAGAAACAGAAAAAAAGAACACTGATTGGTTATTCCTAAAATAACAAATTATCCCCTATTCATAGCAAGGATAGCGGACAACTTACTGATAGTTGTGTCCAAGACAACTGGGACCCCCAAGAGCTCTGCTAGTTACGGCTGACCCATAGACAAGAAATAGAGCCGAGGATGAGCACATGCACCTCCGCTCCATTCAACACTGAACTCTTCAGAGCCCCAATCTCAGCATCACTTAGGGACCCAGAGCAATCAGCAAGTCAGCCCTCTCTTGTGGATCCTAAAGCCCCCGTGACACATAGCTGCTGAGTCACAAGTTTTTTTGACACAACAGCCATCTCACCAGCGAGATCGCTGTGTGTGACGCTAACCAGCGACCGGCCCCCCTGCCGGGTATCGCTGATCGTCCTGGAATGACCAGGACATTTTTTTGATTGCTGGTCTCCCGCTGGCCAGCATGCATCGCTGCGTGTGACAGGCGGGAGACCAGCGATCAGCTCGCTGGTAACTAAGGTAAACGCAGGGTTTCTAAGCGGCGCGTGGTGCTTAGAAACCAGATGTGTACCTTAGTTACCAGCTCCCTGCATCAGCGCGCTGGTAACTAACGTACACAGCGACGTGCGTGCTCGGCGTCGCTGGTGCTGATCGCTGGTGAAGCTGCCTGTTTGGCAGCTCACCAGCGATCATGTAGCGACTCACCAGCAATCCTGACAAGTTGATATCCTTGTCGGGATTGCTGGGGAGTCGCTATGTGAGACGGGGCCCTAAGGGATAACCTGCTCTTTTGGAAATAACCCTTTAACCTTCATCTGAGATAAATGAAGAGAAATAGATAAGATATCTATTAAAAGGTACTGTCAGCACAGAATGACTGTTCAAAACAAGCACAGACGCTCAGTGTCCCCTAGGCATGGCCAAACAGTTCAATGCATCTCCGCCCCATCTATTTTGATTGACAGCCCTGGCTTTATAGGGGCAGAAATAGATGGAAAACAAGGAGATGGGACGGTGCACTTAAAGAGGTTGTCCGGTGTAAATCTACATGACTGCAGACTTATTAATCCTCACATCGTTCGCTCTGAGGATTCTCCATTGTCGGCGCCAGGAACAGCAGTCATGTGACCAAAAGTATGAGAGATGTATATTCCCGGCCACAATCCGACTAGCCTGTTTCTGGCCGCTCGCCATACACTTTCATTGAGCGAGGCTGCGCCTATCTTGTTGGACTGTGGTCACGAGTATGAACATTGTATACTTGTGGTCACATGACTGCCGTTCCCGGCGCTGACACCGGAGAAATCCTCACAATGCACAGTGCGCACGACGTGAGGAGTCACAAGTCTGCAGTCACACAGAGTAACTGCAGACTTGTAATTTTGGCCACACCAAGGGTTCTCTGAGCACCTGTGCTGGGTTTGAACAGTCATTGTGTGCCGACAGACTCCCTTTAAGGAAAAGATAATCGCCATAACCCTTCATGGTTCCAGGGCCAAAGTTCTATCTGCCACATAAGTCTATGTTCCCATGCATATTGCGGTTTTTCCGCTGTGTTTTTTTTGTGTGCAGAAAAACATTCTGTCCAAGCAAAGTGCATGTGATGTAATGAAACCTCCTGCCCACTGTGCGCCTAATTGTGCGCTTTTTATCTATAGACTTTTTAGAGTGAATCTGAAAAATACACGTAAAAATGCAGTTACGTTTTTAAGTGCGTAATTAAAACTTTTCTGTGCTTTAAAGAAAAAAAAAACAAAAAAACATTAAAAACGTGGCTTCAAGTCTGCTTGACAAATGCATCAAATAAAAGAAAATTTAAAACGAATGGCAAAAATGCAATAATCTGAAAAGATTGCAATTGCAAATTATGGCGCGGACACCTGCGGAAAACGCGTGGATAAACAGCAGCAAACGAAAAACAAAAAAAATGCAGCAATTAGGCTACGTGAACACTGCACATGGCAGCTTGGGTCAGGGGCTGATCTCAATAACCCGGGGTTGGGGTGTGATGCCTATTATGGTAGTTTTACAAGGGAAAGGGATTATGAAAATACGGTGGGTGGCAGATGAGAACGGCAGCAGCCATGCGCTTTGGCTTTCAAGTCTTCCCATTCTGGTGGCAGTGCTGATATTTAAAGGACTTTTTTTATTTTGTTTTTTTTTTTCCATGGAAAATGTTTGCATTTAGTTGAGAAAATGTGCAAGATGACGACTCGGCTAAGAAACACCTGGAAGTTCAGCTGTAATGTCTGACCCCTGATGGCACAAAGCGGTACTGCAGAAAATAACCCCTTCACTGCTGCTTCCTGTAAAGTAATATTGGCCCCATTAACATGGAATATTTAAGTAGCCGTGTGATTGACCTTGAGAGGAGTTTAAAAGTGTGTCAGATATGGATTAGAAATATCTGTTACATAAACATGAGGCTTAACCAGTTCATCACTTTAATGAAGCACTAGTAGCATTTCGCTTCCCTGCCCCCAGCCAATTTCCTGATTAACCTGCCATTCACAGCTGGGGGGCACAAAGCCAGAGCTGCCATCTTCCAGTCTGATCTAGATGATCTGCTCAGATGGATACCAGCAGAAGTCTCTGATCTTTTCTATGCCCCCATAACATTCACGGATTTCAGAGTCATCTCATTTATTGTCACAAAAGTGGCAAAAAATTTACTAAATACACATGCTTTTTAGCAGTATATGCTCATCTATTACTACCTTAGCCCAAGCAAGAATAGGTTTTGTGACCCCTAAGACACCTCTTCCTTCCAATGCTGGGGAGTCGGTAAACCCTGACGCGCGCCCCCTCGCCATCTACTACGCAGGGTTTCTTTGCAATCACTATGAAGCCACATAGATTTGCATGAGAGCTGTGTACAAAAGATAATATGGTTTTAAATTCAGACTATTTGCAAAATTGCTTCAGGTTTCATTTTAGATGAAATGAAGAAAGGTTGCAAAAGTCTACACACCCACAGCTAAGCTTCCCAGTGTTTCAGGGGTTAAACGGTCGTCTATGTTTCGTGCTGCTCTGGGATGACTGATTCCCATGGATAAATCAAAGAGTCTGCCCAGACCTTGGCTTTTAATTAATGTCCATCATTACCAAGATAATGACCAGTGATTGCCAGCGGTCTAATCATTAACCACTACCCACACTGGTCAAACTGCAGGGAGGACACATGGGGATAAGGTGTAAATAGGAATAGCAAGGTTTCATGGCCAAATAATGCTGGGGATCAGCCTAGAACATTGAGAAGAACATTGCCCTCTGAGAAACTCTACGTGGCAGCCAAATTGAGAGGGCAGCCGAGGCCCCTGTTATATGTTCCCCATTAGTGTACAGTGGGGCCCTTCAATGGTTAGAGAGCGGATACAAAGAGCAGCGTCTCTCTGTAGGACCCAGGACATCTGTGGATTATATGGACAGTCCATGGCTTTCTTTGGGAACTGTGTAATGCTTCATTTTCCCTGTGGGGGAGCTGCAGGGAAATAAAACATTTGCTCCTAGGTTTTCCTACAGATTGCAGCAAATCACAGGGTTCCCAGCCATGAGGCAACTTGTAATCATCTTGTCTTGACAGGAACCTTCCAAAAATGTTTTGTAAAATTTAAGTAACACCTTGAGGTCGGCTGAACCATCCCTCATATCTCAAGGAGCACTGTTGAAACCATCATTCAATAATGGAAGGCGTTTGGCATGACTACAAACCTACCAAGACATTGCCGACCACCTAAACGGACATCCAAGAAAGTAGAGCAGTAATTAGAGAAGCAGCCCAGAGTTCCATGGTCACTCTGGAGGAGCTGTAGAAATCCACAGCTCACGGGGAGAATGTGTCCACAGGATGACTATTAGTCATGTCCTCCACAAATCTGCCCTTTATGGAACAGCGGCAAAAAGAAAGCCATTTTTAAAACCCATAAGAAGTCCCATTTGCAGTTTGCAAAACGCCATATAGGGACACAGCGAGCAAGTGGAAGAAGGGGCTCTAGTCAAATGAGATTATAGGATAACTGTTTGGGCTAAATGTGAAACACTATGTGTGGTGGAAAAGTAACACTGCACATCAACCTGAAAACAGCATCCCCACCGTCACACATGGTGGTGGCAGCATCCTACTGTGGGGAGGCTTTTCTTCAGCAGAGACAAGGAAGCTGGTCAGAGGTGATGGGAAGATGGATTGAGCTAAATACAGTGCAATCCTGGAGGAAAACCTGTTAGAAAATGCAAAAGATTTGAGACTTGGGCATAGGTTCACCTTCCAGCAAGACAACGACCCTAAGCATCCTGAGAGAGCTACAATGGAGGGTTTAGATCAGAGCATATTCCTGTGTGTGAACAGCGCAGTCACCGACCAAAGTCCCAGAGAATCTGTGACAAGGCGTGAAAATTACTGATCACAGACGTCTCCATCCAATCTCACTGAGCGAGTGTGCAAAGAAGAAGGGGAAAATGTCACCTGTAGATGTGCAGAGCTGGAGAGACAGACCCCAAAAGCCTGCAGCACTAACTGCAGCAAACGGTAGTCCTACAAAGTACTGACTCAGGGGCTGAAGGAAAAAGGTTTTATTGACGTCCCTATAGAACTGACATTAATTGATGAACTTCGGATTTGATCTCAACGCAAGTTAATTTCTGCGAAGAAAAGGTCAGCAGCTCATGGATAAAACTGGTGCAGATCACATCCACTTGTCCCCTGTATGTCACTGTGTATTCTCTTTTTCTCACCAGCGTTCCCGTCCCACATGGTCGTACCCCGGCATATAAACAGTATAACAGAAAGCAGAAATAAAAGGACTGGAGCCACCATATATTTTCTATCACATATTACCCGCTGTCAGCATCGCCGTCAGAGGTATTGATGACGTAGACTTATGCCGGCGTGGTCCTACACCGCCCCTGTGTTCTCTGTAGGAGACCTGGGTCTCAGTCCTGACTCCTTATCGCCCCGGTCTGGGAACGCACAGACGGAACTGTCATTTGCAGTGTAATTTGCCTGGAATTTGGGTGAGAGGTGCAGGAATTAGAAGCAGGTGACTAATTGCTCTGTTATCAACCAGCAGGAGCTCATTACCTGGCCATAATGACTGATGATGGAAGTGCGATAGTTCAGGGGTCATCAGAGAGTACAGGGTGTATGGAAACTGGAAATTCATTGAAAATTCTTCAGTTATTGATGAGCAGTAACCTCCCAACGCCATCATGGGCTCCCCCTCACCTGGCGGCTGTTGAATGCACTTCCAGTTAAAGGGGCTGTTGGATGCAAGATATGACATGGGGCATGGACGGAGGCAACGGCACATTGGGTGGTTCAGCTGCAGACTAAACCACTAGACGCCCAGCGACTGTGACACATCGGTCCCAAGTATCTCAATAGCACCGGTAGCTGATTTTGGAGAGGTGCCTCCTGTGGCAGACATAGGATGAGATAAGCCATTGGAGGCCGATCTCATACATTTCATGGCGCACCATAATGGTGGATTGTAAACAATCGGAGCTATTGGATTATATATGAGGGACCCCAACCTAACACCAGGGATGGGCTCTATGTGCAGAGCAGGGACCATGGATGCATAGTGTGCTGGCCGGTCTATTTTTTGCCCATTCACTTTAATGACAAACGACTTCAGGGCATCCTGATCTGAGCAATGAAACTAATTGATGTGGCATAATTATTCTCTGGTGGGAAAATCCCTTTAATCTTATTAGTAGGACCTCCACCAACTGGTCGAAGGAAGGGGAAACAGGAACCTGACTAGGATTGTGGGGCCCTTAACCCCTCTTCCCACAAAAGGATGTAACAAACAAAACTCCTTTTTCAAAGCATTAGGCTGAAGAATTCAGGAGAAAATGTTATCAGAGTCTGCAGAACTACATAAGTATTGTGGCCTGTGGTCCAAACAATTCCCTAAAGGGACAAAATAAATAATAATAACAACAATAACTAAAATATACAAAAATAACAAAAACATAAGAGAATACTATAAACAAATCCACTTTTTCTAAAATAAAAAAACATATTTGGTAATTCTTTATCAACTTTATCAAATATGTTAAATGCTGCAAAAAAAAAAAAAAACACCGGAATTTTTTTTTTTTCGGTCGTCTTACTTCTCAAACATATTGATTAAAAAAAGCCATCCAAAATATTCCAAACTGTAAGAAGAAAAGAATCCCCCAGACAAAAATCAAGCCCTAATCCAGCTCTATAGATAGAAAAATATGGGTCTTCAAAATTTGGTTTATGTTGCCATGTTCTATTTTTTTTTTTTTAATCTTTTTTTTATGTAAGGAAATAAAACATAAACTATATATGCATTTAGTAACGTTACCAGATCATCTATACTGTAAAGTGAACGCTGTAAAAACAACCCCCAATAAACAACGGCAGATTGCTGCTTTTTTTTTTTGTTCCATCCAGTGGACCCCTGAGGTTTTCCTACATGAAGACGCTTTGCTAAAAAGGCGGTGGTCTTCTTCCTGAAGCGGCTTCGCTGGCGGATTAGTTGCCTCTGCCGCCGGCATCTTCTAGCTATAATTTGAGGTTGCTAGCGTTTGTCTCCCGATGAATGCACAAGTCATTTCTCTTAAAATCGTTTCAAAGTTTACGAACCCCGAAACAGTAAAACAAAGTAACAAACGACTGAACGTGCCCCCATTTCTTATACCACACGGTCTTTTGCCCCTCGGTCCCCACCATTTTCCTTGGTACAATATCTGTACCTTTACACCCATCACTACTTCTTTGCTTTCCATACATAGAGATATTTACACCACGTCTGCATTATTTAACCCAAGCTCTTGATTTTTGACGTAGATTTAGATATTATGGTGGATCATACAAGGTACTTTGTCATTTGTTCTACTTCTTGGCCGAGGAGGGCAGGTTGTGCCTTATATTGGGCTACACCTGATTAGTGTGTGCAGCTTTTTTATTTAATATTCTTTTTTTCCTATCTCGTCCCTTGTATGTTTGTACAATAAAATACATTTTAGAGGTGGTCCCCATGTATTTATATATTGATTTCTTTTATCTTGACACTTAATCAGGATATGATCAGATGATCCCAAATAATCTGCACAAATAACTGAACATTGTTCACAGATGTAATTTTATTTTTTGCATTATGTCCATTTTTTGCAGCGATTTGGCAATGCTTTTTCAGTCGGAATCTGCGAGGACACGAAGTCGTGTGCACGCAGCCCTACATGGAAAATGAGGTCAATGAGAACGCAAAGGAAGCCCTTGTGCGACGAGGTCAATGGAAGAATAAAGTTAAGGCTCTTTGCAAATATTCATTCATGACAATGAAGGCCAAGTACGGTACTTATGGTTATTCTAAAACAAAGATGAATGGGCGCAGGGACCGGTGACACCCACATATCTCCATGATACATGTGACGGTGCACCAAGACTTCAGCGTCCAGAAACCACAAACCATGTGTAAGAAGATGTCAGATAATTCTGAGCTCAGGGCACAGAGAACACGTCCCGGATCGGGAGTAATTCAGGGTCCCGGCTGTCAGACGTGTCTTGTAGGATCAGCTCATGAACTGGATGAACTCAGCTACATCACCTCTGGCCGATGTGACGGGGTATAAATAGGTTTACTGAACAGATAAGAGCGCCGGTAACTGTTGGGCAGATTTGGATATTTACTCTCAGGTGTTGGTAAAGTGACTCCATACAGAATTATAACTCACCTTTATGGAAACTTCCAGGATTCCTTTTATTCTGTAATTATTTACAGAATATATTGCACAATGAACATGACTGCAGATCGCACCGCACAGGAGCTGGATCCCTAAAACAGTGGTATATATTTTTTTTTTTTTATCAAGAATATTTACAAAGTGGCGACATTTATTTTGTTGAGATGTAACGAAGCAAAGACAAAAAAAATTGGTTGCGAGAGGATTCATAACCCTTAATTTTGCAGGAAGGCTTTTATAATGTGATAGCTCTGGCACTGCCATATGATCTGTAGGGGTCCGACCTCAGGGACCCCCACTGATCCTGAGAATATTGCGACTGCAGCATCATATTCTCCCAGATGAGAAGAATGAAAGTTTGCCAATAGGTTTTCCAACTATAGAGGCCCTCCGCCTTCGATTGCACTTGTGGGCTGGAAAGATCCCCTTTAATTAATCCAATTACAGGGTGTCCTGCTACAATCACCCCAATAATTCATTGTAATCTGTGAAGATTCTGGCAGTGAGAATTCAGTTTCCATACAAAGCAAAAGAGGAATTACACGGTGCACAACTAAACAGTAAGAGATTCTATGCAGCTCCTTGTCACTATGGATAATAAAACAATTGCTAGAAAGGACTTTTTTTTTTATCTCACCCAAGACCTGGATTCACAGCTCCACTGCTCAGTACGGTGTTATAATGTACTCCATGCTGAACATGTGCCACATAAAGACAGAGGAGCAGGAATCCCTCATGTTTGTGTGTTCTTTGAATGGGAAATATCATAGCATCTAGTATCCACCCTGGAGCTCAGAGACAACTGAAAGTTAGAGATAACCCTAGCAAAAAAAGAGAATATCTATATCTATAGAAAGCTGAGTGTGTGTGTGTGTGTGTCATGCCACGCCCACTCCACATAGCCCTGCCTACTGGCAGATGGAGGCGGGGTTGGAGAGAGAGCGCACGGCTGCGGAGGGGGGAGAGCGGGGCTGCATGGATGGAGAGCGCGGCTGTGGAGGGATAGAACCGGACGGCGCATAGAGAGCGAGGCTGTTAAGGGAGAGAGCTGGGTTGATGAGGGAGAGAGCGGGACGGCCAGTGAAGGCAGGGTGCTGCGGAGGGAGACAGCGGGATGGCCAGTGGAGAGCACGGCTGCGGGGGGAGAGAGTGTGACAGTGGTTAGGGAGCTGGGCTGCAAAGAGAGACAGTGGAACTGCGGAGTGAAAGTGGGGATGCTGAGGGAGAGCGGGACGGCCAGTGGAGAGCGGGACTGCGGAGGGAGAGAGCTGGACGGCCAGTGGAGAGAGGGGCTGCGGAGGGAGAGAGCTGGATGGCCAGTGGAGAGAGGGGCTGCGGAGGGAGAGAGCTGGACGGCAAGTTAAAGGAAGGGGAACTTCGGAGGGAGAGAGCTGGACGGCCAGTGGAGAGCGGGGCTAT
The DNA here is from genome assembly GCF_039654945.1 of Dendrobates tinctorius. Classification (NCBI taxonomy): domain Eukaryota; kingdom Metazoa; phylum Chordata; class Amphibia; order Anura; family Dendrobatidae; genus Dendrobates; species Dendrobates tinctorius. The sequence continues at coordinate 10,086,591 of NW_027361810.1, read as the reverse complement.
GGAGGGAGAGAGATGGACGGCCAGTGGAGAGCAGGGCTGCGAAGGGAGAGATGTTGTGAATTCTATGGATTTGACTTCGGAGTCGGGGCTCCCTCTGGTGGTTACTGAGAGTAGTGGAGCTGGCCGGGTTGAAAGAAGTTTGCCACCTGACGATGATGATTGGAAAACAGGAGGTACTGATATAAGTGAGCAAGCCTCCCCAAGTTGTTGCCGGTGATTAGTTTCTTTCAGTGCATTTTGAGGTCTGCTGTCTCCTGCCTGATCCTGCATCTGCCAGTTAAGTTTTGTCTTTTCTAATCCTTTGCATCGGACCTGGTTTTGCTTCTTCTGCTTTGCTGTGAGGGGTCAGCGTGCTCCCTGTTGGGGCCATGCTGGACCCCGCTCCATATATTACAGCTTGTGTCAGTTTGCTCAGTCCCCTGTTATATTAGTCTCTTTTGCTTTGCTGCCAGTTTACACCTGAATGCTGATATAGTGGGGGAGAGGTCGTGTGACTTCAGTGTTTTTTTTTGTACATCAGACGTTTTGGATTTTTCAGGGTTTTTGCGTGATTGCAGACAGTGTCTTTCCTTTCCTGTCCTATCTAGACAGTTTGGGCCCCATCATTTGCTCAGTCTATTTTCTGCCTGTGTTTGTGCCTCATCTTGTCTCACCGTCAATATATGTTTGGGGGCTATTTCTTTAGGGTTCTACTCTGGGGCAGTTTAGTTTTCACCTTTCTTGCTTTAGGTTTAGTTAATTCTCTGGCTGTGCAGAGGCGTCTAGGGCAACGTAGGTACGCTCCACGGCTGTTAGTTGTGTTGTTAGGATTAGGGATCTGCAATCCGCTAAGTGACCAACCTTTCTGGTTGCTTGGTCTATTTTGCCAACCTCCTCGGTGACCCATTCATAACAGAGAGAGCTGGACGGACAGTGGAGAGCGGGGCTGAGGAGGGAGAATGCGGGACGGCGATTGGAGAGTGGGGCTGCGGAAAGAGAGAGCATAACGGTGGATGGAGAGCTGGACTGCGGAGGGAGACAGCGGGACTGCGGAGTGAAAGCAGGGCAGCTGAGGGACAGAGTGGGATGGCGATTGCAGAGCGGGGCTGCGGAGGGAGAGAGTGGGACGGCAGTTAGTTACTATGCCCAGATAACACTGGGCTCTTCAGCTAGTAAATAATATAATGGTCAGAAACAGTGATATTTCTCATGTATAAACGAGACCCCTTATAATAAATAGTTACCTGAAGCAAGGTACGCTTTAATAAATTGCTGATCACTCACTTCCATGAAAAAAAACGGATTACTTACCGGTAATACTCTTTTGTAGAGTCCACGACAGCACCCACTGAGAGAGGGGATCCGCCCCCGGAACAGGAAACCTACAGAGAGATAAATGGGGCGGTCCCCCTCGCTCCCTCAGTTTGTGTTACCGAGAACAACAGAGGAACCGCCATACATGTTTTAGTCAATTTGTTTGGGCGATTCATCTATCTTACCCCTATATTATTTATGTTCGCTAAGTTTAACCACGTATTAAATTCTAATTACAATCTCCGCCACCAAGGAGACCCATGTGAAAATTTTTTTTACGGGAGGGAAAGTGAGCGGGTGCTGTCGTGGACTCTACAAAAGAGTATTACCGGTAAGTAATCCGGTTTTTCCTCTTCGCCACGACAGCACCCACTGAGAGATTTCCAGAGATAATCACTTGGGAGGGCACACCGTGTTAAAGACTGATCTACCGAAAGACAAATCCTCGGTAGAGCATAAATCTAGTCTATAGTGACTATAAAAGGTAGATGGAGAAGACCAGGTTGCAGCCTTACATATTTGTTCAATTGGGACGTTTGCCCTCTCGGCCCAGGAGGATGATATGGCTCTAGTAGAGTGCGCCTTAATCCCCAGCGGAGGTTCTTCTCCTTTAGCCAAATATGACATTGTGATTGCATCTCTAATCCACCTGGATAGTGTGCCTGTTGTAACTCCAGACCCCTTTCTGTTGCCCTGGAAGGAGACAAAAAGAGACCTACTCTGCCTCCAGGGACTGGTCCTATCAAGGTAGGCTAGCACAGCTCTTCTCACATCTAAGGTGTGATATTTCACCTCGTCCTGGTTTGACGGGTTTTTGTAGAAGGAAGGTAGGCATATCTCCTGAGACCTATGAAATTTAGTTACCCGTTTGGGAAGGTAGGACGGATCTGTCTTCAAAATCAGTCTGTCTCGTGTTATTGACAAGAACGGAGGGTCTATTGATAGAGCATGAAGATCACCTACTCTTCTAGCTGATACTAAAGCCACTAGTGTAGCAGTTTTCAATGAGAGGCACTTCACTGATGCTGAATCTATGGGTTCAAATGGAGCCTGAGTAAAGGCATCCAAGACCAGAGTAAGGTCCCATGCCGGAAGCCGAGGAATATGCACCAGTTGATCGTTGACAGGCTGAAACAAAACGGGTCACCCATCTATTTGCTGCCACGTTATAGTTAAATAGGGCTCCTAAGGCCGATATATGGACTTTAAGAGTATTTACTGAGAGGCCCAATTCTCGGCCTCTTTGAAGAAACTCTAAGATGGCTGTAATGGGTGGTTCACCAGCTAGCTCTGCTGGGTGAAAGGTCAGGAATTTCCTCCACACCTTAGCGTATATTCTTGTTGTAGATTCTTTTCTACTTTGTAGCAGGGTATTAATCAGGTTTTTCGAAAAGCCTTTCTGCTTTAATAGTTCCCTTTCAAATTCCAGGCCGCTAGGTGTAGGGCTTTGACCTGTGGATGGTAGCAGGGTCCTTGCGAGAGAAGATCCTGGTGCAGCGGCAGGATCCACGGGTCGGTTATTGACATGGCTCTCAGCCATGAAAACCATGGCCTTTTGGGCCAAAACGGGGCTATCAAGATGACCCTCGCCCTCTCTTGTCTTATTTTCCTGACTACTGTTGGTAGCAGAACCATTGGAGGGAAGGCATAGGCTAGCTGGAATGTCCAGGGTGCTTGGAGGGCATCTAGAATGTCTGGGTTGTCTGACCTGTAGAGCGAAGCAAACCTTCTTACGCGTCTGTTGGCTCTGGTTGCGAACAGGTCTATCTCTGGTCTGCCCCATTCTGTCGCTATCGTCTCGAAGACGTGCCTGCTGAGGACCCACTCGCCCTGATATAGGACCTGGCGACTGAGATAGTCTGCTTGAGAGTTGTCCACTCCTCTTATGTGGAGCGCCGACAAGGAGTGAAGATGTACCTCGGCTACTTCTAGGATCTTTTCCGCGATAGACATCAACAGTCCCGATCGCGTACCTCCTTGTCGGATTATATAGGCCACTGCGGTGGTATTGTCTGTCTGGACCCTCACGTGGGTTCCTCTTAACTGTGGGAGACATCGCATAGTAAATTGCTTTTAGCTCCTTTACATTAGAGGAGGTTTCTATTTCATGTTTACGCCACCGGCCTTGCATCATGTGCTCCTCCAGGTGGGCCCCCCAACCTAAGGGGCTAGCATCCGTGGTGAGCACCTTGGAGGGAGTTACCCACCATTGCACTCCCTTTGACAAATTGGTAGGACTCAACCACCACTTTAGGGAATTAACCACTTCCGGCGATAGGGACATCCTCCCTTCCAACCGTCCCTGCAGTCTATCTGTTTCCTGCAGAATAGCCCACTGTAGCTTTCTGGAGTGGAACTGAGCCCATTGCACCGCTGGGATGCACGATATCAGGGACCCCAGCAAGGACATACCCTGTCTCAATGATATTACGGGTCTTCCTATAGTATTTTGTATCTTATTGATTATGGCCCCCGCTTTAGCGTCTGGTAGAAAGCATTTCTGACTTACGGAATCTACGTGCAGGCCTAGGAACCTCTGACAGGTCACTGGTTCTAGCCTGGACTTCTCCCAGTTGATTAGCCAGCCTAGTGTTTGTAAGGATGAGATAATCTTAGCCATTCTTGTTTCGCACTGAGAAACAGAATTCCCCACTACGAGCAGGTCGTCCAAGTAAGGGATCACTAGGGTGTCATTCAGTCTTACATACGACATCACCTCCAGCATCAATTTGGTAAATACCCGAGGAGCCATGGATAGCCCGAATGGCATTGCCGCAAACTGGAAATGCTGAATCCGACCCTTGAACCAGACCGCTACCCGCAGGAACTTCTGGTGCTCTCAGAATATGGGGAGATGGTAATAGGCATCCTTTAGGTCCAAGACTGCCATATAACACCTGGGAAACAAAAGTTTTATTGCAGAATTTATTGACTCCATCTTAAATGGCCTCAGCCTCAAGAAGGTATTAAGCTTCTTTAAATTTATTATAGTCCTGAAAGAGCCATCTGGTTTTGGGATTAAAAATAGAGGAGAATAAAAGCCCATTCCTCTTTCGTCTCCTGGGACCTCTATCAGGACCTGTTTAGCTAGCAGTACTGCAATCTCCATCTCTAGTGCTTCCTGCTGTATCTGGGATTTCATGGAAGTCAATAGGAAGAGGTTCGGTGGATGCCGAACGAATTCTAGTTTTAGGCCCGATGAGACGATATCAATGGCCCATGGGTTTGATGTTACCTTCCCCCATTGGTGGCTGAATTTCAGTAGTTTGCCACCTACCGGTGTACTGGTATTAGCGGAACCTGTCTCCTCTGAAGGGACGTTTTCCGAATAGATTGCCCCTTTGTTTGGGGTCCTTATTTCCCCAGCGATCCTGGGGTTTAAAGTCTTTCTTTTTGCCAAACGGCGGTTTTCTGTAGGCCCTCCTATTAAAGGGAATATACGGGTTAGGAAAACCTTTCTTTCTCTCCCCCGCTTTTGTTAAGATCTCGTCCAGTTCCGTGCCAAATAGGTACTTACCCTGGCAGGGTATCGCACACAGTTTAGTTTTTGTTTGCGTGTCTCCTTTCCACCCCTTCAACCATAAGGCCCGCCGGCCTGCATTGGTTAGTCCTGCTGCTCTAGCGGATAAACGGAGAGAGTCCGCTGAGGAATCGGAGAGGAAGGCAGCTGCTCCTTTAATGAGGGGCATAGAGGACAGGAGTTTATTCCTGGCCACTCCATTTTTAATATTGTCCTCTAGGTCATTCAGCCACACCAACATTGACCTTGCCGTACACGTGGCTGCTATTGCGGGCTTAAAAGCTGCCGTACGTGCTTCCCAGGATCGTTTAAGGAGTGTATCGGTCTTACGATCTAATGAGTCAGCCAAAGTTCCTGAATCCTCTACCGGCAGGGAGGATCTACGAGAGGTAGAGGCCACTGCCGCATCCACCTTGGGGGCTCTCGACCAAGCCGTCAATTCCTCGTCGTCAAAAGGATATTTACGCTTTGACGTTAAGGGGAGGAAGGTTCTCTGCCCCTGTTTCTCCCACTCCCTTTTTACTAGCTCTTTTATAGCTGGGACCACTGGGAATGCTCGGACCTTCCTACGGGAAATGCCTGCAAACATTATGTCTTGCGGAGTCTTGGGGTCCCTACTCTCTGGTAGCCCCATGGTATTCCGGACAGATTTAACCAAGTTACTAACGCTATCTGTAGGGAAGCACGTCTGCTCCTCATCCTCTGAGGAAGGGTATTCCTGGGATCTATCAGAGTCTAGATCCCCGGTTTCTGACGGTGAGTTTGACGCCGGCGAAGCTCCCCCTCTCGGTGAACCTATTTCTCTCACGGAGGAGTGACCTCCCAGACTACTGGAGCTGCCTAAGGCCCGTAGCTCTTCTCTAATTATCGCTCGGATATCCTCTTTCTTCCGCGAGGATTCGTCCTGTAAGGCCTCCTCAATACACGACTGACATAATTTTTTAGGGTGGCCGTCTGGGAGGGGCTGAGAACATAAGGCACACTCTCTATTTTTCGCCTTCTCCGTTCTTTTGGCCTAAAAAAGGGGGGTGTGGACCAGAAAAAACGAACATCAGTTATTTATTCTGACTAAAAACACTCACCCGTGAGTTTCGTCAGTAAACTACCGGCTGCGGGGTCCGCGACTCAGGCCTAGGTGAGGCGTGGGACGGTTTTTTCTCTTTACGTTTTTTCTCTAAGGGCTCGTCTTGTCTGGAAGGTCCGCTAGATTCCTTCCTGGAGCTGCCACTTCTTCTGGTGCTACTACTTCTCCTTGTAGTACCGCTTTGTCTGCTGCCATGTGGGGATTCCACTGGCTGATTTAACGGGAGCGAAGCTGGGTCATCTATGGATGACATGACTGCGCATTGGCGCTGTGCTCGTGGCTTCTTTTTATAGGTTTTCTTATTGATGCTCCACCATTTTTTTTTTTTCTTTTTCTGCCCCATCAGCGCATGCGCGGGCGTTTCCCCGCGATCGCCACCTCCTGTGTTGACCCCGGAAGTTGTCATACCACTTCCGGGTCGCCTCTGCCTGGGAGCGCCGCTGGAAATGCTGATGCAGCGGCCGCCGGACAGTGACACCCACGCACCCGGCCGCACCCCTTGCCGCAGGTATGATCCACAGTAGCGCTGCCTGGCACAACGCTCAGGCTCTTCTGCTTTCTCCCGGGGGGGGGGGCGCGCGGCCACCATCCCGGATATGCCCTCATGGCATCTGTAATGCGCTCGCCCCTTCCTGGGGGGGGGGGCTTAGGATCTTCTGCTTTCTCCCGGGGGGGTGCACGGCCACCATCCCGGATATGCCCTCATGGCATCTGTAATGCGCTCGCCCCTTCCTGGGGGGGGTATACGCCCCGCCCCCTCAGTGAGCCTTGGCACCTTTCTTACCTCCGGCCTCACCTGCATTACCAGCTCTGGGGGGGGGAATCGCCTCTCCGCCCGACGCTGCTTCCAGTCCTGGGGCCCCTGCTGCTCATATTGTGCACGCAGGCGGCTACCAGACCAGGTATCCTCTTCTGCGGGTTCCTTTCCAGGAACAGGAAACCAAACTGAGGGAGCGAGGGGGACCGCCCCATTTATCTCTCTGTAGGTTTCCTGTTCTGGGGGCGGATCCCCTCTCTCAGTGGGTGCTGTCGTAGCGAAGAGGAAAAAGCCTCATATTGTAATAGGAAACGTCCTATACTGAGCCTCAGTATTGGAAACTCTTCCTCCGATGACGTCCTCTCAGTAGTGGAGTGAGTGATACAGTAGTGTCAGGTCTCGGTGATACATTCCCTTACAGTGCGCAGCTTCATCATGGAAGTAGTGATAATTAAATCAGGTATGCTTTATATGGAGGGGCATTAAATCATACCCGGCCCTGGTGCTGTGGGACGGGACGCTGCCGTTACCTCTGATTTCCCATGAGTAAATTTGCTCTATATCAGGCTGCAGTCAGGCAGGAATACGCCTTATTAAATGAATGGGGTGTGGAGCGAACACACAATGTAATTTCAGAAAGACATAGCCAAATATGCACACATATACAGTAGGGATAATAAGTATTTGATATTCTGCCAATTTTGCAAGTCTTCCCACCTACAAAGAATGGAGAGGTCTGTAATTTTTATCGTAGGTACACTTCACCTGTGAGAGACAGAATCTGAAAATATAAAACAGAAAGTCCCATTGTATATATCTACAATAAAGATTACAGACCTGCCCTATTGAAGAGGGGCTGTGGTCTGAAATACTGTAAGGAGTTCCACAGTTGTCTCAGAGTGAATCCCATAGACTTTCCCACTTACAGGTATTACACCAGTCATATAGAACACCCCAATTTCTCTATGATATAGGGTTCTGTCCAGACCCCTTATGTGCTAGATGTAAAACATCGCCGGCTAACATGCTTCATGTGATGTGGACATGCTCCGCTTTGGATACTTTCTGGAGGGACGTAATAGCGATCATTAATAGACTATACTCAGTCAATACAGATCCCTCGCCATTAGTATGTATACTGGGATATATAGAAGATCTGGGCAGTGACAAACATGGCCAAATAGCGGAGGCACGCATGTATACATGGCCAGGAAACTGATAGCCCAACATTGGTTATCAGAGCAGGCGACCACAGTAACAGAATTTATAGATAAAATTAATTGGCTATTAAATCTGGAACAAACTATATATAAGAAAAATTCAAATAAATATGGGCTCTATGGATTGGCGGCTCCGGTCTAGCACCCAGAGAACTGCAAAGATTTTGACTAGGTCAGTTCAGATTTGTGTATAGATTCACTGCACCTAGCATTCACATGGTATGCCTTTCAGCTAACCCCAGCTTACCCCAGTGTTATTTATGACCTTGTTTACTCTGGCTTGATCATATACATCTGGTCCACTCTTAATTGTCTGGCCAAGATGAGCAGAGACCACTCCTCTCTGCTTCACACCTGTTTGCACTTAGTTGTACATATATTGCAGAGCAAAAGTCTGCATAAAGACTTCAGTCTGCAGTGTGATTTCCTATAAGTGTGTTCTAGAAGTGTGAAGATTAATTTAAGAATTAAAACCAGAAGGGAACTGAAGGTAACTGTACAGTCACTGTAAACAATGTTTCTGTTTGTTTTCATTTTCACCCCAATAATCCTTCACTTTCTGCTAATTCCCCTAATCCCTACTCCTAGTAAGGAACTGTTCATCTCTTCTTCAATCCTCCCCATCCACCTCACCTCCGCCTCAAAACTGTTCCTTAATATACAATCCTCTGTCTCCAAACACAGACAGCCCCCTCATGCCCTCTCCTGCTCCCACCTGCTAACACTTTCTCTGCTCCTTCTCACTGCTGGTGATATCTCTCCAAATCCTGGTCCTCCTCACCACATTCCCACAGTCATTTCTACCTCCCATCCACGCTCTATCACAACCTTCCGTAACCTCTCCAACCTTATACCCATTCACCCAGCCCCCGCTTCCCCAGTCCCACTAACAGGAGCTCTGTGGAACGCTCGCTCTGTCTGCAACAAACTTTCCTACATCCATGATCTTTTTGTCACTACCAAACTTTCCTTCCTCGCCATCACCAAAACCTGGCTCACCCCTTCTGACACAGCCTCTCCTGCTGCACTTTCGTATGGCGGCTTCCACCTTTCTCACACCCCCCCGCCCCAGCAGCAAACATGGCGGAGGAGTTGGTTTTCTCCTGTCAGATACCTGCTCCTTCACCCCAATCCCACTGCCACCCTCTGTTACCCTCTCTTCCTTTGAGGTGCACTCTGTGCGCATCTACTCCCCCTCCAACCTCCAACTGGCTGTCATCTACCGCCCCCCAGGGCCAGCCACCACCTTCTTTGACCACTTCACCACCTGGTTACTTCATTTCCTTTCCGCGGACATCCCTACTATCATCATGGGCGACTTCAACATCCCCATTGACACTTCCCTCTCAGCTGCCACTAAACTTCTATCTCTCACTTCCTCCTTCGGCCTCACTCAATGGTCTTCTACATCCACCCATAAAGATGGCCACACACTGGACCTCATCTTCACCCGCCTCTGCTCCCTATCTAACCTCTCTAACTCACCTCTCCCTCTCTCTGACCACAACCTGCTCACATTCTCTTCCCTCTTCATTCCATGTCTACAATCCCCACCCCACAAACTTTCACACCCTCGCAGGAATCTTAAACACCTTGACCTACACTCATTCTCTGAATCCCTCCTCCCTCTCACAGATATAAGTTCCTTACACAATGCAGATGACGCTGCTGCTCTATATAACACCACAATAGCTGTAGCTTTGGAATCCGCTGCCCCACTTACACATACCAAAACTCGCAAAATCAACAGACAGCCCTGGCACACCAACCTGACCAAAGAGCTGAGGCGAGCTTCCAGGGCTGCTGAGCGCAGATGGAAAAGATCCCACTCCAACGAGCACTTCATCGCATTCAAACAGTCCCTCACTACTTTCAAGACCACACTCGCCACAGCTAAACAAACCTACTTCTCATCTCTCATATCCTCCCTGTCTCACAACCCTAAACAGTTATTCAACACCTTCAATTCTCTCCTCTGCCCCCCAGCACCTCCTCCCTCCCCACTCATCTCAGCTGAAGACTTTGCCTCATTTTTCAAGCAGAAAATTGATAACATTAGGGACAGTTTTGGTCAACAACCCCCAGAGCCCTTCCTCCTGACTTCCCAGCCCTCCACCTTCAAAACCAACTTCTCCACCATTACAGAAGATCAACTCTCCACTCTACTCTCAAGATCACATCTCACCACCTGTGCACTCGACCCAATCGCATCCCACTTCATACCAAACCTCACCACTGTCTTCATCCCAACCCTAACCCATCTCTTCAACCTATCACTAACAACTGGTGTTTTCCCCTCAAGCTTTAAACATGCCTCCATCACACCTATCCTCAAAAAGCCCTCTCTTGACTCATCCTCTGTATCTAGCTATCGCCCTATATCACTTCTCCCCTACGCCTCCAAGCTACTGGAACAACACGTCTACCTTGAACTGTCCTCCCATCTCTCTTCTTGCTCCCTCTTCGACCGCTTACAATCTGGCTTCCGGTCACACCACTTCACTGAAACTGCCCTTACTAAGGTCACCAATGACCTCTTAACCGCCAAGAGAAAGCGACACTACTCTGTCCTCCTCCTCCTGGACCTGTCGGCTGCCTTTGACACAGTGGACCATTCCCTATTATTACAGACCCTCTCATCCCTCGGCATCACAGACTTGGCCCTATCCTGGATCTCATTATACCTAACAGACCGGACATTCAGCGTCTCCCACTCACACACCATCTCCTCACCTCGCCCCCTATCTGTCGGAGTCCCACAAGGTTCAGTCCTTGGGCCCCTGCTGTTCTCTATTTACACCTTTGGCCTGGGACAGCTCATAGAATCTCATGGCTTTCGGTATCATCTTTACGCTGATGACACACAGATCTACATCTCTGGACCAGATATCACCTCCCTACTAAACAGAATCCATCAATGTCTGTCCACTATTTCATCCTTCTTCTCCGCTAGATTTCTGAAACTCAACATGGACAAAACAGAATTCATCATCTTTCCCCCATCTCACGTGACCCCCCCCTACGAACCTATCAATTACAGTAAATGACTGCCCACTCTCCCCAGTCCCACAAGCTCGCTGCCTCGGAGTAATCCTTGACGCTGATCTCTCCTTCAAACCACATATCCAAGCCCTTTCCACTTCCTGCCGACTTCAACTCAAAAATATTTCACGAATCCGTTCATTCCTCACCCAAGAATCTGCAAAAACCCTAGTCCATGCCCTCATCATCTCTCGCCTTGACTACTGCAACCTCATGCTCTGTGGCCTCCCCTCAAACACTCTCGCGCCCCTCCAATCTATTCTAAACTCTGCTGCCCGACTAATCCACCTGTCCCCCCGCTATTCCCCAGCTTCTCCCCTCTGTCAATCCCTTCACTGGCTCCCAATTGTCCAGAGACTCCATTACAAAACCCTAACCAAGACATACAAAGCCATCCACAACCTGTCTCCTCCATACATCTGTGACCTCGTCTCCCGGTACCTTCCCGCACGCAACCTCCGATCCTCACAAGATCTCCTTCTCTACTCCCCTCTTATCTCCTCTTCCCACAATCGCATACAAGATTTCTCTCGCGCATCACCCCTACTCTGGAACTCTCTACCACAACATATCAGACTCTCACCTACCATCGAAACCTTCAAAAAGAGCCTGAAGACCCACCTCTTCCGACAAGCTTACAACCTGCAGTAACCACCGATCGACCAAACCGCTGCACAACCAGCTCTACCCTCGCCTACTGTATTATCACCCATCCCTTGAAGATTGTGAGCCCTCGCGGGCAGGGTCCTCTCTCCTCCTGTACCAGTTATGACTTGTATTGTTTAAGATTATTGTACTTGTTTTTATGTATACTCCTCCTTACATGTAAAGCGCCATGGAATAAATGGCGCTATAACAATAAATAATAATAATAATAATTTAAAAACATGATAGGTGTTATATTCCATATTGGGCAGCTTTAGTCACGCATATAAATGTGCCAAACCACGATCTAGATTCCCCAATAATATTGTTATGATAGTGGTTATTCATATTGCAAGACTTCTAATCAGCTGTGGACAGAACTGTGAAATATTTATCTGAAGATGCTATATTTAAAGGGGTGACACATTGTGGGGGGATAGAATAGGGACTGGGTCCCTTTTATGGTCGAGTTGCTGCTTTGTACAGTTGTGTGAGAAAAATAATTTTAATAATAAAAAATATTTGATAAAAAAAAATTACAGACCTCTCCATTCTTTGTGGGTGGGGAAACTTGCAAAACCAGCAGAGTATCAAATACTTATTTTCCTCGCTGTATACTGTAGAAAGATGAATAATAATAGTTTTATTTCTGTAGCGCCAACATATTCCACAGCGCTTTACATTTTAGATCGGACTTGTACAGATAATAAAGACATTACAGCATAACAATAATCACATAAATCAGCAGATACAGGAGGAGCGAGGGTCCGGCTGCTCCAAGCTACTATCTATGCAGGAGACACGAAAGGGGGATGGGAACAATTGCTTGTAATAAGGATGAAGTATATATGCAGGTGTATTCGCAGCAGCCATTGCCTTGTATGGAGCCGAGGCATAATGAAACGTTCTATAGCCTGACATTTGTATCCACCTACCCTTCTCCATCATACGCAACCAAACACCAGAAAAGAACAAAAAGACCAAGTGCCAAGTTCTAGATCCCAGATGGTCCCACAATTATTCCTGGATGGATCCAACTCCGTAAACTCCATGACTCCTGCTCATGGTGCACAATGAAGAGCGGACCATAAAGATCAAACTTTTGCCTCTGACTGTGGAAGTGTTTCCACCCAATGTTTTTCCCTCTTCATGCTCTTGTCCTGACCCAGAGGGATTTATTCACCAATGTTAGTGATGAGCGAGTATACTCGTTGCTCGGGTGGTCTCCGAGTATTTTGGCGTGCTCGGAGATTTAGTTTTCGTTGCCTTAGCTGCATGATTTGCGGCTGCTGGACAGGCTGAATACATGTGAGGAATGCCTGTTTGTTAGGGAATTCCCACATGTATTCAGCCTGTCTACAAGTCGCAAATCATGCAGCTGAGACGAGGAAAACTAAATCTCTGAGCATGCCAAAATAGTCAGAGATCACCCAAGCATGCTCGGGGAGACCCGAGCAACGATGCTGCTCGCCCATCACTATTCACCATCTATTTGACAACATTCAGTAGTTGTAGAGGGACGTCCATCACGTCTGAGAACAAAGAAGATAGGACCAACCAGGGTTAGAGACCCCCATCGCCAAGGGTCCCATACAATGGGCGGACTGTGGTCACCTTTGATTCTTGTGATTCCTCCTGAGTAGAGTAGCCCTCTTGGAGATCTTAGGTTGGGTGAATGCCACCAAGACTTGATGGTTTCAGACAATGTGATCTGCCCCAAATTGGGCCACGGACGACAAATATTATTATATGTTCTCATTTGTTTGTCTTCCTTTTCTCCCCTCTTTACTGTGTTCAGCCATCAGCTGTTTCTCCTGTATCGTACAACTCCCCGTCCCTTCTCTCCCCCCCAACATCATCTGTAGAGAGTGAGTCTGGAGGCACTTTACAATCAGACGGTCAGTCAAGTCTGCCAGGTTTGGCCGAACCATTATCTCTCAATTTTTACCCAAAGGTTTTCCCTTTCTACCCATTGCCCTTTTTGCTCTCTTTTTTTTTCTTTCCTAATTTTGTATTAAACATTAGAAAAGTTGATTTAAATACATTCACACGGGGCAAAGTAGTTGCAGAAATTTTGGAAAATCAATTTTACTCATCTGAATGGGGTGGTGTCCAGGGATCAATAGAATAAATAGTCACAAATATGTCATTCTTCCAATTTGAAGGAAACTCTGTGATTATACTGGCCTTAAATTCGATATTTAACCCCCCCCTTTCTAATTCTATTGTCCATTTTTGTGCCCTGCATAAGGCTAAACCCGCAAACTCTTTCCCTCTTTCCATGATCACGTGTTCACTGTGACCCTGTTATAGGTCCTGTCCGGCCCTGGTGGATTTTGTTTTCCATTTATAACAGAAGACGTAATTTTCTGCAGGATTTGACACAGACAACACTGAAAAATAACCGGGATGGACTGGGATTATGAAGATAAGAACTAAAATCGCGCTGCATGGTGCGAACTTGGCTTCAGATGTGAACAAGGAATAAAAAAAAAAATAATCATCCAAGCTAGAAAAAAATTGTACTAAACCCATGTGATGGTGCTTTATAGCATGAACAATTGAACAATAAAAAGGAAAATTATTTTTTTTTAGATTTCTTAAAGCAACTCTCAGAATTTTAGTTCGTCCATCAAAAATGTTCTAAAGCTCTTTGCTAATGGGCTACATGCAAAAATGATTATTAAACTATATTACAAACCTTTATATTACGCAAAATCCTGATATTTAGTATAATACTTATTGCAGAAAAGAAATTAAAAAGGCACCATTATTTGGAAAAAAATTTGGGGAAAAAAATAACGGAAATTTAAGATTCACATTGTTTCCAGTTACATATTGTTATTACTGCAAATGTCGTGATTTTAGTCAAAATTTACAAGCATAGTCATTGAAAAAAAAGCTCAACATATGCTATAAAGTCAACTTTCTTAATGGTTCCCATCGTTTCAAATGAAATCTCGAGACAAATTAGATTCGACTGTAAAGACCAGAGGAAATGTTTTATACATCAGATACTTACACTTTAGATAATTGTCCTCATATTGTTTAAGAAATTCCTTTAATCCAGCATCCTGTAATCCAGAAAGTCGGATAATTCTGCAGCCGTACACGACACAGATCTAAAATACAAATGTAAGACCAGAAGACTGAACAGAAACAATCTTTAATATGAAGCGTTTACCAATGGCCAAGATGATACATAACCAGGTTATTAGTGCTGACAGAAGGATTTTTTGGTCTTTTCCATGGATTTTTCTATGTGTGTGAGAGTAAATTTATCCAGAATACTTGATAATTGGACACTTATGAGCTCACTGTTTCTGGATTACAGAATATAAGACGCTTTATTGCCACATCAGTAATTGTATTTTGTCAAAACCAAGAGTGTCCCCAAAAGCACAGAACAGGAGTCAATCTTTCAATATAGTTTTTCTCTATAATTTCCACTCCTGGTTTTGCCTGATGCAAAATACTGATGTGTGAATAAACTCTAAGATAGTCAGATCCATTTTTATTTTGCTGCACATCTAAATATAAAAATATATATACTATTATACTTTTATAAAAAAAAAAAAACCCTCATAATTTTATAGATTTTTTTTAAATTACAATTTTACATTTGAATGTACATAGAAGGTAAGGAATATTTGATTAGAATTCTGTAAATGTATCTTTTTCTTTCTATAGATCGTACATAAAATACTAAACTCGGAGCTGAATTGTAATTCTTGGTTCTGATCCATCTTGTAATATTGCAGTATTTTTTTTCCTATACTCGATATTGGACTATACGAGCCGATGTAATTATAATTAACCGTTTACGGTCATCTCTATACAATGTCATTATAAATGATGACTTTGTGACCGTCAACTACAAAGCTCCGCATCACATCACAAGATGACCCACGGACGGCTCTGCAGATCAGAGCGGCAACACGCGCAGAACTCGGCGTTACATCTGCGAAGACTGGAATACAAGAACTGGCTTCACGAAAAGGAAATCTAAATGACAGATTTATAATCTAATTTCAATATTGTACAAAAAAAAAAAATAGTTCCTCAATGATTTTATTTGGAGAGATTGTAAAAAGGAAACAATCCCAACAATATTAATATACTTTAATAACGTTAAGCCCTTAATTGGAATTATATTATCTAATAAGAGAATATAAATGTGAGAAGTAAAAAAAATAATACAAAAATTACAAATTATCAAAGTTAATTGCGAACAAAAAAATAATAATGATGGTGATAACTTTTATTAAAAAAGTGCACTATTATATTTTATTAGGATTTCTATTTACAGTGGATATTTTGTAACACTTATAATACTAAATAAACACTATTTTTTATTTTACTGTATAAAATTTGATCATAACATTAAATATATTTTAATATTTAATGCATGATGTAGTGTAATAGATTTAATATAATTTTAATATTTAATTAAAATATATTTTAATCTAGTCATTGATCCCACATTCTCCGTTGTAGTGAATGTTTTTTATAGCACTAGAACTTTAAAATCCATCCCATATTTTTTTTTTAAACTTTGATTCAATATTTTTAAAATATGTTTTATATATCTCTATATGTTTATGTTTTCATGTAACTTGTGTATGTTTTTTCATTATTATCACTATTTTTTATATATTTTAGTGATTTTTTTAGCTCACTTTTTAGATATATTTTTCATTTTTGTTATCACTTTATTATTATTTTTTATTAGTGCTCAATGAGTAAATTTCACTTTAACTGTAAAACTTATTTATCTTCCTTGTATAAATGTAATGATGCTCGTTTGCCTCTTTATGACAGCCCGGCCCTGATATCAATGCTTGGGAAATTGTAACCTTTAGCAAATTGACATTTAATTGTTTTATGGTTTTGTGGGATAAATGGGGCAGCTGTTGGGCCCAGGGAAGTGTTGTGATTAGCGATGGGTCTGATGTAGGCTGAGCCAGGGGTGACATGAAGTGACTACAACAAAGGAGACATTGTCACTATCACAGGGAACTTGTCATAAAGTGATAACCTGTTTATGGAGCCGACTCTTTATATTGGAGATTGTCTTATCTGGCTGCTGTGCTGTACTAGGACCCAATCACTCAGGAGAGATCAGACACCTTGGCAGGACTAATTAGCAGACATTACATTGTAACACTGATTAAAGGAGCCATCTCTGTGTACAGGACAATCACCACCATCAGGATCAGTAATGATGAGTGTACAGTACAATCACCACCATCAGGATCAGTAATGATGAGTGTACAGTACAACCACCACCATCAGGATCAGTAATGATGAGTGTACAGTACAACCACCACCATCAGGATCAGTAATGATGAGTGTACAGTACAACCACCACCATCAGGATCAGTAATGATGAGTGTACAGTACAATCACCACCATCAGGATCAGTAATGATGAGTGTACAGTACAACCACCACCATCAGGATCAGTAATGATGAGTGTACAGTACAAGCACCACCATCAGGATCAGTAACGATGAGTGTACAGGACAACCACCACCATCAGGATCAGTAATGATGAGCGTACAGTACAACCACCACCATCAGGATCAGTAATGATGAGCGTACAGTACAACCACCACCATCAGGATCAGTAATCATGAGTGTACAGGACAACCTCCACCATCAGGATCAGTAATCATGAGTGTACAGGACAACCACCACCATCAGGATCAGTAATCATGAGTGTACAGGACAACCACCATCATCAGGATCAGTAATCATGAGTGTACAGGACAACCACCACCATCAGGATCAGTAATCATGAGTGTACAGGACAACCACCACCATCAGGATCAGTAATGATGAGTGTACAGGACAACCATCACCATCAGTATCAGTAATGATGAGTGTACAGTACAACCACCACCATCAGATCAGTAATGATGAGCGTACAGGACAACCACCACCATCAGGATCAGTAATGATGAGTGTACAGGACAACCACCACCATCAGGATCAGTAATGATGAGCATACAGCACAACCACCACCACCAGGATCAGTAATGATGAGCGTACAGTACAACCACCACCATCAGGATCAGTAATGATGAGTGTACAGGACATCCACCACCATCAGGATCAGTAATGATGAGTGTACAGGACAACCACCACCATCAGGATCAGTAATGATGAGTGTACAGGACAACCACCACCATCAGGATCAGTAATGATGAGTGTACAGGACAACCACCACCATCAGGATCAGTAATCATGAGTGTACAGTACAACCACCACCATCAGGATCAGTAATGATGAGTGTACAGGACAACCACCACCATCAGGATCAGTAATCATGAGTGTACAGGACAACCACCACCATCAGGATCAGTAATGATGAGTGTACAGGACAACCATCACCATCAGGATCAGTAATGATGAGTGTACAGTACAACCACCACCATCAGATCAGTAATGATGAGCGTACAGGACAACCACCACCATCAGGATCAGTAATGATGAGCGTACAGGACAACCACCACCATCAGGATCAGTAATGATGAGCGTACAGGACAACCACCACCATCAGGATCAGTAATGATGAGCGTACAGGACAACCACCACCATCAGGATCAGTAATCATGAGTGTACAGTACAACCACCACCATCAGGATCAGTAATGATGAGTGTACAGGACAACCACCACCATCAGGATCAGTAATCATGAGTGTACAGGACAACCACCACCATCAGGATCAGTAATGATGAGTGTACAGTACAACCACCACCATCAGGATCAGTAATGATGAGCGTACAGGACAACCACCACCATCAGGATCAGTAATGATGAGCGTACAGGACAACCACCACCATCAGGATCAGTAATGATGAGCGTACAGGACAACCACCACCATCAGGATCAGTAATGATGAGCGTACAGGACAACCACCACCATCAGGATCAGTAATGATGAGCGTACAGGACAACCACCACCATCAGGATCAGTAATGATGAGCGTACAGGACAACCACCACCATCAGGATCAGTAATGATGAGCGTACAGTACAACCACCACCATCAAGATCAGTAATGATGAGTGTACAGTACAACCACCACCATCAGGATCAGTAATGAAGAAAGGAAGAGGAGGACAAGAACCGTCCAGGAACATAGAACCCTGCCCGGCCTCACCTAGTAGGTTAGGGGTTTCATACATGTAAAACAAATGACGGGGACTAACTGCAGCTTCAGTTATTAGGCCATGCTCACACGTTGCGTTTTTGCAGCTTTTCTAATGCAAATTTTCAGCTGCTTTTTACAGTACCAGCAAAGTATGAGATTTCAGAAATCCCATGCACAGCTTGGACTTTTTTTTTCTGTTTTATCAAACAGCTGCATTTTTTTTGCTTGATGAAATTAAGACTGTGTGCACACGTAGCGTTTTTTAAGCGTTTCCGCGGCGATGTTAAAAGCGGCGATTCTGCCGCGGAAATGCTTAAAAAGAGCGCATGCATTCCTAATAGAAAACGCACATGTTGTGCCAATGGTGCGTTTTTTACCGCTGCGGAATCGCTTAGCGGTAAAAAACGCAGCATGTTCATCAATTTTGCGGAATCGCCCGCGATTCCGCATACCATCAATTGTATGGGCAAAAACGCTTAGGAAAACGTATGCAAAAAGGCTTGACAAACACTTAAAAAAGCGCGTTAAAAACCGCATGCGTTTTCCCGTTAGCAGGGTGTGCGATTCTGCTCAGGAATATTCTGCTTGAGAATCGCTACGTGGGCACATAGCCTAAATCAGATTTTTTTTATGCACTAAACTTTAACAGCATGCACAAGAGACAAATGTACCCTGACAAAAACGCAGCAATAAAAGCACAGCCAAAAACTAAGCAAAACCTGCTTTTTTGTAAGCAGCTTAAACTTTGCATAACAAAAAAAACGCTGCAAAAATGCAACTTGTGAACCTTAATCTCCGAATTACAGGTATAATGATATGGAAACAATTAAAATAAAAAGTACAATGTAACTAAAAGTAAAGACATTGTAATAATGTAACACGTAACACTATTAATATAGCAACAAAGTAATAAATTAGTACAGTCGTAAAGCTCATTAATAATCTGACAGTATTAAAAGACAGATAAAATTTGAGAGGTAGAAAAATCAAAATAACATACAAAAATATATAGATAAATGATATGCAAGATAAAATGATAAAACATACAGAAACTGATAGAACATTTATATAGATAGATATATCATGCAAATGGGTCTAAATAATTTTCCATGTGCAGATTCTTTTTGCCTACTTTTACATTTTTCACTTTTTAGTTGCACCTTATTAAAAGAACATGTATGTTTATGTGTTGTTGATTTTTTTATTTTTTTATTTCAATGTTCAGCATTGTAGGTGGTGTTTGGGATTTTCAGATGTTTCTGCCCGATTCATAAAGTGCAACAAGTCTTTTTGCACAAATGAACTCTAGAATCCCCCAGGAATTATTTTATGTCCGCCTGAAATTTTGCAACATTTTATTGGAACATGAGATTTTCACATAACAGGTTAAAAGGTAAAAATAAAGACCTTTTTTTTTACTTTCGCTTAAAATTCATGAACCACATGTGCTACTTTGAAGAATTTGGTGCTTTTATCTGCATCAATGAAAAGCACAAAAAATTAAAAAAAAAAAAAAAAAAGGACTTCATACAAAACAACAAATGGTGACTCGGGTTTTATATGTATATTATATTATAAGATAAATAGTCGGGGGGAATTTATCAAGGATTTTGTGGCAATTTTTTGGATTCTATCTTTGTAGAATATAAAAACAAAAATCACTTTTTTGCTATTTTATGCTGCAGTTTTAAAAGGACTGGGTGTAATAATGTAGGTGTAATTTTCTATACACAAAAGGTGAAAGAAAAAATAAATAAAATTGCAACTTAAAAAAAAAATTAAAATTATCCCACAAAAATTCACAATCTCACTCCAGTAGGAAAGCGGCATAAAAAAGGTTGATACTTTGACAAATTTGTTCCAGATAAAGGCAACTTAGCCACAGGCAGATCGGATTAAGGTGTAAAATACACAAGTAGATAGATATAATTGTTTTCTGCGTGTACTGTAAAGAATTGGTGGGCTGAATGGATAGAGGAGACGCAGAATTGTGGCATCTAAAGTCATTATTTGGAGTTTAGAACAGAGGAAGATAGAGAAAGTGATTGTACAGAGACAAGAGACAGCACACAATGTATCCTCAGTCATTGCCCCATGCTTTCTAATTCCCTATAGAATTATATTTTCAGTTGTGGCAGAAGTTCCATGAATAATAATAGATCCAGAGTGTTCATCGCCTGGTGTAGAACTACTACTACTCCTACCAGACACGGTGCTGCCGGATTATACATTAACTTTCTATACATTACTTTCTGGTGACCTGTGTAAAGTACAAAGCTCTGACTATTCTGCCTGATATCCAGGGTGGTAAGAAGGCTTCCTCCACATCTGGAGACAGGGAGGGTTAACCCCTGAGGTGCCAGAGCTGCAGAGGTGGCCAGTGGGGAGGGCTGGACCTGCCAGGATCCCATGTGCACAGGGCTTGGCTTGCTGCAATGAGAGGCTCATTAGCTCATTAGCAGCCTGTCAGGCTGACACTTAGCACAGGGGGGATGAGGTCAGTGTCTGGCAGCCAATGAGAAGCAGCTCCAGTCACAGTCTGAGCCAGCAGCAGGGACAGGAGGAAACAGGTGCAAACAACTGGGAAGGAACTTGGTGGAGTGGATCCATTTGTTTGGCAGGTGCATGAACAGACAATGAATGTATCTGCTGCAGTCACTGCTGAGGACCTGCCAGGAGCCACAGAGCTTGCGATTAATTAACCCCAGGAATCTCCATAGAGCTGCAAGTAAGGACTACCACCTCATCGTCCTCACAGAGCAGGCAGTCCATGACCCTGATCACTAGAAAAGCTCCCATCATCCACGTCCTGCGATGATTTCTTCCTGCTGATCTTAGGACTGGACCACAGAGCTTGCAATCAGTGATCCCCAGGATGTGTCATTACTGAGACTCTGCAGGAAGCCCAGAGCTCGCACTTCTCTCTACTCACCCTAGCAGCCTGGGAAAAGCCCTAGACCAAGTCTCATCTGCTCCAGCCATGCACAAAGTAATGGCGAATTCGCAGAAGTTTCGTATTGATGCCCTCCTGGCAGAAGAGCGCCCCCGTGTGGTCCCAGCTCAGGGCAGAGACCCTTGTCTAGCGCAAGCTACCCCCATATCACATCTGTACCCGAAAACTGGATTTCTGCCTCTACATGGACTCTACCCTGCACCTGTGTACCACATGCCCACCCTTGGCACCATGCAGCACCCACATTTTCCATACAGCAGCTTCTCAGGGGTTCCTGTCCCAGGACCAGAACATATCAAAGCAGCATCATTGCCCCTGGAGCACTGGCTGAGGGCTGGGCTGCTCCTGCACAGGGGACAGGATCTGCATGGTGAGTACCTGGAGCTAAGAGCAAGAGAGGGGGGAAGAAGGGCAGAACAGAAGGGATAAAGGGCAGAACAGAAGTGATAAGGGCAGAAAAGAGAGGGGGAATAAAGAGCAGAACACAGAGGGAGAATAAAGGGCAGAAAACAGAGGGGGGATAAAGAGCAGAACAGCGAGGGGGGGGGATAAAGGCCAGAACAGAGAGGGGGGATAAAGAGCAGAACAGGGGGGATAAGGGGCAGAACAGAGAGGGGGGGATAAAAGGCAGAAAAGAGGGGTTGATAAAGGACAGAAAAGAGAGGGTGAATAAAGGGTAGAACAGAAGTGATAAAGGGCAGAAAAGAGGGGGGAATAAAGGGCAGAACAGAGACGGGGGATAAAGGGCAGAACAGGAGCGATAAAAGGCAGAACAGAGAGGGGGGATAAAGGGCAGGTCACAAAAGTGCTGTTATTGTCATGTATGCAAAATTATAAAAAAAAAAAATGTATATACCTATGTAATTATCCATGTCATATCTATCCAATATCTATCAGTCTATCAATGCCTCTATGTGTAACAGGTAGGAGGAGATCTTCCTTCTGCACAACAGTATACATGTGCTTGTATACCATCTGCACCTAGTATACTGATCATTTGGGTGTGCGGGAGATTTCCTGGATATTTCTGCTCATTATTATTGTAGAGGAAACATTAGAACTTCACAGGTGACACAATGGAAATACTCACCGATACATTTTATGTTGCCTTAAACTGTAAAGCGCTGCGGAATATGTTGGCGCTATATAAATAAAGATTATTATTATTGCCATAAATACAGAACACAGCAAGTCTGTTGTGGAGGCTGTGAGACCGTGTGGGGTGTGTGTGGTGTGTCCACATGTAACAGGTGGGTTTGTGCCCCTGAGGACTCAGTACAGGTTGATTTGTACCCTGAGGGCTCAGGCATGGCCATGCTCCTTGAGGACCATGGTATACAGACTGCTATGTGTATGCTGTGGTCCTGCCAGGATTGATGTTCTTTACCCACCTGGCACCCCAATATCCCATCAATTGAGACGAATGAGAGTCTTTATTCTAATTCAAACCTAACCTGTATAATAAAGCGAGACTCCAGTCTCATCATCCAAACTGGTCATTTTTGATGCAGTCATAATACAATCTAATAAAAGCATAGACATTTCAGGGAAAACAAGATGTGATGGCGTGCTGCAGTATTCTCGTGTGATTACAAGTGTATACATCATTCCAGGAGTCAAAATAAGTATAATGCATGTATCTCAAACTCTTCCACAGAATAATTACAGGTGTGTACACGATCCTATGGACATAATAAGGCACATATAGAAGCTTTACTCTTCTACAAAGTGCAAAAATAATAATCTCACAATTGGAGAAGAAAAGTGCTTGGTGCAATGTAACCCACCATGTCAGAGGAGCAAACAGCATACGATATGCAGGAATATCCCTTACGTTATTTGGTCAGTATTTTACACCAGTATTTATAAGCCAAAACCAGGAGTGGGTGATAAATACAGAAGAGGTGACGTGTTTCTATTAGACTTTTCCTCTTGATTGTTCCTCTCCTGGTTTTGGCTTACAAATACTGATGTGAAATACTGACCAAATACTGAGTGTGTGAACGTGGCCTTAGGGGTAGCAGAAATTTGGTTGAAGTAGTAATACATGCACAACAGTAGTCATACATGGCAGGTAGCAGGCTTTCATTAAGGAAGAAGTTTAGGAAAAATAATATTTAAATAATCATATAGGGACAACTCTTGGTACCATGCAGCGTGCCTCTGGTGCTCCAGTCGGAGACGCCTCTAGATTCACCTTATCTATTATGTCCATAGGGTCATGTACACACCTGTAATTATTTTGTGGAACAGTTTGATGATATATATGCATATATTATACTTATTTTGGCTCATGGACTTCTGTATACACTTGTAAATACAGTTATAATCACTTGAATACTGCAGCGTGCCATCACATCTTGTTTTCCATGAATTTTATGTTTTTATTGAGATTGTATTATGACATTATGAATTAATAAAGAATCACCATTTTTGAAGATAAAGCTATACTCTTCTCCAGTCTATTTCAGTTATATCCTTACGTCCTAGACTAATACCATGCCCTTTACCTACCTGGCACCCTTACCCCTTAGGCTAATATTGGACTGTCCTTTACCCACACATTCTACACCAATACAAGCCCTTTACCCACTTGGCACCCTTACATCCTAGACTAATATCAGTCCCCTCACCCACCCGGCACCCTTACATCCTAGACCAGTGGTGGCGAACCTATGGCACGCGTGCCAGAGGGGGGTACGCAGAGCCCTCCAGGTGTGCACACGCGCCATCTCCTCAAAACTAGCACTGCCACCACTGTCCTCAGCCCGCTCGTAATCAGCCTCGTCTTCAATAGCGCCGGCGCTGCAGCCACTCTCCTCTGCTCCTAAGTCTCCCATCAGTCTGCGCATGTGCTGAGGATGGCGCGCGGGATGAGGAGCGTGGCGGCACTATTGCCGAGATGGCGCGCGTGCCCACAGGTAGGACTGATATATGTATAGACCAGATCAGCGTTGGAATGGGCAGATTTGAGTAGTTTTTTTTATGGGGCCATTACACTGTATGCAGCATCATATGGGTCCATTTTATTGTATGCAGCATCACATTGGGCCATTATACTGTATGCAGCATCACATGGGGCCATTACACTGTATGCAGCATCATATGGGTCCATTATATTGTATGCAGCATCACATGGGGCCATTATACTGTATGCAGCATTACATGGGGCCATTATACTGTATGCAGCATCACATCGGGCCATTATACTGTATACAGCATCATGTGGGGCCATTATACAGTATGGAGCATCATATGGGGCCATAATACTGTATAAGGTACTATGTGGGGCCATTATACTGTATGGATTCAATGCAGGGACCCGTTATACTGTGTAGAGCACTATGTGGAGCCCCTTACACTTTATGAAGCACTATGAGGCCCATTACACTGTATGGAGGACTATGTGGAACCACTGTACTGTATGGAGAACATTTTGTGCACATTATACTGTATGGAGAGCTGTGTGGGGATTTCCTTTGGAGAATCACACTGTGATGGGGTCACCATTCTTTGTTATTCTATAGTATAGACGCTATAGGTCGCTAAATGTAGGAGTTGTTTTTCTAATCTAAAACTTCAGTATTTCGGTTAAATAGCCATGTTGGCACTTTGCGATAAATAAGTGGGTTTTCGATTGCAGTTTGTGCACTCGGTCTCTAAAAGGTTCACCATCACTGTCCTAGACTAATACCAGTCCCTTTACCCATCTGCACCCTTACATCCTAGACTAATACCAGCCCCTTTACCCATTTGCACCCTTACATCCTACACTAATACCACCTTCCTTTACTCACCTGGCACCCTTACATCCTAGAGTAATACCAGCCCCTTTACCCACCTGGGATCCTTACATCCTAGACTAATACCAGCCCTTTACCCACCTGGCACCCTTACATCCTAGACTAATACCAGCCCGTTTACCCATCTGCACCTTTACATCCTAGACTAAAGGGCATGTCACACTAAGAGATATCGCTAGCAATATCGCTGTAACTTGTGACGTTATAGCAATATTGCTAGCGATATCGCTGTGTGTGATACTTACCTACAACCCGCTCCCCCGCTGGTTATCGCTGATCGCGTGAGAACGTCCTGGACTGTTTCTCGTCGTCAGCTTCCTGCGTCGCTTCCTACTGTGACGACGAGCGACGCGTGGACGCGGGCGGAAGGACGCAGGATCGCCTGGTGTGACAGGTAAGTAGCGACCCCCGTCCCCAGCGATGTCGCTAGTGAGATCTGCCTGTCTGGCAGCTCACTAGCGACCACTTAGCGATGCACCAGCGATCCTGACCGCGTCATATCGCTGGTCGGGATCGCTGGTGCATCGCTAAGTGTGACAGTACCTTAATACCAGTCCCTTCACCCATCTGCACCCTTACATCTTAGACCAGTGGTCCCCAACCTATCTGACCTTGAGAGCCACATGCAGCTTAGAGAGAGGGCCGCAAGCTACATCCAGCTCCCACCCCCTTCAAAGTTGTGTCAACCAAAGCCCCCATTACAGGTATAATGATAACCAAAATTTTTCCACAGATATCACTCCAAAGCAGTACACTGAGATCCAGGGTTTCCCACAATCCCCCCATTCAGTATTCTCCCATCAAAGACTCCCAACACACTGTCAAATCCAGCTTTGAGCACCTCCTCTAACAGGTAGTACCATCCTCCAGCGTACCATACCTAAAACATCTCTAAACCCCTAAGACCAGTAAAATGCATCCATATCTGCTCTTCTGTGCAGGGCTACCCACAAAAATCACCATTTTGAGATGTGCTCCTCATACCTGTTTACTAGACCTGAACCTAATGCACCAAGCTGGCAGACAGTCGCGAGCCACAATTCATGGGACCGCGAGCCGCATGTGGCTCCCAAGCTACAGGTTGGGGACCCCTGTCCTAGACTAATACCACCTTCCTTTACCCACCTAATACCATCCTAGACTAATACCACCTTCCTTTACCCACCTAATACCATCCTACACTAATACCAGCCCCTTTACCCATCTGCACCCTTACATCCTAGACTAATACCACCTTCCTTTACCCACCTAATACCATCCTACACTAATACCAGCCCCTTTACCCATCTGCACCCTTACATCCTAGACTAATACCAACCCTTTACCCACCTGGCACCCTTATATCCTGGACCAATAATATCAGTCCCTTCACCCACCTGGCACCCTTACATCATAGATCTAGACTAATACCACCTTCCCTTTACCCACCTGGCACCCTTACATAACAGCTGGTTTCGTCAGCCTCTAAAGTGGCTTGTACACATAAGCCCCATGACAGCCTCTATAGTACAGATGTCCTTTAGTGCTGCCCTCTTCAACTTCTAGGACCCTTTCTATAATCACAGTCCGGTAGAACACTATCTTGTAACATATACATGTGATGGTGGTGGGTTGTGAGCCAGTTCAGCTTTATGGCGGTGGTCAGATTCCATTCTCTTAAGGGCACAGTGCAGTCATTTTGATAAGAGACAAGGAAAAAATTATGAGACACACATGGCAGATTCCAGGATTGATTTACACAACTGATAAGATAACGGAAAACCTTTATCCCAGGAGACGAGTCCATATAGTTACTAAATATAGTGAACCATCCTACTTATACACAAGCATATTCCCCGGTGATCTCATCTGCACTGACGCACTGAGCAATGGCATAAAAGGGAATCCCCAGATGCACTACCTCCACCAGCGAGCCTATACTATCTGCTGACAGTGTGGCCGGTATAGATGTCCTAACACAACCCAGGGGGCAGCGGCATGTCCCCTCAATATATCAGGTGTATACCAGGCAATGCAATTCCATAATATACAGCAGATGCACAGTTTCCTCAAATGTGATCCCTCCTGGTGTAAGTTCACTTAATTATGGCGTATATAAACCTGTGGTCTCCAGCTGTACAGAGACTACAACTCCCAGAATGTCTCCTGCTGTCAGGACATGCTGAAAGCTGTCATTTCTTAAAGGCAGGAGGACGACAGGCGAGATATCACAGCTATTAGTCATATGGTCATTTATTTACTCCACATTTTGGGATAAAGCAGAGTTGAACTAAAAGTAAAGCCTGCAGCATATTATAGTACAGCAGTGAAAAGAGAAGATTATGAATTGGCTGATAACAGGGGACAATAGAGTGCATTCCACTACAAGAACCTTATAAAGGATTTGTCATCTGCCCTGACATCTGTAATAGATAACAACTGTAGAGCATTGTCATTGTTTTTCATAATTCTATATTGGCCCATCCCTCTGTTAATCTTCCTGAAAATCCATGAACATATTGAAAACCAAGTGTTACTATTCCCCCTCACAATGACCCGAAACACCCAAGATACTCTCTGCACCTTCTGGACAGGTGAGACACACAGCAAAGACACAGCTACCGACGGACTGTCAATCTATTCAGACATATCCAGGAGGAACAACAGAGGAACATCACATGCAAAGCTCAAAGAAAACATGCTCTAGAACTGTTATTTCTTTGGGAATACAGGTCTTTTAAAGGGTTTTACAGTGTCGTCCAAACCTGCTGACTTAAAAGCCACTATAGGGACCTTGGGGCCTTAGTTTTGACTGGTCCCATTTTATTTGAGTAATGGAAAAGGGATGGAGGCAAAACAAATTTCAGGTCCCTCCATATTTGTGCTCCTATATTACCATCAAATGCAGGGCTGTGTTTACCACCTGAGGTCCAGTGCCCAGGGCGGCAGGTTGTGAGGAGGAGGATGGTCCCGTTGTGAATGAAAACTGACGATGCTGTAGAAAAAGACAGAACACACATCCAAAAATCATATCTAATGTCGCCAGGCAAAAAATTAAAAAAAAAAAAACTGAACATGAGGTTCTTAGTTTAACATTCAGATCGGACTGTATTCTTTTGATAACCCTGTTATTAGAAGTGGAAATAAAGAACAAAAATAACAAATTCTGGATGAAAATAGAGGAGCAAGAGAAACCGACTACAAACTAAAATGTGTCTATACAAATGCGCAGAGCATGGGAAACAAACAAGGAGAATTGGAGCTGCTAACACAGGAAGAGAGATATGATGTCATAGGCATCACTGAACCTTGGTGGGAGGATACACATGATTGGAAAACAAACCTTGAAGGGTACAACTTCTTTATTAAAAACAGAATTAACAAGAGGGAAGGAGGTGTTGCATTGCATGCTAGGAAAACATATCTCCACACAGATCCAAGCTTCTGAGACTGGTAGCTCTGCAGAAACTGTTTAGGTAAGAATACAAGGTGAGAAGGACACTATTGTAGGTGTTTACCATAGGCCACCTGGACATATTGGAGATATGGATGAACTCTTTACATCAGAGGTCTCTGTTCTCAAAAAAGTACATCATAGTGATCATGGGAGACTTTAACTATCCAGACATTTGTTGGGAATCTCTCTCAGGCAGAAGTAATGGGTCCAGAAAATTCTTATCTTTTCTCGCTGACAACTTTATATTTCAAAAGATAGAAGAGAGAAAAAGAGGATCTGCAATCTTGGACCCGGTCAGCAGGATTGTGCTCAGTGACTACAGACATTGTCAGGTCGGCGCCGTTATGCTGATTCTAATGATACCTGTTGATGAAATCCATCTTGTGGTTGCTGTTTAATCTTTATTTTCAGTTTTGTGTCAATGATATGCTCGTGCTTCGGGGCGGCCTGTGGGGGGGTCTTTATGTGGTGATCTGATTAGATATTCATGCGTATGGCTTCTAACAGGTCTGTGATCCCTCACTGACCTGCCCCCTATTTTACATAATAAATATACATTATATTATATATAACATATCTCCTTGCCAGCGCAGTAGCGTCTATCGGATCACAATAGCTGCCACTGTGCAGGCGCGGCCAGCACCAATTTGAGATACTTTTTTAATGAATTTATAACATCAAATAGAAGCATTAAATGTACGTTACCCATAAGATCATGCTGCAGCGCAGGCGCCGCCACCAGCTCCTGCCTGCTACAGGTGATTTTTTTTTCTCTCCCAATATATAACATTAATTATGTAAACTAGTGGGCAGGTCAGTGAGGGATCAGTTACCCATCAGCAGGCTGCATTAGCAAAAGCTAATCAGAGCACGAGGAAAGAGACATAGCGAATCAGAAAAACTATCCTACATTTCTAATTGGAGGTATTTTCTAATGTTATTATTACACACCTGCTACATATTGGGATAGGACCTTGCAGATCAGAATATCCCTTTAACTGAATTACTTTATACAGGGCTGGTTAGGATCTTACAAGTTCCCTTTAAGTAATCTTCAAAATCATTTCACCAAACGAACATTTTGTTCGTGGATCAGGTGATTGACAACCTGTTGAGATAGTTTGAGTGTCTGATATTTGGTTTCCAATTATTGGCCAGTGTAAATGTACCTTTATGAGTAACTAAACTTATGGTAGATTTCTTTTTTTTTAATGTTTTAAGCCCTTTAATTCTGATTGGTGGGGGACTGGATCCTAAGACCCAATTGCTCAAAAGACCTATAAAAAGTGAGCAGATCAAGAAAAAGTAGAGCACACAGAGGAGAACGAATGCAGCAGGAAATCATAGCCTTTCTGTGGGCTCCAGTTTACTGAGCTGCCTGCGCACTTCAAAGAGGTATTTGAGCAATCGTGTGGGGGCGGGGGTCTCAGGGCCCAGACCCCCACCAATATCCTCAGTATTCAAGGGCATAAAATATACAAGACATCTATACCAAAAGTTAAGTTCCTCTTTAGACGCAGGCAGTAGCACTAGTAAACATTTAATCAGTACTGTGGTTCTTGTATGGTTCACAGTCTGATGATGGCTGGTAACAATGCACATAATTTCCTTACCATTGCTAAGGACATATTAGGAGTTGCAGGTTCATGTGATACAATTGAATGTGCCATGGGCTCACCTGACATTGCAATTGATCACTGTACTAAGTTTTGTGCTTTATTCATGTAGTAATGATGATTCGGGTGCTGTGTTCTTGTACTAATGCTGGTTCTGGTGCTGTATTTAAGTACTGATGGTGGTTCTGGTGCTGTATTCATGTACCGATTGTCGTTCTGTTCCTACAGTAATGTAGCTGTAGTAATCCTTAACTTGTCAGACTCGACAATAGATTATTATAGGTTCAGTGTACTGCCCGTTGCGCACATGGACAACACACACTGGAAATCCAGCCTTTTGAAAAAGCCCATATATATCAAGTGAGTGTCTAACTAAAACTCCCACACACTTTAGAGAGCTGTAGGACTAACAATGACACGTTTGATCATTCATGCACCAATTGTGGGGAGGCTGCGGGCTGCTATTTTTAGGCTGGTGAGGGCCAAAATCCATGGGCCTCACCAGCCTGAAAATACCAGGCTGCAGCTATCTGCTTTTTCCATGGTTGGTTAACAAAAATAGGGGTACCCCACGCTATAATTTTTGGAGGGGATCCAACTATTTTTGCTAACCAAGGTAAGCAGACTGCTGCAGCCTGGTATTATCAGGCTGGTAAGTTTCATGGATATTGGATTCTTACCAGCCTGAAATACCAGTCCAAGTAGTCTGCTTTACTCTGGCTGGTTAACAAATATAGGGGGACCCAACTTCATTTTTTTAATTTAAAATTATTATTTATTAGTAAAAAGGAGGGGACCTCTCTCCTTGCTTTCCTCCACTCCCTGTGTCGTGTACTTCTGGCTGTGTCACAAGATTCACCATTATGTAAATTAGTACACATGCGTAGTAAGCTGTGTTCTCGCACTTCATATGCATGTGACTAGGAAGATAATGCGGTTATACCGCATCTAATGCTAGTGAATGGGTAATTTACGCAGAGGAGACGGAGCGTCTCCGCTACATAAATTAGCCTGCTGCCCTCTGGAAAGATGTGCCACATGTCCATCTCTGCGGGTGAGCCACGGCCATCATATCGGTCATATCGTTGTCGGGATCGCTGGTGCGTCGCTATGTCTGACGGGGCCCTTAGACTGTTGGCCAAACCATGTGATATTTGCAGGATTCTCCGACATTAGTCTAATCTATTTGGGTGCCTTAACCACTATCTTAAAGTGAACCTGTCAGCTGTTTTGGCCGATATAAGATATGGCCACCGCCTTTCAGGGCTTACCTACAGCATTCTATAATGCTGCATATCTGCCCCCCCCCCGGTCCGACCTG
This sequence comes from Dendrobates tinctorius, assembly GCF_039654945.1. Taxonomy (NCBI): domain Eukaryota; kingdom Metazoa; phylum Chordata; class Amphibia; order Anura; family Dendrobatidae; genus Dendrobates; species Dendrobates tinctorius. Next base: position 10,054,744 of record NW_027361810.1, on the reverse strand, counting down.
AAAGATTATAATAAAACATATTTTTCTTTACTCACCCGGGGGGGGGGGGTGCTCCGGTCTGATGAGTGTCGCAGGTCCGCGTCCAGCGCCTACCATCTTCTTGTGACGCCGCCCTCCTGCTTGCTTCGTGCCGCGCTCCTGCGCCGGCGTACTTATCTGCTCTGTTGAGGGCAGAGCCAAGTACTGCGGTGCGCAGGGGCCAGGAAAGGTCAGAGAGCTCCGGCGCCTGTGCACTGCAGGAATCTGCTCTGCCCTCAACAAGGCAGGTAAGTACGCCTGCGCCGGAGCGTGATGCCGGGGAGGCATGAAGCAAGCAGGAGGCGTCATGGCAAGAAGATGGGAGGCGCCGGACCCGGACCTGTGACACCCATCAGACCGGACCGCCAGGGGTGAGTTTAATATAACTTATTTTTCTTATCTTTCATGTCGGACTGGGGCTTATCTACATGATTATAGAATGCTGTACATAAGTCCTGAAAGACAGCGACAGCATCTTATAGCGGCCAAAGCAGGTGACAGGTTCCCTTTAATGGTATGGGCACTTTTACTCTGACTTACCAGTAGGGGGCGTAAACATTTAAAGATCCGAGGGCAGCTTTATGGCAAATATGGCCCTGACCACATATGCCCGGCAGTGACTGTGCATACATTCACACATACAATGAGACAATGATATATTTGCCCGGAGCAATCAGTAGAGCTGAGCGCCCCTACAGTGTTTGCCCTCGGCGGTCCGGGGATTTTCGGCAGGTAATGGCGGGACCCGAGATTGCTGTTTGATTACAATTCTAGAAGTTCATTACTCATGGCTGACACGACAGCTGCCGCGGAGCAGGGGACAGGAACCACACGAGAACTTTGTATCCAGATTATTATATGGCGGAGCGGCGGCTCTTATCTCCGCAGGTAATGTATATATAATCACTGAGTGGCGATAAGACGGCAATGTGTGTATTACTCATTATCACCCATGTAATATGTGCTCCTCCCAGAGCATCACACAGCAGAGGATTAGCTACAGCACCACAGCAGAGGATTAGATACAGCAGGTCAGACTACTGGATTACATAGCAGAGGATTAGATATAGTACCAGGGCAGAGGATTAGATACAGCAGCTCAGCAGACAGCATCAGACAGCAGAGGATTAGACACAATTGCTTAGCAGACAGCAGAGGATTAGATACAGCAGCTCAGACTACAGCATCACACTGTAGAGGATTAGATACAGCAGCTCAGACTACAGCATCACACAGTAGAGGATTAGATACAGCAGCTCAGACTACAGCATCACACAGTAGAGGATTAGATACACCAGCACAGCAGACAGCATCAGACAGCAGAAGATTAGATACAGCAGCTCAGACTACAGCATTACATATCAGAGGATTAGATACAGCAGCTCAGCAGACCGCATCAGACAGAAGAGGATAAGACACAATAGCTCAGCAGAGGATTTGATACAGCAGTTCAGACTACAGCATCACACAGTAGAGGATTAGATACAGCAGCTCAGACTACAGCATCACACAGTAGAGGATTAGATACAGCAGCTCAGCAGGCAGCATCACACAGATGATTAGATACAGCAGCTCAGCAGACAGTATCAGACAGCATCAGACAGCAGAGGACTAGATACGGCAGCTCAGCAGACAGCAGAGGATTAGATCCACAGCTCAGAAAACAGTATCACACAAGAAAGGACTAGATACATGGCTCATCATACAGAATCACAGCAAAGGATTAGATACATGCCTCATCAGATGAGTCTTAGATACAGCATATATTGATACAATGCCACAAATAATAAGCTTAGATACACTTTCTTATCAGATAACGTCTTTGGTTTGATACGGAGATACTTTGTGTTGAATTGTGTATTACATAGGAGAGGCTTAGATACACAAATAATTATACAATAACTTGATAAGTTTAGGTACAAGCAGCTCAGAATATAGTGTAAGACATGATGGTTTTAGATACATCAGGTCAGCAGACAGTATCCACACTTCTAGGGCCACGGTCACACGCTCAGTATTTGGTCAGTATTTCACATCAGTATTTATAAGCCAAAACCAGGAGCGGGTGATAATACAGAAGAGGTGACGTGTTTCTATTATACATTTCTTCTGATTGTAACCAAAAATCAGGAGAGAAACAAATACTGATATCAAATACTGAGTGTGTGAACGTGGCCTTAGGCTTAGATACACAGCACAGCAGAAAGTACCAGTAAAGGACATCTCAAGGACCTTAGAAAGAGGCTCAGTGGTTAGTTACGCCTCCTCATTATTGGAAAAGTAGATAAAGTCTCCATAAAAGGGATGAGTTGAGCACTTCCCTGAAGAGCCGACATTCCCATCGCTGTTTATTTCATCTGTTTCCCAAGGAGGCTTCTATAAATTAGGAGGTGGTGGCTTTGTCAGCCATAAATTGTGGCGTTAAGTGGCGCTTTGTGCAGTGTGAGGACAAGCTGGAAACGCCTCTCTCTGTCTTATTGCATGACGGTGGCTCTAACTAAAATTCTGGAGCTGTAACCGTGACCCTGAGCCCCTTCCTTACAGGACACTGAACAGGACGAGGTCCAAATCTAGTGATCGCCCCCGATATCGGATCAAGAGCAGAACTAAATGCTATCATGAGGGTCGTATCCTACAGACAGGAGTGGATGGGTATTTAGTGACATCACACGATGGGGGATGTAGTGCTGTGCTCTGTGAGTGTATCACATAACATCGGCTTAGATACTCACCCTCAGACTTATCTGCAGCTCTAACATACCCACACATTCTACATAGACAGGTCCAGTAATATCCCTGTGGTTCCACAGAGGTGGACAGGTTTGTTTTATTAGGCCGGGGTCACACTGGCGAGGAATACGGACGAGTGAGAGGCGTTAAAAGCACGCATTACACACGGACCAATGATTCTCTATGGGGTCCCGCGCACCAGCCGTATATTTCTCATCCGTATTCTACGCTCCGTGCCAATCGCAGCATGCTGGGACTGTCAGCGTACTACGCCCATAGTACGCCAATGCAAGTCTATGGGTGCGCAAAAAATACGGATTACACACGGAACACATGTGACTTGCGAGAAATACGCACCAGGTGTCTTTTAGCAAAGCCGGCAATTCAGTGCGCGATACAGTAAACTCACACTGACAGGTTTAATAAAGAAACGAAAGAATAGATGTAGACACACAGAATATATATATATTTATATATACACACAAGTCATTGAGACAAATATATATATATTTATATTTCACAGAGTTCTTCATAGCAGAATAGCCGCTAATTAAATTGCCGGCTTCTATCAAATCATTCCCCAACCCGACATGAAATGACACATGGTTACATTCAGTAAAGCATTTAATTTCATGTTTTTTTATATGTCCCTGACTAATAATTAGATGTGGGTTTGTGTGCATAGGCACAAACCCTGTCATAGGGCTCCATTATATGTCCATTTTGCAAGGCGGCGAGAAAATCTCGCCATACGGATTACACACGGATGCAGACATGCGCAAAATACGCGACCACACCTTGCTTACGGATGACCTACGGAGCACTGTTTAGGGGTCATTCATCCGTATTACGCCTGTAAACTACGGACCGTATTTTGCGTCGGTTAGTGTGACCCCGGCCTTAGTTTCTTCCTCCTTGCCCTGCAACAACCATAAGTTTTATTTCCCCATCAACATAAAATGTGAAAAAAGTTTGCGAAATAGTGAAAGAAAAAAAAAAAAAAAAAAATCAATTCCGCCATTGTTTTTTTTTCTATTTTGCTTTTACAACATTCCCTTTGCAGTAAAAAAAAAACAAAAAAAAAAACCCAATGACTTGCGATGATGATTACGGCGGCACCTGATTTATGTAGGTGGTTTTCTTTAGGGCATGTGCACACGACGCCTCTTCAGTTGGATTCCTCATAAAACCCGCTTGAAAGCACTAAAAAGCTGAAACAAAATATGACCATGATGTGCAGCAATGTCAAAAAGACTTGTTGTGCGGATGTTCCGGCTTTTGTCACTTCTCTTAACCACTTCAGGGTTCGAAAGCCGGGAAGTGGTAAAATAAATGGTAGAATGGCGATTCTTTGGGGTTTGTCGCCGCCGTTTTCCTAAGCGACTTTGCCCTGTAAGTCTCGGGGGGTACACTAAAAGACGCCATGTGCAGATCCTCTTAAGAAAAAAAAGCATAATACAAAAATAACATTTGGTTTCAGTCGCCAGATGCTAAAATAAAGACTTTTTGTGGGTTAATTCTGTTTTGTTAGGGCTTATGCTTTTCGGCAGCTTTACGTTTTATTGGTAACACTTTGTGAGGAGCAGTGATCAAAAACCAGCAATTCTGCAACAGTGTCACAAATAGGCTGAGATACAGCTGCTCAGGGGCGCAGCTTCCTATAGCACATAGTGTGATAATGCTGATGCTTGGACCCCGCAGACCCGAGGACATGTTGGGGGCTTCGATATGACAATGACCTTGGTCGGCCCTGGCTGGAGTGTGCAGAAGGAATCCCATTATCCTGGGTAATTGAGCAGAGGCCCCTTCTCTTTAGCCTCATTGTCCTGCTGACTATACAACGTGCTGGTTTAGTGTCCTGTTAGTGATCTCATGGGACGGCTTCATTTTCTGCCCCATTACCCTGAATGAAGAGATCTCAGCTCTGAATACAAAGTGCTCTCCTCCCCGCAAACCGCAGATTAGCGATCCGGGCGTGAGTGCGAATGACGTCCTACATAGGAGTTTGTCTACAGGGCGGATATTTGGCTTCTGAAAGTGAATAACTGTGAGAGATTAAACATGATTATTTATAAGAGATTATGATTATTAATGTGTGCAGAACATTTACTGTATGTTTATAGAGGTGTTTAACCACTTTATTATATCATCATTTACCGATGTCCAATATATCATTTGCTTGTGGAGCGGAGACCAACATACAAAGCAAAATACTAATGTGTTCATTACTTATCCTGTACCGATTCCAAGTTATCTCCTGCATTATACTCCAGAGCTGCACTCACTATTCTGCTGGTGCAGTCACTGTGTACATACATTACTGATCCTGATTTATATCCTGTATTATACCCCAGAGCTGCACTCACTATTCTGCTGGTGTAGTCACTGTGTACATACATTACATTACTGATCCTGAGTTACATCCTGTATTATACTCCAGAGCTGCACTCAATATTCTGCTGGTGCAGTCACTGTGTACATACATTACATTACTGATCCTGAGTTACCTCCTGTATTATACTCCAGAGCTGCACTCACTATTCTGCTGCTGCAGTCACTGTGTACATACATTACTGATCCTGAGTTACATCCTGTATTATACTCCAGAGCTGCACTCACTATTCTGCTGGTGCAGTCACTGTGTACATACATTACTGATCCTGAGTTACATCCTGTATTATACCCCAGAGCTGCACTCACTATTCTGCCGGTGCAGTCACTGTGTACATACATTACATTACTGATCCTGAGTTACATCCTGTATTATACTCCAGAGCTGCACTCACTATTCTGCTGGTGCAGTCACTGTGTACATACATTACTGATCCTGAGTTACATCCTGTATTATACCCCAGAGCTGCACTCACTATTCTGCTGGTGCAGTCACTGTGTACATACATTACATTACTGATCCTGAGTTACATCCTGTATTATACTCCAGAGCTGCACTCACTAATCTGCTGGTGCAGTCACTATGTACATACATTACTGATCCTGAGTTACATCCTGTATTATACTCCAGAGCTGTGCTCACTATTCTGCTGCAGTCACTATGTAGAGTATCCCATCTGTTGATGCAGTCTCCCGGATGCTTTTGGTGTCTTTTATGGATGTGGTCGGATTTGTAACAATTTCTCAGCAGTCAGTCACTGGCGATGTTCATTGTTCATATTCTGAAGTTGAACATCCATTCCAAAAGTGGACTTTGCTCCATTATATGAGTAGCAGCCCGAAAACCCTGGGACCCCAGAGCAGAACTTGGAGAGGGTCCCACTTCAATATGTCCACTAGAAATGTCATTTCCACAGGGGCTTGTGCCGGGTGAGAGATTTGGTGCACCTATGAGCACCTTTCTCTCTCTTTCGCCTCCTTCTTTAGACCTTTTGTATCACATTTCGGCTCCATCTGGTGCTACTTCCATTTTAAACAGCAGGATTTGCCAAATCTCATCCACTTTACTGCTGCTGTAAAAAGCCGCAAACTTTCTATCCCTGATCGCCCACCTTAGAGTTTTATTCTCCACCGGTTATATTTACAGATAATCTGAGCAGTAACGACCTGGCTAATCTATTCATTAAAATATCCTCTAGAACAAAGAGCCTCAGTCCGGCCCGGCCGCTGCGATTAGCGCTGCCAATTAATTTATTTTAATTTTGCGCGTTTTGTGGACAGAAGATAAGAAGTGTTTTATTTTCCACTTAGTAATAAACGAGGACTCTCCCCCGCTCCGAGAATGCCGTCTGCTGCTATATCTGTACTGACGATACGGAGGGGAATGATCGGCAGGTGCAGCCGACAGGCACAATATACCCAGAGAGGCGCTATCTGTTTCAGGGGTCAGTCATGGTGCAATAAAGCCCGGGCTGTGTAAGCAGCAGAGGAGCGTTTAATGGTGACATAGAGACTTGTATGCCACCATCTGGCATCTGTATGAGCCCTAAATATCATTTGTTCCTCTCCATTCTAGAGGTGTCAGCTGTGTAAGGCAGCCAGCATCTGTCTCCACCAGCAGCGGCCAGAGCCATCTCCAATCTCTGCTGTTTAACCATCCAGATGCCACTTTCCATTATTGACAGCAGCATTTAAGTGGTTGAGCTGGTGGTCCGCACGTCACACATACTGTCGCCCATCAGATCCCCTCCATTTGCAATGCGATTTTGGAGGTACCAATGGGTTGGTATGGTATCTGGGGGCCTACTGATGGCCCACCCATACATGCTGAGTGTATGCATATGCGTGTATGTATGTATCAAGCCACGCCCACTCCACATGGCCCCGCCTACTGGCGGATGGAAAGCGGGGTTGCAGAGGGAAAGCGCGGTTGCAGAGGGAAAGCGCGGGACACGGGTGAAGAGCGGAGCTGCGAAGGAGAGAGCGGGACATGGATGGAAAGCGGGACATGGATGGAAAGCGGGACAGCGCGTGGAGAGTGGGGCTATGGAGGGAGAGAACGGGATGGTGCATGGAGAGCGGGGCTGTGGAAGGAGAGAGCGGGTCGCGGGTGGAGAGCTGGGCTGCTGTGGGAGAGAGCGGGACGGCCAGTGGACACAGGGGCTATGGAGGGAGAGAGCAGGACGGCAAGTGTAGACAGGGGCTACGGAGGGAGAGAGCGGGACAGCGAGTGGAGAGCGGGCGGTGAGTGGAGACAGGGGCTACTGAGGGAGAGAGCAGGATGGCGAGTGGAGAGCGGGATGGTGATTAGAGAGCGGAGCTGCAGTGGGAGAGAGTCGGACGGCCAGTGGAGAGCGGGGCTGTGGAGGGAGAGAGCGGGACTGCCAGTGGCGAGCGGGGCTGCGGAGGGAGAGAGCGGGATGGCCAGTGGAGAGAGGGGCTGCGGAGGGAGAGAGTGCGAGATGGCCAGTGTAGACAGGGGCTGCTGAGGAGGGAGAGAGGCTATGGAGGGGGAATGCAGGACGGTGATTGGAGAGTGGGGCTGCGGAAAAAGAGAGCGTGACAGTGGATGGACAGCAGAGCTGCGGAGGGAGACAGCGTGATGGAGAGTGAAGAGCGGGGCTGCGGAGGGAGAGACCAGGATGACAGTTAGTTACTATGCCCAGGCAACACCGGGCTCTTCATCTACTACATTAAATAGTACAAGATTGCAGGTTAAAATCCCGGAAGGGAAACTGCAAAGTAAAAATGATTTTAAAATATTACAAAAAATATTACAAAGTTAATATTACCCCCCTTTTTTAACTCACAAATGAAGAAGATTAAATAAATTTGGTATCGCTGCATCCATAAATGTCCGTCCTATGGAAGTATGAATTAGTAACGAAAAACGGCAAACTGCATAAAATACGGTAAGAAACACGACAGGCCAGAACTGCAATTTGTCAATGCCTCTTCCAAAAAAAATACAAATAATAATCAGCTCACCAAACAAAAAACAAGCCCCATCTATGATGGAAAATGTAAAAAGCTATAGCCAATTTTTTTTATTTATTCATTTTTTTTTTTTACACAGTTATTTTTTTTTTAATCCACTAATATAAAATAATAATAATACTGACATAAGTTTGTTATCGCTGTATTTGTACTGACCCGGGGAATCTTATTGCCAGATCACTTTTAAAACACAACAAATGCAGTAAAGGGGGACCCGAATAACAACGGCGGAATTGAATAGTTCTATTTTTCCCCAATGTTTTTAAGTACGGTAAGTTATATGGTAAAGTGAATGGTGCCATTTATTGCTACAAGTTGGTGATGTGGGACGGAAAAATAACTAAAAAAAAAAAAAAATGATGGCACTTGAAGAAAAGGAAAAAAAAATGACAGAAAAACATAAAAAAGGGCCCGGTCCTCAAGGGGTTAAATTGTTCCTCCCAATCAGGTGTCGAGCCTCTGGGGAGAAGACATCTTTTCTGTCCTCTAAGGCTTTATTTGATGGTGGCTGGTGATTAAATCCCTGTGTCAATCCTGGCAGGGCGGACTCTGCGGCCGGGCGGACCCGGACCTGTTCCCGTGAGAGGTTCTGGTTGTGGCCGGGAGATTGACACCTAATAATAATATTGACACGAGCTGCACATTGACAGTGCGCTCGGTGCACTATGACCCGCGGGCCCCGCTCCAGATAACGCTGTGTAAACTGCTCTATAAACTGTGCCTCTATCTGTGTTTGTAGACTAATCATTGGTTATTAGGCCGCAGATAAAGAGCTGGCACATTCACTGCCAGCGACTAAAGCTTTTATTAATTTACCTGGGGCTGGCACTGACTAATCCTCTGCCTTCTGTCCCTGGGATGGGAACAGGCACCACAGATACTAGATCGTACGTTACATTTTATATACATACTGTCATATCAGCAGCCCCATGTTGGAGTCGCCCCTCTGCAGATATAACGGCTCCCGCTCTTCCGGGAAGGATTTCTACAAGATTTTGAAGTCTGTGGGAATTTTTGCCCCTTCACCCAGAAGACCATGGGGTCAGGGGAGAGGCCGGGCACACATTCTCAATTATAGGTGTTATATGGGGTTGGGGTCCGGGCTCTGTGCGGCCCCTCATGTTCTCCTCCATGTCTGTATGGAGCTTGTGAACTGGGCACAGTCATGGGGGCAGATAAGGGTCTTCACCAAACTGTTCCCACAAAGCTGAAGCTACAATTGTCCACAATGTCTTGTGATGAAGATTAAGATTTCCCCTCACTGGAGCTGAGGGTCCGCGGCCGCCCCCTGATAACAGCTCATAGCATTATCCTCCTCCCCCATCTGTACAGGGGGAACAATGCAGTCAGGGGGGAACGTCCTCCTGGAATAACCAAACCCAGACTCCTCCATCAGACGCAGATAGAGAAGTGCGATCCGTCACTGCACAGAACACGTCTCCTCCAGACTCCAGTGGTGGCGGCTTTACACCACTCCATCCAACGCTCGGCATTGTGCTTGGTGATGTACGGCTGCATGAAGCTCCCGGCGGGGGCGCAGCGTTTGTGCTGATACCAGAGGAGGCCTGGACGCTGTAGTTATGGGGTCAGCAGAGCGGTAGTGAATTTTCCACCCTCTGCTCCTCAGCACTCGGCCCCCCGCTCTGTAATGTTACGGGGTCTTCACTTTGTGGCCGAGTTCCTGTGGTTCTTTCCACTTCTCAGTAATATCACTCACAGGTGATGGGAGAAGAAATGTCATGGACTGACCCGTTACCCCGGTGGCTCCTATTACAGGACCGCGCTGGTATCAGTGAGCTCCGCACCTCAGGCCGATCTGTCACATGGTGGTAAAAGCAGACAGTATGGCGGGGGGCCGGAGGTTATATATCAGGGGGGCGAGGGGCGTGATGTTATACACTGGGGGCAATGGGACTGAAGGAGAAATGGCAATTTCACCAATTAACCCTATGTTCACACGTCCACTAATCAGATAAATGGATCCAGTAGAAATCAGTTAACAAAAAATTGTGCAGACAACTTTTTTTTTTTACAGGCTGAAAGAAAATAATTTCAACTGGATCCGTTTTTTTTTAACATTGAAGTCTATGGAAAAAGGGATCCATTAATTAGTTTTTCTTTCATTTGCATAGGATCTGTTTTTTTTGCTTAGTGGATCAGTTTCAAATAGAGCAAAACTAATGGCCATTTAACAGATCTGGATTCCATAGACTTCAATGTGAAAAAAACGGATCCAATTGAAATAATTTTTTTTTCTACACAACTTTTTTTTTGGTTTACTGCTGGATCTGTTTCAAGTGATGATTGCTGAATATGTGAACACGGCCTTAGACGTGTGGCCCAATGCCTTCTCCATACAAAGTGGAGAGAGAGATTCATGGGAATTGCGCCTTTGAAGATGAATGATATCGAGTGGGAATACCTTTTGGCAAAAACTTCAGATGTCTATCCTGGAAGTGATGAATTCTCTATCTGAAGACAGGTGATTGTTCCGTTTGAAGTCAATAATCAAGATATGAACTTCAATAGCAGAGGAGAGATTTGATGAAACCAATAATTCTGCCTTTAATGATTTTATTAGTTTCTTTTGTTCCCATAATTACACAATTATCTTCATTTTATCTGTTCCACAAAGAGAATACAAGTTCATTGCACATCTACAAGTGTTGTCCTCAGGACTGGAGGTCTTGTTATGGAGCCTTAGATATAGGGGGCGCTGTTTCTGGAGACCACCAGTTGGTGTAGGAAGTCTTATAAGCCAGGCAATGCTCCCTGGTCATAAAGGGTATGCAAACCAGAAAGAAGAAAATGTGTCTCTGATGTAAGAAGACGCCCCATAACTCAATGTTTGACCCCTTAATGTACCGTAACTTAAAACTTAAGTAACGATATGAGCCAAACCAGAGAGTTCTCCAAGAAGAAAAATGCTGTTTTTTTGTTTTTTTTAAAGCCTTCTATTAGTGTAATTTTTTAATGTTTCTAACTTTGATGAATTTTTAGTGTTTTTTGTAGATTATTTCTCATTTTTTTAAAACTTTATTACCAAAATTTTTTGGAGGCTTTTTTGTGTCAACTTTAAAGTGTATATTAAAAAAAATAAAAAATTATAAGGACTGCAAACAATGCATTTGTGTGTGTTTTAGGCTCAGTTTAGTTATGCTACATACTCCGTGTATGCTGTTTTCCATATAGGACTTTAAAAAAAAAAATGGTAAAAAAAAAATTACGAATTGTTACAAAATTGCTTGTAAAATCAAATTTATGGCATGAAAAAAAATAATCATAATAAAACTGAATACATTTGAAGAACACTGTTTACACTGTTTAAATCCAGCCTAAGGCTGCCATCATGGACACTTTTTGCCTTCATTTTGTATCCAAAATCAGTATATAAGACTGGTGTTGTTATTGTTTTCTTCTATTTTGGGGGTGTTTAGTTTGAAAAAATGGACAAAAAATAATCTTGAAAGTCAGAGTCATGTGATTCCAATAATCACAATGTGAGAAAATGCATAAAAAAAAAAAAAGACAAAAAAAATATTTTTAACAGAGGATTAAAAATAAAAAAAACAACAAATGGGGCAAAAGAAGAAAAAAAAAAAAAAAAAAAGGAACAGGCAACCACATTGCCTATGGGATAAAAAAAACAACAACACAAAAGTGCATGTAAAAATGCCAAAAGTACAACATGCTGTGGTAAGAAAAAAAAAAGGCAAATGCATAAAACCCAGAAGTGTAGGGGTCTTTGGTGTTATGATGTCGCACATTATTATATTCCGATAGTTATATATACGGTAATCTGGCAGGGGTTTCTATCAGTATGGTGAATCTGGTGTCTTTTATTGGCAGCCTCCGCTCAGCCCGGACTCATGGGGAAGTGCAGACGTCCTCGGACGGCTTTCACCAGCCAACAACTACTAGAACTAGAAAACCAGTTTAAGATGAACAAGTACCTGTCACGACCCAAGCGGTTCGAAGTGGCGACTTCCCTTATGCTGACAGAGACCCAGGTAACAAAACCCCCATGTTATTCACTATCACGCTTCATTACTGCTCAGTCTTCTGACCCAATGCTTTTTGGGTCACTATGGTTTTTTCCATTGCCTTACCACATAGAATCCATTCTGGTTTCTTTCCTCTGTCACACAACTGTTAGACTTTTTCACACTCACTCCATGAACTTAAAAAAAAAAAAAAAAAAATTTCCGCCCCAGATGCAGTTGCGCCCCCTAATGGGAGGGGGCACTGATAAAATTAAACAGGGCGAGATCTGCTGGGGATGAATGATCGTTATAAAGTTAAAATATATGTACAACCAATAAAAAGTAAAAATGTCAACAAATCTCAAATAGTTCATGTTGAACAAGTATGAAGAAAGATTTTATACATTTCTGTAAATATGATTTCGTTTTACACCCAACCTCCACCAATCCTGACAATGAAGGGGCCCCAGCTCTAGCTAAAGTTCAGCATTCCCCCTCACTAATTTTTCCTGTGCAATGACCCTGAGTTCTGCAAGTTGGTTGCTATAGAGCTTGTAAGCGCAGCTCTGAAGCTGGCTGGATCGCTGCCCCTGTGCTCCTCCGATGCTGCAGACGTGAAGCTGCTCTGCTTGCAGCAAGGAGAGAGCACAGTTCAGACCAGCAGCGCGACCACACTGCGAGACAGTACTGGTCCAGCAGGCAGGATCCTGGGAGGCAGAGGAGTGCTGCGCTCCTGAAGAAGGAAGATTAGACAACCCCTTTAGGCTCTGTTTACACATTGCAACTGTGGCACTTTTTTTTACTTTAAGAAAAAAAAAAATGGAGCAAATTGAAAACTGCAGTAAAAATATTACGGTTTTGCCATAATTATATAAAAAAAACACGACTGCAATGTATGAGTGCAGTTTACAGGTGGCCATTTCACTAAATCAGCACGGCTGTTCCTTCATCTCAGAATCCTGGGGGTCCCAGAATTGATATGCTGCAGATTTGAAGATCAGCAACATTCCCCGCATTCAGCATTGTACAGATGTTTAGCCCTTTACACCCAGACATCATGGATTTGTTGCAGGGCTGATTCCGCCATTTGTAAAGCAAAAGGAGACATTGTGTGGCAAAAAACAACAACAACAACACATGCAGATTTTGCACAAAAATCTACTTTTACTTATGGCTCCGTTCACACTGCCGCATAAAACGGATGTCTCCCATGTGTTGCTGTATTTTTCTCACTCCCATACACCTCTATGGCCGTGTGTGATCCAGAAAAAAGAACCAGAATAGGAGATGGAGAGAGTTTTCCTTAGATTGAGCAAGGTCCAGGCAAGTAAAAAAGGATCATACAGACAAGACAAACTGGGCATCAATATGACCTCAGTCTAATTCTTCCCACAACTGAGGGTTTGTTACATTTGTATTCACGCTAAACAATCCTCTGTGAGCCTAGACTCGTACATTGTACCAAACTACCAGGACAGGAAAGAGAGAGTGATGCCTCGCTTACAGAGTTTTATCTAGTCTGGATGCAATTGTAACAAACCCTCAGCAGTGACGCTATGGACATACAAAGTTATTTCAGATCATTTCTTTAATCCCCAGCGCAGATAAAACAGTCTAAATCTCCTCCTCACCTTCATTTCCAGGTAAAGATCTGGTTTCAGAACCGCAGGATGAAATGGAAGAGGAGCCGCAAAACCAAAGAACAGGAATCGTCCAGCCAAAGGTCCGGGGGCATAACACCACCCAAAGATGAAGACGAGGAAGAGGAGGAAGATGAGGAATAAGATGGTGCATTCCAAACAGCGGAGCCTGGCATGGACATCCTGCAGCTCCCGGCCCAGAGCAGCTACAGCCCGGAGTCGTTTTGCTCCGAGGAAGAGACTGCGGCCATGTCCTCCCTATAAGGGACAGGCACCTGGACATCGGGCACCGGATAGCCCAACAGCCATTTATTTATTGACCATGGACACAGGGGGTGGAGATATTTAATTTATATATATTTAATTATCTACTGGGGTTGTGGGGTAGGGGGCAAACTACAGAGGTGGGCGCCTATATATGCGCATCTGACGTAGAAAGTTATAGGGGTTATTTAGCTTAAAAAGTTCAACATCTTTTTAATTTATGATTTTTTTCATACTCTTTGCTGTTAGTAAACATTTGTGTTTATCTAGAGGCTGGAATCCTAAACAGATCTAAAACCCCTCACAACTGATCATTTGCTACAATTAAATCCAACCTAGACTCTAGTGCGATACAATGTATCACTGCAAGTGAATTGTTACAAACTATCTGAAAAAGAGAGAGACTTGTACTACCCAGGAGGAATATTAAGCTATATTCACACGGTTTTTTATGCGTTTTTTCCCCGTAGGCAAAACGTGCTCTTTTGACATTTAGAAACCTGCTTACAAAAACCAGGTTTTGCTGCGTTTTCTGCATAGTACATTTGTCTCTTGTGCACGCTGATAAAGTTTAGTGCATAAAAAAAAATCTGACTCAACTTCATCAGGTTTTGGCACGAAAAACGCAGCAAAAACGGATATCTGTGTTTTTTGCACCACCCATTGTTTTCAGTGGGTGAAAAACGCTGAAAGAAGTGACATGCTCTATTCTGCAAAAATCAAGGTATTGCACGAAATACTGAGGACAATAAAAAACAAAAAAAAAGCAAGCTGTGTGCACGAGATTTCTGAAATCTCAGACTTTGCAGGTACTGCAAAACGCAGTTAAAAATTTCCATTAAAAAAAAAAAAAAACATGCAACGCGTAAACATAGCCTTACTGCATAAAAGCAGCATGCTCCCATTCACTGACAGCAAGCAGAGCTATGGAAAATGGCCAGGATTAAAGACCGGCGTATATTAGAATACTAGCTGAAGAGCTCGGCGTTGCCTGCGCATAGTAACCAACTGTGGTTAGTTATAACAAGTTATAATGATTATATTGCACATAAAAACATTTCACATCATATATTCAACACTACAGATTTGCAACACAAATTAACTAAATGATTACCCAAGTATTGATACACATTGATTACACAGCCTCCTCCTGCACCTCATGATCCTCCTTTTAGTATCATTCACAGGGGATATATAGTATAGTAGAATAAGCCACAAGGGATATGTAGTAGAGTAGGATCAGCCACAGGGGATATATACCGTCCCACTCTCTCCCTCCGCAGCTTGTCTCCACTTGCTGTCCTGCTGTCTCCCTCCGAAGCCCAGCTCTACACCCGCCGTCCCGCATTCTCCCTCCACCCGCAGCCCGTCTCCACTCGCCGTCCTGCTCTCTCCCTCCGCAGTCCCTGTCTCCACTGGCCGTCCCGCTCTCTCCCTCCATTGACCATCCCACTCTCTCCCTCCACAGCCTGTCTCCACTGGCCGTCCCGCTCTCTCCCTCCACAGCCCGTCTCCACTGGCCATCCCGCTCTCTCCCTCCACAGCCCGTCTCCACTGGCCGTCACGCTCTCTCCCTCCGCAGCCCCTGTCTCCACTGGCCGTCACGCTCTCTCCCTCCGCAGCCCCTGTCTCCACTGGCCGTCACGCTCTCTCCCTCCGCAGCCCCTGTCTCCACTGGCCGTCACGCTCTCTCCCTCCCCAGCCCCTGTCTCCACTGGCCGTCCCGCTCTCTCCCTCCACAGCCCCTGTCTCCACTGGCCGTCCCGCTCTCTCCCTCCACAGCCCGTCTCCACTGGCCGTCACGCTCTCTCCCTCCGCAGCTCGTCTCCACTGGCCGTCCCGCTTTCTCCCTCCACAGCCCCTGTCTCCACTGGCCGTCCCGCTTTCTCTCTCCACAGCCCCTGTCTCCACTGGCCGTCCCGCTTTCTCTCTCCACAGCCCCTGTCTCCACTGGCCGTCCCGCTCTCTCCCTCCACAGCCCCTGTCTCCACTGGCCGTCCCGCTCCCTCCCTTTGCAGCCCCTGTCTCTACTAGCTGTCCCGCTCTCTCCCTCAGTTGCCCGGCTTTCACTCCGCAGCCCCGCTGTCTCCCTCCGCAGCCCAGCTGTCCATCCACCATCATGCTCTCTCCTTCCACAGATCCACTCTCCAATCGTCTTCCTGCATTCTCCCTCCACAGCCCCGCTCTCTCCCTCAGCAGCACGTCTCCACTCACTGTCCCGCTCTCTCCCTCCGCAGCCCAGCTCTCCACCCGCGTCCCGATCTCTCCCCCCACCATCATGCTCTTGCCTTCTGCATCCCCGCTCTCCACCCGCCGTCCCGTTCTATCCCTCCGCAGCCCCGCTCTCCACCATCCGTGCCCCACTCTCCCTACACAGACGCGCTCTCCGCGTGCCGTTCCGATCAATCCCTCCGCAGCCCGCTCTGTCCCTCGCAGCTCCGCTCTCCACCCGTGTCCCACACTTTCCCTCTGCAACCCTTCTCTCCAACCACCAGTGGGCGGGGCCATGTGGAGTGGGCGTGGCTTGATACATGCACACACACACTCAGCTTTATATATAGATTGCAGAACTTTTCATGATGCAATTAGGATGATTTAAAAAAGAAAAAAAAAAGAAAGCTACTTAACTTTGGATATTAAAGTGGAAGTCTTAAAAAAAAAAAAAAAAAAAGGGCCTTATGCAGTAAAATTCATATAATTCGGCATCAACCGAATCACGTTCTGGATTATCGAATGGTCATAGACTCTAGATATAATACTCATTTGTAATCCAGCATCCGGATTATGAAATACTCCGGATTATTAGATAAGGATTAAAGAGACAAATCTGAAGTCTGTTAAAGGAAGTTTTCCAGCATTTTTGTTTTCCACAATCAGTGTCGCGACCATATCGGTTGTCAGTTTAAGCTCTTATGGTCGTGGCATATATACCGTCATTATCTACCCTATAAACTAGGAATAGTCAGAGGTGGAGGGACTACAAATCTCAGCACGTCCTGCCAGGAGCCAGGGATAATCTCTCTCAGATTGTTGCTTGATTTGGAGTCCTTGTGGGTGATGTTCACAGATTTTTTTTTCATGGTCATTTGTGCACTGGGTGGCGCTGTTCTGATGATTCACTCGTGATTATTGCCTTGCCAAAGAAAAGTCGTTCAGAAAGTTCATCATGAGAATAACGGACTCTGCATTGAGCTCTAATAACGTGATAATAAACCCCGCCGACGAACTAGGAATCATCTCTCTTCATGGAACTTTTGACATTATTTAAAGAGGAACTCTAAACCCTTTGTACTAGGGTTTCCTTCTTTGATGATTTGCTTTATTTTCTTTGTGATTTGCTTGCTTGTATTTTATAATCATCTGTTCTTGCTGTTATAAAGAGGTGATTTTCCATAACATGTAAGGTGAACAAGCAACGCTGCAGTGTAAACCATGGGGGACAAAAGGTGGATTTTAGACAATACCAGACTCCAAGAAAAGAAAAGAAAAAAAAACCCTCTCTCCGTTTTATTAACAAGACACCAAGTTCTGCCCTAAGAATGGTAATAAAACTAAAGAAAAGTTTAGATGGTTGACTTATGATCAAAGCTGATGGTAAAGATCCAGATCACCAACTTTCTAGGGGCCCAGAATTCATTTACAAGTATCGGGCATTATTTACGAATGTGTGACGATAGCGACAACTGAGCTGCAGCATTATGTGGTGACCATATGGCGGTGTCATACTCGCATCTCGTTCAGACCTTTAGGGTATGTGCACACGTTGCGGATTCGTCTGCGGATCTGCAGCAGTTTTCCAAAGGGATGTACAGTACCATGTTATCCAATGGAAAACGAAAACCGCTGTGCACATGCTGCGGAAAATTCCACAAGGAAACACAGCAGTTTATTTTCCACAGCATGTCAATTTTTTGTGTGGATTCCGCAGCGTTTTTACACCTGCTCCATTATAGGAATCCGCAGGTGTAAAAACACAGGCTAGGTAGTGCCAACACTAGGAAGCATTTCTCGGATACTGTGTATTACTTGTGACTACATGGTGCAGACTCTATATGACAGCATTATCTTAGTATCATGTGATGGCATTATGTGGGTAGTAAATAGCAGAATTATGATGACCCTGAATGACGATATTAAGTGGGCTGAAAATACGAGGAATAATATGAAATAAGTTTCGCAACTGCTTTTCACATCAGCTCAGATCTTCTCATTTCCTTATTGCGGAATAGTTATGATGTGTAGGATCAGGGATGGACGGGGTCACGGGACGAGATTATCGACTATGATATAATCATTGAGTGCTGTGACCCCAGAGTCCTCCACTCCTGACCTTGGAGTTATCACTCAATCTTTATATCCTGGGGAACAGAAAGATTAGATAATTTATGGGGCCGAGAACCAGAATATGGTGAAAGTCATTACATTACATACCTCTTGCAAGATCCCAGCATGTGGTACTGCCGAAATCATACTCTGCTGGACCAGAATGGGCAATGTACTATGGCACAAACACCACAAAGTCTCCAAATTAGGCACATTGTTATCAAAATGTTCATTCTCATGTTCTCACAATGTGAAATTCATTTTAATTAATTTATTATCCTGTACTGATCGCGACTTACATCCTGTATTATACTCCAGAGCTGCACTCACTATTCTGCTGGTGCAGTCACTGTATACATACATTACATTACTGATCCTGAGTTACATCCTGTATTATACTCCAGAGCTGCATTCACTATTCTGCTGGTGCAGTCACTGTGTACATACATTACATTACTGATCCTGAGTTACATCCTGTAGATCTTTTATTATAAAAATGAAAAACATAACAATAATAATAACAACAGAAACATAACAGGAATATCAGCCAGAAAATAATCTGCATACTGAACACTGGTCCAGCCGCTCATTCTCTCCTGTCACACATATTTTTCTGTCTATACGTATAATAACTAATATTAAGTACTTACACCTTCTGGTCCGGTCACCAACAAACTAATAACAAAATAAAGAATAGCAAACAAAAACTATATACATACTTTTTTTTTTTTAATTTTTAAATAAAATAACCACAAAATATACAAATATATACAAGACTAAACTAAACACCCCACACTCAACCCCACCATTCCCAACCCCCGCACTGACCTGAGAGCTGGTCCTGAGTCTCATGCCTCAGTCCATGTCCAACGTTCATAGGCCAGAGCAGGCAGTGCCAGTGTTTCCCCAAACACTCCAGTGTCCCATAGTCCCACAAGATAAACCCACCCCACCTCCCCCCTTTCCAACCACCCAACCTAACACCTACACCCAAATCTATATCCCTATATACAATATATTCAGCAACAAACACTACAACACCCACCAGTCACAAAGCCCAAGTTCGGCACCTGCAGCCCTACATCACTGTATACAGATCACAAAACAAAAATCTACAGTGTCAGCGGCAGCCCACCACCAGGAAAGGAGATGACCAGACTAGGGCACACTAAAAGAAAAGCCCCTCCAGAGGAGAGCGGCCCTACGTGTGCCCAGTCTCTCATACTCCAGAGAACGCACCTTCACCAGGTCACCGAGTATGGTCCTAAACACATCGTCCACTGGGAGGATTTTCCGTTGCGTCGATACTAAGCACCGTGCGTTCCACGTGTGATACGTAACCACTGCGCTGACTAGAAATAAGGTGCAGCGGTCCCGGCCACCCAGGTCTCTGAATGCTCCATAGGCCTATTCCGCATAGGAGAGTCCAGACATCCGAGACCAGCCAATGGAGGCGCCCACCCTGTTGTACACCTCTGTGTTAAAGGGACAATGAAGCAGGAAATGGTCCATGCTTTCCAGCATGGTACCACATTGCTCCCGAGGACAGTTCCTGTCCTCAGAGCTCCTACACTTCAGATTGTCCCTCACACACAGTTTCACATGGAAGCAGCGCCAAGCCAAGTCCCAAAACTTCGAGGGGATCCTGATAGAATTCAAAAGATGCAAACCCACCCCAAGGTCCCGACTTGGGCAATCCCTGAGCACCAGAGGCCTCTGGAAATTGGTCAACAGAACCCTATTGTCAAGTAGTTTCCTTGGCAGAGTCCTGATCTCCCACATTCACAGACGCCACCGGCAAATTACCTTCAGAACCAAGGTAGCGTAAGCCGGAAGATGTCCATGTGGTGTGCGAAGATCCTTCACTTGCCCTCCTGTCTCCCATTCCTGGAAGAAAGGCTGAAACCATCCCCTACAGGAGAATACCCACGGAGGAACCCTCTCTTTCCAGAGGTTTGCAATATTGATCTTAATGAAGGTATCCACAAGGAATACCACAGGGTTGACCATACCCAACCCTCCTAGTCTCCTTGTACGGTAAGTAACCTCCCTCTTGACCAGGTTCAGTCTATTCCCCCGTAACAGTTGGAAGAACAAACTGTAGACCCAAGTCCAGAGAGACTCTGGCAAGATGCACACACTGCCCAGATAAATAAGTAAAGGGAGCAGGTAAGTTTTGATGAGGTTTAGCCTTTCCCTGAGGGTCAAAGACCAACCCTGCCATTGGTTCACCTTCTGAGTGGCAATCTCTAGCCTGCTGTCCCAATTTTGTTTGGGGTAATCCCCCTGGCCAAATTCGATGCCAAGGACTTTTGCAGAGACTTTGGGTCCTGGAAGGGTGTCCGGGAGATCAAAACCAGGATCTCCTCCTCCCAGCCAGAGACTCTCACACTTATCCCGGTTGATCTTGGACCCGGATGCCTCCGAGTAGCGATCTACCTCTGACATCAGCCACCCTGCCTCCTCGTGAGAGGAAACAAAAACAGTGACATCATCGGCATACGCCACCACCCTCAGAGTGGCTTCCGGTGCTGCCTGGTCCATCCCAATCCCAGCCAACGGTCCATGCTCCACCCTCCTAAGAAGTGGGTCAATCGCAAATACGTACAGCAGCGGGCTTAAGGGAGAACCCTGGCGAACACCAGATCCAACCTCAAAAGAGCTGCCAATCCAACCGTTCACAAGCGGGAAACTCTCTGCCCCACCATACAAGGTTTTAAGCCAATCAACAAACACCCCCCCCCCCAGCAGGCCATATCTCAGAAGGACAGACCAGAGGTACTCATGATTAACCCGATCAAACACTTTTGCCTGGTCCAGTGACAGCATGTACCCCTTCCAGTGTCCAGCCCTACCCTGCTGCACCACCTCCCGGACACCGAGCACAGCACTAAATGTGCTGCGACCTGGAACAGAGCAATGCTGGGCCTCTGAAAGGAGTCGGGGTGCAAATTTCATCAGCCGATTAAACAGCACCTTTGCCAGAACCTTCCTGTCTGCACATTGAGAAGCGCTATGGGACGCCAGTTCTCAATGCACGATGGGTCCTTACCCTTTGACAAGATGATCAAGGCAGACCTCCTCATTGACTTTGGCAGAGTGCCCGAGTAAAGACACTCATTGAATACCTCAGTCAAGAGGGGAACTAAAGCGTCCTTAAAGGTCTTATAAAACTCAGATGTTAAGCCAACTGGACCGGGCGATTTTTTTTGGGCAAGCCCTTCAATCGCCAACTTAACTTCCTCTTCCCTGATCAACTCTGTCAAAACGTCAAGAGAGGGGTCTACCCCTGGTTCGGGAACGTCTTCAGCCAGAAAAGCCGACATTTTATCCCAATCAAGATCCCTCTTCCCCAAGAGGTGCGAGTAGAAGGATCTGACAACCTCCAGGATCCCTGATCTGGATCGCCTCAGGGACCCCGTAGTGTCGACCAGTCCTGTAACCACTTTACTATTCACTGACATCTTGCAGTTTCTGTAAGGGTCGGGCGAGCGGAACTTCCCGTAATCCCTCTCAAAAACCAAAGATGCGTGTCTATCGTACTGACACCTCATGAGCAAAGATTTCACTCTGGAGATCTCCTCGCGGCTATGCTCCAGTTTCGGTACCTGTTCAGACTCCTGAGGCTCGAGAGCTGGCGGAAGAATCTCGCCACCCTTTTCTTGAACATCTCCCACCACTCTGACTTACTACTACAAAGATCCAGTAAGGGTACCTGGCTCTGAAGAAAATCCTCAAAGGACTGTCTTATATCCGCTTCTTTCAAGAGAGATGAATTGAGCCTCCAAAAGCCTCTTCCCATCCGGAGGGTCTCTGTAACATTCAGAGAAAACAAAATTAAACAGTGGTCGGAGAACTCCACCTCAACAACAGACACTGCTGAAGAGACAGCTTCCTCCTTTAAATAAAACCTATCTATTCTGGACCTACAGTTACCTCTATGATAGGTGAACCCCTCGTGGCCTGGGGTGTGCCGAATGTGGACATCCACGAGGCAAGCCTCACTAGCTATACAATTAAGGGCGACGCTATCATAAGTCAGCTTGTCTCTGGAACCTCCTCTATCTCGGGGCCTCGTGACAGTATTGAAGTCTCCTCCAAAGACAACCTGCCGACTTGTAAAAAGGTAGGGCTTGATCCTCATAAAAAGACACTTCCGGTCCCATTTAGATTGGGGACCATAGATGTTAAGCCGGAGCTCTTGTCCCTTCATGAGGACATCTAAGATCAGGCACCTCCCCATTTCTAACTCAATAACCCGTCGGCATTCCACCGGTGGGGTAAAAAGGACCGCCACTCCGCTATACGGCTCGGCCGCAAGAGACCAATAGGAGGGCCTGAGTCTCCACTCCCTCTTGGCTTTGAACACATCTGCCATGTTTGGCAGTCTGGTCTCTTGCAAAAAGAAAATGTCAGCTTCAACACGGCTGCGAAAATCAAAGGCCGCAAATCTGGCTGTATTTGACTTTATGCTTGCGACATTAATGGACGCCAGCGTCAACGGAGTGGGTACCGCCATCATTTCTTCTTCCCACGCCCCTTATCCTCTGCCTCAGAGGAGGAATCCTTCCCCCTCTTTAATGACACAGAGGTGTCCATTCCCACTTGATTTTTCTTTTTGTCGTCCTCGTCTCCGGACTCTGGGCCAGTCCCTCCCTCCAGGGACCTTACATTCGCAGTAGAAGTAGACTCGGCACCCCCTGTAAGCTCCGCCCAAGCCGGAACCTCACCCTCAGCTTCCTCCTCAGAGGAAGAGATGTTCTCAAGGGCTTGGAACCGGTTAGAAAGACCAACCAGAGGGGAGTCAGTTTTTCCTTCCTTAGGTACCTTAGTCAGAGCGGGAGATGTTTTATCTCCCTTCTTTCTCTTCTTTTTGGTGCCGAGTTTACGCTTGTTCTCTAGCCACTGCCTATTATCCTCATCCATACTTTCATAATGGGAGGATTCGGAGGCAGTTTCCTCCCTGTGGATCCTCCTGACCTCCTCATCCAACTCATCCCTCGGGGCCTCAGCAGCAAGACTGGCATCCAGGACAGGGGTCACCGCAGTAGCCCGGGGCTCGCCCAGCTCCCTCTCCTGTCTGCGCTTGTCTAGACGCCTCAGCTGCTAGTCCCTTTCCCAGCAGAATCAGCCTCACGGCTTTCTCCCACCGGGGTCACGACTGCATTAGCGAAGGAGCGAGGACAACGGCTGAATGGGTGACCTAAGTCACCACACAGGTGGCACCTAATCTCCACACAAGATGCAGCAAGGTGGCCGATATCCCCACACAATGCACATTTCTGCACAGTGCAGTTTGCACTGAAGTGTGTGGGGTCGCCGCACATGTGACAGAGCTTCGGCTGCCCCTGGTAGAAGACCTGGATACGATCTCTACCCAGGAAGGCAGATGATGGAAAGTGGGCAACCGTACCACCTGAACGCTTAAGCTTTACCATAAACGTCCAGGCCCCTGACCAGATACCATACTCATCGCGGTTTTTCTTTGGCATTTCCACCACTTCTCCATATCTGCCAAGCCACGTCATGATGTCATAACAAGAAAGCGACTCGTTACAAGTCATCACGGTCACTTTCTTGACTTGATTTTGATGAGACACCGCCTGGATGGCAAAGTCTCGCCAGCCGGGCTCATTTTTTGCCAACTCATAATTCGACCAGAAGAGCTCAAGCCCCTCTGGCCGAACAGAGCTAATATCAAACTCAGGAGTGGAATAGGGATGTATCAAGGAGTAGATGTCAATAGCCTTGAAGCCCATCCTCAGCAGGAGCTCCACAACCTTAGACCTTGGAGGACACGCATCACTGCCCCTCCACCGAAGACGGACCACATTCCTTCGCACACTACCTGGCCCGGCTGTCGGAAGGGACTACACTGTATTTCCCCCATTTTGCTCTCGGAAGGCCCCGAGGCCATGCCTCTCTATCCAGAAGGATAGATCAACCTCTCAACCCTCTACCGTTAGTGATCTCTCCCCCTTCTATAGAGCCTCCAGGAGACGCCGCTGCAACATGCCGTCCCCAGAGCCCGGAGACGAGGAGGACGCCCTATTTCCCCTGGACATGACAGCGGCATAACTACTAATGGGTACTGCCACCACCTGGGGGGCAACAGGACCAGTGACAACATCAACACCAACAGTATCACTATTACCCACCTCCATAACACCCTCACTCTCCACCAAACCAGCAACCACATCACTAGACAAAGAAATTTCCTCATCCACACCTCCAACTACATTCACTCCTGCTGGACCAGTGACAACAGGTGGTGGCATTTTGACCTCCGCATCATCAGGCACAAGGGGCTCAGTCTCCTCCACAGAACTGGAGGAGACCTCACCTCCGCATCATCAGTTGGTAAGTTTCTTTGCTTCAACTTTCCTCAGCGAGGTCGTCCTTACCTCCGTGAGCACTCAGTTTTCCTCGGAAGGACCGCCATCGTGCACGCTGCTAGCAGGCTTCTCCTCCATGTTGGAAGCCTTATGGCTTCTCTGGTTCTCTGCAGACCTGGGGGGAGTAGGAGCCACATTGCTGCGACTCCTGGTGGAGTATCTCACCCCCGAGTCCTCTGATGTGCAGGCCGGTTGCTGGTTCCTTCTGTTCCCCCCCCGGCCTGGATGGGGAAATAGAAGCCTGGGACTTGGCTCCTTCACTCATCCCAGGAAACCCACTCCTCCCTGAGTAAGGGTGGTTTCGCATTTGCGTTTAAGGCCACAGTGTCGGCCTGCGCACGGCCGCCGATAAGCCCCGCCCCCTGCCGTGGCTCCGCCTACGGGCGCATCACACTGCATGCGTCCTGCGTCCCCTATGTTTAGCACTGGGGACGCAGGCCGTGCGCAGGTATGCGTTTGGCGGCGCATGCGTCCTTTTGATGTTGCACCGAGCGCACCAAATTGCAACCTGTTGCGTTAGGCGCTGGTCGGCGCAGCGTCAAAAGGATGCATGCGCCGCCAAACGCATACCTGCGCACGGCCTGCGTCCCCAGTGCTAAAGATAGGGGACACAGGACGCATGCAGCGTCATGCGCCCGTAGGCGGAGCTACTGGCGGAGGCACGGCCGTGCGCAGGCCGACGCTGCGGCCTTAAACGTAAATGTGAAACCACCCTAAGAGAGAGCAGGTCCCTGGGTGGAGAGGTGTTGATTCTCTGGAGTTCAGGAGCACACAGGAGGATCAGTGTCGACCGCACCCACAATTAGCACAATGAGCAGCAGCTGAACAGAGCTGCACTCACTATTCTGCAGGAGCAGTCACTGTATACATACATTACATTACTGATACTGAGTAACATCCTGTATTAAACCCCAGAGCTGCAGTCACTGTGTACATACATTACATTACTGATCCTGAGTTACATCCTGTATTATACCCCAGAGCTGCACTCACTATTCTGCTGGTGCAGTCACTGTGTACATACATTACATTACTGATCCTGAGTTACATCCTGTATTATACCCCAGAGCTGCACTCACTATTCTGCTGGAGCAGTCACTGTATACATACATTACTGATCCTAAGTTACCTCCAGTATTATACTCCAGAGCTGCACCCACTATTCTGCTGTTTGTTATGCTCGCCTGTCAAATTCTTCAAGACTGGCGGTGTCCTTACACTAGAAATGTTACTATAGTCCCTGACTTGAGTAACAACTCCGGCGAGGCGCAGCCACTTACACGATGTAACAAGTTTATTTGGAGGAATCCGGTTCATAATGAATTTGGTGTATCTTAATCTTTGCATGCCCACCCATTAATACTCAGTACAAAACACCAGTCTTAAGGAATCGGGGCCATTGTGTCTGGGGGGTGTAATATTTGGGAACTTATAGGCCTGATGGAACCCTAGTACTGGACTGCATGGCGTCCATGCAGTGCCAGTGCCACACAGGCCAGCGACCTGCATACATGAGCCGTAAGATTCTACACCAATGTTTCATTTGGGTCAATTTACTTCTTAAATTAAAAAATGAATATATATATATATATATAAAAATAATTCCCACTCTGGACAACATCTGGAAGACAAACACTTGTACCAGGATAGAGACACTTGTCAGCTAGTGAAGATTCATAGAGAAGGATGAAAAGCGAGGAGGGTCAGTGAAAATGGAAGGACGTCAAAGATTTAACTTGCGCTCCTTGTGTGCGCGGTGACAGCTTTAATTTGCAAAGTACAAGCATTAAAGTGATGAATGTGCTGCTGTAATTCCTGCAGTGAGAGCGGCCTTCAGTAGCCCTGCAGTGGCCTTTCTAATTTATGGCTGTGCTTGGGAGTGACGGGCAGAGGGCCCAGTTCTGCTGCTTGGCCTGGGCGCGCTGATTTATGGCCCCCGTGGAGCATGACTCACTGTGTATACACAGACTGATCTCATTAGTGCTTCATTAATCCCACTTATCCCGGAGTCTTAAACACTGATCCGCTCTCCGTTTATAAAATGCACCTGCAATCTGCGCCACACGCACGAAAAGCCGCGAGACTCCATTACTAGCGGATCACGGCTGAGAATCAATGAAAGTCGGGATCTGATTAGTCTGGATCTCATTTATCTTCTGTTCCTTCGTTACCGGTAATGAGACCAATTTATGCTACATGTGTCGCAATTTTCAGACAAGTCGCATCACCAAAAATAATTGTGCAACTTGTTGCTTCTGCGATTTTACAATTTGCAGTCACACTGAAATCTGCAGCTATCAAACCAGCAAGAAAAAAAAAGTCAAAACACATTTGGAAATATTTGCAACTCTGTGTTGTGATCGGTCGCAGGTTACAATGCGACACCTCAGGAAATCAGTACATGCAATGTCACAACGCGACACCACGATCCCACTGTCACTGTATGGTCCCAGCCTTAGGCCATGTTCACACGTAGCATTTTTTTAATGCAAATTAAAAAGCTGTGTCTTACAGTATAAAGCAAATGCTATGAGACTTCTAAAATCTCATACACACACATTGGGTTTTTTCATGACTGAATTGGAAAACTGCTGCGTTTTTTAAAACTGCAACATGCAATGATTAAGTGCAAAAACGCAGGGATCAGGTATCGCTGTGTTTTTTGTGTAGAAAACTGAGGAACAACAGGCACTAAACTGTATCAGCATGCACAAGAGACCAATGCATCTGAAGAACGCAGCAAAACCTGCTTTTTTAAGCACGTTCTTTACTGCCAAGAGAGCAGTTTTTGCCTGCAGAAAAAAAAAACACAGCAAAAACGCAAAGTGTGAACACAGCCTTAGGCTTTGTTTACAAGGAGTTTTCTGTAATGTTCAAAAACCAGGAGTTTTTCCAAGCAGAAACCACTTCAAGGGAACGCTCCGGTTTTGCTGAGTTTTTCGTCTCCTGAAAAGTTTCCGGAAGAGTTTTAGACCATTATTTTTTTGCTGCCTTTTGATTGGACGGAGAAGTTGACTTCGAGATCATCTTCATAGAAGACGCAACCTGCGCTTTCATTTTTTTTTTTCTATCAGCCATTTTTCAAAACCTCCTGATATGAACAAGTGAAGTGTATTTCCCGCAGAAATAAATTGGAAGAGGGTTTTTTTGCTGCCTTTTGATTGGGCAGTGCATAATTCGGAGAAGTTTCCATAAGTCAAAAAATGTAAGGGGGAAATAAATCGCATTGTGTGGACAAGTCCTAAGTTCTCATTCAGATGTCAAGGGGTTTAGTAGATTTTTTTCTTTATATACAATTTTCAACATCTTTTTGCATGTTATCATCAGTTTGGGATTTTTTTTTTTGCATATAGAAAAAAAAAATCAAAAAAAAATTCCAAGTTTCTTGTACCTGGTGTAAGACGTGTGGCTCCCATGACACTCGGCCGCCGTCCGTGTGATTCCTGTTTTGCTTTTTTTTTTTTTTCACATTGATCTGCAAATTGGACAGAAATGAAAGAAATGGAGGTGAGATCCTGGACTGTGACGACACGTGGAGCATCAGTGTAAAACAGCGTCTGAACGAGGCCTTGGGCGCCGTTCACACATCCGCGTCTCATGGGCGCCGTTCACACATCCGCGTCTCATGGGCGCCGTTCACACATCCGCGTCTCATGGGCGCCGTTCACACATCCGCGTCTCATGGGCGCCGTTCACACATCCGCGTCTCATGGGCGCCGTTCACACATCCGCGTCTCTTGGGCGCCGTTCACACATCCGCGTCTCTTGGGCGCCGTTCACACATCCGCGTCTCTTGGGCGCCGTTCACACATCCGCGTCTCATGGGCGCCGTTCACACATCCGCGTCTCATGGGCGCCGTTCACACATCCGCGTCTCTTGGGCGCCGTTCACACATCCGCGTCTCTTGGGCGCCGTTCACACATCCGCGTCTCATGGGCGCCGTTCACACATCCGCGTCTCTTGGGCGCCGTTCACACATCCGCGTCTCTTGGGCGCCGTTCGCACATCCGCGTCTCTTGGGCGCCGTTCGCACATCCGCGTCTCTTGGGCGCCGTTCACACATCCGCGTCTCATGGGCGCCGTTCACACATCCGCGTCTCTTGGGCGCCGTTCACACATCCGCGTCTCTTGGGCGCCGTTCACACATCCGCGTCTCTTGGGCGCCGTTCACACATCCGCGTCTCTTGGGCGCCGTTCACACATCCGCGTCTCATGGGCGCCGTTCACACATCCGCGTCTCTTGGGCGCCGTTCACACATCCGCGTCTCTTGGGCGCCGTTCACACATCCGCGTCTCTTGGGCGCCGTTCACACATCCGCGTCTCTTGGGCGCCGTTCACACATCCGCGTCTCTTGGGCGCCGTTCACACATCCGCGTCTCGGGCGCCGTTCACACATCCGCGTCTCTTGGGCGCCATTCACACATCCGCGTCTCTTGGGCGCCGTTCACACATCCGCGTCTCTTGGGCGCCGTTCACACATCCGCGTCTCTTGGGCGCCGTTCACACATCCGCGTCTCTTGGGCGCCGTTCACACATCCGCGTCTCTTGGGCGCCGTTCACACATCCGCGTCTCTTGGGCGCCGTTCACACATCCGCGTCTCTTGGGCGCCGTTCACACATCCGCGTCTCTTGGGCGCCGTTCACACATCCGCGTCTCTTGGGCGCCGTTCACACATCCGCGTCTCTTGGGCGCGTTCTGCCTGGTTTATATTTGAACGACAGGAGACCAGAACGTCACACGGACCCAAAACGGTAATGATAAAAACAACAGCTCGTAACAACGAAATCCCCCCTCCCCTGATATAACAGGAACAACCAGAAAATCACAAGTCCTGGAAGGCGAGGAGGGAAAAGCGACGGCGGAGAGCGGCCCCGAGACTCCGCTTTCCAGGGGCCCGCATACAGGAGCCGGCCCGTTTCCATGACTACAGCAGCTGGGCCCTGCACCACTGTACAGGGCCCGATACCACAGCGGGCTGTGAGAAGAGAAATGGCGGTGGCACG
Organism: Dendrobates tinctorius; assembly: GCF_039654945.1. Taxonomy (NCBI): domain Eukaryota; kingdom Metazoa; phylum Chordata; class Amphibia; order Anura; family Dendrobatidae; genus Dendrobates; species Dendrobates tinctorius. The sequence continues at coordinate 10,024,997 of NW_027361810.1, read as the reverse complement.
GCGCCATCTTACCTCTACATCTGCATTTATCCCCTCATTGACCCCTTATTTCCTCAGTGGTGCCTCTCCTGCCAAGAGGAAACAGACTGTGAGCACATCTTCACCCTGCTACATACAAATACCTGACATTTACGTTATTATGAGGCGCCCTTAGCTGGTACCTGTCTGGTTACCGCTCAGCACACTCGTACGTTCACACTAAGCGTCATTCTGCACGTGGAGGGCGTTTTAGCGGGAGAATTTACGTCACCAACAAAATCTTTACTGCTTCGCCTTCTCACAGATTTGACCCCGCGCGGCTGCCGTGGTTGCCAAGCAACACTGTGCACCGCCACACAGAGCCGCGTCCCGTTACCTAGGAGACGGATCATGGCTGCCAGCAGGACGCGAGAGCCGTGAGGACAGAAAGTCACCAGAACCGCGGCTGATACAGATGTCTGCAGCATCTGACCAGGTGTTAATGGCTTGTGGGGGGTTTATACAAGAGATAAACACCACATGTGACGTCACTACTGGCCCCGGAGCTGTATCCTTCCTGTGCCCTGCCTGGTTAGATAAATCAGCCCTGGTTAGTATTGGGGTCCTAGTAATCACACACCCCTTATTGACCGGTCATTAGTGCATTTTAGTCGGTCTGTCCCTTTAAATTTACAATATGGCGGCAGAAGTCCCCCTGTAGAGGTATAGGGGTCCCTCCAGTCAGTGGTATAGGGGTCCCTCCAATCAGAGGTATAGGGGTCCCTCCAGTCAGATATATACGGGTCCCTCCAGTCAGAGGTATAGGGGTCCCTCCAGTCAGTGGTATAGGGGTCCCTCCAGTCAGTGGTATAGGGGTCCCTCCAGTAAGTGGTATAGGGGTCCCTCCAATCAGAGGTATAGGGGTCCCTCCAGTCAGTGGTATAGGGGTCCCTCCAATCAGAGGTATAGGGGTCCCTCCAGTCAGTGGTATAGGGGTCCCTCCAGTCAGAGGTATAGGGGTCCCTCCAATCAGAGGTATAGGGGTCCCTCCAGTCAGATATATACGGGTCCCTCCAGTCAGAGGTATAGGGGTCCCTCCAGTCAGTGGTATAGGGGTCCCTCCAATCAGAGGTATAGGGGTCCCTCCAGTCAGAGGTATAGGGGTCCCTCCAGTCAGTGGTATAGGGGTCCCTCCAGTCAGAGGTATAGGGGTCCCTCCAGTCAGTGGTATAGGGGTCCCTCCAATCAGAGGTATAGGGGTCCCTCCAGTCAGTGGTATAGGGGTCCCTCCAATCAGAGGTATAGGGGTCCCTCCAGTCAGTGGTATAGGGGTCCCTCCAGTCAGAGGTATAGGGGTCCCTCCAATCAGAGGTATAGGGGTCCCTCCAGTCAGATATATACGGGTCCCTCCAGTCAGAGGTATAGGGGTCCCTCCAGTCAGAGGTATAGGGGTCCCTCCAGTCAGAGGTATGGGGGTCCCTCCAGTCAGTGGTATAGGGGTCCCTCCAGTCAGTGGTATAGGGGTCCCTCCAGTCAGTGGTATAGGGGTCCCTCCAGTCAGATATATACGGGTCCCTCCAGTCAGAGGTATAGGGGTCCCTCCAGTCAGTGGTATAGGGGTCCCTCCAGTCAGAGGTATAGGGGTCCCTCCAGTCAGAGGTATGGGGGTCCCTCCAGTCAGTGGTATAGGGGTCCCTCCAGTCAGTGGTATAGGGGTCCCTCCAGTCAGATATATACGGGTCCCTCCAGTCAGAGGTATAGGGGTCCCTCCAGTCAGTGGTATAGGGGTCCCTCCAGTCAGAGGTATAGGGGTCCCTCCAGTCAGAGGTATAGGGGTCCCTCCAGTCAGATATATACGGGTCCCTCCAGTCAGTGGTATAGGGGTCCCTCCAATCAGAGGTATAGGGGTCCCTCCAGTCAGTGGTATAGGGGTCCCTCCAGTCAGATATATACGGGTCCCTCCAGTCAGAGGTATGGGGGTCCCTCCAGTCAGAGGTATAGGGGTCCCTCCAGTCAGATATATATGGGTCCCTCCAGTCAGAGGTATGGGGGTCCCTCCAGTCAGGTATAGGGGTCCCTCCAGTCAGTGGTATAGGGGTCCCTCCAGTCAGAGGTATGGGGGTCCCTCCAGTCAGAGGTATAGGGGTCCCTCCAGTCAGATATATATGGGTCCCTCCAGTCAGAGGTATGGGGGTCCCTCCAGTCAGGTATAGGGGTCCCTCCAGTCAGTGGTATAGGGGTCCCTCCAGTCAGATATATACGGGTCCCTCCAGTCAGAGGTATAGGGGTCCCTCCAGTCAGTGGTATAGGGGTCCCTCCAGTCAGTGGTATAGGGGTCCCTCCAGTCAGGTATAGGGGTCCCTCCAGTCAGAGGTATAGGGGTCCCTCCAGTCAGAGGTATGGGGGTCCCTCCAGTCAGAGGTATAGGGGTCCCTCCAGTCAGATATATATGGGTCCCTCCAGTCAGAGGTATGGGGGTCCCTCCAGTCAGAGGTATAGGGGTCCCTCCAGTCAGTGGTATACGGGTCCCTCCAGTCAGAGGTATAGGGGTCCCTCCAGTCAGAGGTATAGGGGTCCCTCCAGTCAGTGGTATAGGGGTCCCTCCAGTCAGAGGTATGGGGGTCCCTCCAGTCAGAGGTATAGGGGTCCCTCCAGTCAGAGGTATAGGGGTCCCTCCAGTCAGATATATACGGGTCCCTCCAGTCAGAGGTATGGGGGTCCCTCCAGTCAGAGGTATGGGGTCCCTCCAGTCAGTGGTATAGGGGTCCCTCCAATCAGAGGTATAGGGGTCCCTCCAGTCAGTGGTATAGGGGTCCCTCCAGTCAGTGGTATAGGGATCCCTCCAGTCAGTGGTATAGGGGTCCCTCCAGTCAGTGGTATAGGGGTCCCTCCAGTCAGAGGTATGGGGTCCCTCCAGTCAGAGGTATAGGGGTCCCTCCAGTCAGATATATATGGGTCCCTCCAGTCAGAGGTATGGGGGTCCCTCCAGTCAGAGGTATGGGGTCCCTCCAGTCAGTGGTATAGAGGTCCCTCCAGTCAGTGGTATAGGGGTCCCTCCAGTCAGACGTATGGGGGTCCCTCCAGTCAGAGGTATAGGGGTCCCTCCAGTCAGTGGTATAGGGGTCCCTCCAGTCAGAGGTATGGGGTCCCTCCAGTCAGAGGTATGGGGGTCCCTCCAGTCAGAGGTATAGGGGTCCCTCCAGTCAGATATATACGGGTCCCTCCAGTCAGAGGTATGGGGTTCCCTCCAGTCAGAGGTATGGGGTCCCTCCAGTCAGTGGTATAGAGGTCCCTCCAGTCAGTGGTATAGGGGTCCCTCCAGTCAGACGTATGGGGGTCCCTCCAGTCAGAGGTATAGGGGTCCCTCCAGTCAGATATATACGGGTCCCTCCAGTCAGAGGTATGGGGGTCCCTCCAATCAGAGGTATAGGGGTCCCTCCAGTCTGGTATAGGGGTCCCTCCAGTCAGATATATACGGGTCCCTCCAGTCAGAGGTAAGGGGGTCCCTCCAGTCAGGTATAGGGGTCCCTCCAGTCAGTGGTATAGGGGTCCCTCCAGTCAGATATATACGGGTCCCTCCAGTCAGAGGTATGGGGGTCCCTCCAGTCAGAGGTATAGGGGTCCCTCCAGTCAGTGGTATAGGGGTCCCTCCAGTCAGAGGTATGGGGGTCCCTCCAGTCAGAGGTATAGGGGTCCCTCCAGTCAGATATATACGGGTCCCTCCAGTCAGAGGTATGGGGGTCCCTCCAGTCAGAGGTATGGGGTCCCTCCAGTCAGTGGTATAGGGGTCCCTCCAATCAGAGGTATAGGGGTCCCTCCAGTCAGATATATACGGGTCCCTCCAGTCAGAGGTAAGGGGGTCCCTCCAGTCAGAGGTATAGGGGTCCCTCCAGTCAGTGGTATAGGGGTCCCTCCAGTCAGATATATACGGGTCCCTCCAGTCAGAGGTATAGGGGTCCCTCCAGTCAGAGGTATAGGGGTCCCTCCAGTCAGAGGTATGGGGGTCCCTCCAGTCAGAGGTATGGGGGTCCCTCCAGTCAGAGGTATGGGGGTCCCTCCAGTCAGATATATACGGGTCCCTCCAGTCAGAGGTATGGGGGTCCCTCCAGTCAGAGGTATGGGGTCCCTCCAGTCAGTGGTATAGGGGTCCCTCCAATCAGAGGTATAGGGGTCCCTCCAATCAGAGGTATAGGGGTCCCTCCAGTCAGTGGTATAGGGATCCCTCCAGTCAGTGGTATAGGGGTCCCTCCAGTCAGATACAGTCATATGTAAAAGTTTGGGCACCCCTATTAATGTTAACCTTTTTTCTTTATAACAATTTTGGTTTTTGCAACAGCTATTTCAGTTTTATATATCTAATAACTGATGGACTCAGTTATATTTCTGGATTCAAATGAGGTTTATTGTACTAACAGAAAATGTGCAATCTGCATTTAAACAAAATTTGACCGGTGCAAAAGTATGGGCACCCTTATCATTTTCTTGATTTGAACACTCCTAACTACTTTTTACTGACTTCCTGAAGCACTAAATTGGTTTTGTAACCTCATTGAGCTTTGAACTTCATAGCCAGGTGTATCAAATCATGAGAAAAGGTATTTAAAGTGGCCACTTGCAAGTAGTTCTCCTATTTGATTCTCCTATGAAGAGTGGCATCATGGGCCCCTCAAAACAACTCTCAAATGATCTGAAAACAAAGATTATTCAACATAGCTTTTCAGGGGAAGGATACAAAAAGTTGTCTCAGAGATTTAACCTGTCAGTTTCCACTGTGAGGAACATAGTAAGGAAATGGAAGAACACAGGTACAGTTCTTGTTAAGCCCAGAAGTGGCAGGCCAAGAAAAATATCAGAAAGGCAGAGAAGAAGAATGGTGAGAAAAGTCAAGGACAATCCACAGACCACCTCCAAAGACCTGCAGCATCATCTTGCTGCAGATGGTGTAACTGTGCATCGGTCAACAATACAGCACATGCATAACGCCTTTTTGTATGACCAAACAACTCAATCTTTGTTTCATCAGTCCACAGGACCTTCTTCCAAAATGTAACTGGCTTGTCCAAATGTGCTTTTGCATACCTCAGGCGACTCTGTTTGTGGTGTGCTTGCAGAAACGGCTTCTTTCACATCACTCTCCGATACAGCTTCTCCTTGTGCAAAGTGCGCTGTATTGTTGACCGATGCACAGTGACACCATCTGCAGCAAGATGATGCTGCAGGTCTTTGGAGGTGGTCTGTGGATTGTCCTTGACTGTTCTCACCATTCTTCTTCTCTGCCTTTCTGATATTTTTCTTGGCCTGCCACTTCTGGGCTTAACAAGAACTGTACCTGTGTTCTTCCATTTCCTTACTATGTTCCTCACAGTGGAAACTGACAGGTTAAATCTCTGAGACAACTTTTTGTATCCTTCCCCTGAAAAGCTATGTTGAATAATCTTTGTTTTCAGATCATTTGAGAGTTGTTTTGAGGAGCCCATGATGCCACTCTTCATAGGAGAATCAAATAGGAGAACTACTTGCAAGTGGCCACTTTAAATACCTTTTCTCATGATTTGATACACCTGGCTATGAAGATCAAAGCTCAATGAGGTTACAAAACCAATTTAGTGCTTCAGGAAGTCAGTAAAAAGTAGTTAGGAGTGTTCAAATCAAGAAAATGATAAGGGTGCCCATACTTTTGCACCGGTGAAATTTTGTTTAAAGGCAGATTGCACATTTTCTGTTAGTACAATAAACCTCATTTGAATCCAGAAATATAACTGAGTCCATCAGTTATTAGATATATGAAACTGAAATACCTGTTGCAAAAACCAAAATTGTTATAAAGAAAAAAGGTTAACATTAATAGGGGTGCCCAAACTTTTACATATGACTGTATATACGGGTCCCTCCAGTCAGAGGTATGGGGGTCCCTCCAGTCAGAGGTATAGGGGTCCCTCCAGTCAGATATATATGGGTCCCTCCAGTCAGAGGTATGGGGGTCCCTCCAGTCAGAGGTATAGGGGTCCCTCCAGTCAGTGGTATAGGGGTCCCTCCAGTCAGATATATACGGGTCCCTCCAGTCAGAGGTATAGGGGTCCCTCCAGTCAGAGGTATAGGGGTCCCTCCAGTCAGATATATACGGGTCCCTCCAGTCAGAGGTATAGGGGTCCCTCCAGTCAGTGGTATAGGGTCCCTCCAGTCAGAGGTATAGGGGTCCCTCCAGTCAGTGGTATAGGGGTCCCTCCAGTCAGAGGTATAGGGGTCCCTCCAGTCAGGTATAGGGGTCCCTCCAATCAGAGGTATAGGGGTCCCTCCAATCAGAGGTATAGGGGTCCCTCCAGTCAGAGGAATAGGGGTCCCTCCAGTCAGTGGTATAGGGGTCCCTCCAGTCAGAGGTAAAGGGGTCCCTCCAATCAGAGGTATAGGGGTCCCTCCAGTCAGAGGTATAGGGGTCCCTCCAATCAGAGGTATAGGGGTCCCTCCAGTCAGAGGTATAGGGGTCCCTCCAATCAGAGGTATAGGGGTCCCTCCAGTCAGAGATATAGGGGTCCCTCCAATCAGTGGTATAAGGGTCCCTCCAGTCAGTGGTATAAGGGTCCCTCCAGTCAGTGGTATAGGGGTCCCTCCAGTCAGTGGTATAGGGGTCCCTCCAGTCAGTGGTATAGGGGTCCCTCCAGTCAGATATATACGGGTCCCTCCAGTCAGAGGTATAGGGGTCCCTCCAGTCAGTGGTATAGGGTCCCTCCAGTCAGTGGTATAGGGGTCCCTCCAGTCAGAGGTATAGGGGTCCCTCCAGTCAGTGGTATAGGGGTCCCTCCAGTCAGAGGTATAGGGGTCCCTCCAGTCAGGTATAGGGGTCCCTCCAATCAGAGGTATAGGGGTCCCTCCAATCAGAGGTATAGGGGCCCCTCCAGTCAGTGGTATAGGGGTCCCTCCAGTCAGATATATACGGGTCCCTCCAGTCACAGGTATAGGGGTCCCTCCAATCAGAGGTATGGGGTCCCTCCAGTCAGAGGTATAGGGGTCCCTCCAGTCAGTGGTATAGGGGTCCCTCCAGTCAGTGGTATAGGGGTCCCTCCAGTCAGAGGTATAGGGGTCCCTCCAATCAGAGGTATAGGGGTCCCTCCAGTCAGAGGTATAGGGGTCCCTCCAATCAGAGGTATAGGGGTCCCTCCAGTCAGAGGTATAGGGGTCCCTCCAATCAGAGGTATAGTGGTCCCTCCAGTCAGAGGTATAGGGGTCCCTCCAATCAGTGGTATAAGGGTCCCTCCAATCAGTGGTATAAGGGTCCCTCCAGTCAGTGGTATAGGGATCCTTCCAGTCAGAGGTATAGGGGTCCCTCCAGTCAGTGGTATAGGGTCCCTCCAGTCAGTGGTATAGGGGTCCCTCCAGTCAGTGGTATAGGGGTCCCTCCAGTCAGTGGTATAGGGGTCCCTCCAGTCAGTGGTATAGGGTCCCTCCAGTCAGTGGTATAGGGGTCCCTCCAGTCAGTGGTATAGGGGTCCCTCCAGTCAGTGGTATAGGGTCCCTCCAGTCAGTGGTATAGGGGTCCCTCCAGTCAGAGGTATAGGGGTCCCTCCAGTCAGTGGTATAGGGTCCCTCCAGTCAGAGGTATAGGGGTCCCTCCAGTCAGTGGTATAGGGGTCCCTCCAATCAGAGGTATAGGGGTCCCTCCAGTCAGAGGTAAAGGGGTCCCTCCAGTCAGTGGTATAGGGGTCCCTCCAGTCAGATGTATAGGGGTCCCTCCATTCAGAGGTATAGGTGTCCCTCCAGTCAGTGGTATAGGGGTCCCTCCAGTCAGTGGTATAGGGGTCCCTCCAGTCAGAGGTATAGGGGTCCCTCCAGTCAGTGGTATAGGGTCCCTCCAGTCAGAGGTATAGGGGTCCCTCCAGTCAGTGGTATAGGGGTCCCTCCAATCAGAGGTATAGGGGTCCCTCCAGTCAGAGGTATAGGGGTCCCTCCAGTCAGTGGTATAGGGGTCCCTCCAGTCAGATGTATAGGGGTCCCTCCAGTCAGTGGTATAGGGGTCCCTCCATTCAGAGGTATAGGTGTCCCTCCAGTCAGTGGTATAGGGGTCCCTCCAGTCGGTGGTATAGGGGTCCCTCCAGTCAGAGGTATAGGTGTCCCTCCAGTCAGTGGTATAGGGGTCCCTCCAGTCGGTGGTATAGGGGTCCCTCCAGTCAGAGGTATAGGTGTCCCTCCAGTCAGAGGTATAGGTGTCTCTCCAGTCAGTGGTATAGGGGTCCCTCCAGTCAGATGTATAGGGGTCCCTCCAGTCAGAGGTATAGGGGGTCCGGCGCTGAGTCGCTGCTGCTGCTCCCGGTGTCCAGTATTGGCTGCAGTGCAGAGATGTTGACAGCGCTGCAGCTAATGACTGAGCTCAGCGGTTCTGCCTGGATAGACCACAGAGCCACTGAGATCACTGATTGGCTGCAGTGCTTGCAAGCTGGACCTGGTGAGGGGGAGTATTTTTTTTTAATCAATTTACAGCCGGAGGACCAGGGTTTTCCAGAACCAGAAACTACTTTAATGTCTGACAGATAAAGTCGTTCTCCTTGTGCCGCTGCTCGAGCTCAGCTCTGTATTCACCGCCCTACCCGGCTGCGCTCACATGGCGTTATATGAACTCCCATAGATGAATGTGGAGACACAAGAACATTTGCTGTCTTCCCCCATTCACAGTGGCAGGAGATGAGACCCCTTTTGGCACAATTTCTGAAGAAGGCTATGCATCTTTATCCAGTGTTTATATTCTGCCTGAACCATTTTCTTTGTTTCTTTTCTCTGCTCCGCAGGCTCACGTTTCACAAGGAGCTGTGTTCACTTCAGAATTTGGGGTACGATGCTTGGACCAGTTCACATGAGACCTTTGGACTCCAGTCCATTTGGGGGACAGAGCCCCTCAATTAAGCTGGTGAGTGTATAAGCCATCCACAGCGCCCAGGAGCAGTCCTATGTAAGGACAGCCTGTGACCCAACTCCGGCCACATGTGTATTACAGAGACATGTCTCCTCGGAGGCTCAGCCCTGCTCTGTTATACGCAGGAAGGTGAAAGAGAAGGACAATATCTTGGGGTTCGAGGTTTGCAAACATCTACAATGGCAGAACTGGGAACTAGGAAAGGAAAGCACCAAGAATCTTACCCTGAAAAATGTCCGACTGAGGAAGCGGAAGATAAAATTCAGGTGATGACAGGAAGGTAAAGGGAACAGGGGGTCAGGGGGACCCCAATAAGCCACTTAGCCTGGGACGTGGTATTTGGCACATGGTGAGGTTAATACTTTGAGTGTTTTGTATTGGGAGGAGGAAACCCTACAGCTCTGCATTCCCCTCGGTTTCTTGTGTATTCTCTCTGCTCATTTGCTGCCAAACAACTCCAATTAGATGAAACCAAATCCAAGCAAATTTTACCCATTTTGTGACTTAGTCCCTTCTGGACTTACCGTACAATTATAGTATTATAAAGATATTCCCACAACAGAAATGCATCACTTATGTACAGGATAGGTGATAAGTGTCTAATTCCTGGGGGGCCCCACTGTTTGTACCCCCACTGATCACTAGGACGGGGATAGTGTCATTGCATTTGTCTGTAACCCCATACATAAACTTGCACTGCGTATACTCCATCGCCTCCCTATACAAATGTTGATTCAATGTGATCATGAATCAGAACCACTGTTAAGGTAATTTCTGAAGGTCCCATAGTGGGGCCCCCATGGGACAGACATCACATATCCCATCATTAGGTGATGAGTGTTATATATGGGAAGACCCCTGTAAAGGGGGTATCCCAAAAACATTATTTATCACCTTGCTCAGTATACATGATAAATGTTTGACCGTTGGGGGTCCAGCTGCTGTGTTCCCGAGATTAGCGTCCCCTATGTGAATGGTGCAGAAGGGAGCATGTGCGACCACCACTCCTATAGACCGTGAATGGAACGGTGGTCGCAGATGCTGACAGCTGCTCCATTTACACAGTGAATTTGTGATCTCTGTCCTTGTGATTGTTATGGACCCAGAAGTCGGACCCCATTGATCAGACATTTTTCATCTGTCCAGGGGATCTTGATGAGGGTCTGATGCTTCTTTCCTTTATCTCTGAGCACTGACCCCCCCCATACAGAACTGCACCTGCATGTTACCACAACTAGGGGATAATCTATATACTTACTGTGAAGCCTCTCCAGAAGACCACCTTTATGAGAAGACCACCATATTTTACGGTCCAGATATCCTGTTACAGATTTTCACTTCCACCATATATTGTGCCAAACTTTCTTCACCCCCTGAAGACCACTTTCCAATGCGGTTTGGGGTATTTGTCTCAAACATGTTTGAGGCTATGTGCCCACGCTAGCGTTTTTAAACGCTCAGGAAAAGGATCCCCTTTCCCTGAAAATGCACGTCTTTTTCCGTGCGTTTTTTTGCGCGATTTTTTACGCGTTTTTTGACACGCGATTTCTGGGAACATTGGGGATGGCTAAAAACGCTGAGCAATGCGGAAATTAATGAGCATGCTGCGTTTTTAGCCGCTAAGCGATTCCTGAGCGGTTAAAAACGCATGCATTGGCACAAAAAGCCAAAAACGCATGCAAATTAATTTGATGGATCTTTTAAGCATTTCTGCAGCGTCTGATCCGGCTCAAATGCTGCGGAAACGCTTAACAAAACGCATCGTGGGCACACAGCCTTACTGTATCCTAGACTGAACCACATTCCTACAGAATAATGATCTCCATTTGGGTCCCCCCCAGGAATGCATCCGTGCAGAGCTGGGACCCCTGAACTATGTCACTTTGAAACTTGGGATTGCAAATGATTGTAATGAAAAGATTCAGGGTGTTAAAAAACTGACACCTGTAACACCCAGAATTTGGGTAGACGTACATTCAAGCTACACTCGGGGTACCGGGGTGGTAGTTTTGGGCTGCCCAAATATTGAAGCTTGGTCCTCAGTCAGAGGATTGGATCACCTCAATCTATAACTCCTGTATACCCTCAGATATACAAAGGCTAATAATCGGCTGTATTGATCTGTCTTGCAGTCCTCCCGTCACCACCTTCTTCAAGACTCTGTTCCCACAGACGGTCACACTGAGGGCAGGAACGTCCTTTACTTTGCCGATCACATTCTGCCCCCTGGAGAAGGTATTACTTGCTCTCCCATAGACTCCTGATCGGGGGATTATTTAGGTAGCTCTCATGTTACCAGAATTACACCAAAGTTTTTCAGATGCTTGTCTTATACCGCCATCTAGTGGTCACAGGAATGGCATGTGATTGTAGAATACAAACTTCTGCCACTTTCTGCTGCTCCCTATTTGACCTTAGGATCTCTTCTTGCTGTATAGAAGATTCTTGTTTACTTATAGAAGCTGAAAATTTGCCCATATCTTATGCTTCTCCCCATAGACTTGCACTGCATATTCTCCATCGCCACCCTGTATTTATTTCCACTTTTGACAATACTGTGGTTTGACTCCAGTCTCATACATAGAAGAGAGATTTGTGATATATTTATTTCACAAAGGATTTTCTAGACTTTTGTAACAAACCCTCAACTATGTGAATTATTAGGTCAGAACAGGTTATCAGCTACTAGCTATAAAAAAAGTTATTTCCTTTCAATGACAGCAAGCAGGGATCATGTGAGGATCCGAGGCACAACATATCATTATGCAATCATTAAGGGTGATTCTTGCTGATTTTGCATTGGTTGTAAATTTATAGCGGGATTACGAAGATGCAATCACTTTTGAGACAGAAGATGGCAGTTTCTCAGTGGCGTTATGTGCTACTCTCACCCACCACGCGCTGCTATTCCCTGAAGACCTCAGTCTCCCCACCTGCGCCGTGTATGACACATCAGAGGCTACATTTGTCCTGCGTAATGTAAGGTAAGGAATCCCTTTCTCCATTGTGAAGCACGATATCCATGTCAATTAGAAATATATTATTATTATTATTATTATGCTTTCCTTATACAGCACCATTGATTCCACAGCGCTTTACATACAGTATCATCACTGTCCCCGATGGGGCTCACAATCTAAATTCCCTATCAGTATGTCTTTGGCGTGTGGAAGGAAACTGGAGGAAACCCACGCAAACACAGGGAGAACATACAAACTCCTTGCAGATGTTGTCCTTGGTGGGATTTGAACCCAGTACCCCAAAGTTTAAAGTGTGCAGTGCTAACCACTGAGCCAGCGTGCACTTCCATTGTGAATGCCCCATCATGTGTTGTACGCTTTGCCTCCTCAGTGACTTGCAGACTCGGTTCCTTTGGGATGTGCCTGAGCCTTTTCTCCTGATGCCGGCCAGCGGCGTCATTGATCCCAGGTGCGAGATTCGGACCAGAATCATATTCCAACCACAGATTGCTTTTGTGTATAACGCAACTGCAACGTGTCACTTTGGGGAACGAGAAGAATATAAAAGAATCATCCAGTTTAATGCAATCGGTAAGACGAAGAGAAGCAGAGTGTTTCCTGCATTCAGGAATCTGATGCCAGAGCACTGCGCCAATATATTAGATAGAAAACTGGATGTACCAGTAGCATTTCTGCTGTAAAGGAGTCTTCCTATCTCAGTTACTGATGACATATTGCTGGAATACACTATTATTTTTTGATTAGTGCAGTCTGACCCCCTGGACTTCCCACAATCCTGATAAAGGGGTCTCAGCACTACCGTAATTTGGCGCTGCAGAGTCGTTACTTAAATTGGGCTGGCAGCAGTTCCTTGCACAGCTGATGGCGGGGGCGCAGAGAACGTCAGTCAGCCCAATGTAAGAGAATTGTGCCAGCTGCTTTTGTGGGTCACCAAGCCGCTGTATGGGGGATAATAGTAAAGCAGTTGTCATCACTATGCCCCCTTCATTCCCCCGATTAGTAGGTGTCCCTGAGGTTGGGCTCCACTAATAGTGTATTAATGGCTTATTCTCACTTTATGATATGGGAGTACCCCCGGTGCTATTTAAAAAAAAATCTTCTGGAGATGATTGAATTTGGTATAAGTGGGCACCAAAAAAGTTTAAGGGTTCTTAAAGGTGTTTACTAAACTTATGACTTATTCCATTTATGACCTAGCCTCAGGAAAGTAAATCAGATAGGTGGGGGTCCGACACCCAGCGCCTCCACTGATCAGCTGTTTTCACCTCCAATGGTGGCTCAGTACTCTGTGGATGGTGACCGACTGCACCACTTCATATATTGTGCAATGGCCATTCTCGGTACCGCAGCTTTGATTGCTGTTACTTCAATGGAAGCTGATTTACAGGTACCAGAGAATAACCACAACCCAGCGTACTGATCTGTGCTGTCCGGCACCAACCACTCTTTACAACCTGCCGCTACCAGAGCTTAAAACAGCTGATTTGTCAGGCTGCCGAGTGTTGGAACCCATCGATAACTGTCGGACCACCCCTTTAAGCTTGCTTCTGTGCTGAGTATGTATTCTAGTTGGAGAGGTCGGTATCCCGTGGCCGCTGGACGGTAGCCCTGCAAACCACCTCTTACCTGCCACCATCCACAACTCCTCTTTTGATTAGCCGGCCTGTCGACATCATAGCTATGGAGTGACACACATGATATCACGCCAGACCCGGCTAATCAAGAGAAGAGACAAGGATTTCGGCAGGTAAGAGGTGGTTCTGTCTAGCGGCCACTAATCCAAGCAGATTCGTAGACTCATAGATTGAAAGGTCTCTGTCTGTCAGTGACATCACGTTGAAGCTGCTGGATCTTTGTCTCTGGAGGACTCTCTGTTCTAGATGTCACATGATTGTTCGGGGGGACCTGATATATTGGGACCCAGAATATTTTTTCATGAATACAGGTAACTAACTTTAGTATGTTTCGTGTCGTAGCAAAGTATCCCCATCTCCTAGTGACGGTGCCAGATATATCCTGTGAAAAGAAGGAAGATGAAGGACCACTTCTGGATTTTGGATCTGTAGGAGTGAGCACAGTAGTGGAAAAAGTCATTGAAATACACAACCTATCTATGGTACGTTCTGTAGTCTAGAAGTGTCGTATCTGAGTCCTTCTTTGTAAACCCCTAAGATAAATATGATCAATTCTAAATAACTTCTCTACCATACTTTACTGTCCCTCTAATATTCCCGCTGGAAATGTAGGAATAAATTGACAACTATATAATGTACTGAAAATTGGGACAAAATTCCAAGTTGTGAGTTGTGTGAAATGCTAAAAAAAAAGCCATTCTATTGTTTTCTGTTTTTATGACATTCATTATTTGGTGAAAACAACCTGGAAACATAATTCTCCAAGCTCAGTATGATTACAGCGATCCCAAACTTGTGTCGTTTTATGTTTTACTATTTTTGGTGCTAAAAAATTTTCTGAATGTTGTAAAAAAAAAAAAAATTGATTTGTGTCACCATTTGGGGGTAAATACGACATTGATCGCTTTTTATGGCATTTTGTATGTCATGTGCTGTGATCATCTTACATCCTTGCACCTGTAGGTAGATTCTCCATTCCGTATTGAACAAGAGAAACGCTCTTCCCAAGTGGACCGTAACTTTTCTTGTGAAGTGGTCTGTGGGGTCGTTCCCGCCCAAGGAAAGCAGCGAGTGCCCCTGCAGTATCGACCACGTATTGTGGGATTGGAGAGCGTGGACTATTTTCATGTTATTCCAGCGGGGAATCTCACGAGGACAGTGCTCAAGGTTTCTGGAACATGTAAAGGTAATAATATTAGGGACTAAGTTCCCTAGTGCTGTGCAGTGTTCCCCAACCTCTGCTTTTACCTCCAGCCCCTTTGCATGCACCTCCCAGGCCTCTGCATGCTCCTCGTGGCCTATGCCCCTCTGCATGCCACCTCCCGGACCTCTGCATGCACCTCCCGGACCTCTGCATGCACCTCCCGGACCTCTGCATGCGCCTCCTACAACTCTGCATGTACCTTCTGGGCCTCTGCATGCACCACCTGGGCCTCTGCATGCACCACCTGGGCCTCTGCATGTACCTCCCTGGCCTCTGCAGGTACATCCTTGCCCTCTGTGTGTAGCTTCAGGCCCTCTGCGTGTATTACCCAGGTCTCCATATGTACCTCCTCGGTCTCCGTATGTACTTCCCGGACCTCTTCATGTATGTCCTTGGCATCTGAATGTACCTCTTTGGTCTCTGTATATACCTCCTGGGCCTCTGTATATACCTCCTGGGCCTCTGCATGTACATCCTTGGCCACTGGATGTACCTTCTGGCTGTTATAGCATTACTGGTACTTTACGCAGTCAGAAGATAATAATTGGCATCTTATTTAGGCTAAGAGTTTTACAGTTTGGTTATGTTTAATAGACTTTTAAGGGGTTGGCCATTACTTATTTGATCAGTGGTGGTCTGACACTTGATATTCCCATTATTAGCTGGAGGTAAAAGGTGAATAGAGCTGGGACATCCTAGTTCTGTACATTGGGTAGCGACTGTTATTGAGTACTGCAGCTCACCTATTAAAGTGAATAGGAGCTGAGCTGCAGTACCCACGGATGGCCACTACACTATGTACAGCGCTGTGGACTCCATTCACTGTTTACATTTGCAAACATGGAGGGTCCTGGTGTCGGACCCCCACCGATATAATATCGAGCACCTATCCATATGATAGGTCATCAATATCAAACTAGTGAACAACCCCTTTAACATTCACTGTGGCTCCACACAACCACCTGTACTATGGGAAAGTGGCTAGTGACTTACAAAAGGTTGGGGACTTCCGCTCTACAGTGTTATTAATGAGGACCATAGAGGAACCCCGACTTCAGTTGAGGACTTACTGATGCATTCAGAGCAGTCAGACATGTCTCTCACCTATTTGGGTCATTATTTTGCAGGGCCCTTTGTTTCTCTCCAGACGTCTTTAGTGAATTTTGGTTTGTTGCAATTGGGAGAGAAGGCCACACGGACCTTAGAAATCACCAACTCCTCGGAGGTTCCCGCCGTCTACCAGTTTGACATTGACAGCAGTGAAAGCGTTTTCTCCTTCGATCCTCCCTATGGGAATCTGAGTGCTAAGGAGACTCGGAGCATAAAGATCATCTTCTGTCCAGTGCACCCGATCCCACACTATCGGAGGGTCGCCTGTCTCATCCATCACCAGGTAGCTCCATAATAAGAAATATTCGCTTGCTGTTAATATTTATTTTGGTGTTAGGTACATTTGTGGATGACAAACACCCTCTGCTTTGTCTAGGATCCTCTGTTTGTGGATGTGATCGGCACTTGTCACTCGGATATAGATAAACCCGCCATTGTTCTTCCAAAACACCTTTCTATCTACAGAACAAATATGGCGCGTGGTCTGTCTGTTTACTCCCCTGACGTTCTGGATGCCATGTTGGAAAGCGGAAAGCTCAGCGCAGACACAAGCGGAGCGCTCGCTCTCCTGGAACCGGTGAGATTCGTAACGGGGATATATTACATGCCATGGATTTAGACATTTGCAGCGTGGCCTAAAAACTGCACAAGTTTTTCCACCAAGTGTAGAAGGGATTACTCGAATTTTATAGTCTTCTTCTATGGTCTTCATTTCTACCTTGTCGTCTCCTCATTTTTGTCTTCACGGACAATAGAAATCTATTTTGGTCCGCAGCATGCGTGTCATCAAACTATGGGGGTGTGTGGGTGGGAGAGATTGTGGTGGGTCCCCCTGTATAGCAGGGAATCTCTGTGACATGACAGGGGCCCAGACCTTACATGGGTAGACCACCCAGAGCAATGAAGGACCCCGGGGCCACCATACTACTTGTGCTCTTTTTAGGATGTACTTCGTCGTTCGGTATGTGTAATATTTGTTCTCAGGGTAATTTACTGACATACAGGTATGAGCCATTGCATTATATTTAAAAATAATATTTGATAAAGGTCCACAGAAATGCACTCTTTCCAATAAATAATCTTTATTAAATATAAGTTCCAAAAGTTAAAATATTACACAAATTTTTGGTCACATCAGGTCTACACCTTGTATGAGTGTTGGATCACTCATGGTGCTCGGTGTACATTAAAAAAATAGCTTTTTTGGAATTGATGTTTGTCAATATAAAAGTATAATAGAAATTAAAGAGGTTTGTATAAGTGCCAGAAATGGATCCCGCTATCCTGCACACAAGGTCAGTGCAGGACACCCCCTTAGTCCTACAGATATATGAGCATTAATATCATTTTATTATTTTTTAATTTTATTTTATTTCCATTATAGTAGAATTTTTAGTCTGATATTCTCTTTTTTCTTTATTCTAGGATGCAAATTACCCCTCTCCTGAGACGTGTGCCCGCTCTAATGCCTCCACTGAATACTTCCATGATGAGTTTAATCACGAGACCTCCAAGCAGACCCCCCATATCACAGCCAGCAGCAGACACTTTGACTTCGGCCGCTGTGACTGCAGCTCTCAGGAACCTCTACCTCTCTCTCTGACCAATCACACTAAAGGAAAGGTGACCATTATCTGGACCTGCATGTCTGGCAGCCCTTTCCGGATCACCCCGGAGCGCACTGAGATATCTCCGCTCAAGTCCACGGCCTTCAGAGTGATCTTTCACCCAACACAAGTCAATACCTTGTATGCTGCAGAACTGGAGGGTTTTGTCTTTTATAAGGTGAGCTAAGGGGAGACGCTTGATTTTCTTATTTCTAAGGGCCCTTAACAGTAATTAAGAAAATAGAAAATACAACTATGTCACGTGATCGCTTGTCTTGCAGGTTCAGCGTGATTACCGCAATGTGAAGGAGATCACTATTTGTCCTCCGTGGTGCATTACGCTTCGAGCGAGGGGACACACTTTTGCATTGGGACAAGAACATTTTGTTCCCAGGTGTGTTCTGGATTCTCCACGGATGGTAAGAATAGTAAGAGCGGGATTTAGTGGTAATATGTAAGACATGAAGCTTCACATTCTAACCATTTATCACAGCTTTTTCCACCGGCTAAACCAGATGACCACACACATCGGACTCTGCTGCTGCAGAATACAGGACCGACTATAATGACATTTGTGATTGATGAGAACAGCTGCCCTGAGGTCCAAGTGAAACCAAGATCCGGTCACCTGGACCCTGGATCCCATCAGATTTTACTAGCGAGGACCTGTCTAAGTGAAGGTGCACTAGTAAAACACACTGTGCCGCTGCAGCTAAACTGCAGCCCTGACTACACTCAGGTGAGTCTTCCCTGCACTGATGGAGCCCTCAATAGGAGTTGGTCTTGTTGGTATGATCACTGTTCACACAGGGGTTTTTGAAGCAGGATTTCATCCACAGTCTGTGCTGAAAAACACTTAAACACCCCTTACATAATCTTTCTACTGATTTCAGTAAGCAAATGCAATCATAGTGCACATGGTGAGGTTTTACAACGTTACATGTCAATTATTGCTATGTTTCAGTGTAAAAAACTGCACCATATTTGTCAGTTGAATTAACCTAAAGCAGAAAAATACAATCCGTTTAAAAAAATGTACAAAAAAGCTTCAAATTTGGTTGTGCTTTTTTTTCTTTTACATGGTTTCTGTGTCACATTTTTTTGCCTTCGGTGGGTAAATGGAGCTGTGTAAGCGTTCGTGCACGCAGCGTCATTTGGCGCTGGTGCAGTCGCCAAGTTTTCCCAGGATAACACCAGTGGTCATTCCACTATGTCGTTTTTTTTTTGTTTTTTTTAACTCTACATTTTTATTAAATTTTACATTTAAACAAATAGAAACATATGACCTAAATAGGTCAAATATTACAATCCTTCATCAGAGTACAATGAAAATACCAAAATACGATACAGACATTTGAAAGATCTTCAAATGCAAAGTACAATTACAAGGCTTATAAAATGAGGGAACACCCCCCTTAGTGGAACCCAAACTTAAATGTGTAGTGATAGACTCGAAAACTAGTACAGAAGTAAATCCTTATAGGGAATCTGTTACCCCATTTTCGGCCTATAAGCTGCGGCCACCGCCATCAGGGGCTTATCTACAGCATTCTGTAATGCAGTAGATAAACCCCAATGTAACCTGAAAGATAAGAAAAACAAGTTAGATTATACTTACCGGGGCGGGTGTGGTGGGTGTCGCAGTCTGGGTCCGGCGCCTCCCATCTTCTGGCAGTGACGTCCTCCTCCTTGCTTCTGCCGCGGCTCCTCCGCAGGCGTACTTTATCTGCCCTATTGAGGGCAGAGCAGAGTACTGCAGTGCGCAGGTGCCGGGAAAGGTCAGAGAGGTCTGGCGCCTGCACACTGCAGTACTTTACTCTGCCCTCAACAGGGAAGATAATGTACGCCTGTGCAGGAGCCGCGGCAGAAGCAAGGAGGAGGACGTCATTGCTAGAAGATGGGAGGCACCGGGCCCGGACCGCGACACCCACCGCACCTGCCCCGGTGAGTATAATCTAACTTGCTTTTCTTATCTTTCAGGTTACATCAGCATCGGGGGGCTTATCTACAGCATTACAGAATGCATTACAGAATGCTGTAGATAAGCCGCTGAAGGCTGTGGCCACATCTTATAGGCCAAAAATGGGGTGACAGATTCCCTTTAAACCGGTGTTTTATTCCACTATATGCTAGCTATATCTTTTCATCTTCTAACTGATCCCTAAACAAATATAAAAAAGGAAAAGACATAGACCGGAAGGGATAATGGAAAAAAGGCACAAACTGTATAGAGATATTAAGAGAGAAAAGTCCTGCCCATAAACTTGAGCCCAATAATTGTCCCACGGGGCCCAAATAGTATCAAATCTGTCCACTCCCGCTCTCAGCAAAGCCATCATGTATTCCATTCTACGGATGTCAGCAGTTCTATTTAGTAAGTGTTGGTGCACTATGTCGTTTTGACATTGCTGTACATTATGGACATGTTATGGGGTTGTGTTGCCGCGCTTTATCAGGTGGATTCCGGGCAGAATCTACTTGAAAAGACGCTGTGCTCATAGACTATATGTTTAACATATGTTCCAGGAGCATTTTCTAGTCTTATGTAAAAATCTTTCCAGTGTTAAGTTTCTGGAAAAACGGGCTGATTGCCAGCTCCTCAAGACTATAAATGCACTGATCGCCCCCGACCTTAGATTTTTTGCTGGGTGACTACTACATGGCCCAACACTTCTTTGTGGCGCTTAATGAGTTTTCATGATGATCAAAAGTAGTCGTTGTGTCTCGGGAGATTTCCAGTATGTAACATCCACACATGACGGTACGCAGCATAAAGAGCAATCAGAAAGCGTTCCACGCTGGGGGTTGTTGTCCGCAGGACTCCCAGCCTGTAGTTGACTCATTAATTCTGAATGCTCTGGTTATATAGAGCCATATCTAATAATGGAGAGGTGACATTCACTTCTGTTTCTCTGTACCTTATATTCTTCAGGCGATTGTGTTATTCAGTCGAGCAGAAACTCCACAACTATCTCTAGAGAAAGAAGGAAAACTTTTCTTTAAGTCGACCTGCGTGGGCAGCCAGTCGGAGTGCTCCTATTCCATAAGGAACATCTCCAGAGTCCCTGCACACTTCGAGTGGAGGATCCAGCAAGAACAAATGCAATATATATCAGTTCATCCAAGATCAGGAATTATCAGACCTAATGAAATCCTGGTGAGCGGTCACATAATGGAGGAGCTGGCTTCTTGTCAGATGTTTTGAAGCATTGGCTCAGACCATACGGCTTATTGTGGCCATACATATTGGATGAAAGTCGATCAAAAACAACGGATTTTGTCAAGATTGTACCATTTTCTAATGTCTGTTAGGTGTCCTGACTCACCGTTTTTGAGATATTAACACTATTCTTTTACTTAAAACTTGTTGCCTGGCAGACTAACAGCGACTTCTCCACAGCAGAACATATGCAGTGCTAACAAGCGCTTTAGTCTTGAGCTTGTAAGCGCTGTTTTGAAGCAGTCTTGGATCGCCGAGTGCTCTTGTCTACAAATCACAGCAGCCAGTCGCAGCATATTGCTTACAAGCTAGACAGCAGCGGTGGTCGGTCTCCTAGACAGCAAGATGTAAACAAGAGAAAAGTGTTAATGTCTCAACAATTGCAATAAATTTTAATAAGTAGTAAATTGCAAAAGTGCTTGTTTCTGCAAGCTCTATCCAACAATATCCATCTATGAAGATGGGAATAACCCTTTAATACAATCCTTCTGTGCTCAAAAACTGTCATTCTTGTTGGCAGCATATGAACTAGTGCTGCCAAAAATGATGATTTCTAAGCAGGTTGGAGTTGGGAGTAAACTGTGATTTCTCGATTGGCAGTCACAGAAGTGGTCATTTGTGCCGCAAGAAGAGAGAAATTACTTCATAAAAGCCACTGTCCTATCCTGGCTGGATGATCAAGGCCCCAAAAACCACTACACCTTGCGTATCACTGGCGAGGGCTGCACAGGATGGTTGTCGGTAAGTAAGGCTGCAGCATTGGGCAAGGCTCTTTTCTTCCATATTATACTCCCCTACAATACTCCTGATGTAAAACTCCATTACTTCTCTAGACGGAGCAGGAGTCTGTCGACTTGGGCAATGTTCTGGTTGGGAGTTTTCAGTCCTATGATCTGCTTCTCTGTAATGATGGTGACTGCACCCTGGAGTATATGCTCATCGCTAAACAGGAGATTTCTGGGCAGTGTGACCCGGACGTCGTGATCACTGACGCTGTGGGTGAGTAACTGTGGGGACATGCCAGATGACCGTACACCACATGGCCGTATACCACATGACCACATACCACATGACCATATACCACATGACCATATACTACATGACCACATACCACATGACCGTATACCACATGGCTGTATACCACACGACCATATACCACAAGGCTGTATACCACATGACTGTACCTTTGTGCCACATTGTCTGTGCTTTCCTCTACAGCTCTGCAGTTTGAACATGAGAAGGGCAGCCTGCCTGCACGTACCAAGGTGAAGATCTGGGTCACCGCTCGCCCTGCCCGCCAGGTCTCTTACATCTGGTCGATCTACTATTGCATCCTCTCCCCTAAAGGTGCGTTTTGTTTCTATGTCACCAAGCAGCTTCCATCCCTGGAGCGGTGTATTCATCGCTAGAGCGGCGGATTCATCACTAGAGCGGCGGAATCATCGCTAGAGCGGCGGATTCATCGCTAGAGCGGCGGATTCATCGCTAGAGCGGCGGATTCATCACTGGAGCCGCGGATTCATCACTGGAGCCGCGGATTCCTCACTAGAGCGGCGGATTCATCTCTAGAGCCGCGGATTCATCACTAGCGACGCAGATTCATCTCTAGAGCCACGGATTCATCACTAGAGCGGCGGATTCATCGCTAGAGCGGCGGATTCAAGAGCGGCGGATTCAAGAGCGGCGGATTCATCACTAGAGCGACGGATTCATCGCTGGAGCGGCGGATTCTTCGCTAGATCGGCGGATTCATTGATAGAGCGGCGGATTCATCACTGGAGCCGGCGGATTTGGGTCGCCCTCCCAGGGCTGTGGGGTACTCGGTTCCGGGCCGGTGTCAGTGGGATGTGTCACAGCAGCGGTGACCCGGTCCGTGGCCTTGGGCGCCCAAGTTATGGGGGAATGTAGTTAATGAAAGGAATAGTTCGTTACACCCCGTGGTGCTCGGCAAGGGAGGTGTTAAGCCGACGCTGCATGCAGATCCACTGGGACTGATGGTAGGGTGCAGCAAGGATGTCAAAGCTCCCCACAGGTGAAGCTCTAGTCCCAGGGCAGTGTAGAGGTGGTTGGCACGGGGATGTAGCAGTGCTGTAAGGGTAGGAAGCAGACAAGACATTTGCATATTCCCAGTGCCTTCTGGGATAAGTGAAGAGTCTCCGCGAGCTCAACGATCACTGGGTTTTGGCCGTTGCAGCTGAAAAGAGGAAATCGGAAAACCAGGGGAAGAGTCTTGCGGAGATCATTGGCATATTCCCAGTGCCTTCTGGGATAAGTGAAGAGTCTCCGCGAGCTCAACGATCATTGGGTTTTGGCCGTTGCAGCTGAAAAGAGGAAATCGGAAAACCAGGGGAAGAGTCTTGCGGAGATCATTTGCATATTCCCAGTGCCTTCGGCGCGCGAATTTTTCCTCATCTTTCATCGTTTTTAAGAAATCTCAATATGGAAGAGGCCAGGAGCCATTTGGTGAGCTGCACTTCTTGCTACATGTTCACAGACTTACCAGTGGAAAAGCCAAACTTCACATGCCACAAATGCAAGCTTGTGTCCCTGTTGGAGGAAAAGTTGCAAAATCTCGAAGAGAGGTTAGCTACGTTCAGGGTCGGACTGGGGTGTCTAGGGCCCACCAAGGGAATTAATTTTAGGGGCCCACCTACAGTAATGTACAACTCAACATTTAGGCTTTGAGACCGCGGAATTACACCATGGGTATTTTTAGGGACTGCTTCTTCTGATTTTTCTTCAGAAACATAGGGTTGTTTAGAAGACATTGCTCTATAAATAAAATAATATATTACATTTTATCTGCTGACTAGTGATGAGCGATTATTTCCAATTATGAGAATAATGGGAAATAATCGGCTGGTCTTTTTTAACTGGTATTTGAGGGTCTAAAGTAAAATATCGGAATTCCGATTTCCGATATCAATAGAAGTCTATGGGGAGAAATATCGGCATTTTTAAAAATGCCAATCCCCACTGTGTAATATAACCAGCGGGAAATCATCCCACTGGTTACATTGTCTAATAATCATTATATTTTATATATATTTTGAACGGAGGTTACTACATCGAAATGATACCAGAACGGAGCTTACTACATCGACATGATACCAGAACGGAGGTTACTACATCGACATGATACCAGAACGGAGGTTACTACATCGACATGATACCAGAACGGAGCTTACTACATCGACATGATGCCAGAACGGAGGTTACTACATCGACATGATACCAGAACGGAGGTTACTACATCGACATGATACCAGAATGGAGCTTACTACATCGACATGATGCCAGAAAGGAGGTTACTACATCGACATGATACCAGAACGGAGCTTACTACATCGACATGATGCCAGAACGGAGGTTACTACATCGACATGATGCCAGAACGGAGCTTACTACATCGACATGATGCCAGAAAGGAGGTTACTACATCGACATGATGCCAGAACGGAGGTTACTACATCGACATGATGCCAGAACGGAGGTTACTACATCGACATGATGCCAGAACGGAGGTTACTACATCGACATGATGCCAGAACGGAGGTTACTACATCGACATGATGCCAGAACGGAGGTTACTACATCGACATGATGCCAGAACGGAGGTTACTACATCGACATGATACCAGAACGGAGCTTACTACATCGACATGATGCCAGAACGGAGGTTACTACATCGACATGATGCCAGAACGGAGGTTACTACATCGACATGATACCAGAACGGAGGTTACTACATCGACATGATGCCAGAACGGAGGTTACTACATCGACATGATGCCAGAACGGAGGTTACTACATCGACATGATGCCAGAACGGAGGTTACTACATCGACATGATACCAGAACGGAGGTTACTACATCGACATGATACCAGAACGGAGGTTACTACATCGACATGATGCCAGAACGGAGGTTACTACATCGACATGATGCCAGAACGGAGGTTACTACATCGACATGATGCCAGAACGGAGGTTACTACATCGACATGATACCAGAACGGAGGTTACTACATCGACATGATACCAGAACGGAGGTTACTACATCGACATGATACCAGAACGGATACTGTAACAGAAGCAAGCTGACTACATAGACACGAGACCGGAACCAAGAATGCTACGTAGACAAGGAAACTGACTGGAGCTTACTACAGAGATATGGGAGCAGAACCGAGCTAACTACAGAGAAATGGGAAAAGAGCGGAGCTTACTACAGAGATATGGGAGCAGAACAGAGCTTACTACAGAGATATGGGAGCAGAGCCAAGCTTGCTGCCTACATTGATAATGTAACAGAAGCAAGCTGACTACAGAGATATGGAAGCAGAACCGAGCTTACTACAGAGATATGGGAACAGAACAGAGCTTACTACAGAGCTATGGAAGCAGACCCAAGCTTACTACAGAAATAAAGGAGTAGAACCGAGCTTACTACAGAGATAAGGGAGCAGAACCGAGTTTACAACAGAGATAAGGGAGCAGAATCGAGCTTACTCCAGAGATATGGGAGCAGAACTGAGCTTACTATAGAGATATGGGAGCAGAACCGAGCTTACTCCAGAGATATGGAAGCAAAACGGAGCTTACTCCAGAGATATGAGCGCAGAACCGAGCTTACTCCAGAGATAAACCTGCCACAGTCCCACCGCCCGCTCTTGGAAAAACTCATCTTCTACACCACGTCCTCACCAATCTATTAACAGTTCCCAGCACAGACCACATACATAACCAGCAGCTTTTGTTTTGGCCAAAAGAATTTTTAAGCCACCACCACAACAAGGTAGACTCTTTTGGCCGGGCCATATTCTAGTCTTACTTATTAAACATTTCCTAAAATATCCAATACTCTTTTTAGGTTTATTTCTATTTATTTTTCTTTAAGGGAATGAGTGGCATATATTTTTTAGAATGACCATTAATACCACATACAAGGGACAAAACTGTCACACCATGACCAGACCATATATTACCACCACATAGCGACCGAATAATACCATATATAAGGAACAAATACCTCCATACCATGACCAGACCACATATTACCATCACATAGTGCCAAATAATACCACATACAGGGAGAAATACCGCCACACCATAACCAGATCACATACTACCACCATATAGTGACCGAAGACTACAATACAGATTATTAATAAAAAATTACACAACACTAATGCCATTATACACAGGAGCTTTGTATATAGTGTACAGGTAATACAGAGCTCATCAGTGACATTATACACAGGAGCTCTGTATACAGTGTCAGTGTCCAGGTAATACAGTGATTACCTGTGACATTATACACAGAAGCTCTGAATATAGTGCACAGTGAACAGGTTATAGTGTCAGTGTATAGGGAGCACACTGACTCACCAGTGACGTCTCCAGCTGAAGTCCCTCATCTTTGCTTTTCTTTTTTATGCAGGGCAGACCGCCATCATTTCTTTCAGCCAGGACACGTCTCTGCGTAAAATAACACAAAGTTACCTTGAGCACGGCTTCCACAGCACATTCCCCATTTTTCCCCTTTCTTCTACACTACACATTAAATACAGACGTGCACCCACCATTAATATATAATAATCCACCATTCCAAATATAAATTATAATTCACCACTGCGCCCCCACCAACAATAAATAGCAATTTCCCCACCTAATAAATATATACATTAATTAGCCCCGTACTCTTCCTCCAATTCATTACCAGTCACTGCATCCTCAATGTCCCCCAATATGTGCCTCCCGCTCCCCCAATTTGTTATATTTATATGCCCCTTCCGCCCCAATTCATTGTCATCTCTTTCTCTCCCATCCTCTATTCATTATCAACTGCTCTACCCCACATTCAATACATCATTTACTCCCATCACCCTGAAAATTCATTATTTGCTCTCCCCCAGGTCCTCGTTTGTTCTCTCCATGCCCCACCTTCAATTCAATTGCTGTCCCCGTCCCTCATTTCATCATTTGCAGTCCCCCTCACTTCATCATTCGCTGTCCCCCTTCCCCCCTCTCTTCATCATTTGCAGTCCCCCATTCTCCCCCCATTTCATGTGCAGTCCCCCATTCTCCCATTTCATGTGAAGTCACCTTTCGTTCATGTGCAGTCCCCTATCCCCCTCACTCACATCATCATATGCAGCCCCCCTCCGTCATTTGCAGCCACTTCCAACATTTGCAGGCCCCAACCATAATTTGCAAATTGCAGCACCCCCCTCCATCATTTGCATCCACCCCTTCATCATTGGCAGCACCCCTTCCATCATTTGCACTGCAGCCCCCTCCATCATTTGCAGCACCCCCTCCATCATTTGCTGGCCTGCTCCATCATTTCCAGCACCCCCTCCATCATTTGCAGCCCACTGCATCATTTCCAGCACCCCCTCCATCATTTCCAGCACCTCCTCCATCATTTCCAGCACCCACTCCATCATTTCCAGCACCTCCTCCATCATTTCCAGCACCCACTCCATCATTTCCAGCACCCCCTCCATCATTTGCAGCCCACTCCATCATTTCCAGCACACCCCTCCATCATTTCCAGCACCCCCTCCATCATTTCCAGCACCCCCTCCATCATTTCCAGCACCCCCTCCATCATTTCCAGCACCTCCTCCATCATTTCCAGCACCCCCTCCATCATTTCCAGCACCCACTCCATCATTTCCAGCACCTCCTCCATCATTTCCAGCACCCACTCCATCATTTCCAGCACCTCCTCCATCATTTCCAGCACCCACTCCATCATTTCCAGCACCTCCTCCATCATTTCCAGCACCCACTCCATCATTTCCAGCACCTCCTCCATCATTTCCAGCACCCACTCCATCATTTCCAGCACCTCCTCCATCATTTCCAGCACCCACTCCATCATTTCCAGCACCCCCTCCATCATTTGCAGCCCACTGCATCATTTCCAGCACCCCCTCCATCATTTCCAGCACCTCCTCCATCATTTCCAGCACCCACTCCATCATTTCCAGCACCTCCTCCATCATTTCCAGCACCCACTCCATCATTTCCAGCACCCCCTCCATCATTTGCAGCACCTCCTCCATCATTTCCAGCACCCACTCCATCATTTCCAGCACCTCCTCCATCATTTCCAGCACCCACTCCATCATTTCCAGCACCCCCTCCATCATTTGCAGCCCACTCCATCATTTCCAGCACACCCCTCCATCATTTCCAGCACCCCCTCCATCATTTCCAGCACCCCCTCCATCATTTGCAGCCCCCCTCCATCATTTGCAGCCCCCCTCCATCATTTGCAGCCCACTGCATCATTTCCAGCACCCCCTCCATCATTTCCAGCACCTCCTCCATCATTTCCAGCACCCACTCCATCATTTCCAGCACCTCCTCCATCATTTCCAGCACCCACTCCATCATTTCCAGCACCCCCTCCATCATTTCCAGCACCTCCTCCATCATTTCCAGCACCCACTCCATCATTTCCAGCACCTCCTCCATCATTTCCAGCACCCACTCCATCATTTCCAGCACCCCCTCCATCATTTGCAGCCCACTCCATCATTTCCAGCACACCCCTCCATCATTTCCAGCACCCCCTCCATCATTTCCAGCACCCCCTCCATCATTTGCAGCCCCCCTCCATCATTTGCAGCCCCCCTCCATCATTTGCAGCCCCCCTCCATCATTTCCAACACCCCCTCCATCATGTCCAACACCCCCTCCATCATTTCCAGCACCCCCTCCATCATTTCCAGCACCCCCTCCATCATTTGCAGCCCCCTCCATCATTTGCAGCCCACTCCATCATTTCCAGCACCCCCTCCATCATTTCCAGCACCCCCTCCATCATTTCCAGCACCCCCTCCATCATGTCCAACACCCCCTCCATCATTTCCAGCACACCCCTCCATCATTTCCAGCACCCCCTCCATCATTTCCAGCACCTCCTCCATCATTTGCAGCCCCCTGCATCATTTGCAGCCCCCTCCATCATTTCCAGCACCCACGCCATCATTTCCAGCACCCCTCCATCATTTGCAGCACCCCTCCATTATTTGCAGCCCCCCTCCATTATTTGCAGCCCCCCTCCATTATTTGCAGCACCCACTCCATCATTTCCAGCACACCCCTCCATCATTTGCAGCCCTTCTCCATTATTTGCAGCCCCCCTCCATCATTTCCAGCACACCCATTATTTACAGCCCCCTCCATCATTTCCAGCACCCACTCCATCATTTCCAGCACACCCCTCCATCATTTGCAGCCCCTCTCCATTATTTGCAGCCCCCCTCCATCATTTGCAGCCCACTCCATCATTTCCAGCACCCCCTCCATCATTTCCAGCACCTCCTCCATCATTTCCAGCACCCACTCCATCATTTCCAGCACACCCCTCCATCATTTCCAGCACCCCCTCCATCATTTGCAGCCCCCCTCCATTATTTGCAGCCCCCCTCCATTATTTGCAGCCCCCTCCATCATTTGCAGCCCCCCCTTTCATCATTTCCAGCCCCCCTCCCTTTCATCATTTGCAGCCCCCCTCCATCATTTCCAGCCCCCCTCCACCATTGGCAGCCCCCCTCCATAATTTGCAGCCCTCCCTTTCATCATTTGCAGCCCCCCTCCATCATTTCCAGCCCCCCTCCATCATTTCCAGCCCCCCTCCATTATTTGCAGCCCCCCTCCACCATTGGCAGCCCCCTCACCCATTTAATTCATTTGATAAAGAAAAAGAAAACGTTTTTCATACTTACCTCACCAGTGATCCCCAGCAGGCACAGCTGCAGCTCCTCTTGTCATGGCAGACGCTGTACCTGGAAGGAGCCCGCCATGCATTGTATCACTTTCAGCAGTGAATCAGCTAGACTGTATGGGCTGTAGTCAGGACCTGCAAGGAGCCCCTACATTCTAGCTACAGCCATGTCACATGACCAGAAGTCCAGGGAGGGCGGAGGGAGAGTCGGAGCTGCGCAGCTGTCAAGGTAAGACAGCTATGCACAGCTCAGAGAAAGCTGCCGGCCCACGTGTGCGCCTGGGGGAGCGGCCCGGGGGGCATATGCCTCCCTGCCACCCGGCCCAGCCCGCCCCTGCAACACAGGTGGTACGAGCGACCACCAGTGAGTGACAGTGACATTCGGGGGCGGGGCCCACCGAGGGATCCAGCGGTACCTCGGTGGGCCAGTCCGAGCCTGGCTACGTTGAAGATCATTAAGGAAGGTGAAGAGTTCTTAGACAGAGCAGAATTATCTCTTCATGTTACAGAAAGAGAAGAAATTCGAAGTGCACCTGAAGAAACAGAGGACTGGAGACATGTGACCCAGAGAAGCAGGAGGATCAGGAGGCAGTCAGCACCCATACTGCTCAGGAACCAGTACCAGGCTCTCACGCAGGAAAACGATGAGGAAATACATCAGGATAAGACTTTGCCCACACGCAGCTACCTTGTACGCCTTCAGAGTCCTCCTGGATGGAGAAAGAAAAATGTTGTGAAGAAGAAACGGAGACTGGTGGTCATGGGGGATTCCCTGTTGAGAGGACCAGAGGCCGCTATCTGCAGACCGGATATAACTTCAAGAGAAATGTGCAGGTGCAAAAATTAAAGATGTGTCTGACAGGATATCAGGACTCTTCAGACCTACAGATGACTACCCATTCCTGCTACTACATGTGGGGACAAATGACACCGCAAGAAATGACCTGGAAACCATCTGCAGAGACTTTGAAGACTTAGGCAAGAAAGTGAAAGAACTGTGAGCGCAGGTGGTCTTCTCTTCCATCCTCCCAGTGGATGGCCATGGAACAAGGAGGTGGAATAAGATTCTGCAGGTGAACAACTGGCTACGTCGATGGTGCCGTCAGCAACGATTTGGATTTATGGATCACGGAGTGGATTACCTTTACGATGGACTACTTGCTAGAGATGGGGTGCACCTTACGAAGACTGGAAAACATGTATTTGGAAGTCGCCTTGCTACACTTGTAAGGAGAGCTTTAAACTAGAACAACATGGGAAGGGTAGCAAAAGACCAGAAAAAGCCATACATCTGACAAATGCTTTTGAGAACTCTACTATTAGAAGTGGAAAGGAAGAACAAAGACAAAAGAATCTAATTAATAAAAATATTGGAGAAAGAGAAACCAATCTCAAACTAAAATGTTTCTATACTAATGCACAAAGCATGGGCAACAAACAAGGAGAATTGGAACTACTAACACAGGAAAAGAAATATGATGTCATTGGAATCACTGAAACTTGGTGGGACGATACACATGATTGGAATACAAGACTAGAAGGATACAACTTATTTGCAAGAAACAGACTTGATAAACGAGGAGGAGGTGTCACATTGTATGTTAGAAACGCGTATATCTGCACAGAGATTGAAGCTTCAGAGACTGGGAGTTCTGTGGAAACTGTTTCGGTGAGAATACAAGGACAGAACAATGGAAAGGACACCATTGTAGGCATTTACTACAGGCCGCCTGTGCAAGCTGAAGATATGGATGAACTCTTTATGCATCAAATGGCCAAGTTCTCCAAAAAATATGACATAGTTGTCATGGGAGATTTCAACTAATAATAAGGATTTTGGGGATATGTCAAAAGTAAAAGAAAAGTCAAAGATGCTATAGGATTTTTACAGGATGAAAATGATGAAATGGTAAGACAGGATGTTGAGAAGGCCGAACTTTTAAATTCCTATTTTGCATCTGTTTTCTCTCAGAAAGGAAATGTAACATCAACTGTTCTTCACTGTCCTATTAAGGGAATAGAATAATCCAGGATATCTATAAACAGAAAGATAGTGAGGAAACACTTAGCTAACCTAAATGAATTCAAGTCTCCAGGTCCAGATGAATTACACCCCAGAGTACTGAAGGAGATAGCAGAATAAATTTTTGAACCCCTCTCCATAATCTTTGAAAATTCTTGGAGAACAGGAGAAGTCCCAGAAGACTGGAGAAGAGCAAATGTTGTTCCTATCTTCAAAAAGGGGAAGAAGGTGGACCCAGGCAACTATAGGCCGGTGAGTCTGACTTCTATACCAGGAAAGATCTTTGAACAAATTATTAAACAACATGTATGTCAGTACCTGGATAAGAATGAAGTGATTAAACAGAGTCAGCATGGGTTTGTAACTAATAAGTCATGTCAGACTAACTTAATTTCCTTCTATGACGGAATCACTGATTGGGTGGATCAAGGAAATGCTGTAGATATAGTATATCTTGACTTCAGCAAAGCATTTGACAAAGTATCTCTTACAATGCTTATTGAAAAAATGACTAAGTATGGAATGGACAAGGCAACTGTTAGGTGGATTCATAACTGGCTTAGTGATCGGACCCAAAGAGTGGTCGTAAATGGCTGCACATCCAGTTGGAAGAATGTCTCAAGTGGGGTACCACAGGGCTCTGTCTGGGCCCTGTATTGTTCAACATCTTTATCAACGATTTAGATGAAGGAATTGAGGGTAAACTGATTAAATTTGCTGATGACACAAAGCTAGGAGGGATAGCTAATACTAGAGAAGAGAGAGAGAGGATTCAAAAAGATATAAATAAACTGGAAAAGTGGGCAGCAACTAACAGAATGGTTTTTAACAGGGAAAAATGCAAAGTACTATATCTGGGCAATAAAACTGAAAAAAGCATATACAGAATGGGAGGAATAGGGCTAAGCAACAGCACATGTGAAAAAGACGGGTATACTAATAGATCACAGACTGAATATGAGTCAACAGTGTGATGCAGCAGCAAAAAAGGCAAATGCAATTCTAGGATGTATTAACAGAAGCATACAGTCTAGATCACGTGAAGTCATTATTTCCCTCTACTCCTCTTTGGTCAGACCTCATCTGGAATACTGTGTCCAGTTTTGGGCACCACATTTTAAAAAAGACATCAACAAACTGGAGCAAGTTCAGAAAAGAGCGACCAGAATGGTGACCGGTCTGCAAACCCTGTCTTATGAGGAAAAGTTGCAGGATTTGGGAATGTTTAGTTTGCAAAAGAGAAGACTGAGAGGAGACTTAATAGCTGTCTACAAATATCTAAAGGGCTGTCACATTGTAGAAGGATCAACTTTATTCTCATTTGCACAAGGAAAGACTAGAAGCAATGGGATGAAACTGAATGGGAGGAGACACAGATTAGATATTAGAAAAAACTTTTTGACAGAGTGATCAATGAGTGGAACAAGCTGCCACGAGAAGTGGTAAGTTCACCTTCAATGGATGTCTTCAAACAGAGGCTGGACAGACATCTGACTGGGATGATTTAGCGAATCCTGCTTTGAGCAGGGGGTTGGACCAGATGGCCCAGGAGGTCCCTTCCAACTCTACGATTCTATGATAAGACACAGCGGGGTGCAATTTCTGTACCTTTACTTGAGCGGCGGATTCATCGCTAGAGCGGCGGATTCATTGCTAGAGCCGCAGATTTATCACTACAGTCGCAGATTCATCGCTAGAGCGGCAGATTCATCATTAGAGTGGCGGATTCATTGCTAGAGCCGCAGATTTATCACTACAGTCACAGATTCATCACTAGAGTGGCGGATTCATCTCTATAGCCGCGGATTCATCTCTAGAGTTGTGGACTTATCACTAGAGCGGCTGATTCATCACTAGAGTGGCGGATTCATCGCTAGAGCGGCGGATTCATCGCTAGAGCAGCGGATTCATCGCTAGATCGGCGGATTCATCGCTAGAGCAGCGGATTCATCGCTAGAGCGGCGGATTCATTGCTAGAGCCGCAGATTTATCACTACAGTCACAGATTCATCACTAGAGCGGTGGACTCATCTCTAGAGTCGCGGATTCATCGCTAGATCGGCGGAATCATCGCTAGAGCGTCGGATTCATCGCTAGATCGGCGGAATCATCGCTAGAGCGTCGGATTCATTGCTAGAGCGTCGGATTCATCGCTAGAGTGGCGGATTCATCACTGGAGCCGGCGGATTCCTCACTAGAGCGGCGGATTCATCTCTAGAGCCACAGATTCATCTCTAGAGCTGCAGATTTATCACTAGAGCCCCGGATTCATCACTAGCGCCGCAGATTCATCTCTAGAGTCGCGGATTCATCGCTAGAGTGGCGGATTCATCGCTAGATCGGCGGATTCATCGCTAGAGCGGCGGATTCATCCCTGGAGCCGCGGATTCATCACTGGAGCCGGCGGATTCCTCACTAGAGCGGTGGATTTGGGTCGCCCTCCCAGGGCTGTGGGGTACTCGGTACCAGGCCGGTGTCAGGGGAATGTGTCACAGCAGCGGTGACCCGGTCCGTGGCCCTGGGCGCCCAAGTAATGGGGGAATGTAGTTAATGGAATGGAATAGTTTGTGACGCCACCTGTGGTGCTCGGCAAGGGAGGTGTTAAGCCGACGCTGCATGTAGATCCGCTGGGACTGATGGTAGGGTGCAGCAAGGATGTCAAAGCTCCCCACAGGTGAAGCTATAGTCCCAGGGCAGTGTAGAGGTGGTTGGCACAGGGATGTAGCAGTGCAGTAAGGGTAGGAAGCAGACAAGACACAGCGGGTTGCAATTTCTAGGAGGTAGCGACCATGCTATTTTAGAATTTTGGATAACTAGAGGAGGAAGACCTGTGAAGACTCAGGCGTCAAGGTTAGATTTCAGAAAGGCAGATTTTAAGGGATTCAGAAAGAGAATTGGAGGGATCCAATGGCTGGATATCCTTAAAGACAAAAATGTCCTGGAAGGATGGGAAATCTTGAAAAATGAAATTCTCAAAGCACAGTTGTTAACAATTCCGAAAAGAGGGAAGAATAGGAAGCATTTAAGGAAACCAGGATGGATGAACACAGAACTTAAGCACATGCTAAAAAGGAAGAAAAAAATGTTTATAAAATGGAAAGAGGGAGGCATATCTAAAGAAGATTATAATGCTGTCTGCAGAACCTGCAGGGCACAAATCAGATTAGCTAAAGCTGAAAATGAATTGAGGTTTGCAAGAGATGTCAAAAGCAATAATAAAGGATTTTGGGGATATGTCAAAAGTAAAAGAAAAGTCAAAGATGCTATAGGATTTTTACAGGATGAAAATGATGAAATGGTAAGACAGGATGTTGAGAAGGCTGAACTTTTAAATTCCTATTTTGCATCTGTTTTCTCTCAGAAAGGAAATGTAACATCAACTGTTCTTCACTGTCCTATTAAGGGAATAGAAGAATCCAGGATATCTATAAACAGAAAGATAGTGAGGAAACACTTAGCTAACCTAAATGAATTCAAGTCTCCAGGCCCAGATGAATTACACCCCAGAGTACTGAAGGAGATAGTATAAGAAATTTTTGAACCCCTCTCCATAATCTTTGAAAATTCTTGGAGAACAGGAGAAGTGCCAGAAGACTGGAGAAGAGCAAATGTTGTTCCTGTCTTCAAAAAGGGGAAGAAGGTGGACCCAGGCAACTATAGGCCGGTGAGTGACTTCTATACCAGGAAAGATCTTTGAACAAATTATTAAACAACATGTATGTCAGTACCTGGATAAGAATGAAGTGATTAAACAGAGTCAGCATGAGTTTGTAACTAATAAGTCATGTCAGACTAACTTAATTTCCTTCTATGACGGAATCACTGATTGGGTGGATCAAGGAAATGCTGTAGATATAGTATATTTTGACTTCAGCAAAGCATTTGACAAAGTCTCTCATACAATCCTTATTGAAAAAATGACTAAGTATGCAATGGACAAGGCAACTGTTAGGTGGATTCATAACTGGCTTAGTGATCGGACCCAAAGAGTGGTCGTAAATGGCTGCACATCCAGTTGGAAGAATGTCTTAAGTGGGGTACCACAGGGATCTGTCCTGGGCCCTGTATTGTTCAACATCTTTATCAACGATTTAGATGAAGGAATTGAGGGTAAGCTGATGGGAATGGGAGGAATAGGGCTAAGTGACAGCACATGTGAAAAAGACTTGGGTATACTAATAGATCACAGACTGAATATGAGTCAACAGTGTGATGCAGCAGCAAAAAAGGCAAATGCAATTCTAGGATGTATTAACAGAAGCATACAGTCTAGATCACGTGAAGTCATTATTTCCCTCTACTCCTCTTTGGTCAGACCTCATCTGGAATATTGTGTCCAGTTTTGGGCACCACATTTTAAAAAAGACATCAACAAACTGGAGCAAGTTCAGAAAAGAGCGACCAGAATGGTGACCGGTCTGCAAACCCTGTCTTATGAGGAAAAGTTGCAGGATTTGGGAATGTTTAGTTTGCAAAAGAGAAGACTGAGAGGAGACTTAATAGCTGTCTACAAATATCTAAAGGGCTGTCACATTGTAGAAGGATCAACTTTATTCTCATTTGCACAAGGAAAGACTAGAAGCAATGGGATGAAACTGAATGGGAGGAGACACAGATTAGATATTAGAAAAAACTTTTTGAGAGTTAGAGTGATCAATGAGTGGAACAGGCTGCCACGAGAAGTGGTGAGTTCTCCTTCAATGGAAGTCTTCAAACAGAGGCTGGACAGACATCTGACTGGGATGATTTAGCGAATCCTGCTTTGAGCAGGGGGTTGGACCAGATGGCCCAGGAGGTCCCTTCCAACTCTATGATTCTATGATTCTCTACCTTTACTTGATAACTGCAGTCCAGGGTCCTGATTACAGATGGTATGGGAGCAGGCTGGCCTGGAAGCAATTCAGGGATTCTCTCTCAGCAGACGGGCTGTGCGGTCTCCTTCCCAGCGCTTGTTTGAATTAAGTACTCCTAGTACTGAGTTATACTGAAGTTCCTCCTGTCAGATGTTCTCAAGAACCTTACTGTTATGAGTGGCGGAAGGCACTAAAAAAAATAAATAATTAAAGTGCCTTCGCCACTCGGGGTCCACCGTGCGGCAGATGGCAAAACCGCTGCTAAGGGAGGCAGTGCACTACAGCGGTAGTGTGCACAGGGTTCTAAATCACCCAAGTGCAAAAGAGGCAGTCTCTGTTATGGGACACAGAGCTGCACAGAAAAGTAATAAAAAAAAAAGGTAACGCTGAGCCTGTTAAACGCACAGGGACACAGCGACACACGTACGGTAGCCGAAAACAGGAGTAGTTAAAGTGGCACTACAACCAACGGACTTACCGTGAATGAGCGTGTGCACGGCGTCGCAACTGCGAACGCCACAGAAGTCTGCACCCGCAATAACGCAAGCGCGATGCAGGACGCTTTTCTGCTGAGATGGCTGAAGCTTGAACGCGCTGGCGCTAGCGCTGCTACTGGCTGACCCAATCACTCACACACTCGTAATAACCGAGGGAAGGGGTTTCATAATAAGTCCTACACCAGACCAAGCATCCATCAACAAACATACAGCAGCAAGTATCAGAAAATACTAGCGCGTGGCATAACGGCCATGCGCACTTTTTATAGTGACCGGGACCTTCCGGAAATCTCCAGAGACCTGAGCTGAACCAATGGAATCAGGAGCAGGACCTGAGCACCTGACTCCTGAACTCCAATGGGAGCTCATTCCAGGAGCATGCTCACAAGCTGGCAGAAAGGACTTAGCCTCTGGAGATGAATGTGAGGATCTGGATCTCTGCATTAGTATGGCAGGACACAGATTCCTAACATTTACTTGCACGGCAGACAGTTGTAGCCTCTCTGGGGGGCTCCATTCTCCTGAGTCCCGGCTCTCTATCCAAGCTGCTGTTGTGCCCTCAAGTCTTAGATGGGAGTAGGGCATTTACAGCCTCCTACTCCTCTGGTGTCTGTTGTAGGACCGTTAGTATCCGTACAACCGTGGAGACCAGGCTCCAGTTCATGCGCTCACTGTGAGGGAGCTCTCCTTTCCCAGCTCAACCTCCAGCTTCTCTCTCCCTGTCTCCACACTTCACCTTCCGCAGACTAACTACTGACCACTCCTTCCTCTTGGCCCTCAGTGAGCACTCCTCCCCTTAATCACGGTTCAGATTTCCCCCTGCTGGCCTGGAGTGGAACTGTGTTGCATGCATAGATTGACTGCGAGAGAGACCAATCATTGCCTCCAAGCCTGGCATTACCCTCCCCTGGAGGAAGGCAAAGCCATTGTGGCGGCCATACTCCTGAGGGTGCCACAGATTCATCTCTAGAGCTGCAGATTCATCTCTAGAGCCCCGGATTCATCACTAGAGCCCCGGATTCATCACTAGCGCCGCAGATTCATCTCTAGAGCCGCGGATTCACCACTAGAGCCGCGGATTTCTCACTGGAGCCGCGGATTCATCACTGGAGCCGCGGATTCCTCACTGGAGCCGCGGATTCCTCACTGGAGCCGGCGGATTCCTCACTGGAGCTGGCGGATTCCTCACTGGAGCCGCGGATTCATCACTGGAGCCGGCGGATTCATCTCTAGAGCCGCGGATTAATCTCTAGAGCCGCGGATTAATCTCTAGAGCCGCGGATTCATCTCTAGAGCAGCGGATTCATCGCTAGAGCCACGGATTCATCTCTAGAGCCGTAGATTCATCGCTAGAGCCGCAGATTCATCGCTAGAGCCGCAGATTCATCACTGGAGCCGCAGATTCGTCACTAGAGCCGCGATTCATCACTAGAGCCGCGGATTCATTTCTCGGCGTCTTGGTGCTGACTTTCATTAGCCGTGTGCACAATAGCACATGACACATAAGGTCGATAGTCTAAGATAGCATCAAGAACAGCAGGGGACGCTGTTGTGAGTTCATTTTCCCCTCCGTCACTGAGGCCTGGTGAACTCCCTATTCTAGTGAAGGAAGGTAGTGAGCCTGATTATCAGGCACCTGGGACTAATGAAGATGATTGGCTGAGTGGAGTCACTGACTGGATTTAAGGCAGCCTACTCCCTTTCTGCCCTGCGGGTGATTTCTCTGTGGACTCTTGGACACCAGTCTGATTCCTGCTATCCTAAAGCTAAGTTTTCTGTTTTGCCTTTTTGCATCTAAGATTTGTTTTTGTTTTTCTTGCTTTTTGGATTCTGCCACTCCCTGCTGGAGTGTGCAGTGTTCCGTGAGCTCTGTCTTCTGAAAGTACCTGAGTGCTGATTTAGTTTTTGAAGCTTAGTTGCAACAGGGCCATTTTTATATCAGCTTGTTGGCTTGTTCTCTGATAGGGTTTTGGCAGATTGCAAACAGCAGCCTTCCTATCCGTTCCTATCTAGGTAGTGTTTGGGCCCCGTCTTTGCTCAGCCTGTCTTTCTGTCTGTGTAAGTGTTTTCATCTTGCTTCACCGTCATTATATGTGGGGGGCTGCCTATTGCTTTGGGGTCTGCTCTGGGGCAGTTAGATTTCCCCTTTCCTTCTTTAGGCCTATGTATCTCTCCGGCTGTGATCGAGGGGTCTAGGTCATCGTAGGAACCCCCCACGGCTACTGCTAGTTGTGTTGATAGGTTCAGGGGTCTGCAATCTGATAGTTGCCAACTTCTCTGGTTTTCAGGACTTAGCTAGCATTTCTGTTTTTGCCTCCTACGGTGACTCAATCATAACAGAATCACCCGCCAAACCGCAGATCCTGGGGTACTCAATAGCAGGAAAGAAAAAAAAAAAAAAAAAGTGTGTGTATATTCTTTCCTCTATATCTCTGAGGCCGTAGGGGGATTTTTTTTTTTTTTCTCTCAATGGAGATAAAGCAAGTGTCTGATCGTGTGGAGCAGCTCGCTGCTGAAGTGCGAGGAATTTCCGCCTATCTTGCTCGTTCACATGCTGTTGAACCAAAGATCCCCACACCTGATGTATTTTTTGGGGATCGATCTAAATTTTGAGTTTCAAAAATAATTGTAAATTATTTTTTGCTTTGAAGCCTAACTCGTCAGGGAGCCCCGCGCAGCAGGTTAAAATTGTCATCTCTTTGCTGCGTGGCGATCCCCAGGATTGGGCGTTTTCTTTGAAACCAGATGATCCTATTCTGACTAATGTGAACGCATTTTTTCAAGCCTTGGGGTTGCTGTACGACGAACCTAATGCTATTGATCAGGCTGAAAAGACCCTGTTAGCATTGAACCAGGGTCGAGAATCTGCAGAGTTGTACTGTCAAAAGTTCCGAAAGTGGGCGGTCCTTACTACCTGGAATGATAGTGCCTTGGCTGCTCTCTTTCGGAAGGGTTTGTCAGAAGCCGTAAAAGATACTATGGTGGGATTTCCTGTTCCCTCTGGTCTGGACGATTCTATGTCTTTAGCCATTCAGGTTGATCGGCGTTTACGTGAACGCAGGATTACACGAGAGGTGTTGCCACCGGTTGAACAGACGTCTGAACCTATGCAATGTGATAGAGTTTTGTCTAAGGCGCAACGTCAGGAATTCAGAAGGCGTAATAAGCTGTGTTTTTTCTGTGGAGATGCCTCACATGTTATTTCTGTTTGTCCTAAACGTGAGAAACGCTTTGCACATACGTTTTCTGTTGGTGGGGTTCAGCCTAAGTTTCTTTTGGCAATTACTCTGATCTGTTCCCTGTCCACATTTTCCGCCAAGGCTTTTGTGGATTCGGGAGCAGCGCTAAACCTAATGGACTTGGATTTTGCTAAACGTTGTGGATTTCCGTTGACACCTCTGCAGACGCCTATCCCTTTGAGGGGGATTGATGCTACCCCTCTGGCTAAAAATAAACCTCAGTTTTGGACCCAGTTGGTCATGCAGGTCGCCCCAGACCACCAAGAAAATTGCAGATTCTTGGTGTTGCATGGTCTGCATGATGCCGTTGTTCTGGGGTTTCCCTGGTTGCAGATTCATAATCCAGTTTTGCATTGGAAGTCTGTGTCTGTGGTGAGTTGGGGTTGCCGGTGTACCTTTAGTGAGGCTCCGGTTTTTTCCACCTCTCCTCAGTCGCATGAGGTTCCTGACTATTTGGCGGACTACTATGATGTATTTAGTGAGAATGAGTCTGCGTCCTTGCCTCCTCATAGGAGTTATGACTGTGCAATTGAACTAAACCCGGGGTGTAAATTTCCTAAGGGTCGGCTCTTCAATTTATCTGTACCCGAGCACAAGGCTATGCGGTCCTATATTAAGGAGGCGTTGGAGAAGGGTCATATTAGACCATCCTCTTCACCCTTAGGTGCTGTTTTTTTTTGTGGCCAAGAAGGATGGTTCTTTAAGGCCTTGTATTGATTATCGTGCCCTCAATAAAATTACTATTAAATATCAGTATCCGTTACCCCTGATTTCGGATCTGTTCTCTAGAGTCAGAGGTGCTTGCTGGTTTACCAAGCTTGACCTCAGGGGGGCGTATAATCTTATCCGCATTAAGCAGGGGGATGAATGGAAGACGGCGTTTAATACTCCGGAGGGACATTTTGAGTACCTGGTGATGCCTTTTGGGCTCACTAATGCCCCTTCTGTCTTCCAGTGCTTCATGAACGATATTTTCCAAGACTTTGTCGATAAATTTTTGATTATCTATCTGGAAGATATTTTGATCTTCTCCAAGGATTGGGATTCTCATGTGGAACATATTCGGACTGTGTTCCGGATCTTGAGAGAGAATTCTCTGTATGTAAAAGGATCAAAATGCCTTTTTGGAGTACAGAGAATTTCTTTTTTGGGATTTATTTTGTCTCCGTCAACTATTGAAATGGACCCGGCCAAGGTACAGGCCATTTATGATTGGGTTCAGCCCACTTCTTTGAAGGCCCTCCAGAAGTTTTTGGGTTTTGCTAACTTTTATCGGAAATTTATAGCAAAATTTTCTAGTATTGCCAAACCATTGACTGACCTGACCAGGAAGGGTGCGGATGTGTTGAATTGGTCTCCAGAGGCGGTTGCTTCCTTTCAGGAGCTGAAGCGTAGATTTACCTCCGCCCCAGTTCTGCGGCAACCTGATGTCTCACTCCCATTCCAGGTAGAGGTGGATGCTTCTGAGATTGGTGCAGGAGCGGTGTTGTCCCAAAAGGATCCGGTAACATCTAAAATGAATCCCTGTGCTTTCTTTTCCCGTAAGTTCTCTTCATCTGAACGTAACTATGATGTGGTGAATCGGGAACTGTTGGCCATGAAATGGGCATTTGAGGAGTGGAGACATTGGTTGGAGGGAGCCAAACATCAAGTTGTGGTCCTCACTGACCACAAAAATTTGATTTACCTGGAGTCGGCTAAACGCTTGAACCCTAGACAGGCTAGGTGGGCCTTGTTTTTTACACGTTTTGATTTTGTGGTCTCTTTCCTTCCTGGAACTAAGAATGTCAAGGCAGACGCCCTCTCTAGGAGTTTCTTTGCTGATTCTCCTGTGGTGACCAAGCCTGCCACCATCTTAGGCGAAGGGGTAGTTCTTTCTGCCATCTCGCCCGATTTGAGACTTGCTCTGCAAGAGTTCCAGGAGGACAAACCTGAGCGTTGCCCCAGTGGAAAGTTGTATGTTCCTGACCAGTGGAAGAAGAGAGTGATGTCTGAAGTTCATTGCTCTGCATTGGCTGGTCATCCAGGTATTTTTGGTACTAGAGATCTGGTGAGTCGCTCTTTTTGGTGGCCCACCTTGTCTCATGATGTCAGGAATTTTGTGCAGTCCTGTGGGACTTGCTCCCGGTCTAAATCTTGTTCTCGCTCTAGTGGGTTGTTGATGCCTTTGCCGGTCCCCAGGAGGCCATGGACCGATATTTCAATGGATTTCATCTCTGATAT
This sequence comes from Dendrobates tinctorius, assembly GCF_039654945.1. Taxonomy (NCBI): domain Eukaryota; kingdom Metazoa; phylum Chordata; class Amphibia; order Anura; family Dendrobatidae; genus Dendrobates; species Dendrobates tinctorius. The sequence goes on along the minus strand of NW_027361810.1, from coordinate 9,982,801 downwards.
GCCGGTCTCTCAAAGAATGACTGTTATTTGGGTGATTTGTGATAGGTTCTCTAAGATGGTTCATCTTGTACCACTCCCTAAGTTGCCATCTTCCTCTGAGTTGGTGCCTGTTTTTGCAACAGGTGGTTCGCTTGCACGGGATTCCTGAGAACATTGTATCTGACAGAGGAGTTCAATTTGTGTCTAAATTTTGGAGGACGTTCTGTTCCAAGTTGGGAATTCAGTTGTCCTTCTCCTCTGCTTTTCACCCTCAGACCAATGGGCAGACAGAGAGAACAAACCAGACCTTGGAGTCGTATTTGAGATGTTTTATTTCCGCTGATCAGGATGATTGGGTTTCATTTTTGCCCTTGGCCGAATTTGCTTTAAATAATAGAGCTAGTTCCGCCACTTTGATGTCACCTTTTTTTTGTAACTGGTTTTCACCCTCGATTTTCTTCAGGGCAGGTGGAGCCTTCTGCCTGCCCAGGTGTTGACACTGTGGTGGAGAGAATGCACCAGATCTGGGACCAAGTGGTGGATAAGTTATCTCTCTCCCAGGAAAAGGCCCAGCGGTTTTCCAATCGACATAGGACCATTGGTCCCCAGTTTAAGATTGGTGATATGGTGTGGTTATCATCAAAAAATATTGCTATGAAGGTGGCTTCTCCTAAGTTTAAGCCTAGATTTATTGGACCTTACAAGATTTTGGAGATTATTAATCCGGTCTCTTTTCGTTTGGCTCTTCCTGTCACATTTAAGATCCATAATGTGTTCCATAAGTCCTTGTTGAAGAGGTTTGTTGAGCCAGTTGTGCCTGAGGTGGCACCTCCGGACCCTGTATTGGTTGAAGGTAACTTGGAATATGAGGTAGAGAAAATTCTGGATTCCCGTCTGGCTAGACGGAGACTCCAGTATTTGGTTAAGTGGAAGGGTTATGGTCAGGAGGATAATTCCTGGGTCTCTGCCTCTGATATTCATGCCAAAAGATTGGTGCGTGCCTTTCATCGGGCTCACCCTGATCGCCCTGGTAGCGTTGTTGAGGGTTCGGTGACCCCTCCTCAAGGGGGGGGGTACTGTTGTGAGTTCATTTTCCCCTCCGTCACTGAGGCCTGGTGAACTCCCTATTCTAGTGAAGGAAGGTAGTGAGCCTGATTATCAGGCACCTGGGACTAATGAAGACGATTGGCTGAGTGGAGTCACTGACTGGATTTAAGGCAGCCTACGCCCTTTCTGCCCTGCGGGTGATTTCTCTGTGGACTCTTGGACACCAGTCTGATTCCTGCTATCCTAAAGCTAAGTTTTCTGTTTTGCCTTTTTGCATCTAAGATTTGTTTTTGTTTTTCTTGCTTTTTGGATTCTGCCACTCCCTGCTGGAGTGTGCAGTGTTCCGTGAGCTCTGTCTTCTGAAAGTACCTGAGTGCTGATTTAGTTTTTGAAGCTTAGTTGCTTCAGGGCCATTTTTATATCAGCTTGTTGGCTTGTTCTCTGATAGGGTTTTGGCAGATTGCAGACAGCAGCCTTCCTATCCGTTCCTATCTAGGTAGTGTTTGGGCCCCGTCTATCTTTCTGTCTGTGTAAGTGTTTTCATCTTGCTTCACCGTCATTATATGTGGGGGGCTGCCTATTGCTTTGGGGTCTGCTCTGGGGCAGTTAGATTTCCCCTTTCCTTCTTTAGGCCTATGTATCTCTCCGGCTGTGATCGAGGGGTCTAGGTCATCGTAGGAACCCCCCACGGCTACTGCTAGTTGTGTTGATAGGTTCAGGGGTCTGCAATCTGATAGTTGCCAACTTCTCTGGGTTTTCAGGACTTAGCTAGCATTTCTGTTTTTGCCTCCTACGGTGACTCAATCATAACAGGACGCTCTTTGTATCCTCATTTTCCGGCATTTTTCTATCAAAAAATGCCAAAGACGCCAGAGCGTCCTGCATTAAAAAAAAGTCTAGGAGTAAATGTGGGTTATAAAGATATGAAGGTAACATTTGATCCCCCCAAAAAAATGCAAAATAAAAACCCTAAATTGTCAGTATGACGAGCGATCAGAAGCTGCTGTATCTGTATGAGGGACACACTGTCCTGTTGTGCTTCTTATAGGCAGCACCGTGTATAAATAATCTTTGGGGGTATGTTCTAATTTCTCATTGGGGGGTGTAAATCAATTGATGCCGACGGCTTGTGCCATTTAGCAGGGCTAGATTGCTTCGCCTTCCTTAGCCAGGGTCTATAAGGTATCGGACATTACAGCTCTGTGCTAATGATCACGGCTGAACTGTCATACCACACACAACCTGGGTGCAGGAGTGGCGCTGTTTATGGATGCAAGCAGCCGTGATTTTTACTCCTTATTGTAGCTAGAAGTAACCTGAGATGAATACTCATCACCTGCAGGTTCTTTTTGTCCCTTGAGTTGACTGTTCTCTCTTTGCAGCTCTGGATCCTGTCCGTGCCATCAGCGAGGAGCAGTTCCTATGTACGGTGACAGCACAGGGTGTATACCCAACCTTCTCTGTGGTGGACGCATGTTCAGCGGGAGGCGCTAGTGCCCTTAGCAAGATCCAGCTCTGGAAGCTCTTTTCTCTAGAAAGGTTAAATTCCTGTCTGCAAAGTGACCCCACCCCAGGAGAGCTGATATACAGGGTGCCCATGCGACACAGGTAATGCCTATCTGGGTATTACAGCTGGAAGATGAGGCCGATGTATTTACTATGCATAAACCCTAAACTCTAAAAACAGGATATCATGCATTTTTGTACTTTTTCCACACAGCATCCGCCGATGTCCCTCTGTAAACACTCCGGTCCTCCTAGACTTTAACTTCGGAGCAGCCCCCGTAGGGTCTGATCCTTTTGTGGCTCTTTTTCTATTGGAGAATAAAGGAGTATTGCCTGTAAGATGGTGAGTGATCGTACGACACTATGGCCAGAGCATCCCCACCTCGTATAACATGAGACCCTGGGGCTGCACATCCAAAACTCATACACTGGTCTATGGCGGCTAAGGAAAAATGTCCAAAACTGAAGATCTAATTGTATGACGCCACTATCGTGTCACTGTGAACCTCCTCGTGGGTCCCTGACCTTAAAGGTGCGGCACTGTGCTTCAACTTCAACACCGCACCAGCATAGGGAGCGACCGAGGCGCCCAACAGCATCCATGCTGCAAGGCAAAGCCCCCTCAGCTCCAGGTCACAACACGCTACATGCACAGCAACTATGGCCGCCACACAGCACCAACACCAGGGATAGGAGCTAAAAAACTCACCATCCACATCTCAGAAGAAAAGCTCAGAGAAAAATAGGCGGAAACTTGAGTTCAGTTTTGTAAATTTTTCCTTAGCCACAATAGAGTTTTGGGATTTTTTTCTACAGTTGTAGCATTCTCACCTTGTATCCCTCACATTTCTCTTTTGAGGACTGTCACAATGGCGGTTTATATACCTGGTTTATTTAGTGCCACATGTTGTAAATGCCACATTTTTCACAGTTCACCTTCTTTGCAGCAATTATCTGAAAACTGCAGTCTGTAAATAAACCCTTAGGCTATGTGTACACGTACTTTGAGGGCCTGTGGATTTTTCCGCACGGATTTGGAAAAATCTGCAGGTAAATTCTCAGGTCAAAAGACCTGCGGATTAGCCTGTGGTTTAGCCATGCGGTTTCACACCTCTACAATGGAGAAGGTGTGAAACCGCAGCGGAATCCGCACAAAGAATTGACATGCAGCGGATTTGAACCCGCAGCAAATCCGCGCGGAAAGATCCGCGGCATGTGCACAGCGTTTTTCAGTTTACCATTGAAAACAATGGTACTGTACAACGCACCTAAATCTGCTGCGGACCCGCAGAGCCTGAAACGCTGCGGATCTGCAGCAGAATCCGCAACATGTGCACATAGCCTTAGGGGGGTTATCTGGTGCAGCTCACACCAGCGGAGGTGAGCCGTACTGATGAGGTTGTGTCTGCACATTACATGTTAACTATGCACTCGTCATGGCAGGTATGTGCAGACAGGATAGCACACTGCTGATCATGCATTCGTCCTGGCAGGTACGTGCAGACAGGATAGGACACCTGCACAATTCCTGCTAATCGTGCACTCATCCTGACAGGTGTATGCACTGCACACTGATGATCGTGCACTTGTCCTGGCTGGTACATGCAGACATAATAGGACACATGCACAGTACCTGCCGACCATTCACTTGTCCTGGCAGGTACGTGCAGACAGGATAGCACACTGCTGATTATGCACTCATCCTGGCAGGTACGTGAGACCGGATAGGACACATTCTTACCTTGTATTCCTTATATTTGTTTGGTGAAGAGTGTCACAATAACGGTTTATATACCTGGTTTATTTAATGCCACATGTTGTAAATGGCACATTTTTGACACTTCGCCTTCTTTGCAGCAATTATCTGAAAATTGCAGCCTGTAAATAAGCCCTTGGAAGGGTTGTCTGGTGCAGCTCACACCAGAGGTGAGCCATACTGATGAGGTTGTGCCTGCACAGTACCTGCTAACTATGCGCTCGTCCTGGCAGGTATGTGCAGACAGTATAGCACACTGCTGATCATGCACTCGTCCTATAAGGTATGTGCCGATAGGATAGCACACTGCTGATCATGCACTCGCCCTGGCAGGCACGTGCAGACAGAATAGGACACATGCACAATACCTGCTGATCATTCATTTGTCCTGGCAGGTATGTACAGACAGGATAGGACCATGCACAATACCTGCCGATCATTCACTTGTCCTGGCAGGTGTGTGCAGACAGAATAAAACACAATACCTGCTAACAATGCACTCATCCTGGCAGGTAGTGTATGTGCAGACAGGACACATGCACAGTCCTGCTGATTGTGCACTCGTCCTGGCACATATGTGCAGACAGGATAGGACTCTGCTGATCGTTCACTTGTCCCTAAAGGTAAGTGCAGATGCGATGCCCTCTTCGCGGCTCACCTCCCGATGTATAAATGTGTGTAGCAGGACAAACCCTTTTAACATGACAAGGGTCGGGTGCTACCTGTTGCTGCCACAATAGGGACATTTGGCCATTTGTCAACTAGGCAACTTATAATATATTTTTCCCTTTTCTCCGTACCTGTTGGTCTGTTGTATTTGAGGTTTGTGCTCTTCCATAGGGATTTTTTGTTTCCTGCGGATCAGCAGATTGAGCTGGAGTTCTGGGCAGAGACCTGGGAATTTGACCCCAGTGAGATTCAACAGATGAGAATTCAGGATAATAAACTGTTTACCATCAGCCCGAAATCAGGGAATCTAAAACCAGGCCAGCAGGAAACTCTTCAGCTAACGTACAGGTGAGACACACAGGTGAACACGAAGCACCATGGGCCCCGGCACATACCATAGTCATAGTGCAGAATTTACCTTCACATTGTAAATCCTGCACTTCATTCATTTTGTACTGATTGTGACTTACATGGTGCTTCCTTCTCCATTAAAGGGTTGTTCTGGTGCTACTTGCCTCCATGTTTGTAGGGTGAGCGCAATTGATGCATTCTGTGACCAGATGATTGCATGAAGCCGTGCTGGCCGATATCATGCCCTTGTTCTAGCACAATTTCTCTAAACCCGTTGGCCCGGCATGTGTCCTGGTGACGCCTGCCAACAGGACGTCATCAGTGCGGCTCATGTCCAGGTGGGGTAGTGTTGGGACTGGAGCAACCCTTTAATTTCCTGAGGATGCTTCTATTTGGAGCTTTGAGAACACAGCATCTTTTTTACGTTCCCATGGGGTGAATATTCAGCAGACTTACATGTTGATAATTTTATGTGTAATTTTTGGGTTTAGAGTGCAAGTTTATATTTTTTGACAAAAAGCAAATAAAACCTCACATGATTGAACCACGAATGTACGGAGCTCCACAAAAAGTTACTAAACTCTGGATTGTTGACATTTGTGTTTTTATCTGTTTCTGCACAGACATGATTTTGTCGGGACTGACCGCTTGCCCGTCCTCTTAAAAATCTCACATGGCCGAGAAATTTTGGTATGTACCACCAGAGTAATTACCTGAAGTGACCACTAGGGGGAGCTCAGTGCATACAATTTCTACATTGAAATCAACTATAACACTGTATGCAGAAGACTCATACGCTCCCCCTGGTGGTGGGAATGGTAACGTCACCATTCGTAAAGAGAGGTCAGATGTCTTTGCCAGTGTTTTGTGCCCTATTCAGAGTTTATATACTGCATCATTTCATAGAAGCGTTCATATCATTATCTACCTGTCTACCATTCCAGTTGAACTTCATTGGGGTGACCGTAGAGAAAGATCAACGCTACGTACATTTCACCTCCACTAAACATTGCTTCACCCCAGTGGCCATCGGTAGCTCCAGTCCTTCTAAGCAGGTAAGATGTAGCTATAAAGCACTCTCACTGTTTGTGGGGTTACTGTATGGTGTCAATGTATGGGGGTCACTGTATGGTGTCAGTGTATGGGTTCAGTGTATAGGGGTCACTGTATGGTGTCATTGTATAGGGTCAGTGTATGGGGCTCACTGTATGGTGTCAGTGGGGTCAGTGTATGGGGAAAAGTGTTTGGGGGTCACTGTATGGAGTCACTGTTTGGAGTCACTGGGGTCACTGTATGGGGTCACTGTATAGAGTCAGTGTATGGGGTCACTGTATGGAGTCAGGGTATTGGGGTCATTATGGGGGTCACTGTATGGTGTCAGTATATGGGGTCACTGTGTGTGCAGTAAGGCTGTAAGTCACAATCTTGCTTCTTCTTTACTGATTTGTGATCCTCCACATTTCTCTAGATCTATGAGCTGTTCAATGGGGGTTCTGTAGCCGTAATCTATGAGATCCAGCTAGAACCATTACGGGGAGTCCAAGAAGAGAACTACCACCACCCCATATTCCAGTGCCTGAACCCCCGAGGGGAGATAGTACCGGGGGCAACTGCATGTGTGGAATGGATCTTCTCCCCGCTGGAGGCCAGGACTTACTCGGTCAGCATCTCCTAGTCTTCTGGATTGTATACGGCCTATTGGTTGCTGGGTTTGTCCAGTAATGGCCTCTTCTTCCTCACATGCAGGTCACTGTTCCTGTTCACATCTTAGGCGGGGACTCTGCCCTGATCACCTTTGAAGGGACTGGTTATGATCGCAGTGTTCTAGGGGACACAGCGGCATTTGAGGCATTTTCGCCATTATCAGCGGTGCCACGACTTACTCTTCCTGGACAGGTGAGAACACTGATCTGCGGAGTAGACATATGAAGACTGAAGACTCCCATAGGGTTCATAGATTCACTTGTATGACATGAGATAAAAGTCAGCTGCAGCCACCAATTTTGGAGGGACTGAAATGTATTTGGGTATGAGGGTCTCCTGACCCTCCCTGAAGATGGTGTTGGGGCAGATGAGGTCGAGCACTTTTCTTCTCCCTCGAGATTAGCGGCAGTCAGTCGAGGTTGTCAGTAGCTCACTCCACTCCCCCATGGCTCAGCCGAGAATACATCCCACACAGTCTGGTCCTTACACGTTTTTTCGGATGGTGTAATGTCGCGGTGTCTTGTGCTACTTCTCGTATGCAGGTTCCTCACTTGACCCAGCAGAAGCTGTCATTTGGGGATATTCCCGTTTTCAGTAAGTCCAGTCGGCTGCTGTTCCTGAACAACACTTCTGAGTCCGAGTCCATCCTCTTCACTTGGTATGCAGCGTCGCCCAATGCCAGCGAGGTGGGTACAGTGACTAGCCCACTTTAAATGGGGCAGGTTTTGATGATCTGTTATTCCCAACATTGAAAGTTGGCCCCATTCTAAAGTAAAGGAGATAACATTCTGATCGGTGGCAATCCGACAATTGGGACCTTACCCCACTAATCCACTGACTGGGGCACTGAAATTCCCCATCATAATAGAGCAATGGCTGTGTATGTGCAGCTACTCCATTCATTCTCTATGGGGCTGGGGTCTGCTTTCAGCAGTCCTACAGAGGATGACAGAGACTTTCAGTGTGGGGAATAATCCTTACTAGGACAGCTCCTTCTTGAATACAATATACAAAAAAATACCCTATACTCAACTCCTGTACCGGCCCTGTACTAGCGATGTCAGCGCCGTGTCTCCCGATGTTTCCGTAACATTGTTAAGCCACGTGAACCCCTGCAGCCAATCAGCGGCTGCTATTGTTCTGCTGTGTTCCCTTTGGGTGAATCTCGGATTCCCGGGCAAAGTGTGAGCTGTGCAGCCCATTAGCAGCTGCTGATTGGGAACAGGGCTCACGTGGCATAACAATGTTACCTGGGCCTCAGGAGACCCAGCGCCGACATCTCTGCAACAGTGCTGGTGCACCAGGTGAGTATAAGGGGGTTTATTTTAGAAATGGGAATATAGTAGTCAAGAAGGGGCTGTCCAAGTAGTGGACTTGATAAAACCCAGGACCCTGTTTCACCTGCCATGGCTGAATTTGTGAGTCTGTCACTGGGGTCCCATCTGGTTTCACAGACTCTTCAGGTCTCCCCTTTGTCCGGTGCTGTACGACCAGGTGAGAGCCTCAGCATCATGGTCACTCTTCAGACCGGGGAGCAGGCCTCTTTCTATACTCTGGAGCTGGTGTGTGAGGTACGTACTGATGCTTTGTATGGCGGTGATTGCTTTCTATAGCGGATCTTATGTAATGTGATATCCCCATGTAGATATTCATGGAGCGAGCCATCGCTGAGTATGAGCGAGATCTCCGAGAATGGGAAGAAGAAGGGGAACGGCAGTCATTGGAGTTCACAATTACTAAAGCAGAGAAGCCAGAAAAGAGAAGCCAGATGACAGAGGTACATCTGCATTTACACAGGTACTCCATGAGGGTGTGTGTGCACACGGTGCGGATTCTGCTGCGGATCCACAAGCAAGGTGCAGTAAAATGTTAACCAATGGATTTTAAAAACCGCAGTGCACATGCTGCAGATTTTTCCACGTGAATTTACTGCGGTTTTAAATCCGCAGCATGTCAATTCTTTCTGCGGATTCCACAGCGGTTTGACACCTGTTCCATTATACAGGTGTCAAAACGCAGGGGAAAACCGCTGGCCAATCCGCAGGAAAACCGCAGGTCACTTTACCTGCAAATCTGCGCGGAAAAATCCGCAGCTGAATCCGCACTGTGTGCACTCACCCTGAAGGGTGTCTGACTAGCAGAGATCGGAGCTGCCTGGGAGCTAACAGAAAACCAGCAGAAAGGCGAGTGCAGCTCTGGATGGGGCTGAGCAGCGAGTGCAGCTCTGGATGGGGCTGAGCAGAATTGTGTCACAGTATGTGTGAGTTACACAGTTCTAGTTTCAGAAAACTTCTAATATGTCAGAATGACAGATCGATGGGGTCTTGTAAATGAGACCCCCTACTAATCACTGAAACAAAGAGAGACTGTTCCTCTGAGACGTGAGCACGGGAGTTTACGGACTCACAAGCTCTGGGGTCATCTATACTATAGCCGTCCCTCTCTGGGGATCAGCCTCATAGCGCAGAGCACAGCTGAATGGGCGCAGCAGCGATCACCTACATGCTTCTGCCTCTTTGGTCAGGATTCCCTGCTGCTGGTTCAGAATCTGTACTACACCTGCGCCCTGTGGTGTATTGTGGAGATGTGGCACCCGATTCACCTTTCGCATTTTCTTAAGTCAACTTTCTTTTGTTACCTTGTGGTATTCTCTTACCATTTTTAGGACCAAATACTTCAAAATGGCACATAGAGGAAAGTTCACGAATTTTATTCAAAATTTAAAAAATGCTTTTTTTTTTTTTCCTTTACCCTTTTTTTCTCCTTTTTCTAGCAAAAGGGCGGCTCAATCTGTTTAAATGTTACATGCATCTCTAACATTTGTGTAGAAATTTCTGCTGATGTATAAAAAAAAAATCACTCCGGGAAAGGGGAGAACTGGAATATATCTGTGCCAAAATGTAGCTACTTTTTCAAAAGTCACAAAAAAATAAAAAATTTGGATTACAAAAACGAAGCCCACAATGGCGAACAGGAAAAAAACACAGACGAATGAGTTGAAAATAGACTTCAAAACTAGGCGCAACTTAAAAGAAGAATTTGGCTTTAAAACAGGAAAAACAAGACAAAGAGTAGGCACAAAATGTAAATGAATTAAATCCATGGTATTTATCCAAGGACAAATGTGAAAAAACAATACAAAAGTGCAGAATTAAGTTGGTAGTGAGCAGAAGTTTGAATGCAGCTGTGGAGGTGACTGTAATATAAGAAACAATTTCAGTCAATAAAAAAAAAAAAACATTAGTTGTCAAATATAAGTTGTGCAGTGTTCCCCGGTAATGGCTGGCGTGTACTGAATGTCTGCTTATATCGTAGTGTGCGCTGGAGACCGGCGGTGCCCAGATCCTTCCTGCTAGGCAACCTCTGACGGAAATAAGGAGATATAAGGTAAGCTGCGGATCACGTCATGCTTGCAGGTCATGAAACTTTATGGTTTGTTCTTCAATGTGTCATGCACATTAGTAATCAGAAGCCATACGCACTGATAATGCTACTGCACGTCATGAAAAAGATAACCACCAGGGGGCAGCACTATCTTTCAACTATGAAGCAATTTAAAAGGAATTTTCCATCTTTGTGCAGTGATAGCATATGTCATCAGGGCCACATCACCTGTTTATTCCAACACTGACTCTGGGCACTGGGTCATAAATTGCAAATCACTGTTATTCAGGCGACCATGTGAATGTCACATAATATATACTTCCTACCTAATGAGACAATTACAGACTGGAGTGTGTTTTTATTAACAGACCCTACCACCCATCAAGAATGGAGACAATGTCCGAGCACCCGCCAGCCGAGGCAGAGAGAACCGAAAGGCAGTGAAGCAGGCACAGCGAGTCTGGGCGAGACCCCATCCACCTGTGCCATTACAGCTCCACCTGTCAGTGACCGGACGATCCCACCACACTCCAGATTTTCTCAACCAATTCCAGGATGATTTACTGCGCCATTTCCAGCAGCGGTGAGTGTTCGGTCATTACTGCAGAGAGACCAATGTATGATGGGACTGCAGTCCCGGCGCTGCCAGCAGAAGGCTTCCAGACTAAACCCATCGGGTGCCCGCAGCGTAAATGTCCCTAAGCTGATAATCAGATAAAGCAATTACCACGTACAAAATAGATGATATATTAAGCCCTTCTGACGCCGTGACGCTCAGTTACGTCCTGAGCAGATGATCTTTGACTCACAATAACCCAGGAACAGAAAATGGTGGCGCCTGAGAGCTAACAGGAAGCCAGCGGAATCCTGAATGTAGATCTGGACGGGATTGAGCATAAAAGGGGCACAAGAAAGGAAAGGCTCTGTAAGGTCTTAGATAAAGGGCCATAAGACATTACCTGTCCACAGGTAGGACTGCCGGACAAGGGATGTCTCAGACACTTCATGGAGAGTGAAGAGAGCTGCAGGGACAGAAGTCTCAGCGCTTGTATCCCCGGCAATCTAGGCGCATGGATAGGTGATAGCTTCTCACTGGACAAACCCTGTAATTTCTCTTGCTTTGTGCGCTTCTACCATGTGAAATGACCGCTCCCAGTATGACAGGAGCAGTGGTAATTGGTAGGGGTACACAGACAATCATCTATAGGCCATAGAAGTCGTCCCGTGGCGGAGTAAGGTGTGACTACAGGTGACGTCTTCTCTGATGTGACTCTCCTTCCATCCTGGACCTGTAGAGTGCACGTCATCGTGTCATTAGTCCCTCATTCACATCCGTACTGACTATTGTCCTACACTGTGCCCCTGGAATATAACAGTGCCATACATTGCAGGCCCTGAAGATAGTGCCTGGCAGATCTGTCACACAGGGCCCCTGAGGACTGTGCCACACTCCAGTCTGCCAAGAGATGATGGTGACCCTGCACCTCGACCCCATATTTTGTCCCATTATATTGCCCTGGCATATTTTCCCTTTTTAGTACTACTGCAATGTGCCACACCATATTGCTTTTTTAATAGTGCCACCACATAGTTCCCACCAGTAAGGTCCCTCTTATAGGGCTATCACACACTGCACCTTTAACATGCTACTACATACTACCATTTTATACTGCAACCATATAATGCTCCTTTCAAAGTGCTTCCACATAGTATCCCCTTATAGTGATACCACATGATGTCCCTTTTTCAGATACCCACAATTTCATTCTTTGAAGTGCTACAGTTCTCACATATAGTGCTACCACACTGAGTTATCTTTAGTCAGGACCCAAAGCCTGCAGAACTCTGAGTGCAGCTCTGGAGTATGATCCAGGATATAACTCAGGATCAGTAATGTAATGTATGTGCACAGTGACTGCACCAGCAGAATAGTGAGTGCAGCTCTGGGGTATAATACAGGATGTAACTCAGGATCAGTAATGTAATGTATGTACACAGTGACTGCACCAGCAGAATAGTGAGTGCAGCTCTGGGGTGTAATACAGGATGTAACTCAGGATCAGTAATGTAATGTATGGACACAGTGACTGCACCAGCAGAATAGTGAGTGCAGCTCTGGAGTATAATACAGGATGTAACTCAGGATCAGTAATGTAATGTATGTACACAGTGACTGCACCAGCAGAATAGTGAGAACAGCTCTGGGGTATAATACAGGATGTAACTCAGGATCAGTAATGTGATGTATGTACACAGTGACTGCACCAGCAGAATAGTGAGTGCAGCTCTGGGGTGTAATACAGGATGTAACTCAGGATCAGTAATGTGATGTATGTACACAGTGACTGCACCAGCAGAATAGTGAGTGCAGCTCTGGAGTATAATACAGGATGTAACTCAGGATCAGTAATGTAATGTATGTACACAGTGACTGCACCAGCAGAATAGTGAGAACAGCTCTGGGGTATAATACAGGATGTAACTCAGGATCAGTAATGTGATGTATGTACACAGTGACTGCACCAGCAGAATAGTGAGTGCAGCCCTGGAGAATAATACAGGATGTAACTCAGGATCAGTAATGTAATATATGTACACAGTGACTGCACCAGCAGAATAGTGAGTGCAGCTCTGGAGTATAATACAGGATGTAACCCAGGATCAGTAATGTAATGTATGTACACAGTGACTGCACCAGCAGAATAGTGAGTGCACCTCTGGGGTATAATACAGGATGTAACCCAGGATCAGTAATGTAATGTATGTGCACAGTGACTGCACCAGCAGAATAGTGAGCGCAGCTCTGGAGTATAATACAGGATGTAACTCAGGATCAGTAATGTATGTACACAGTGACTGCACCAGCAGAATAGTGAGTGCACCTCTGGGGTATAATACAGGATGTAACTCAGGATCAAAACAGGGTCAGTAATGTAATGTATGTACACAGTGACTGCACCAGCAGAATAGTGAGTGCAGCTCTGGAGTATAATACAGGATGTAACTCAGGATCAGTAATGTATCTACACAGTGACTGCACCAGCAGAATAGTGAGTGCAGCTCTGGAGTATAATACAAGATGTAATTCAAGATCAGTAATGTAATGTATGTACACAGTGATTGCACCAGAAGGATAGTGAGTGCAGCTCTGGAGTACAATACAGGATGTAACTCAGGATCAAAACAGGGTCAGTAATGTAATGTATGTACACAGTGACTGCACCAGCAGAATAGTGAGTGCAGCTCTGGAGTATAATACAGGATGTAACTCAGGATCAGTAATGTATGTACACAGTGACACTACACCAGCAGAATAGTGAGTGCAGCTCTGGAGTATAATACAGGATGTAACTCAGGATCAATACAGGGTCAGTAATGTAATGTATGTACACAGTGACTGCACCAGCAGAATAGTGAGTGCAGCTCTGGATATAATACAGGATGTAACTCAGGATCAGTAATGTAATGTATGTACACAGTGACTGCACCAGCAGAATAGTGAGTGCAGCTCTGGAATATAATACATGATAAAGTCACTGAACTATTTATGTGGATTTTTTATTTCTGGCATTAGTTGCATTTGCAGCAATTCATTGTGTAATTTACTTTTATTCTTTTGTTGAGATTTATTTTTGTTCTACACTTTTTAGTCCATACAAAAAGAAGATGGAAATTCCTGTTCCTGTGAAGCTTCAGCCAGAGACAGGAGAGCCGGACAGATACAGAGAGAGACCGAGCGATGCTCAGCAGGAGATGACTCGGGACGTTATGACCTCAATCATCAGGTGACGTGATGCGGCTGTTCTCAGCTTTTACACCAATAATCCGGCATCGATAGGTCACCATTGATGCCACCTAAAATGAATTTCAGGCTGTGTTCACAGGTTGCAGTTTTGTCTTGATTTTGATAAAATGGCAAATGCAACATGAAGTTACAAGGAGCACAGATTAAAAAAATGGTCTGCAACGTGTGAAACTACAAGTCCCAGCACGGCATCGCAGTCTACAGCTTGCACAGCATGCTGGGACTTGCCGTTTCACTCCAGCTAGAGAGCCAGAGGTCACTATTTAATACCGTTGTCAGCTCCTATAGCACCGCACATTGTTGCAGGAGGTAACAGATGATTGCAGCATGCGGGTAAATACCAGTGTTATAGGCAGAGGATTTCTGAGGCTCGTGTTACCGGTGCAGACCTGGGTAATATGCCTATAGATTGCTATAGATTATGTATTGTGTGCCCTCGGCTATAACCTGCTCTTCCCTGATCTTGTAGGAACCTCCTGGATGATAAGCAGTTTCATGAAGCGCTGATCCAGATCCAGAATGAGCCTCTGCCCTACTTCACCCAACTACGCAGCTCGGAGTCCAGGCCAACCACGACAGACGCCGCCCCGGAAGACCAGAGCGTGATGGTGGCAGAGTCTGCACCCCCGGCAGCAGAGGAAGAGATGCCAGCAGACTCACGGGTAATATCAAGAGACATGACACACGAGGAGACCCAGACCAAACCTATGCTCATACCACAAGATGAACAGAGGGAGAAGATTAAAAGGTAAAATAAACCCATAGTGCAAATAATGCAGAGAATACCCAGTAATCCATGTGAACAGCAAGGTGCCGGACTATTGGATGTTCTTTACCATTGGACATCATGACCTACAGACTAGGATTCATGCACATAGAGACCTTCATACAGACTCATGCAGAGGGTTTTTCTGTAGGAAACGGACTGAAAATAGTGACTTGCTCCATCTGATGCCGTATGAAGCATTGCTGCTGGGAGAGAATATCTCTGTACACCCGCCTGTAAGACGGGGCACGGAGGCGGCACCGCTCTGTACTAAGCGAGTCGTGCACTGCCTACCAGCTCTGCATGCAGGGCTCCGCCGTATTCTAAACGTCTCGTGAGGGTCCTGAGACCCTCACCGATCTCCCCAAATACTATTCAGTAGCAATTACCTCTGGAGGCAGAAGGGCTCCGCTCCTGTATGAGTGGTGTACAGGCTCAGTAGTAAGTTAATGTACTCTGTACTCGTTCATGCCGGAGCTGAGCGCTTCTGAATGACCCGGACCCCACTGATCTGAAAGGTGTTTACAGTTATATAACATTAAAAGTAACATTTGCAAAGTGTTTATTTTAATAACTTTTAGGGTGAGTGCACACAGTGCGGATTCAGCTGCGGATTTTTCCACGCGGATTTGCAGGTAAAACCGCAGGTAAAGTGACCTGCGGTTTATCTGCGGATTTGCCTGCGGTTTGACACCTGGACAATGGAACAGGTGTCAAACCGCTGCAGAATCCGCAGAAAGAATTGACATGCTGCGGATTTAAAACCGCAGGAAATCCGCGCGGAAAAATCCGCAGCATAAGCACTGCATTTTTGAAATCCCATTGCTTTGCATTGTACTGTACAATGCCTGCGGAACTGCTGCAGATACACAGGGTCAAATCCGTTGCGGAACCGCAGCTGAATCCGCAACGTGTGCACATACCCTTAAAGGGACCCCACCAGTGCTTATCACTTGACTTCACAATCAGCACGACATCAAAGGCCAGATGTAATCCCTCACTGCCACTCATCACCAGGGGGCACTCTAACATTACAAATTATTGACTTTGGAGTCCTTTTATTTAGGCACCATAAATTACCAGCGAGGAGCTCCTCTCCACGACCAAAGAAGTCAGCCAGTGCTTGTTTCCCTTCAATCACATGCCCCTATGACCATCAGAGGGCCCATATGAGCAGTCATTCTTTTGATCGCCAGTTTCCCGGCAGCACATTCGTGTTTGCATGAAGTGACAATTGTTTTCTCGCTTGTTGTTTGATTGCTGGTCAGGTTTACGCTGGAAAATGACTGAAAATGAACACCTTGCGATCATCGCCCTAATTATAGGGCTCTATATTCTCATCTGGTGGCCCCTATATCCATTCTCATTAGGCGCTATCAGGTCCACCGTCACCATCTGACACACCCCGGCAAGTGTCGGGGCTCTGGATGCACGGGGGGGAGGCCCAACTTGCCATCTGGGACACTGGCATGCTAAGGGGCCCAGAAGTTAGGGGAGCATGGTGCCAGCGCAGGCACCAACCCCTCCCCCAATACTCGCGTCTCCCCGTTCCCCGCTGCTCTGGTCTCTGCTGCTCCGGTCTCTTCAGCGTCTACTGACTTTCTGTGACGTCTCAGGGTGTAATGACGTCACTACAGAGCGCCCTCTGTGCTGAGCAGTGCAGAGAGTCAGAAGACACTGAAGAGACGGGAGAGGTGGGTATTTGATTTTTTATTTTATTTTTTATGTGGGGAGCATTATAGGAGCCCATTACACTGTGTGGAGTAATATATGGGGCCAATAATACTGTATGGAGGACTATGTGATGCCCATAATACTGTATGGAGGACTATGTGGTGCCCATAATAATGTATGGAGGACTATGTGATGCCCTTAATACTGTATGGAGGACTATGTGGTGCCCATATTACTGTATGGAGGACTATGTGGTGCCCATATTACTGTATGGAGGACTATGTGGTGCCCATATTACTGTATGGAGGACTATGTGGTGCCCATATTACTGTATGGAGGACTATGTGGTGCCCATATTACTGTATGGAGGACTATGTGGTGTCCATAATACTGTATGGAGGACTATGTGGTGCCCATATTACTGTATGGAGGACCATATTATGCCCTTAATACTGTATGGAGAACTATGTGATGCCCATATTACTGTATGGAGGACTATGTGGTGCCCATATTACTGTATGGAGGACTATGTGGTGCCCATATTACTGTATGGAGGACTATGTGGTGTCCATATTACTGTATGGAGGACTATGTGGTGTCCATATTACTGTATGGAGGACTATGTGTTGTCCATAATATTGTATGGAGGACTATGTGATGCCCATTTTTTATGTAGCCGCAATGAATGTAGCGCAGGTTCGACCTCCACTCCTTTAATTGTCTCTAGGACTGCTGGGAACAGCAGAGCGCTGCGCTCGGCAGTCCCATGCTCGATGAATGCAGCAGAGGTTCAGACTGTGCAGTTCTGTTTCAGGGACCCAATTTGGGTATTTAGGGGATAGTTACAGCCGGACTCCATAGATCAGCAAGTTTTTCTGTATCCTTTAGGTAGGGAATAACTTGACTTTTGGGGAATAATGCTTTAAGTGTAATGTGTATGGCCTCCCTAACATATAGTCTTGTTCTTTCCTAGCCTAAAATCTATCCCTTTTCAGATATCCAGTCTTTATCCTAATCTTCCCTCTGTTTTCCCCTAACAACGCCAGCCATAAACGATCGTCCATCTCAGCTGTCTCTCCCATACCCCGGAGCGCTTGTTTGCCTGATCGCTCCTGTGTCCTCTATGAGAAAGCCGCCGGCTGACATGTCTGGCAGCAACTTATCCCCTTTAGAACAACGCGATCGGCAGTCCGAAATCTACATCTCTCCCGATCATCATTCGACCCATACACATCAGACCGTCAGCCGAACACGTCAGTATCGGCAGGTTCAGGCGACATTAATGTGTATGGGAGGTGACACAATAGTTTATTATTCCAGCACCCCTGGGTTCCTGCCGCTGATGTCCATGTGACCACCTTTATTTTCTCTCAGTCTTACCACCAAACCCCCCACCTAACCCATGTCAGGGACAGCTGGCCATAACCCTCACAATTAATTATTGGGCGACCCATTAAACCTAACCAGATTGTCCAGATCACATCATTCATAGCGGACGACACTTGATCTATTTTCCAAGAGGTGATCTAACATCATGTTCTGTCACGAGGACACCGAGGCCTTGGCTTATGCCACCTCCGTATACGACTGATCCTTGGTGTCACCCGGAATAAGTCACCGGGGAGACAGCAGCGCCCGACGTGAAATCAGGTCCTGATAGATGCCAGACAGGGACACGGCCCGAGTCCGGCCCTTGTATATGGTACAGAAAGCAGGATGGAGAATTAGGGGCTGGATACACCGTCTGCCCCTCATCAGAGCACAGATCCTGCGCTCTGCAGAAATCCAATGGCCTCAGTCATATTTTAATAAAAGGGTAGTTTTCTTTTTTTTAAATTCCATTCATGCACTGGGGTCAAAAATGGCAAACTTTCGGATTGTTCCCTTCTCCAGTCATTGCTGAGGTGGGACTATCAGCAGCCCAGCGTCAGCCACAGGAGGTTGGGGGCTTCGGAGACAGCCGAGAGCGTCTGCACTGTTTTTTTCCATGATTCAGAAATATAGAAGAGAGTGGGGGTTGCTGTTATTCTCGTCTCTGCAATAATCAGCATAGATGAGGAAAACCCCGTTGTTTCCCCCGGGGCCTTCCTACAAATTATAGGGGTCGCGGCACTGATATAGTGCTGCATCCAATCTACATGTCCTGCACAGAAGCGCTTCCGACCACCTAGAGCTGCAGCCGACCCCTTCATCCGATTAGAGGTCTGCTGCAGAATTATGGTACGTTCCCCTGCAGACCTCCCTCAGCAGAAGCGCAACTATTAAATCCATGGCAGTGAATATTAAGGCGGCTATTGTTGTGAACATGGCACACTTAGGCGGCACATTTCACCTTTCATTGCACTGACATCCACAGCGTAAATCCGAGTTTACAATGTAGATCTTTTTTGCAGTGCGAAAGAGATTTCCTAAAACCTCGTGCACATTGCCGGGTCTGTAACATACAGTGGATTTTCCATCCAGAAACTTCAGGCTGAAAATTCACTGCTTGTTACCAAACTTCTTGCCATTAGGACGTGTCCCTGGACTGTCTGACATGATGAACACTGATTGAAAAGGGTCTCACTATGTGAGGATACCCCCGCTGACCAGTCCTTACTGGTGAGATGGGGGAGAAAACACTGACAAACACTCTGTGATTTGGGGTACATTGGGTCCAGTTCTTTCCCTCTTCTCACAGAAAAGTGAAGCCCCCATGTGAGACAACCCAAACCTGTGATGTAAAGAAACGTGTTACAGAAACTTGGATCCATGAGCAAGAGGAGACATTTAACCCTCTGCTCACGGTGCGAGGTGCAGCGCACACTACACAGGTGCTACCGAATTTCTAAATGCCCACTCTCTGTTTCAGGACACCAGTGTTCAGCCAACTGGTGGAGTCCATACTGGAAAACACACTACAGAACATCATGACGGAAGCCAACCGTGGAGAAGTCGTTCTCACCACCCGGCCTCGCGTCATCGCTCTGCCACCTGCAACCCCCAGGTACGTTAACGGGGACGTGAAGAACAGTGAGGCTGATCAGTGCACGGTCAACCATGCTGCAATATGCACACTGTCAGGCTTGTGCACAGTTGCCTCTCTGTGATTTGGATACTTGCCGCCACGTGGCTTCTCATCCGTTTCTCTCAATACAACATTTATAGTTGCAGGAAAAATTGCTAGTCGGCAGGTTACGGCAAGTTTGCAAATCATGCACTTGCCGTCACGTGACGTCGTCTCCAGCAGGTAACCACACAGAATCCTGACTGTGTGCATTCTGCACACTGTAACGGATCATTGCAATGGATCATTATTTCCCCCCACCTCATCTGTCAGAGGAGAGTCAGAAGAGCCTCGTACACATTGTAGGTTCGGCTGACGTTAGTCTAAGGCCTCTTTCACACTTCCGTTTTTTACAATCAGTCACAATCCGCCAGGTTTTGAAAAAAAACGGATCCTCAAATTTTTTTTGAGGATCCGTTTTTTCCCATTGACTTGCATTAATGGCGGATTGTGACGGATTGCTGTCCGTTGCATCCGTTTTTTGTGAGGATCCGCCAAAAGTTGCTGTCCGTCACCATCCTCAAAAATTTCAAAACGGAGCTTGTAACGTTTTTTCCTCTGGCGGATCCTGCAAACACTGATTTAACCCGAATTTCTTTCTGGGTGCCGGACAAAAAAAAATTATCTCTCTCTTTTCCCTCTCTCTTTTCCCTCTCTCTTTTCCCTCTCTCTTTCCCCTCTATTCCCACTCACTTTTCCCTCTCTCATTTCCCCTCTAAACCCACACACAAAACCACACACAAAACCACACACAAACCCACACACAAAACCACACACAAAACCCACACACAAAACCCACACACTTTTCCCTCTCTCTTTTCCCTCTCTCTTTCCCTCTCTCTTTTCCCTCTCTCTTTTCCCTCTCACAATCCCCACAAAAAAACCCACAACAAACCCACACTAACCCACTCCAATTCCCTCTCACATTTCCCTCTCCTTTCCCTCAACAAAACCCACACACAAAACCACACAAAACCACAACCCACCACATAACCCTCACACTTTCCCTCTCTCTTTTCCCTCTCTCTTTTCCCTCTCTCTTTTCCCTCTCTCTTTTCCTCTCTCTTTTCCCTCTCTCTTTTCCCTCTCTCTTTTCCCAACAAACCTCTCTTTCCCTCTCTCTTTTCCCTCTCTCTTTCCCCTCTTCCTCTCTTTTCCCTCTCTCTTTTCCCTCTCTCTTTTCCCTCTCTCTTTTCCCTCTCTTTCCCTCTCTCTTTTCCCTCACTCTTTTCCCTCTCTCTTTTCCCTCTCTCTTTTCCCTCTCTCTTTTCCCTCTCTCTTTTCCCTCTCTCTTTTCCCTCTCTCTTTCCTCTCACAAACCACACACAAAACCCCACACACAAAAACCACACAAAACCACACTCAAACCCCTCTCTTTCCCTCTCTCTTTCCCTCTCACTTTCCCACTCCTTCCCTCTCTCTTTTCCTCTCTCTTCCCTCTCTCTTTTCCCTCTCTCTTTTCCCTCTCTCTTTTCCCTCTCTCTTTTCCCTCTCCAAAACCACACACAAAACCAACACAAACCACAAAACCCTCACAATCCACACTTTCCCTCTCTCAATTCCCTCTCTCTTTACCCTCTCTCTTAACCCACTCTCATTTCCCTCTCTCTTTTCCCTCTCTCTTTTCCCTCTCTCTTTTCCCTCTCTCTTTTCCCTCTCTCTTTTCCCTCTCTCTTTTCCCTCTCTCTTTTCCCTCTCTCTTTTCCCTCTCTCTTTTCCCTCTCTCTTTTCCCTCTCTCTTTTCCCTCTCTCTTTTCCCTCTCTCTTTTCCCTCTCTCTTTTCCCTCTCTCTTTTCCCTCTCTCTTTTCCCTCTCTCTTTTCCCTCTCTCTTTTCCCTCTCTCTTTTCCCTCTCTCTTTTCCCTCTCTCTTTTCCCTCTCTCTTTTCCCTCTCTCTTTTCCCTCTCTCTTTTCCCTCTCTCTTTTCCCTCTCTCTTTTCCCTCTCTCTTTTCCCTCTCTCTTTTCCCTCTCTCTTTTCCCTCTCTCTTTTCCCTCTCTCTTTTCCCTCTCTCTTTTCCCTCTCTCTTTTCCCTCTCTCTTTTCCCTCTCTCTTTTCCCTCTCTCTTTTCCCTCTCTCTTTTCCCTCTCTCTTTTCCCTCTCTCTTTTCCCTCTCTCTTTTCCCTCTCTCTTTTCCCTCTCTCTTTTCCCTCTCTCTTTTCCCTCTCTCTTTTCCCTCTCTCTTTTCCCTCTCTCTTTTCCCTCTCTCTTTTCCCTCTCTCTTTTCCCTCTCTCTTTTCCCTCTCTCTTTTCCCTCTCTCTTTTCCCTCTCTCTTTTCCCTCTCTCTTTTCCCTCTCTCTTTTCCCTCTCTCTTTTCCCTCTCTCTTTTCCCTCTCTCTTTTCCCTCTCTCTTTTCCCTCTCTCTTTTCCCTCTCTCTTTTCCCTCTCTCTTTTCCCTCTCTCTTTTCCCTCTCTCTTTTCCCTCTCTCTTTTCCCTCTCTCTTTTCCCTCTCTCTTTTCCCTCTCTCTTTTCCCTCTCTCTTTTCCCTCTCTCTTTTCCCTCTCTCTTTTCCCTCTCTCTTTTCCCTCTCTCTTTTCCCTCTCTCTTTTCCCTCTCTCTTTTCCCTCTCTCTTTTCCCTCTCTCTTTTCCCTCTCTCTTTTCCCTCTCTCTTTTCCCTCTCTCTTTTCCCTCTCTCTTTTCCCTCTCTCTTTTCCCTCTCTCTTTTCCCTCTCTCTTTTCCCTCTCTCTTTTCCCTCTCTCTTTTCCCTCTCTCTTTTCCCTCTCTCTTTTCCCTCTCTCTTTTCCCTCTCTCTTTTCCCTCTCTCTTTTCCCTCTCTCTTTTCCCTCTCTCTTTTCCCTCTCTCTTTTCCCTCTCTCTTTTCCCTCTCTCTTTTCCCTCTCTCTTTTCCCTCTCTCTTTTCCCTCTCTCTTTTCCCTCTCTCTTTTCCCTCTCTCTTTTCCCTCTCTCTTTTCCCTCTCTCTTTTCCCTCTCTCTTTTCCCTCTCTCTTTTCCCTCTCTCTTTTCCCTCTCTCTTTTCCCTCTCTCTTTTCCCTCTCTCTTTTCCCTCTCTCTTTTCCCTCTCTCTTTTCCCTCTCTCTTTTCCCTCTCTCTTTTCCCTCTCTCTTTTCCCTCTCTCTTTTCCCTCTCTCTTTTCCCTCTCTCTTTTCCCTCTCTCTTTTCCCTCTCTCTTTTCCCTCTCTCTTTTCCCTCTCTCTTTTCCCTCTCTCTTTTCCCTCTCTCTTTTCCCTCTCTCTTTTCCCTCTCTCTTTTCCCTCTCTCTTTTCCCTCTCTCTTTTCCCTCTCTCTTTTCCCTCTCTCTTTTCCCTCTCTCTTTTCCCTCTCTCTTTTCCCTCTCTCTTTTCCCTCTCTCTTTTCCCTCTCTCTTTTCCCTCTCTCTTTTCCCTCTCTCTTTTCCCTCTCTCTTTTCCCTCTCTCTTTTCCCTCTCTCTTTTCCCTCTCTCTTTTCCCTCTCTCTTTTCCCTCTCTCTTTTCCCTCTCTCTTTTCCCTGCAGATTTCCTGCGGTCCAAAAAAAGCAGCATGTCACTTCTTTTGTGCGGTTTTCCACCTGCTCCATTCTCCAAATCCGCAGGGGGAAAACCGCTGGAAAACCGCAATAAAAAAGGAAGAAATCCGCAGGAAAAATGCAGGTCATTTGACCTGCGGATTTGTCACTTCTTTTGTGCGGTTTTCCACCTGCTCCATTCTCCAAATCCGCAGGGGGAAAACCGCTGGAAAACCGCAATAAAAAAGGAAGAAATCCGCAGGAAAAATGCAGGTCATTTGACCTGCGGATTTCTTAAAATCTGCGCGGAAAAATCCGCAGGAAGGAAATCTACGTGTGCACATAGCCTTAATCTGGCAGGATCAGCCACCTATCTTACAGGTATTTGGGCGTACTGAAGAAATCATCAGCGCCTGTACTCTGGGAAGATAAGCAGCTGCCAATCACTTCTGGAGCTGCTTATCTCCCGATCCACAATAGAAACACATAAATGCTCTTCTGAATTGGGGGTGGGGAGGAATAACTGTCAGCGGTGTGCTGACAGCTATTGCAGGTGTATGGCAGTTTTAGGGGTGTCACGCTGAACATGGGTACACAGCAGACGCTCCACCTGTCCAGGTGACAGAAGCTCCACATAATTTACAGCTGTGTCAACACCACGGCGCCGTGTGTAGTGTACAGATATCACATCCTGGGCTCTCTGCTTCACAGGGGAATCACACCGGCCGCCTCAGCCTGTACCGTGTCACACAGTGTACCGCCAAGTCCAAGCACCCCCGAAGCCCCGGGACATGTTCTACCTGCGAACCTTCAGCCGTGAGCGCACAGAATAAAGGACCAAAGCGTCTCCTCTCCAGTCACATGAGTTCACTTATCCGAGGACATTTTAGAGGGGCTCTTCTCCCCAAGGGGGCATCCTGTGCAGGCAAGAAATAAAGAAGCCCCTCCTTCAGATGAGCCCTTTGGAGCGAAGATCTCCTCTAAATATATGTATTGTACATACGGTTAGTAACCCGGATACAGAGTGACTACACAGAGCCATGGATTTCACATCCAGCCATAGATTTGACAAGACCTGTGCTGCGCTGCCCGAGTGCTTTTATGTCACACCGACTCTGTGCTCAATTTGTGTAACGAGGAATAAATTATTCTGTGACCCAGCGGCAGACTCTGACCTCGGAAAACCTCCAAAATTAGTGCTAATCTCCAGGGGGGTCCTTCAGTCTTCAGTGTGTAATGAAACATTTCTTCAACTTTTTATAAACTTTTGTGGCTCATTTCCTTTCTATTTTTAAGATCTCTGCTTGCTGCTGGTGAATGCAAACACTAATTTCTGTCCACAGTCTGACAATCTGCCCAGACCTCATATTTCTCAAAGCTGTGGATTTGTTACAGTAGTATCCAGTCTGGACATTCCTCCGTGAGCCAAGCAGCCTGGATCCTGGGATAAGCGAGGGATTTCTGATGTATTTAGCTCACAGAGGATTGTCTGGATGGGATTCAATTGTAACGAATCATCAGCTGTGAGACGGTTGAGGTCTGAGTTTATTTTTCGGCATTGAAATGTAAGCAAGCAGTGTTGTAATTTGCCAACAGCAATCAGAGTTACTGAAAATGGCGAGGAGCTTTCTAGTATATGATCATTACTTTTCTCTTCATCACATGTGTAGGGATATACCGCCATTCTGACTGCTCATATATAGCCGCACACAGCGTGGTGCAGCTGTCACCTCCCTCCCAACCTACATCCATAGAGCCGCCCTGTGAACCCTACACCACTGCTCCATCCCACCGGATTTAGACCTGGATGTGTGCCCGGCCATTGTGCTGAAAGTGTACACTGTCCAGAAACTGCGCTCTCTGCTCAGAAATGTACAGAAGCCTGTGAGTCTCCACACACACTGCAACTACAAGTCCCAGCATGCAGCCATAGTATCTACAGACGTATAGTGGTAAAATGTGTGTATAGCCTGCAAGTCTCCACACACACTGCAACTACAAGTCCCAGCATGCAGCCATAGTATCTACAGACGTATAGTGGTAAAATGTGTGTATAGCCTGCACTGCAACTACTAGTCCCAGCATACAGCCAGAGTATCCACAGATGTAAAGTGGTAATATGTGTATAGCCTGCAAGTCTCCACACACACTGCAACTACAAGTCCCAGCATGCAGCCATAGGATCTACAGACGTATAGTGGTAAAATGTGTGTATAGCCTGCAAGTCTCCATACACAGTGCAACTACAAGTCCCAGCATGCAGCCAAAGTATCTACAGACGTATAGTGGTAAAATGTGTGTATAGCCTGCAAGTCTCCACACACACTGCAACTACAAGTCCCAGCATGCAGCCAGTGGCAATGTGTATAAAGCCTGCAACTACAAGTCCCAGCATACACTGGTTTCCATTAAACTGAACATTTAAAAATATTGGTAAAAAAGGGAACGTCACTATTAGAAGGGAATCCTGACTGCGCCCTATTTCTGTCAGATTCACTCATGTGTAACATGTCTGTAAAGCGCTGTGGAATTAATAGCGCTATATAAATGAGTAAAATAAATGAATAATGGCCCCTGTACTCATTGCCAGGTGACTTGTACGATCAGAATAAACACCTATCGGTCACCAACCTAATACTCTGATCCCCCGCGTGCTCTGACCCACCGAGGCCGTGACACCACAAGATCTCTTTGTGTGGGATCTCAACACTTTGCAGTGGATCCTCGGAGTCTTGTAAGTTGTCTATTAGAATGTGGTTTTTAGAATCAGATTTGGGGAAGTCGTCTCATTGAATTCTTTGTCATTCTTCTTAAACCATCTCCTGAAGATCCACCTTATCCATATACCAAGAATACCCCACAAGACCTGCCGTATACCTGGAACACCCCCACAAGACCCGCTGTATACCGTGAACACCCCACAAGACCTGCCGCATACTGGGAACACCCCACAAGACCCGCCGAATACCTAGAAAACCCCTACAAGACCCGCCGTATACCGTG